>NC_092559.1:8520987-9223487 GCF_037038585.1 Patagioenas fasciata | reverse complement strand
CTAACCCAATTGTAATGGCCCTAACCCTAAGCCTAAGCCTAACCCAAAACCCTAACCCTAACATTAACCCTAAACTTAACCCTAACAACCCCAACCCTAACCCTAACCCTAAACCAAAACCCTAATCGTAACCCTAACCCTAACCCTAACTCTAATGGCCGTAACCCTAACGGCCCTAACCCTAACCCTAAACCTAACCCAAAACCATAACCCTAACCCTAACGGCCCTAACCCTAACCCTAATGCTAAGCCCTAACCCTAAGCGTAATCCTAAAACCCTAACCCTAACCCTAACCCTAACTTTAACCCTAACCCTAACCCTAACCCTAACCATAATCCTAACCCTAACCCCTAACCCTAACCCTAATCGTAACCCTAAGCATAACCCTAACACTAAATCTAACCCTAAGCACTAAACCTAAGCGTAATCCTAAACCCTAACCCTAATTCTAACCCTAAGCGTGATCCTAAACCCTAACCCTAACCCTAAACCCTAACCCTAAGCGTAATCCTAAACCCTAACCCTAACCCTAACCCTAAGCCTACCGTTAACTCTAACCCTAACCAAAACCCCTAACCCTAACACTAACCCTAACCCCTAATCCTAACTGTAACCCTAACCCCTTAAACTTAACCGAAACTTAACCCTAACCCTAACCCTAACCCCAACCCTAACCCTAACCCAACCCTAACCCTAACCCTAAACCCTAACCCTAACCCTAACCCTAAGCCTACCGTTAACTCTAACCCTAACCAAAACCCCTAACCCTAACACTAACCCTAACCCCTAATCCTAACTGTAACCCTAACCCCTTAAACTTAACCGAAACTTAACCCTAACCCTAACCCTAACCCTAACCCTAACCCTAACCTAACCCTAACCCTAACCCTAACCCTAACCTCAAACCTAATTGACCCTAACCCTAAACCGAACCCTAACGGTAACCCTAACCCTAATCCTTACCCTAACCCCTAACTCTAAACCTAACTTTAACAATAACCCTAACCCTAATCCTAACCCTAACCCCTAACCCTAACCCTAATCGTAACCCTAGAGCATAACCCTAACACTAAATCTAACCTAAGCCCTAACCCTAAGCGTAATCCTAAACCCTAACCCTAATCCTAACCCTAAGCGTAATCCTAAACCCTAACCCTAACCCTAACCCTAACCCTAACCCTAAGCGTAGCCCTAACCCTAACCCTAACCCCAACCAACCCTAACCCTAACCCTAACCCTAACCCTAACCCTAACCCTAACCCTAAACCAAATTGACCCTAACCCTAACCCTAACCCTAACCGTAATCCTAACTTTAATCCTGACCCTAACCCCTAACTCTAAACCTAACTTTAACAATAACCCTAACCCTAATCCTAACCCTAACCCCTAACCCTAACCCTAATCGTAACCCTAAGCATAACCCTAACACTAAATCTAACCTAAGCCCTAACCCTAAGCATAATCCTAAACCCTACCCCTAATCCTAACCCTAAGCGTAATCCTAAACCCTAACCCTAACCCTAACCCCTTAAACTTACACTAACCCTAACCCTAACCCTAACCCTAACCCTAACCCTAACCCTTAACCCCACCAACCCTAAACCTAACCCTAACCCTAACCCTTAACCCCACCAACTCTAACCCTAACCCTAACCCTTAACCCCACCAACCCTAACCCTAACCCTAACCCTAACCCTAACCCTAACCCAAAACCCTACCCTAACCCTAACCTAACCCTAACCCTAACCCTAACCCTAACCCTAAACCAAATTGACCCTAACCCTAACCCTAACCCTAACCGTAATCCTAACTTTAATCCTGACCCTAACCCCTAACTCTAAACCTAACTTTAACAATAACCCTAACCCTAATCCTAACCCTAACCCCTAACCCTAACCCTAATCGTAACCCTAAGCATAACCCTAACACTAAATCTAACCTAAGCCCTAACCCTAAGCATAATCCTAAACCCTACCCCTAATCCTAACCCTAAGCGTAATCCTAAACCCTAACCCTAACCCTAACCCCTTAAACTTACCCTAACCCTAACCCTAACCCTAACCCTAACCCTAACCCTTAACCCCACCAACCCTAACCCTAACCCTAACCCTAACCCTAACCCAAAACCCTACCCTAACCCTAACCTAACCCTAACCCTAACCCTAACCCTAACCCTAACCCTAATCCCTAACCCTAACCCTAACGTTAACTCTAACCCTAACCAAAATCCCTAACCCTAACACTAACCCTAACCCCTAATCCTAACTGTAACCCTAACCCCTTAAACTTACCCTAACCCTAACCCTAACCCTAACCCTAACCCTAACCGTAACCCTAACCCTAATCCTGACCCTAACCCCTAACTCTAAACCTAACTTTAACAATAGCCCTAACCCTAACTCTAAACCCTAACCCTAATAATAACCCTAACCCTAACCCTAACCCTAACCCAAAACCCTAACCCTAACCCTAACCCTAATCTTAACCCTAACCCCTAACCGTAACCCTAATCGTAACCCTAAGCATAACCCTAACACTAAATCTAACCCTAAGCCCTAACCCTAAGTGTAATCCTAAATCCTAACCCTAATCCTAACCCTAAGCGTAATCCTAAACCCTAACCCTAACCCTAAACCCTAACCCTAAGCGTAATCCTAAACCCTAACCCTAACCCTAAACCCTAACCCTAAGCGTAATCCTAAACCCTAACCCTAACCCTAAACCCTAACCCTAAGCGTAATCCTAAACCCTAACCCTAACCCTAACCCTAACCCCTAACCCTAACCCTAACCCTAAGCGCAACCCTAAGCGTAGCCCTAACCCTAACCCTAAACCTAACTGACCCTAACCCTAACCCTAATCCCTAACCCTAACCCTAACCCTAACCCCTAACCCTAACCCTAACCCCTAACCCTAAGCGCAACCCTAAGCGTAACCCTAACCCTAACCCTAATTGACCCTAACCGTAACCCTAATCCCTAACCGTAACCCTAATCCCTAACCCTAACCCTAATCCTGACCCTAACCCCTAACTCTAAACCTAACTTTAACAATAACCCTAACCCTAACTCTAAACCCTAACCCTAACTTAACCCTAACCGCCAACCAACCCTAACCCTAACCCTAACCCTAACCCTAACCCTAACCCTAACCCTAACCCTAACCCTAACCCTAACCCTAACCCTGACCCTAACCCTAATGGCCCTAACCGTAACCCTAACCCTAACCCTGACCCTAACCCTAATGGCCCTAACCCTAACCCTAACCCTGACCCTGACCCTAAACCTAATGGCCCTAACCCTAACGTAACCCTAATGGCCCTAACCCTAACCCTAACGGCCCTAACCCTAACCCTAATGGCCCTAACCCCTAACCCAACCGCAATGACCCTAACCCTAATGGCCCTAACCCTAACCCTAACCCTGACCCTGACCCTAAACCTAATGGCCCTAACCCTAACCTAACCCTAATGGCCCTAACCCTAACCCTAACGGCCCTAACCCTAACCCTAATGGCCCTAACCCTAACCCTAACCCTAATGGCCCTAACCCCTAAGCCAACCGTAATGGCCCTAACCCTAAGCCTAACCCTAACCCAACCCTAATGGCCCTAACCCTAACTCTAATGGCCCTAACCCTAACCCTAATTCTAATGGCCCTAACCCTAACCCTAACTCTAATGGCCCTAACCCTAACCCTAACGGCCCTAACCCTAACCTAACAGTAACCCTAAACCTAACCTCTACCCTTAACACTAACCCTATGCCCTAAACGCTAAACATCATCCCTAAACCTAACCCTAACCATAACCCTAAACCCTAACCCTAACACTAATCCTAAATCTAAACCTAACATCTAACCCTAACCCCTAACCCTAACACTAAGCCTAAACATAACCCTAAGGCCCTAACCCTAAGGCCCTAAACCTAAGGCCCGAACCCTACCCTTACGCCTAACCCTTACGCCTAACCCCTAACCCGTAAGCCTAACTCTAGCCCTAACCCTAACCCCTAACCCTAACTCTAAGCCTAACCCTATTCCTATCCGTAACCCTAACCCTAGGCCCTAACCCTACCCTTAAGCCTAACCCTTACGCCTAACCCCTAACCCGTAAGCCTAACTCTAGCCCTAACCCTAACCCCTAACCCTAACTCTAAGCCTAACCCTATTCCTATCCGTAACCCTAACCCTAACCCCTAACCCTAACCCCTAACCCTAACCCCTAACCCAACCGTAATGGCCCTAACCCTAAGCCTAAGCCTAACCCAAAACCCTAACCCTAACATTAACCCTAAACCTAACCCTAACAACCCCAACCCTAACCCTAACCCTAAACCAAAACCCTAATCGTAACCCTAACCCTAACCCTAACTCTAATGGCCCTAACCCTAACGGCCCTAACCCTAACCCTAAACCTAACCCAAAACCATAACCCTAACCCTAACGGCCCTAACCCTAACCCTAAGCCCTAACCCTAAGCGTAATCCTAAACCCTAACCCTAACCCTAACCCCTAACCCTAACCCTAACCCTAACCCTAAGCGTAGCCCTAACCCTAACCCTAAACCTAACTGACCCTAACCCTAACCCTAACCCTACCGTTAACTCTACCCCTAACCAAAACCCCTAACCCTAACACTAACCCTAACTCCTAATCCTAACCCTAACCCTAACCCTAACCCCTTAAACTTACCCTAACCTTAAACCTAACCCTAACCCTAACCCTAACCCTAACCCTAACCCTAAGCGTAGCCATAACCCTAACCCTAAACCTAACTGACCCTAACCCTAACCCTAACCCTACCGTTAACTCTACCCCTAACCAAAACCCCTAACCCTAACACTAACCCTAACTCCTAATCCTAACCCTAACCCTAACCCCTTAAACTTACCCTAACCTTAAACCTAACCCTATCCCTAACCCTAATCCTGACCCTAACCCTAACCCTAACCCTAACGCCTTAAACTTACCCTAACCTTAACCCTAACCCTAACCCTAATCCTGACCCTAACCCTAACCGTAACCCTAACCCTAATACTGACCCTAAACCCTAACTCTAAACCTAACTTTAACAATAACCCTAACCCTAACTCTAAACCCTAACCCTAACCCTAACCCAAATCCCTAAGCCTAATCCTAACCCTAACCCCTAACCCTAACCCTAATCGTAACCCTAAGCATAACCCTAACACTAAATCTAACACTAAGCCCTAACCCTAAGCGTAATCCTAAACCCTAACCCTAATCCTAACCCTAAGCGTAATCCTAAACCCTAACCCTAACCCTAAACCCTAACCCTAAGCGTAATCCTAACCCCTAACCCTAATCCTAACCCTAAGCGTAATCCTAAACCCTAACCCTAACCCCTAACCCTAACCCTAACACCTAACCCTAACCCTAAGCGCAACCCTAAGCGTAGCCCTAACCCTAACCCTAAACCTAATTGACCCTAACCCTAACCCTAATCCCTAACCCTAACCCTAACCCCTAACCCTAACCCTAACCCTAACCCTAACCCTAAGCGCAACCCTAAGCGTAACCCTAACCCTAACCCTAATTGACCCTAACCCTAACCCTAATCCCTAACCCTAACCCTACCGTTAACTCTAACCCTAACCAAAACCCCTAACCGTAACACTAACCCTAACCCTTAATCCTAACTGTAACCCTAACCCCTTAAACTTACCCTAACCTTAACCCTAACCCTAACCCTAATCCTGACCCTAACCCTAACCCTAACCCTAACCCTAATCCTGACCCTAACCCCTAACTCTAAACCTAACTTTCACAATAACCCTAACCCTAACCCTAACCCTAACCCAAAACCCTAACCCTAACCCTAATCCTAACCCTAACCCCTAACCCTAACCCTAATCGTAACCCTAAGCATAACCCTAACACTAAATCTAACCCTAAGCCCTAACCCTAAGCGTAATCCTAAATCCTAACCCTAATCCTAACCCTAAGCGTAATCCTAAACCCTAACCCTAACCCTAAACCCTAACCCTAAGCGTAATCCTAAACCCTAACCCTAACCCTAAACCCTAACCCTAAGCGTAATCCTAAACCCTAACCCTAACCCTAAGCGCAACCCTAAGCGTAGCCCTAACCCTAACCCTAAACCTAATTGACCCTAACCCTAAACCTAATCCCTAACCCTAACCCTAACCCCTAACCCTAACCCTAAGCGCAACCCTAAGCGTAACCCTAACCCTAACCCTAAACCTAATTGACCCTAACCCTAATCCCTAACCCCTAACCCTAACTCTAACCCTAAGCGCAACCCTAAGCGTAACCCTAACCCTAATCCTAATTGACCCTAACCCTAACCGTAATTCCTAACCCTAACCCTAACCCTACCGTTAACTATAACCCTAACCACAACCCCTAACACTAACACTAACCCTAACCCCTAATCCTAACTGTAACCCTAACCCCTTAAACTTACCCTAACCTTAACCCTAACCCTAACCCTAATCCTGACCCTAACCCCTATCTCTAAACCTAACTTTAACAATAACCCTAACCCTAACTCTAAAGCCTAACCCTGACCCTAACCCTAATGGCCCTAACCCGAACGCTAACCCTGACCCTAACCCTAATGGCCCTAACCCTAACCCTAACCCAACCCTAATTGCCCTAACCGTAACCCTAATGGCCCTAAACCTAACCCTAACTCTAATGGCCCTAACCCTAACCCTAACCCTAACCCTAACTCTAATGGCCCTAACCCTAACGGCCCTAACCCTAACCTAACAGCAACCCTAAACCTAACCTCTACCCTTAACACTAACCCTATGCCCTAAACACTAAACATCATCCCTAAACCTAACCCTAACTATAACCCTAAACCCTAACCCTAACACTAATCCTAAATCTAAACCTAACACCAAACCCTAACCCCTAACCCTAACCCTAACCCTAAGCGCAACCCTAAGCGTAACCCTAACCCTAAACCTAATTGACCCTAACCCTAACCCTAAACCCTAACCCTAACCGTAACCCTAACCCTAACCCTAACACCTAACCCTAACCCTAAGCGCAACCCTAAGCGTAACCCTAACCCTAATCCTAATTGACCCTAACCCTAACCCTAATCCCTAACCCTACCGTTAACTCTAACCCTAACAAAACCCCTAACCCTAACACTAACCCTAACCCCTAATCCTAACTGTAACCCTAACCCCTTAAACTTACCCTAACCTTAACCCTAACCCTAACCCTAATCCTGACCCTAACCCCTAACTCTAAACCTAACTTTAACAATAACCCTAACCCTAACTCTAAACCCTAACCCTAACCCTAACCCTAACCTAACCCTAACCCCCAACCAACCCTAACCCTAACCCTAACCCTGACCCTAACCCTAATGGCCCTAACTCTAACCCTGACCCTAACCCTGACCCTGACCCTAACCCTAATGGCCCTAACCCTAACCCTGACTTTAACCCTGACCCTAACCCTAATGGCCCTAACCCTAACCCTACCCAAACCTAATGGCCCTAACCCTAACCCTAATGGCCCTAACCCTAACCCTAACCCTAATGGCCCTAACCCCTAACCCAACCGTAATGGCCCTAACCCTAAGCCTAACCCTAACCCAACCCTAATGGCCCTAACCCTAACTCTAATGGCCCTAACCCTAACCCTAACTCTAATGGCCCTAACACTAACCCTAACTCTAATGGCCCTAACCCTAACCCTATCCCTAACCCTAACGGCCCTAACCCTAACCCTAACGGCCCTAACCCTAACCCTAAGCCTAACCCTAACCCTAACCTAACAGTAACCCTAAACCTAACCTCTACCCTTAACACTAACCCTATGTTCTAAACCCTAAACATCATCCCTAAACCTAACCATAACCACAACCCTAAACCCTAACCCTAACACTAATCCTAAATCTAAACCTAGAACCTAACCCTAACCCCTAACCCTAACACTAAGCCTAAACATAACCCTAAGGCCCTAACCCTAAGGCCCTAACCCTAAGGCCCTAACCCTACCCTTACGCCTAACCCTTACGCCTAACCCCTAACCCGTAAGCCTAACTCTAGCCCTAACCCTAACCCCTAACCCTAACTCTAAGCCAAACCCTATTCCTATCCGTAACCCTAACCCAAACTCTAAACCTAACTTTAACCCTAACACTAACTCTAATCCTAATCCTAACCCTAAGCGTAATCCTAAACCCTAACCCTAAGCCCTAACCCTAAGCGTAATCCTAAACCCTAACCCTAACCCTAAGGTTAGCCCTAACCCTAACCCTAAGCTTAGCCCTAACCCTAACCGTAAACCTAATTGACCCTAACCCTAACCCTAATCCCTAACCCTAACCCTACCGTTAACTCTAACCCTAACCAAAACCCCTAACTCTAACACTAACCCTAACCCCTAATCCTAACTGTAACCCTAACCCCTTAAACTTACCCTAACCTTAACCCTAACCCTAATCCTGACTCTAACCCTAACCGTAACCCTAACCCTAATCCTGCCCCTAACCCCTAACTCTAAACCTAACTTTAACAATACCCCTAACCGTAACTCTAAACCCTAACCCTAACCCTAACCCTAAACCCTAACCCTAACCTTAACCCTAACCCTAACCCTAACCCTAACCGTAACTCTAACCCTAATCCTGACACTAACCCCTAACTCTAAACCCTAACCCTAACCCTAAACCCTAACCCTAACCCTAAGCGTAGCCCTAACCATAACCCTAAACCTAATTGACCCTAACCCTAATCCTGACCCTAACCCCTAACTCTAAACCTGACTTTAAAAATAACCCTAACCCTAACTCTAAACCCTAACCCTAACCCCAACCAACCCTAACCCTAACCCTAACCCTAACCCAAAACCCTAACCCTAACCCAACCCTAACCCTAACACTAACCCTAACACTAACCCTAACCCTAAACCTAATTGACCCTAACCCTAACCCAAATCCCTAACCCTAACCCTAACCCTACCGTTAACTCTAACCCTAATCAAAACCCCTAACCCTAACACTAACCCTAACCCCTAATCCTAACTGTAACCCTAACCCCTTAAACTTACCCTAACCCTAACCGTAACCCTAACCCTAATCCTGACCTTAACCCCTAACTCTAAACCTAACTTTAACAATAACCCTAACCCTAACTCTAAACCCTAATCCTAACCCTAACCCTAATCCAAAACCCTAACCCTAACCCTAACCCTAATCCTAACCCTAACCCCTAACCCTAACCCTAACCCTAATCGTAACCCTAAGCATAACCCTAACACTAAATCTAACCCTAAGCCCTATCCCTAAGCGTAATCCTAAATCCTAACCCTAATCCTAACCCTAAGCGTAATCCTAAACCCTAACCCTAACCCTAAACCCTAACACTAAGCGTAATCCTAAACCCTAACCCTAACCCTAACCCCTAACCCTAACCGTAACCCTAAGCGCAACCCTAAGCGTAGCCCTAACCCTAACCCTAAACCTAACTGACCCTAACCCTAACCCTAATCCCTAACCCTAACCCTATCCCCTAACCCTAACCCCTAACCCTAACCCTAAGCGCAACCCTAAGCGTAACCCTAACCCTAACCCTAACCCTAATTGACCCTACCCCTAACCCTAATCCCTAACCCTAACCCTACCGTTAACTCTAACCCTAACCAAAACCCCTAAACCTAACACTAACCCTAACCCCTAATCCTAACTGTAACCCTAACCCCTTCAACTTACCCTAACCTTAACCCTAACCCTAACCCTAATCCTGACCCTAACCCCTAACTCTATACCTAACTTTAACAATAACCCTAACCCTAACTCTAAACCCTAACCCTAACCCCAACCCTAACCTAACCCTAACCCCCAACCAACCCTAACCCTAACCCTAACCCTGACCCTGACCCTGACCCTAACCCTAATGGCCATAACCCTAACCCTGACCCTAACCCTAATGGCCCTAACCCTAACCCTAACCCTGACCCTGACCCTAACCCTAATGGCCCTAACCCTAACCCTAACCTAACCCTAATGGCCCTAACCCTAACCCTAACGGCCCTAACCCTAATGGCCCTAACCCTAACCCTAATGGCCCTAACCCCTAACCCAACCGTAATGGCCCTAAGCCTAAGCCTAACCCAACCCTAATGGCCCTAACCCTAACTCTAATGGCCCTAACCCTAACCCTAACGGCCCTAACCCTAACGGCCCTAACCCTAACGGCCCTAACCTAACAGTAACCCTAAACCTAACCTCTACCCTTAACACTAACCATATGCCCTAAACCCTAAACATCATCCCTAAACCTAACCCTAACCATAACCCTAAACCCTAACCCTAACACTAATCCTAAATCTAAACCTAACACCTAACCCTAACCCCTAACCCTAACACTAAGCCTAAACATAATCCTAAGGCCCTAACCCTAAGGCCCTAACCCTACCCTTACGCCTAACCCTTACGCCTAACCCCTAACCCGTAAGCCTAACTCTAGCCCTAACCCTAACCCCTAACCCTAACTCTAAACCCTAACCCTAACCCTAACCCTGACCCTAACCCTGACCCTGACCCTAACCCTAATGGCCCTAACCCTAACCCTAACCCTAACCCCTAACCCAACCGTAATGGCCCTAACCCTCAGCCTAAGCCTAACCGAAAACCCTAACCCTAACATTAACCCTAAACCTAACCCTAACAACCCCAACCCTAACCCTAACCCTAAACCAAAACCCTAATCGTAACCCTAACCCTAACCCTAACTCTAATGGCCCTAACCCTAACGGCCCTAACCCAAACCCTAAACCTAACCCAAAACCATAACCCTAACCCTAACGGCCCTAACCCTAACCCTAAACCAAAACCCTAATCGTAACCCTAACCCTAACCCTAACTCTAATGGCCCTAACCCTAACGGCCCTAACCCAAACCCTAAACCTAACCCAAAACCATAACCCTAACCCTAACGGCCCTAACCCTAACCCTAAGCCCTAACCCTAAGCGTAATCCTAAACCCTAAGCCTAACCCTAACCCCTAACCCTAACCCTAAGCGTAGCCCTAACCCTAACCCTAAACCTAATTGACCCTAACCCTAACCCTAATCCCTAACCCTAACCCTACCGTTAACTCTACCCCTAACCAAAACCCCTAACCCTAACACCAACCCTAACTCCTAATCCTAACCCCTTAAACTTACCCTAACTTTAACCCTAACCCTAATCGTAACCCTAACCATAACCCTAACACTAAATCTAACCCTAAGCCCTAACCCTAAGCGTAATCCTAAACCCTAACCCTAACCCTAAACCCTAACCCTAAGCGTAATCCTAAACCCCAACCCTAACACTAAACCCTAAACCTAAGCGTAATCCTAAACCCTAACCCTAATCCTAACCCTAAGCGTAATCCTAAACCCTAACACTAACCCTAACCCCTAACCCTAACCCCTAACCCTAACCGCAACCCTAACCCTAATCCTGACCCTAACCCTAACCGTAACCCTAACCCTAATCCTGACCCTAACCCTAACCCTAATCCCTAACCCTAACCCTAACCCTAACCCTAAGCGTAGCCCTAACCTTAACCCTAAACCTAATTGACCGTAACCCTAACCCTAATCCCTAATCCCTAACCCTAACACTAACCCTAACCCTAATCCTGACCCTAACCCTAACCGTAACCCTAACCCTAATCCTGACCCTAACCCTAACCCTAATCCCTAACCCTAACCCTAACCCTAAGCGTAGCCCTAACCATAACGCTAAACCTAATTGACCCTAACCCTAATCCCTAACCCTAACCCTACCGTTAACTCTAACCCTAACCAAAAGCCCTAACCCTAACACTAACCCTAACCCCTAATCCTAACTGTAAACCTAACCCCTTAAACTTACCCTAACCCTAACCCTAACCCTAATCCTAACCCTAACCCAAACCTTAACCCTAACCCTAACCCTGACCTTAACCCTGACCGTAATCCTAACCCTAATCCTGACCCTAACCCCTAACTCTAAACCTAACTTTAACAATAACCCTAACCCTAACTCTAAACCCTAACCCTAACCCTAAGCGTAGCCCTAACCATAACCCTAAACCTAATTGACCCTAACCCTAACCCTAATCCCTAACCCTAACCCTAACCGTACCGTTAACTCTAACCCTAACCAAAACCCCTAACCCTAACACTAACCCTAACCCCTAATCCTAACTGTAACCCTAACCCCTTAAACTTACCCGAAACTTAACCCTAACCCTAACCCTAACCCTAACCCTAACCCTAACCCCTAACTCTAAACCTAACTTTAACAATAACTCTAACCCTAACTCTAAACCCCAACCCTAACCCTAACCCCAACGCTAACCCTAAACCTAACCCTAACCCTAATCCTGACCCTAACCCTAACCGTAACCCTAACCCTAATCCTGAACCTAACCCCTAACTCTAAACCTAAATTTAACAATAACCCTAACCCTAACTCTAAACCCTAACCCCAACCCTAACCCTAACCCTAAACCCTAACCCTAACCCTAAGCGTAGCCCTAACCATAACCCTAAACCTAATTGACCCTAACCCTAATCCCTAACCCTAACCCTACCGTTAACTCTAACCCTAACCAAAACCCCTAACCCTAACACTAACCCTAACCCCTAATCCTAACTGTAACCCTCACCCCTTAAACGTACCCTAACCTTAACCCTAACCCTAACCGTAACCCTAACCCTAATCCTGACCCTAACCCCTAACTCTAAACCTAACTTGAACAATAACCCTAACACTAACTCTAAACCCTAACCCTAACCCTAACCCTAACCCTAAGCCTAACCCTAAGCCTAACCCTAAGCCTAACCCTAAGCCTAACCCTAACCCTAACCCAAAACCCTAACCCTAACCCTAATTGACCCTAACCCTAACCCTAATCCCGAACCCTAACCCTAACCCTAACGTTAAGTCTAACCCTAACCAAAACCCCTAACACTAACACTAACCCTAACCCCTAATCCTAACTGTAACCCTAACCCCTTAAACTTACCCTAACCCTAACCCTAACCCTGACCCTAACCCCTAACTCTAAACCTAACTTTAACAATAACCCTAACCCTAACTCTAAACCCTAACCCTAATCCTAACCCTAATCGTAACCCTAAGCATAACCCTAACACTAAATCTAACCCTAAGCCCTAACCCTAAGCGTAATCCTAAATCCTAACCCTAAGCGTAATCCTAAACCCTAACCCTAACCGTAAACCCTAACCCTAAGTGTAATCCTAAACCCTAACCCTAAACCCTAACCCTAACCCTAAGCGCAACCCTAAGCGTAGCCCTAACCCTAACCCTAAACCTAACTGACCCTAATCCTAACCCTAATCCCTAACCCTAACTCTAACCCTAACCCCTAACCCTAACCCTAAGCGCAACCCTAAGCGTAACCCTAACCCTAAACCAATTGACCCTAACCCTAACCCTAATCCCTAACCCTAACCCTAACCCTACCGTTAACTCTAACCCTAACCAAAACCCCTAACCCTAACCCCTAATCCTAACTGTAACCCTAACCCCTTAAATTTACCCTAACCTTAACCCTAACCCTAACCCTAACTCTAACCCTAACCCTAATCCTGACCCTAATCCCTATACTCTAAACCTAACTTTAACAATAACCCTAACCCTAACTCTAAACCCTAACCCTAACCCTAACCTAACCCTAACTCTAAACCCTAACCCTAACCCTAATGGCCCTAACCCTAACCCTGACCCTGACCCTGACCCTAACCCTAATGGCCCTAACCCTAACCCTGACCCTAACCCTAATGGCCCTAACCCTAACCCTAATGGCCCTAACCCTAAGCTAAACCCTAACCCAACCCTAATGGCCCTAACCCTAACTCTAATGGCCCTAACCCTAACCCTAACTCTAATGGCCCTAACCCTAACCCTAACGGCCCTAACCCTAACCTAACAGTAACCCTAAACCTAACCTCTACCCTTAACACTAACCCTATGTTCTAAACCCTAAACATCATCCCTAAACCTAACCCTAACCATAACCCTAAACCCTAACCCTAACACTAATCCTAAATCTAAACCTAACACCTAACCCTAACCCCTAACCCTAACACTAAGCCTAAACATAACCCTAAGGCCCTAACCCTAAGGCCCTAACCCTAAGGCCCTAACCCTACCCTTACGCCTAACCCTTACGCCTAACCCCTAACCCGTAAGCCTAACTCTAGCCCTAACCCTAACCCCTAACCCTAACTCTAAGCCTAACCCTATTCCTATCCGTAACCCTAACCCTAGGCCCTAACCCTAAGGCCCTAACCCTGCCCTTACTTCTAACCCTTATGCCTAACCCCTAACCCGTAAGCCTAACTCTAGCCCTAACCCTAACCCCTAACCCTATTCCTATCCGTAACCCTAACCCTAACCCCTAACCCTAAACCCTAACCCTAACCCAACCGTAATGGCCCTAACCCTAAGCCTAAGCCTAACCCAAAACCCTAACCCTAACATTAACCCTAAACCTAACCCTAACAACCCTAACCCTAACCCTAAACCAAAACCCTAATCGTAACCCTAACCCTAACTCTAATGGCCCTAACCCCAACGGCCCTAACCCTAACCCTAAATCTAACCCAAAACAGTAACCCTAACCCTAACGGCCCTAACCCTAACCCTAAGCCCTAACCCTAAGCGTAATCCTAAACCCCAACCCTAACCCTAACCCCTAACCCTAACCCTAAGCGTAATCCTAAACCCTAACCCTAACCCTAAGCGCAACCCTAAGCGTAGCCCTAACCCTAACCCTAAACCTAATTGACCCTAACCCTAACCCTAATCCCTAACCCTAACCCTACCGTTAACTCTACCCCTAACCAAAACCCCTAACCCTAACACTAACCCTAACTCCTAATCCTAACCCTAACCCTAACCCCTTAAACTTACCCTAACCTTAATCCTAACCCTAATCCTGACCCTAACCCTAACGCTAACCCTAACCCTAACCCCTTAAACTTACCCTAACCTTAACCCTAACCCTAACCCTAATCCTGACCCTAACCCTAAACGTAACCCTAACCCTAATACTGACCCTAACCCCTAACTCTAAACCTAACTTTAACAATAACCCTAACCCTAACTCTAAACCCTAACCCTAACCCTAACCCAAAACCCTAACCCTAATCCTAACCCTAACCCTAATCGTAACCCTAAGCATAAGCCTAACACTAAATCTAACCCTAAGCCCTAACCCTAAGCGTAATCCTAAAACCTAACCCTAATCCTAACCCTAAGCGTAATCCTAAACCCTAACCGTAACCCTAAACCATAACCCTAAGCGTAATCCTAAACCCTAACCCTAACCCTAAACCCTAACCCTAAGCGTAATCCTAAACCCTAACCCTAACCCCTAACCCTAAGCGTAATCCTAAACCCTAACCCTAATCCTAACCCTAAGCGTAATCCTAAACCCTAACCCTAACCCTAACCCGTAACCCTAACCATAACCCTAACACTAACCCTAAGCGCAACCCTAAGCGTAGCCCTAACCCTAACCCTAAACCTAATTGACCGTAACCCTAACCCTAATCCCTAATCCCTAACCCTAACCCCTAACCCTAACCCTACCGTTAACTCTAACCCTAACCAAAACCCCTAACCCTAACAGTAACCCTAACCCTTAATCCTAACTGTAACCCTAACCCCTTAAACTTACCCTAACCTTAACCCTAACCCTAACCCTAATCCTGACCCTAACCCCTAACTCTAAACCTAATCGTAACCCTAAGCATAACCCTAACACTAAATCTAACCCTAAGCCCTAACCCTAAGCGTAATCCTAAACCCTAACCCTAATCCTAACCCTAAGCGTAATCCTAAACCCTAACCCTAACCCCTAACCCTAACCCTAAGCGCAACCCTAAGCGTAGCCCTAACCCTAACCCTAAACCTAATTGACCCTAACCCTAACCCTAACCCCTAACCCTAAGCGCAACCCTAACCCTAAACCTAATTGACCCTAACCCTAACCCTAAGCGCAACCCTAAGCGTAACCCTAACCCTAACTCTAATTGACCCTAACCCTAACCCGAACCCTAATCCCCAACCCTAACCCTAACCCTACCGTTAACTCTAACCCTAACCAAAACCCCTAACCCTAACACTAACCCTAACCCCTAATCCTAACTGTAACCCTAACCCCTTAAACTTACCCTAACCTTAACCCTAACCCTAACCCTAATCCTGACCCTAACCCCTAACTCTAAACCTAACTTTAACAATAACCCTAACCCTAACTCTAAACCCTAACCCTAACCCCTAATCCTAACTGTAACCCTAACCCCTTAAACTTACCCTAACCTTAACCCTAACCCTAACCCTAATCCTGACCCTAACCCTAACCGCAACCCTAACCCTAATCCTGACCCTAACCCCTAACTCTAAACCTAACTTTAACAATAACCCTAACTCTAACTCTGAGCCCTAACCCTAACCCTAACCCTGACCCTAACCGTAACCCTAACCCTAATCCTGACCCTAACCCTTAACTCTAAACCTAACTTTAACAATAACCCTAACCCTAACTCTAAACCCTAACCCTAACCCTAACCTCCAACCAACCCTAACCCTAACCCTAACCCTGACCCTAACCCTAATGGCCCTAACCCTAACCCTGACCCTAACCCTAATGGCCCTAACCCTAACCCTGACCTAACCCTAATGGCCCTAACCCTAACCCTAACGGCCCTAACCCTAACGGCCCTAACCCCTAACCCAACCGTAAAGGCCCTAAGCCTAACCCTAACCCAACCCTAATGGCCCTAACCCTAACTCTAATGGCCCTAACCCTAACTCTAATGGCCCTAACCCTAACCCTAACGGCCCTAACCCTAACCTAACAGTAACCCTAAACATAACCTCTACCCTTAACACTAACCCTATGCCCTAAACCCTAAACATCATCCCTAAACCTAACCCTAACCATAACCCTAAACCCTAACCCTAACACTAATCCTAAATCTAAACCTAACACCTAACCCTAACCCTAGCCCTATTCCTATCCGCAACCCTAACCCTAGGCCCTAACCCTAAGGCCCTAACCCTACCCTTACGCCTAACCCCTAACCCGTAAGCCTAACTCTAGCCCTAACCCTAACCCCTAACCCTAACTCTAAGCCTAACCCTATTCCTATCCGTAACCCTAACCCTAGGCCCTAACCCTAAGGCCCTAACCCTACCCTTACGCCTAACCCTTACGCCTAATCCCTAACCCGTAAGCCTAACTCTAGCCCTAACCCTAACCCCTAACCCTAACTCTAAGCCTAACCCTATTCCTATCCGTAACCCTAACCCCTAACCCTAACCCCTAACCCAACCGTAATGGCCCTAACCCTAAGCCTAAGCCTAACCCAAAACCCTAACCCTAACATTAACCCTAAACCTAACCCTAATCGTAACCCTAACCCCTAACCCTAACCCTAATCGTAACCCTAAGCATAACCCTAACACTAAATCTAACCCTAAGCCCTAACCCTAAGCGTAATCCTAAATCCTAACCCTAAGCGTAATCCTAAACCCTAACCCTAAACCCTAACCCTAAGCGTAACCCTAAACCCTAACCCTAAGCGTAACCCTAAACCCTAACCCTAAGCGTAATCCTAAACCCTAACCCTAAGCGTAATCCTAAACCCTAACCCTAACCCCTAACCCTAACCCTAACCGCAACCCTAAGCGTAGCCCTAACCCTAACCCTAAACCTAATTGACTCTAACCCTAACCCTAATTCCTAACCCCTAACCCTAACCCCTAACCCTAACCCCTAACCCTAACCCCTAACCCTAACCCCTAACCCTAACCCCTAACCCTAACCCCTAACCCTAACCCCTAACCCTAACCCCTAACCCTAACCCCTAACCCTAAGCGTAACCCTAACCCCTAACCCTAACCCTAAACCTAATTGATCCATACCCTCACCCTAACCCCTAACCCTAACCCTAAGCGCAACCCTAAGCGTAACCCTAACCCTAACCCTAATTGACCCTAACCCTAACCCTACCGTTAACTCTAACCCTAACCAAAACCCCTAACCCTAACACTAACCCTAACCCTAATCCTAACTGTAACCCTAACCCCTTAAACTTACCCTAACCTTAACCCTAACTCTAACCCTAATCCTGACCCTAACCCCTAACTCTAAACCTAACTTTAACAATAACCCTAACCCTAACTCTAAACCCTAACCCTAACCCTGACCCTAACCCTAATGGCCCTAACCCTAACCCTGACCCTAACCCTGACCCTGACCCTAATTCCCCTAACCCTAACCCTGACCCTAACCCTAATGGCCCTAACCCTAACGGCCCTAACCCCTAACCCAACCGTAATGGCCCTAACCGTAAGCCTGGCCCTAACCCTAACTCTAATGGCCCTAACCCTAACCCTAACTCTAATGGCCCTAACCCTAACCCTAATGGCCCTAACCCTAATTCTAACCTAACAGTAACTCTAAATCTAACCTCTACCCTTAACACTAGGGTTTAGGGCATAGGGTTAAACATCATCCCTAAACCTAACCCTAACCATAACCCTAAACCCTAACCCTAACACTAATCTTAAATCTAAACCTAACACCTAACCCTAACCCCTTACCCTAACACTAAGCCTAAACATAACCCTAAGGCCCTAACCCTAAGGCCCTAACCCTACCCTTACGCCTAACCCTAACCCTAACCCCTAACCCGTAAGCCTAACTCTAGCCCTCACCGTAACCCCTAACCCTAACCCCTAACCCAACCGTAATGGCCCTAACCCTAAGCCTAAGCCTAACCCAAAACCCTAACCCTAACATTAACCCTAAACCTAACCCTAACAACCCCAACCCTAACCCTAACCCTAAACCAAAACCCTAATCGTAACCCTAACCCTAACTCTAATGGCCCTAACCCTAACGGCCCTAACCCTAACCCTAAACCTAACCCAAAACCATAACCCTAACCCTAACGGCCCTAACCCTAGCCTTAACCCTAACCCTATCCCAAACCCTAACACTAAAAGCTAACCCTAACCTAACGGTAACCCTAAACCTAACCTCTACCCTTAACACTAACCCTATGCCCTAAACCCTAAACATCATCCCTAAACCTAACCCTAACCATAACCCTAAACCCTAACCCCTAACCCTAACACTAATCCTAAATCTAAACCCAACCCCCAACCCCCAACTCCTAACCCCCTAACCCTGACCCCTGACCCCTCCCTCAAACCCCTAACCCCTAACCCTAACCCCCCTAACCCTAATGACCCTAACCCCTTACCCCCTCACCCTAAACCCTAAACCCTATCCCCTAATCTTTACCCTAACCCCTAAACCCTAACGACCCTAACGACCCTAACCCCTAACCCTAACGACCCTAACGCTAATGGCCTAACCCCTACTGCTGCACCAGACTTTTAGTTTTTCGTCTTTTTACCTATACATACTACAGAATATAAATAACAACATCTACAAATAAAAATTAAATATGCAACAGAAAAATACACAACTACACATAACATAAAAAATCCTCAACTACCAGAAATATTCAAATTACACAGCAACTATGCAAATTAACTCATTAAATATGCAAATTAGGGAGGAAAAAACCAACTTTTTCTCCCCTACAAAAACCAGAACACAACAAAAAAGCACCATAAAAACAACAAAACCAATCCACACCTCCTCCCAGAGACTGCAGGGAGTACTGGGATTTATATTAAATATATTTTTTTAAATCCCCTAGAGCACCCAAAGCCCTACTGCTCCACTTAAAAATAAAATACATTCTTTTTCTTCCTCACTTTTTCTTCAAGTAGTTTATTTCATTTTTATTTAGTTTCTTTGCAATGACAAACTAATCTGACACGACATCCAAAAGAAACCCTTCCAGAACTGCACACTCACTGCCCTTCAACCTCACCGACTGGTCCGCTTGCTCAAAGTCCGTCAAATGGACACTCAGACACAGACAGACTCCAATGTGGATACAGACAAAGTCCAACACACCCACATGCACATATGAAGTCCAGCATGGATGGCTGACACTGAGTCCAGCATGCACATGCACATAGACACGGACAAAGTCCTACACACATAGACACAAAGTCCAATGCACCCACGGACGGAGACGGACGAAGTCTAACCCGCACGCTGCACGTGACGAATTGCTGCGTGGACGCGACGGATGGTGACCGAGTCTGGCATGCGCTCGCCGTCGACATGCTCTCGAAGCCTCTCACGCACGCGAAACTTCTCCGACTGAAAAAGATGCCGGACAACAACAAGGTACAGCTGCTTTATTACCTTTGTGAAGGAGCCGAGTTAGGTAAAGCTAGGCCCCTCAAACTCAATATTACCCAACAAATTACATGGAGTTGTAATAAACAGTAAGATCATATACAAACTGCTTGTTATTACAGCATTCCCTTATCACTATGACCATAACACAGAAAACTCCCCCATATTACAGCATTTTGACATAATATATCACAGTGCCTAAGGCTACGGGGAATATCGTCACCTTTGGTAGGGAGCCGTTACAAAGTTTTGTTCCGGATCGGAGCGATTTACGGACTCTTCCCGACCGTGTCCCTTTGACCGCGCCGCAGAATGGACTCCTCCCTGTTATGACTCTTCTACAGAGTATCCTCCTGACTGGTAACCGAAACATCTAATGCGTACCTTGATTACATATTTTACGTATTACATTTATCACGCTATGCAGAAAAGCCAACTCCTCTATCTCACGGCATCCCTGATGTCACCTTACGGAGGATAACACGCCCCTATCACGACCCTGACCGACTCGTGGGCCGTTTAGTTTGACCGCTCCTGGGGCGATTGCGACCGGCTTTCCGGTACCGTTCCCTAAACGAACCTCCTGGCCGCTACCGACCGAGACCGCAATCTGGAATAACTATGGCCTCAAAAGCTGTTCCCAGAGCCTTGACAATCCCCTCGCCTCCGAAACTGCCGTCCCAGCCGGACCCAAATTGGAACGCTGACTGTGAACTTGATCTTGCCTAGCGGCCTGGACCTGGGGAAAAAACACCCTCCTGGGGGGGCAGAGAACAGAGAATCCCCTGACAGGGGCTTGTTTTCCTATTTCTGTTTTTTCCTCCTTTTCAGGTAAATTTCAAAATAAACCTGCAAAGAAAACAACTACCCCAAAACACAATCATACCAGACCTCACAGCCAAACCGCACCACTCACTCCAATACCAAACCCACCACCCTCTCGCACGGCTGCCATTCTCCCAGCTCGTACGATCGCCCCATGTCCGCATCGCCCCTCAGGAACATCGTTCCCGGGAGCCTCCGAAATGGCCCTGCCTGCCAAAACCCCGGTCCGAGGGTCGCCCGCATCCGAACCTTGGCGACCAACATTGCCTTGCGGAGCGGCCGGGACCGGGAAAAAAAAACACCCAGCCGGGGGAAAAAAAAAAATCCCCCGGCTGGGTTTTTTTTTATTCTATTTTAAAACTTAAATGTACCCGAAAAGGAAAAACCATGAACCTGCACGGACAAAAACCCACAACCCATAAACACAAACACACCAAATCTCACAGCTCACCACACCACTCATTCACCTAACAAAGCCACCTCACGCATCACAGCCATTGTGCCCTCTGTGCCATTGCTCGTGGGGAACGCTGTTCCCAGCAGCCTCCAAAATGGCCCTGCCTGCCAAAACCCCGGTCCGACGGCCTCCCGGGTCCGAACCTTGGCGACGAACGTCGCCTCGCGGAGCGGCCGGGACCGGGGGAAAAAAAACCCAGTCGGGGGAAAAAAAAAAAAAAAAATTCCCTGGCTGGGGTTTTTTTATTCTATTTGAAATTTTAAATGTACCTGAAAAGGAAAAATCATTAACCTGCAAGGACAAAAACTCACAACCCCCAATATACAAATGCACCACAATCACACAGCTGAGCGCACCACTCATTCACCTACCAAACCCACCCCACGCTCACATGGCAGCTGTTGTCCCCTCTATGCCGTTGCCCCTCGGGAACACCGTTCCCAGGAGCCTCCAAAATGGCCCTGCCTGCCGAAACCCCAGCCCGAGGGCCGCCCGCGTCCTAACCTCGGCGACAAACGTCGCCTCGCGGAGCGGCCGGGACCAGGGAAAAAACCCGGTCGGGGGGGATGGATCCCCCAGCTGGAGTTTTTTATTCTTTAACTTTGGAATTTACCTGAAAAGGAAAAAAATTTGAACCTCCAAGGACAAATAACTACAGCCCCGAGCCGCGTTTGCTCGAGGTTTCACACTATCCGAACGCTCTGCGCGTCATCTACCCGGCCGACCGCTTCTTCCTCTCCCGAAGATTGGCTTGAGACAGGGCCTTCACACTTTGCACTTAATTCCCTTGCCATCCTTCATATAGTTCTTGACTGTGGTGACCTATTCTCGCTCGGCGTCCTGATCCTGTCAGTTACCGCGACCTCCTTCCTCTGAGATTCCGGAACTCAAACTCGCCCCGCGTCTCCGTCGCCGAACGCCGACGACGCCCGCGATCCCGCCGACATCGCTCGGTTTCGGGTGACCGACTGGGGCGCGGCCGACCGAGGGTGGCGCTAGACGGCTTGCGCTGTGGCGGAATGTAATGGCGAGGGACGCTATTGCTTACTAGGAGGACAGAATATGCTAAGCAAATTCAGCTGAAACTTGATTCAGAGCGATTTCTACGTGGACGGGAGATGCCAAAGGCTACAGGGAGGTCTTTCCGTCGAGGCGTGAGGTTGGGATCAGACCCCCTCACTTTCTAAACTCCTCTGCGGACGGGAGCCCGGGTGCGGCTGGATCCGAACTTAGCCCTGCGCTGGATCTACGGTTGGCCTCCCGGCCGTGCAGGGGAGAGGGAAAACACCTAAGATATTATATTGACATATGGCCAAAGGACTGTATGTGCACACCTGACTCCTTATACCGCTCAGCCTGAATTTCTGAATGGCATCGCTCTACGCCTCGGCATCCCTACCTCCCTTCCAGAGGCACGGGGACGGTTGGGTCATGGTCTAAGTCCTCGGTCTATCGGGGCAAACTCTCCGGCAAAATCCATGTAAATAACCAACCGAACGGAGCGGTACTGCGGGAAGGCTGACTGGAGCTGCCTCTTCTGCTGAGGTCCCAGCCGAGCGTGGAAATCCCTGGGTATTTATACCCTTACAAACTATTCACCCACCCCTCTACGCTGCGATTGCATCCAATAGCGATAGCCGAGTCTCTGGTCTTCTTGCTTCTCAGTGGATCCTGTGCGCTGACCTCGCGCTGGACTCGGCTCTGCGCAGCCGTAGATTCGGTTTACGGTCCGTAGGAGCTTCCCGACGGCCTCGAATGTGGCATTTTTGGCGACAGAAGCCTATTCCTGCGGGAACGTGTAAAGCGCGCCTTATGGGATGGGTGACGATCGGAGTCTGTAGCTGCTTTTGTTACCATCGAGTAAAGGCTATAATTATGAGTGCTACATAGCCTAACAAAACGCCTTTCTATAAGTGACTCATATTGACAATGTGGTCACCTGCAAAGAAAAAAAAAAAAAAGATTTCATTAAAACAGGCTTTGTCTATGAAATAACAGCACACCACAGACAACACTAATCATCAATGGTCTCTGTAATGACTGCAAAACACCACTAAAAGGACTTACGACTCCCCTGCCCCCAGCTACTGCGTCCCAGATGACTTCTGGCTACACATTTTAACACATCAACAGATTAACCGTGGACTCCTAGAGCTCACTCCACCCGCCCCTGACTCCACACCGCCGGGCAGAGCAGCTCCGAGCCGAACGTGCACGTGCGCAGACAAACGTGCCACAGAACGTTACAGGCGACATCATGTCAACAACACCAACACCACCCAACAATGGGAACAACTCCTAATCAGAAAGGCATCGATCAAAAAAACCTGCAGGGGGGCACTGGTGTGGCGAGGAGCCTCCACTGCAACCCCAGAAAACAAAGGAGCCGAACGTCACGGCCCCTTATAAGACGGCGGCACTGGCGCGCGCGCGCACACACACACACTCACACAGAGGAGACGGCGGCACTGGCGCGCGCGCCCACACACACACACTCACACAGAGGAGACGGCGGCACTGGCGCGCGCGCCCACACACACACACTCACACAGAGGAGACGGCGGCACTGGCGCGCGCGCCCACACACACACACTCACACAGAGGAGACGGCGGCACTGGCGCGCGCGCCCACACACACACACTCACACAGAGGAGACGGCGGCACTGGCGCGCGCGCCCACACACACACACTCACACAGAGGAGACGGCGGCACTGGCGCGCGCGCCCACACACACACACTCACACAGAGGAGACGGCGGCACTGGCGCGCGCGCCCACACACACACACTCACACAGAGGAGACGGCGGCACTGGCGCGCGCGCCCACACACACACACTCACACAGAGGAGACGGCGGCACTGGCGCGCGCGCCCACACACACACACTCACACAGAGGAGACGGCGGCACTGGCGCGCGCGCCCACACACACACACTCACACAGAGGAGACGGCGGCACTGGCGCGCGCGCCCACACACACACACTCACACAGAGGAGACGGCGGCACTGGCGCGCGCGCCCACACACACACACTCACACAGAGGAGACGGCGGCACTGGCGCGCGCGCCCACACACACACACACACACAGAGGAGACGGCGGCACTGGCGCGCGCGCCCACACACACAGAGGAGACGGCGGCACTGGCGCGCGCGCCCACACACACAGAGGAGACGGCGGCACTGGCGCGCGCGCCCACACACACAGAGGAGACGGCGGCACTGGCGCGCGCGCCCACACACACAGAGGAGACGGCGACAGGCGCGCGCGCACACACACACACAGAGGAGACGGCGGCACTGGCGCGCGCGCACACACACACAGAGGAGACGGCGGCACTGGCGCGCGCGCACACACACACACAGAGGAGACGGCGGCGCTACTTAAAAACTTCAAGACGCTGGGAAGAAGTGCCAGTCCCTTAGACTGGAGGGGTACAGAGCAGAGCTGCCGATGCAGCCCAGAATTACACCATAAAACACAACTGAGCAGAAACATCCAAAATGCAAAAACCATCCACGCTTTCAGCTGCTGATACAAGAAAACTGGGACCTGATTGGCGCTATGCCAACTGGCACCGGCGTTCCGGATCCCGGGATGGTGCCCGGGATGCCTGTCGGGTCCCTCAAGCGCGATGAGAGCCCGGGACCGTCTGGCAGGCACAATGCAAGCCTCCCGCCCTGCAATACAACACTGACACTAGGCTGGAGCTGCCCTGCCCAGGACACCCTGGCATCGCACTGTGAAGTTCCCTGCCCAAAAGGGACTGTTCCTGGAACACCCTTGCCCCAAAGAGAACTTTACCCCCCTCCCGGCAGTTCCCAACCCCTTCCCAGCCCTCCAGCCTCCACTTCTCTTTCAGAGGGCCAAGAAACTGAATCCATCTTCAACAGAGGAAAGCACCACAGGTGCTGATGGAGATCTTCCTGCATCACCAAGTTCCTCCTCAACATCTGCAATAACACAAGAAAACACACACTCACTAAGCAAAGCCAGCACACAATATAAAGGCATAAGGCACATCTTCGCTCTGACACCACGCACCGACCCACCTGCTTACGGCGCTCTGCTTGGCTCTTCCGTCGCTCTTTCGTGCCATGTTGTCCCTCTGCATCTGAAATCAAGGTATTCAACAAGTCACTGAGATGCTCATCAACAGCTTGACCATTCCACAGGTCTGCTTTCTATTCAGGAATCCCACCAGAAGCTCTAATTGAGTCCCTAAAAGACTGGGGAACAGACTGCCAGCTCCCCTGCCCACAGCTACTGCATCCCAGATGACTGCACAACCTTTGCCTACACAGTTGAATCTGTCAACAGATTAACCGTGGACTCCTAGAGCTCACTCCACCCGCCCCTGACTCCACACCGCCGGGCAGAGCAGCTCCGAGCCGAACGTGCACGTGCGCAGTCAAACACGCCACAGAACGCTATGGACGACATGACCGCAATGGCACCAAAAACACTCCGCAACGACAGCGACACCAAAACCAGAGAAGGCATCAATCCAAATGCCCTGCAGAGAGGCAGTGATGAGGCAAGGAGCCTCTTCTGCAACCCCAGGAAAAAGGAGCTGAACATCACAGTCCCTTATGAGACGGCGGCACCGGCGCACACACACACAGAGGAGATGGCGGCACAACCTAAGAACTTCTTCCCAGCATCTTGAAATGCCAGTCCCTAGGACTGGAGGGGTAGAGAGCAGAGCTGCTGATGCAGCCCAGAATGACACCATAAATCACAACTGACCAGGAACATCCAAAATGCAAGCACCATCCACACTTTTGGCTGATGATACAATAATCCAGCACCCAATTGGCACTACGCCAAATAGCACCGGCATTCCGGATCCCGGGATGGCACCTGAGAGGCCCGTTGGGCCCCTGGAGCACAGCGAGACCCCGGGATCGTCTGACAGACGCAAGGCAGGCATCGCGAGCTACACGACAACGCAGACGCAGGCTGGAGCTGCCCTGCCCGGCACATGCTGGCATCGCACTGTAAAGTTCCCTGGGCCCTTAACCCACCCAAAGGGGACTTTTCCTGGACAGGGAAAGCCCTTATCAGAACTTAACCCCCATCCCTGCGATTCCCGGCCCCTTCCCAGCCCCCGTGCCTCCACTTATCTTTAAGAGGGCCGAGGGACCGAATCCACCTTCGACAGAGAAAACGCCACGTGCACTAACGGAGATGTTCCTGCATCGCCGGGTTCCTCTTCAACATCTACAGTAACACGGGAAAACACACGCTTACTAAGTCGTGTCAGCACACGGTATCGCGGGGTAAACGCCAACTCCTTCCGCAACACCCACCTCCTAAGTTCCTTGGCGTTCTGTTCGGCGCGTCGTGTCACGGGTGCGGTCACAAACCCTCATTGCTCGTGGCACCTAAGACATTGGGAAACAAAAGAACTGTAGGGCTTGGAGCGAGTCCCCAGCCCCACGCTCCTCCTCGCCCATACCCCGGCTCACCAGAAATGCTCCTCTGAGTCCAAAGGGCCCAAAAGGAGCCTGCAAAACAAGAAGGAAATGCTGAACCGAGACACCGGGCTCCTTGACACCCACCACCGCCTCACCTTCTCGGCTGCTGGTCGGCGTGCAGCTTCGCCCCTCCGAGCTGGTCCGCGGCACCTGCAAAAACAAAGGCATCTGCTCCGACGCTGCCTGAAAACAGCCTGCCCACAGACAATTCCATCTCCCGCTCCTTTACCTTGGCCGCTCGCCCACCTGGCTGCCTTTGCTTTTGACTGCAACGCTGTTGACTACAGAGGTTCAGCTACCACCTGTAAAACACAACCAAAGGATACTCATACCTGCACCGGCAACACAAGACCTGAAATGAGCTGCTCCTTTGGCCCAGCACTCGTTCCTCACCTTGCCCGAGGAGCTGCAGTGCCGATACCCAGCTTTCCTCTTTGTTTCACACCTGTAAAACAGACAAACAACCCAACTTACATAAAGACAGAGGGCACGTCTTCCCTCTGACACCACGCACCGACCCACCTGCTTACGGCGCTCTGCTCGGCTCTTCCGTCGCTCTTTCGTGCCATGTTGTCCCTCTGCATCTGAAATCAAGGTATTCAACAAGTCACTGAGATGCTCATCAACAGCTTGACCATTCCACAGGTCTGCTTTCTATTCAGGAATCCCACCAGAAGCTCTAATTGAGTCCCTAAAACACTGGGGAACAGACTGCCAGCTCCCCTGCCCACAGCTACTGCATCCCAGATGACCGTACAACCTTTGCCTACACAGTTGAATCTGTCAACAGAAAAACCGTGGACTCCTAGAGCTCACTCCACCCGCCCCTGACTCCACACCGCCGGGCAGAGCAGCTCCGAGCCGAACGTGCACGTGCGCAGTCAAACACGCCACAGAACGCTATGGACGACACGACCGCAATGGCACCAAAAACACTCCGCAACGACAGCGACACCAAAACCAGAGAAGGCATCAATCCAAATCCCCTGCAGGGAGGCAGTGATGAGGCAAGGAGCCTCTTCTGCAACCCCAGGAAAAAGGAGCTGAACATCACAGTCCCTTATGAGACGGCGGCACCGGCGCACACACACACAGAGGAGACGGCGGCACGACCTAAGAACTTCTTCCCAACATCTTGAAATGCCAGTCCCTAGGACTGGAGGGGTAGAGAGCAGAGCTGCTGATGCAGCCCAGAATGACACCATAAATCACAACTGACCAGGAACATCCAAAATGCAAGAACCGTCCACGCTTTTGGCTGATGATACAAGAATCCAGCACCCAATTGGCACTACGCCAATTAGCACCGGCATTCCGGATCCCGGGATGGCACCTGAGAGGCCCGTTGGGCCTCCGGAGCACAGCGAGACCCCGGGATCGTCTGACAGGCACGAGGCGGGCTTCCCGAACTACACGACAACAGGCGCCGGCTGGAGCTGCCATGCCCGGCAGATGCTGGCATCGCACCGTAACGATCCCTGACCCCTTATCTGCCCGAAGAGGACCGCTCCTAGACTGCGCTTTTCTGTCTGAGAACTTTAAACCCACCCTGCGATTCCCAGCCCCTTCCCAGCCCTCGTGCCTCCACTTATCTTTCAGAGGGCTGAGGGATCGAATCCACCTTCGACAGAGAAAAACGCCACGTGGGCTAACGGAGATCTTCCCGCAGTTGTCGCTTTCTCCATCGTCGCCTACAGTAAGGAAAGCGAGAACACGCACGCTAGCGAGCCCCCAAATAATATTTATCCATAGTAGCCTACGGTTCGTTGCTCACCTTGGCTGAGTTCTGGGAGGTACATTTGAAGGATCCACCGGGGGCCGCCGCACGCTACTAAGGTTCTGGAGACAAGACTCTCTTCCAGGAGAAGAGATTACATTAACAACTATTAATACAGCAATACAAACCAAAAAACAACACTCCCTCTCCATTGTAGTCAGGAATCTTGGGAAAATGCAAAGCACCTGGAAATGAATCAACAAACGAAACATAACGACAAACAACTTTTCTACTACAGCTGTTGTTAAACCTTCACTGTTCCTGAAGCTCTTACATCAAACAGGCACCTCTGCTTGTCCAAAGACATCTGCCCATTTGGATTAAACATCTCAAAAGCTGCTGGCTGCTGAAGCAGCAGCAGAAAACCACCACTGAAGAGGCTCTGGAGCAGAATGAGCTCCCTGCCTGGGGACCGGGGCTCAAATACCCAGGGCTCTGCCCACCCCTTCCCACAAGCCCCTGGGAAAGGGGCGGGGTCATTCACCCCAGACCCCCTCACCACCCTTATCAAATTACCTGGAATCTCCCTGAAAATGACAGCACCTGCACTTTATTGCTGCTATTGCAGCTACAATGAGATTGAGTATGGATTTCAACTTAGTTTTTCTAGGGAGGAGATAGAAAGTGAAATACAACCACCAGCACTCCAGCATCTTCATTGTAGTCAGGAATTTCAGGAAAATGCAAAGCACCTGGAATTGAATCAACAAATGAAAAATAACAACAAACAACTTTTCTACTACAGCTGCTACTGAACCTTTGCTGCTCCTGAAGCTCGTACCTCGAACAGACACCTCCGCTTCTCCAAAGACGACTGCCCACGTAGATTAAACGGCTCAAAAGCTGCCGAGGGGAGGGGTCGATCATCCCAGGCCCCGCCCACCACCCTTATAAAATCACCTGGACCCTAACTAGAAAAGACAGCACCTGTGGGAGATTTAAGGGATTTTCTTAAGGTTGTTGTGCGGATGGGTTTCTGTTAGATAGAGATTTATTTCTGAACTGGACAAAGCGACTCCAAGACTGGCGCGAAGGCTGAAAAACAACACCTGTTATGAGAGTGAGGTAATTCTATAATAACAAGACCCGAACGTGGACGATATCTGATCAGCCGACGCGTGTTTGAAACGTGGACGCTTCTTAGGAAATAACTGCGTATATAAGGAGGCTTGTCTCTGTAATAAATGGCTTCGCTTGAATTCGTATCGAGTTGCGTGGAGTCTGTGAGTTTGCGCCCTCGCAAGCGGTGACCCCGACGTGGTCCCTAAGGAGAATTTATGGAAGGCGCGCGACCGCTGCAGGGAGTGAGCCCCAGTTGGAACGGCTCGGCTGGACCGTGACCGGGACGCGGGCTGCGTGACTCCCGATTGATGTCTACAGAGTGACAGAGGAGAGATAAAGGATCCGATATCGTTGCAACGGACGCCCAAAGAGGTGAGCAGCTGGGGGTGAGAGGAGATGGGGCAGAATATTTTTAAAGAAGAAGAAGAAATACTGCGGCTCCTCTCGCATATTCTCTCTAAGAGAGGGGTGAAGTATGAGGAGAGTAACCTCAAAAGATTGTTAATTTGGTGCAGAGGCAGTGGGTTTCCTGCTGACCTGTTAGGAGTTTTTCAAATAGAGACCTGGGAAAAAGTGGGAACTGTGTTGTGGAAGGCGATTAGTTGCAGTGAAAAATATATTCTCGGCCTTGTAACCACCTGTAAACTGGTAATTACTACAGTGAAGCAATTAAAACCTGGAAAGACTGTTATGAGCATTAGTGACTCAAAACTTAAACTTGAATTTGGGGATGATATATAAAAACCTAACCCTAACCCTAAACCCTAACCCAGTGTGAAGTGGCCAGGCAGGAGGTGTGAAGTGGCCAGGCAGGAGGTGTGAAGTGGCCAGGCAGGAGGTGTGAAGTGGCCAGGCAGGAGGTGTGAAGTGGCCAGGCAGGAGGTGTGAAGTGGCCAGGCAGGAGGTGTGTTTACCTCATTTGCAAATTTAATGAGGTCATTTTCATAATTGGGGTTTAATTTGCATAATCAGGGTCTCATTTGTTTCATATGTGTTTGGCTGTTTATTGTTTGAGTATTTCTTAGGGGTATGGTAATGTCATGTAATGGATTGGAATGTATAATTTAGTTTTCTCTTCTTTTTCTACACAAAATACCTACAAGTCTGGTGCAGCAGTAGGGCTGTGGATGCTCTAAGGGAGGACTGGAATTATTTATTTAATGTTTTTTTTTCTAAATCCCCTAGAGCATCCACAACCTTACTGCTGCACCTGAAGAAAAAACAACAACAAGGAAGTTTAGTTTGTATTTTATTTTTAGTTTGGCAATTTAAATAATCTGACATGCTGTCCAATAGAAATCCTGCCAGAACTGCACACGCGATCCCATTCAACCTCACCAATCGGTCCGCTCAAACTCCATCAAACACACACTCGGACAGAGTCCAGCACTCACAGAAACAAAGACTGGCACACACAGACAGACAAAGTCCGACACTCGCACACAACAGCGATAGACACCGAGTCTAACGCGCCCACACGGATGCCAAGTCCGGCACACGGACAGTGACACTGAGTCCTACGCACACACATAGACACAGCAAAGTCCAACACTCACACGGCACGGAGTCCCACACGCTCACAGACAGAAACAAGGACAAAGTCGAACGCACGCCGCACGGTGACAAATTCCCGCACGGACACCAGCGCTCCGCCCCTCCAGCCCTCCCGTGCCCTCTGATTGGCCCGCTCAGACGCGGGGGGCGGGTGGTGACCCCCAGCAGAACAAACCCTTCTATCTTGCATTGCCCTTCGCCATCATAATCGCACAGCAGTGAATTTGTAAGAGTAAAGCAGCCGTCTGACAGACACGCGCTCAGAACCAGACGAGGCTGGGGTCACACAAACAGACTTGCATTGTGGTAACATCACTTTATTTATTGCCCCCACCGTGGTTTAAGGTGGGTTGTGCGGGAGTGGGCGGAGTCTTCAGAGGCACCGACGAATCAGGTGAGAGCGATGGTCACCTGCGGGAGGAGCTCGGCCAGGCGGGCGCAGCGATCGGGGGCGGTGGCCAAGGACGTGTCGGCCAATCGGATGCGGTGCAGCTGGGGGCAGGCGGCCAATGGGGTGAGGGCGGAGGTGTCGCCAATCACTAAGGTCAGAGTCAAAGGGAGGAACCAATCAGAGCCTGACCCCAGCACCCCCAGTTCACACCAGTTCACCCCAGTTCCCTTTGATCCGGTCGCACTGATCCCCATTGACCCCCACTGACCCCTCAGTGTCTCCCAGTCGCTCCCAGTGCCCCCTTGGTTCTCATGGTTTCCATGGAGATCCAGCTCCTCCAGGTGGTGGAGGGGTGGGAAACCCTGCAGAGTTGTGACCTCATTGAGTGACAAGTCCAGAACCTGCGGAGGATGGGCAGCCGGATGCCTGGGTCCCTCCTGAACTCCTGGGTGGGTCCCCCCCTGAACTCCTGGGTCCTTTGGGGCACTGCTGGGTCCCCTCCTGAACTCCTGGGTGGGTCCCCTCCTGAACTCTTCAGTTCCCCCTGAGCTCCTGGGGCCCCCATGATCTCCTGGTTACCCTCCTGAACTCCTGGGTCACCCCCTGAACCCACAGTCCCCTCCTGAACTCCTGGGTGGGTCCCTCTTGATCTCTTGGGTGCCCTCCTGAACTCTTGGGTCCTTTGGGGCACTCCTGGGTTCCCCGCTGAACTCCTGGGTCCTTGGGGCACTCCTGGGTCCCGCCCTTAACTCTTGGGTCCCCTCCTGAACTCCTGTGTGGGCCTGCTCCTGAACTCCTGGATCCCCCCTGAACTCCTGGGTCCCTCCTGAACTCCTGGGTCCTTTGGGGCACTCCTGGGTCCCCTCCTGAACTCCTGGTCCCCTCCTGAACTCTTCGGTCCCGCCCCTGAACTCCTGGGTGGGTCCCCCCCTGAACTCCTGGGTGGGTCCCCCCCTGAACTCCTGGGTGGGTCCCCCCCTGAACTCCTGGGTCCTTTGGGGCACTCCTGGATCCCCTTCTGAACTCTGGATCCTTTGGGGCACTCCTGGGTCCCCTCCTGAACTCTTGGGTCCTTCAGGGAACTCCTGGGTTCCCCTCAGAACTCCTGGGTCCCTTGGGGCACTGCTGGGTCCCCTCCTGAACTCTTGGGTCCCCCCCGGAACTCTTGGGTGCCCTCCTGAACTCCTGGGTCCCCTCCTGAACTCGTGGGTCCTTTGGGGCACTCCTGGGTCCCCTCCTGAACTCTTCTGTTTTTTGGGGCACTCCTGGGTCCACTCAGAACTCCTGGGTCGTTTGGGCCACTGCTGGGTCCCCCCCCGGAACTCTTGGGTCCCCCCCCGGAACTCTTGGGAGCCCTCCTTAACTCCTGGGTCCTTTGGGGCACTCCTGGGTCCTTTGGGGCACTCCTGGGTTCCCTCCTCAACTGCTGGGTCCCGCACTGAGCTCTTGGGTCCCCTCCTGAACTCTGGATCCTTTGGGGCACTCCTGGGTCCCATCCTGAACTCCTGAGTCCCCTCCTGAACTCGTGGGTCCTTTGGGGCACTCCTGGGTTCCCCCCTGAACTCCTGGGTCCCTTGGAACACTGCTGGGTCCCTCCTGAACTGCTGGGTCCCCTCTTGAACTCCTGGGTGGGTCCCCTCCTGAACTCTTCAGTCCCCCCCCGAACTCTTCAGGCCCCCCCTGATCTCCTGGGTCCCCCCCTGAACCCCCAGTCCCCTCCTGAACTCCTGGGTGGCTCCCTCCTGAACTCCTGGATGGCTCCCTCCTGAACTCTTGAATGCCCTCCTTAACTCCTGGGTTCCCCTCAGAACTCCTGGGTTCCCCTCAGAACTCCTGGGTCCGTTGGGGCACTCCTGGGTCCGTTGGGGCACTCCTGGGTCCCTCCTGAACTCTGGATCCTTTGGGGCACTCTGGGGTCCCCCGCTGAACTCCTGGGTCCTTTGGGGCACTCCTGGGTCCCCTCCTGAAATCTTGGGTCCCCTCCTGAACTCCTGGGTCCTTTGGGGCACTGCTGGGTCCCCTCCCGAACTCCTGGGTGGGTCCCCTCCCGAACTCCTGGGTGGGTCCCCTCCCGAACTCCTGGGTGGGTCCCCTCCCGAACTCCTGGGTGGGTCCCCTCCCGAACTCCTGGGTGGGTCCCCTCCCGAACTCCTGGGTGGGTCCCCTCCCGAACTCTGGATCCTTTGGGGCACTCCTGGGTCCCCACCTGAACTCTTGGGTCCTGTGGTGAACTCTTGGGTCCCCTCAGAACTCCTGGGTCCTTTGGGGCACTGCTGGGTATCCTCAGTACTTTTGGGTTCCACCCTGAACTCCTGGGTCCTTTGGAACACTGCTGGGTCCCCTCCCGAACTCCTGGGTGGGTCCCTCCTGAACTCCTGGGTCCCCTCCTGAACTCTTGGGTACTTTGGGGCACTCCTGGGTCCCCTCAGAATGCCTGGGTTCCCCCCTGAACTCCTGGGTCCTTTGGGGCATTCCTGGGTACCCTCCTGAACTCTGGATCCTTTGGGGCACTCCTGGGTCCCCTCCTGAACTCCTGGGTCTTTTGGGGCACTCCTGGGTCCTCTCCTGAACTCCTGGGTCCGCTCCTGAACTCTTGGGTTACCCCCTGAACTCCTAGGTCCCCTCCTGAATTCTTCAGTCCCCTCCCGAACTCCTGGGCGGGTCCCCTCCCGAACTCCTGGGCGGGTCCCCTCCCGAACTCCTGGGCGGGTCCCCTCCCGAACTCCTGGGCGGGTCCCCTCCCGAACTCCTGGGCGGGTCCCCTCCCGAACTCCTGGGTGCCCTCCTGATCTCTTGGGTCCCCTCAGAACTCCTGGGTCCTTTGGGGCACTCCTGCTCCCCCTCCTGAACTCTTCGGTCCCCCACTGAACTCCTGGGTCTTTTGGGGCACTCCTGGGTCCCCTCCTGAACTCCTGGGTCCCCTCCTGAACTCAGGATCCTTTCGGGCACTCCTGGGTCCCCTCCTAAGCTCTTGGGTCCTTTTGGGAACTCTTGGGTCCCCTCAGAACTCCTGGGTTCACCCCTGAACTCCTGGGTCCTTTGGGGCACTGCTGGGTCCCCTCCCGAACTCCTGGGTGGGTCCCCTCCCGAACTCCTGGGTGGGTCCCCTCCCGAACTCCTGGGTGGGTCCCCTCCCGAACTCCTGGGTGGGTCCCCTCCCGAACTCCTGGGTGGGTCCCCTCCCGAACTCCTGGGTATTTTGGGGCACTGCTGGGTACCCTCAGAACGCCTCGGTCCCCTCCTGAACTCCTGGGTCCCCTCCGAACTCCTGTGTTACGCCCTGAACTCCTGGGTCCTTTGGGGCACTGCTGGGTCCCCTCCTGAACTCCTGGGTGGGTCCCCTCCTGAACTCTTCAGTTCCCCCTGAGCTCCTGGGGCCCCCATGATCTCCTGGTTACCCTCCTGAACTCCTGGGTCCCCCCCTGAACCCACAGTCCCCTCCTGAACTCCTGGGTGGGTCCCTCCTGAACTCCTGGGTGGGTCCCTCTTGATCTCTTGGGTGCCCTCCTGAACTCTTGGGTCCTTTGGGGCACTCCTGGGTTCCCCGCTGAACTCCTGGGTCCTTGGGGCACTCCTGGGTCCCGCCCTGAACTCTTGGGTCCCCTCCTGAACTCCTGTGTGGGCCCGCTCCTGAACTCCTGGATCCCCCCTGAACTCTTGGGTCCTTTGGGGCACTCCTGGGTCCCCTCCTGAACTCCTGGTCCCCTCCTGAACTCTTCGGTCCCCCCCCTGAACTCCTGGGTGGGTCCCCCCCCTGAACTCCTGGGTGGGTCCCCCCCCTGAACTCCTGGGTGGGTCCCCCCCCTGAACTCCTGGGTGGGTCCCCCCCCTGAACTCCTGGGTGGGTCCCCCCCTGAACTCCTGGGTCCTTTGGGGCACTCCTGGGTCCACTCCTGAACTCCTGGGTGGGGCCCTCCTGAAATCCTGGGTCCCCTCCTGAACTCTGGATCCTTTGGGGCACTCCTGGATCCCCTCCTGAACTCTGGATCCTTTGGGGCACTCCTGGGTCCCCTCCTGAACTCTTGGGTCCTTTGGGGAACTCCTGGGTTCCCCTCACAACTCCTGGGTTCCCCCCTGAACTCCTGGGTCCCTTGGGGCACTGCTGGGTCCCCCCCGGAACTCCTGGGTCCCCCCCGGAACTCCTGGGTCCTTTGGGGCACTCCTGGGTCCCGTCCTGAACTCGTGGGTCCTTTGGGGCACTCCTGGGTCCCCTCCTGAACTCTTCTGTTTTTTGGGGCACTCCTGGGTCCACTCAGAACTCCTGGGTCGTTTGGGCCACTGCTGGGTCCCCCCCCGGAACTCTTGGGTCCCCCCCCGGAACTCTTGGGAGCCCTCCTTAACTCCTGGGTCCTTTGGGGCACTCCTGGGTCCTTTGGGGCACTCCTGGGTCCTTTGGGGCACTCCTGGGTCCTTTGGGGCACTCCTGGGTTCCCTCCTCAACTGCTGGGTCCCGCACTGAGCTCTTGGGTCCCCTCCTGAACTCTGGATCCTTTGGGGCACTCCTGGGTCCCATCCTGAACTCCTGAGTCCCCTCCTGAACTCGTGGGTCCTTTGGGGCACTCCTGGGTTCCCCCCTGAACTCCTGGGTCCCTTGGAACACTGCTGGGTCCCTCCTGAACTGCTGGGTCCCCTCTTGAACTCCTGGGTGGGTCCCCTCCTGAACTCTTCAGTCTCCCCCCGAACTCTTCAGTCCCCCCCTGAGCTCTTGGGGCCCCCCCTGATCTCCTGGGTCCCCCCATGAACCCCCAGTCCCCTCCTGAACTCCTGGGTGGCTCCCTCCTGAACTCCTGGGTGGCTCCCTCCTGAACTCCTGGATGGCTCCCTCCTGAACTCCTGGGTCCCCTCCTGAACTCAGGATCCTTTCGGGCACTCCTGGGTCCCCTCCTAAGCTCTTGGGTCCTTTTGGGAACTCTTGGGTCCCCTCAGAACTCCTGGGTTCCCCACTGAACTCCTGGGTCCTTTGGGGCACTCCTGGGTCCCGCCCTGAACTCCTAGGTCCCTCCTGAACTCTGGATCCTTTGGGGCACTCTGGGGTCCCCCGCTGAACTCCTGGGTCCTTTGGGGCACTCCTGGGTCCCCTCCTGAACTCCTGGGTCCCCTCCTGAACTCCTGTGTCCTTTGGGGCACTGCTGGGTCCCCTCCCGAACTCCTGGGTGGGTCCCCTCCCGAACTCCTGGGTGGGTCCCCTCCCGAACTCCTGGGTGGGTCCCCTCCCGAACTCTGGATCCTTTGGGGCACTCCTGGGTCCCCTCCTGAACTCTTGGGTCCCCTCAGAACTCCTGGGTCCTTTGGGGCACTGCTGGGTATCCTCAGTACTTTTGGGTTCCACCCTGAACTCCTGGGTCCTTTGGAACACTGCTGGGTCCCCTCCCGAACTCCTGGGTGGGTCCCTCCTGAACTCCTGGGTGGGTCCCTCCCGAACTCCTGGGTGGGTCCCTCCTGAACTCTTGGGTACTTTGGGGCACTCCTGGGTCCCCTCAAAATGCCTGGGTTCCCCCCTGAACTCCTGGGTCCTTTGGGGCTTTCCTGGGTACCCTCCTGAACTCTGGATCCTTTGGGGCACTCCTGGGTCTCCTCCTGAACTCCTGGGTCCTTTGGGGCACTCCTGGGTCCGCTCCTGAACTCCTGGGTCCGCTCCTGAACTCTTGGGTTACCCCCTGAACTCCTAGGTCCCCTCCCGAACTCCTGGGCGGGTCCCCTCCCGAACTCCTGGGCGGGTCCCTCCTGATCTCTTGGGTGCCCTCCTGATCTCTTGGGTGCCCTCCTGATCTCTTGGGTGCCCTTCTGAACTCTTGGGTCCCCTCAGAACTCCTGGGTCCTTTGGGGCACTCCTGCTCCCCCTCCTGAACTCTTCGGTCCCCCACTGAACTCCTGGGTCCTTTGGGGCACTCCTGGGTCCCCTCCTGAACTCCTGGGTCCCCTCCTGAACTCAGGATCCTTTCGGGCACTCCTGGGTCCCCTCCTAAGCTCTTGGGTCCTTTTGGGAACTCTTGGGTCCCCTCAGAACTCCTGGGTTCACCCCTGAACTCCTGGGTCCTTTGGGGCACTGCTGGGTCCCCTCCCGAACTCCTGGGTGGGTCCCCTCCCGAACTCCTGGGTATTTTGGGGCACTGCTGGGTACCCTCAGAACGCCTCGGTCCCCTCCTGAACTCCTGGGTCCCCTCCGAACTCCTGTGTTACCCCCTGAACTCCTGGGTCCTTTGGGGCACTGCTGGGTCCCCTCCTGAACTCCTGGGAGGGTCCCCTCCTGAACTCTGGATCCTTTGGGGCACTCCTGGGTACACTCCTGAACTCTTGGGTGTTTGGTGAACTCTTGGGTCCCCTCAGAACTCCTGGGTCCTTTGGGGCACTGCTGGGTCCCCTCCCGAACTCCTGGGTGGGTCCCTCCCGAACTCCTGGGTCGGTCCCTCCCGAACTCCTGGGTCCCCTCCTGAACTCTTGGGTACTTTGGGGCACTCCTGGGTCCCCTCAGAACTCCTGGGTTCCCCCTGAACTCCTGGGTACTTTGGGGCACTCCTGGGTTCCCCCCTGAACTCCTGGGTCCTTTGGGACACTGCTGGGTCCCCTCCTGAACTCCTGGGTCCTTTGGGGCACTCCTGGGTCCCCTCCTGAACTCCTGGGTTTTTTGGGGCACTCCTGGGTCCTCTCCTAATTCCTGGGTCCGCTCCTGAACTCTTGGGTTACCCCCTGAACTCCTAGGTCCCCTCCTGAATTCTTCAGTCCCTCCCTGAACTCCTGGGCACGTCCCTCCTGAACTCCTGGGCGGGTCCCCTCCTGTTCTCTTGGGTCCCCTCCTGAACTCTTGGGTACTTTGGGGCACTCCTGGGTCCCCTCCTGAACTCCTGGGTCCCCTCCGAACTCCTGTGTTCCCCCCTGAACTCCTAGGGTCCTTTGGGGCACTGCTGGGTCCGCTCCCGAACTCCTGGGTGGGTCCCTCCCGAACTCCTGGGTCCCCTCCTGAACTCTTGGGTACTTTGGGGCACTCCTGGGTCCCCTCAGAACGCCTGGGTTCCCCCCTGAACTCCTGGGTCCTTTGGGGCATTCCTGGGTACCCTCCTGAACTCTGGATCCTTTGGGGCACTCCTGGGTCCCCTCCTGAACTCCTGGGTCCTTTGGGGCACTCCTGGTCCCCCTCCTGAAATCCTGAATGGGTCCCCTCAGAACTCCTGGGTCCCCTCCTGAACTCCTGGGTGGGTCCCGCCATGAACTCCTGGGTGGGTCACTCCTGAACTCCTGGGTGGGTCCCTCCTGAACTCCTGCGTCCTTTGGGGCACTCCTGGTCCTTCTCCTGAACTCCTGAATGGGTCCCTCCTGAACTCCTGAATGGGTCCCTCCTGAACTCCTGAATGGGTCCCTCCTGAACTCCTGAATGGGTCCCTCCTGAAGTCCTGGGTGGGTCCCGCCATGAAGTCCTGGGTGGGTCCCTCCTGAACTCTTGGATCCCCTCCTCAACTCTGGATCCTTTGGGGCACTCCTGGGTCCCTCCTGAACTCTGGATCCTTTGGGGCACTCCTGGGTCCCCTTCTGAACTCCTGGGTCCTTTGGGGCACTCCTGGGTCCGCTCCTGGACTCTTGGGTTACCCCCTGAACTCTTAGGTCCCCTCCTGAATTCTTCAGTCCCTCCCTGAACTCCCGGTCCCCTCCTGAACTCCTGGGCGGGTCCCCTCCTGATCTCTTGGGTTACCCCCTGAACTCTTAGGTCCCCTCCTGAATTCTTCAGTCCCTCCCTGAACTCCCGGTCCCCTCCTGAACTCCTGGGCGGGTCCCCTCCTGATCTCTTGGGTCCCCTCCTGAACTCTTGGGTCCCTTGGGGCACTCCTGGGTCCCCTCCTGAACTCCTGGGTCCTTTGGGGCACTCCTGGACCCCTCCTGAACTCCTGAATGGGTCCCCTCATAACTCCTGGGTCTCCTCCTGAAGTCCTGGGTGAGTCCCGCCATGAAGTCCTGGGTGGGTCCCGCCATGAACTCCTGGGTGGGTCCCTCCTGAACTCTTGGGTCCCACCCTGAACTCCTGGGTCCTTTGGGGCACTCCTGGTCCCCCTCCTGAACTCCTGAATGGGTCCCTCCTGAACTCCTGAATGGGTCCCTCCTGAACTCCTGAATGGGTCCCCTCAGAACTCCTGGGTCCCCTCCTGAAGTCCTGGGTGGGTCCCGCCATGAAGTCCTGGGTGGGTCCCTCCTGAACTCTTGGGTCTCCTCCTGAAGTCTGGATCCTTTGGGGCACTCCTGGGTTCCCCCCTGAACTCTTGGGTCCTTTGGGGCACTGCTGGGTCCCCTCCTGAACTCCTGGGTGGGTCCCCTCCTGAACTCCTGGGTGGGTCCCCTCCTGAACTCCTGGGTGGGTCCCCTCCTGAACTCCTGCGTTCCCCACTGAACACCTGGGTCCTTTGGGGCACTCCTGGGTCCCCTCCTGAACTCCTGGGTCCCCTCCTAAGCTCTTGGATCCTTTGGGGAATTCTTGGGTCCCCTCAGAACTCCTGGGTTCACCCCTGAACTCCTGGGTCCTTTGGGGCACTGTTGAGTCCCCTCCCGAACTCCTGGGCGGGTCCCCTCCCGAACTCCTGGGCGGGTCCCCTCCCGAACTCCTGGGCGGGTCCCCTCCCGAACTCCTGGGCGGGTCCCCTCCCGAACTCCTGGGCGGGTCCCCTCCCGAACTCCTGGGTCCTTTGGGGCACTCCTGGTCCCCCTCCTGAACTCCTGAATGGGTCCCCACAGAACTCCTGGTCCCCCTCCTGAACTCCTGGGTGGGTCCCTCCTGAACTCCTGGGTGGGTCCCTCCTGATCTCTTGGGTGCCCTCCTGATCTCTTGGGTCCTTTGTGGCACTCTTGGGTCTCCTCAGAACTCCTGGGTTCCCCACTGAACTCCTGGGTCCTTTGGGGAACTCCTGGGTCCTCTCCTGAACTCCTGGGTCCGCTCCTGAACTCCTGGGTTACCCCCTGAACTCCTGGGTCCCCTTCTGAATTTTTCAGTCCCTCCCTGTACTCCGGGTCCCCTCCTGAACTCCTGGGCGGGTCCCCTCCTGAACTCCTGGGCGGGTCCCCTCCTGAACTCCTGGGTGGGTCCCGCCATGAACTCCTGGGTGGGTCCCGCCATGAACTCCTGCGTCCTTTGGGGCACTCCTGGTCCTTCTCCTGAACTCCTGAATGGGTCCCTCCTGAACTCCTGAATGGGTCCCTCCTGAACTCCTGGGTCCCCTCCTGAAGTCCTGGGTGGGTCCCGCCATGAAGTCCTGGGTGGGTCCCTCCTGAACTCTTGGATCCCCTCCTCAACTCTGGATCCTTTGGGGCACTCCTGGGTCCCTCCTGAACTCTGGATCCTTTGGGGCACTCCTGGGTCCCCTTCTGAACTCCTGGGTCCTTTGGGGCACTCCTGGGTCCGCTCCTGAACTCTTGGGTTACCCCCTGAACTCCTAGGTCCCCTCCTGAATTCTTCAGTCCCTCCCTGAACTCCCGGTCCCCTCCTGAACTCCTGGGCGGGTCCCCTCCTGATCTCTTGGGTCCCCTCCTGAACTCTTGGGTCCCTTGGGGCACTCCTGGGTCCCCTCCTGAACTCCTGGGTCCTTTGGGGCACTCCTGGACCCCTCCTGAACTCCTGAATGGGTCCCCTCATAACTCCTGGGTCTCCTCCTGAAGTCCTGGGTGAGTCCCGCCATGAACTCCTGGGTGGGTCCCGCCATGAACTCCTGGGTGGGTCCCTCCTGAACTCTTGGGTCCCACCCTGAACTCCTGGGTCCTTTGGGGCACTCCTGGTCCCCCTCCTGAACTCCTGAATGGGTCCCTCCTGAACTCCTGAATGGGTCCCTCCTGAACTCCTGAATGGGTCCCTCCTGAACTCCTGAATGCGTCCCCTCAGAACTCCTGGGTCCCCTCCTGAAGTCCTGGGTGGGTCCCTCCTGAACTCCTGGGTCCCCTCCTAAGCTCTTGGATCCTTTGGGGAATTCTTGGGTCCCCTCAGAACTCCTGGGTTCACCCCTGAACTCCTGGGTCCTTTGGGGCACTGCTGAGTCCCCTCCCGAACTCCTGGGCGGGTCCCCTCCCGAACTCCTGGGCGGGTCCCCTCCCGAACTCCTGGGCGGGTCCCCTCCCGAACTCCTGGGCGGGTCCCCTCCCGAACTCCTGGGCGGGTCCCCTCCCGAACTCCTGGGCGGGTCCCCTCCCGAACTCCTGGGCGGGTCCCCTCCCGAACTCCTGGGTCCTTTGGGGCACTCCTGGTCCCCCTCCTGAACTCCTGAATGGGTCCCCACAGAACTCCTGGGTCCCCTCCTCAAGTCCTGGGTGGGTCCCGCCATGAACTCCTGGGTGGGGCCCTGCTGAACTTTTGGGTCCCACCCTGAACTCCTGGGTCCTTTGGGGCACTCCTGGTCCCCCTCCTGAACTCCTGGGTGGGTCCCTCCTGAACTCCTGGGTGGGTCCCTCCTGAACTCCTGGGTGGGTCCCTCCTGAACTCCTGGGTGGGTCCCTCCTGATCTCTTGGGTGCCCTCCTGATCTCTTGGGTCCTTTGTGGCACTCTTGGGTCTCCTCAGAACTCCTGGGTTCCCCACTGAACTCCTGGGTCCTTTGGGGAACTCCTGGGTCCTCTCCTGAACTCCTGGGTCCGCTCCTGAACTCCTGGGTTACCCCCTGAACTCCTGGGTCCCCTTCTGAATTTTTCAGTCCCTCCCTGTACTCCGGGTCCCCTCCTGAACTCCTGGGCGGGTCCCCTCCTGAACTCCTGGGCGGGTCCCCTCCTGAACTCTGGATCCTTTGGGGTACTCTTGGGTCCCCTCCTGAACTCCTGGGTCCTTTGGGGCACTCTTGGTCCCCCTCCGGAACTCCTGAATGGGTCCACTCCTCAAGTCCTGGGTGGGTCCCGCCATGAACTCCTGGGTGGGGCCCTGCTGAACTTTTGGGTCCCACCCTGAACTCTTGGGTTCTTTGGGGCACTCCTGGTCCCCCTCCTGAACTCCTGGGTGGGTCCCTCCTGAACTCCTGGGTGGGTCCCTCCTGAACTCTGGATCCTTTGGGGCACTCCTGGGTCCACTCCTGAACTCTGGATCCTTTGGGGCACTCCCGGGTTCCCCCCTGAACTCCTGGGTCCTTTGGGGCACTGCTGGGTCCCCTCCTGAACTCCTGGGTGGGTCCCCTCCGGAACTCCTGGGTGGGTCCCCTCCTGACCTCCTGGGTCGTTTGGGGCACTCTTGGGTCCCCTAACAACTCCTGGGACCCCCTCTGAACTCCTGGGTCCTTTGGGGCACTCCTGGGTCCCCTCCTGAACTCTGGATCCTTTGGGGCACTCCTAGGTCCCCTCCTAAGCTCTTGGGTCCTTTGGGGAACTCTTGGGTCCCCTCAGAACTCCTGGATTCACCCTTGAACCCCTGGGTCCTTTGGGGCACTCCTGGGTCTCCTCCTGAACTCCTGGGTCCTTTGGGGAACTCCTGGTCCCCCTCCTGAACTCCTGAATGGGTCCCCTCAGAACTCCTGGGTCCCCTCCTGAAGTCCTGGGTGGGTCCCTCCTGAAGTCCTGGGTGGGTCCCTCCTGAACTCCTGGGTGGGTCCCTCCTGAACTTTTGGGTTCCCCCCTGAACTCCTGGGTCCTTTGGGGCACTGCTGGGTCCCCTCCTGAACTCCTGGGTGGGTCCCTCCTGAACTCCTGGGTGGGTCCCTCCTGAACTCCTGGGTGGGTCCCTCCTGATCTCTTGGGTCCTTTGGGGCACTCTTGGGTCTCCTCAGAACTCCTGGGTTCCCCACTGAACTCCTGGGTCCTTTGGGGCACTCCTGGGTCCTCTCTTGAACTCCTGGGTCCGCTCCTGAACTCCTGGGTTACCCCCTGAACTCCTAGGTCCCCTCCTGAATTCTTCAGTCCCTCCCTGAACTCCGGGTCCCCTGCTGAACTCCTGGGCGGGTCCCCTGCTGAACTCCTGGGCGGGTCCCCTGCTGAACTCCTGGGCGGGTCCCCTGCTGAACTCTGGATCCTTTGGGGCACTCTTGGGTCCCCTCCTGAACTCCTGGGTCTTTTGGGGCACTGCTGGGTCCCCTCCTGAACTCCTGAATGGTTCCCCTCAGAACTCCTGGGTCCCCTCCTCAAGTCCTGGGTGGGTCCCGCCATGAACTCCTGGGTGGGTCCCTCCTGAACTCTGGATCCTTTGGGGCACTCCTGGGTCCACTCCTGAACTCTGGATCCTTTGGGGCACTCCTGGGTTCCCCCCTGAACTCCTGGGTCCTTTGGGGCACTGCTGGGTCCCCTCCTGAACTCCTGGGTGGGTCCCCTCCTGAACTTCTCGGTGGGTCCCCTCCTGAACTTCTCAGTGGGTCCCCTCCTGAACTCCTGGGTGGGTCCCCTCCTGAACTCCTGGGTCCTTTGGGGCACTCTTGGGTTCCCTCCTGAACTCTTCGGTCCCCCACTGAACTCCTGGGTCCTTTGGGGCACTCCTGGTCCCCCTCCTGAACTCTTCTTTCCCCCACTGAACTCCTGGGTCCTTTGGGGCCCTCCTGGTCCCCCTCCTGAACTCTTCGGTCCCCCACTGAACTCCTGGGTCCTTTGGGGCACTCCTGGGTCCCCTCGGGTACTCTGGATCCTTTCGGGCACTCGTGGGTCCCCTCCTAAGCTCTTGGGTCCTTTGGGGAACTCTTGGGTCCCCTCAGAACTCCTGGGTTCACCCCTGAACTCCTGGGTCTCCTCAGTACTCTTGGGTTCCCCCCTGAACTCCTGGGTCCTTTGGGGCACTGCTGGGTCCCCTCCGGAACTCCTGGGTGGGTCCCCTCCGGAACTCCTGGGTGGGTCCCCTCCCGAACTCCTGGGTGGGTCCCTCCTGATCTCTTGGGTCCTTTGTGGCACTCTTGGGTCTCCTCAGAACTCCTGGGTTCCCCACTGAACTCCTGGGTCCTTTGGGGCACTCCTGGGTCCCCTCAGGACGCCTGGGTTCCCCCCTGAACTCCTGGGTCCTTTGGGGCATTCCTGTGTTCCCTCCTGAACTCTGGATCCTTTGAGGCACTCCTGGTCCCCCTCCTGAACTCCTGAATGGGTCCCCTCCGTACTCATGGGTCCCCTCCTGAAGTCCTGGGTGGGTCCCTCCTGAAGTCCTGGGTCGTTTGGGGCACTCCTGGTCCCCCTCCTGAACTCCTGAATGGGTCCCTCCTGAACTCCTGAATGGGTCCCCTCAGAACTCCTGGGTCCCCTCCTGAAGTCCTGGGTGGGTCCCGCCATGAAGTCCTGGGTGGGTCCCTCCTGAACTCTTGGGTCCCCTCCTGAACCCTGGATCCTTTGGGGCACTCCTGGGTCCCCTCCTGAACTCTGGATCCTTTGGGGCACTCCTGGGTCCCTTGGGGCACTGCTGGGTCCCCTCCAGAACTCCTGGGTGGGTCCCTCCTGAACTCCTGGGTGGGTCCCTCCTGATCTCTTGGGTCCTTTGTGGCACTCTTGGGTCTCCTCAGAACTCCTGGGTTCCCCACTGAACTCCTGGGTCCTTTGGGGCACTCCTGGGTCCTCTCCTGAACTCCTGGGTCCGCTCCTGAACTCCTGGGTTACCCCCTGAACTACTGGGTCCCCTCCTGAACTCCTGGGTGGGTCCCCTCCTGAACTCTGGATCCTTTGGGGCACTCTTGGGTCCCCTCCTGAACTCCTGGGTTTTTTGGGGCACTCCTGGTCCCCCTCCTGAACTCCTGCATGGGTCCCTCCTGAACTCCTGCATGGGTCCCTCCTGAACTCTGGATCCCTTGGGGCACTCCTGGGTCCACTCCTGAACTCTGGATCTTTTGGGGCACTCCTGGGTTCCCCCCTAAACTCCTGCGTCCTTTGGGGCACTGCTGGGTTCCCCCCTAAACTCCTGCGTCCTTTGGGGCACTGCTGGGTCCCCTCCTGAACTCCTGGGTGGGTCCCCTCCTGAACTCCTGGGTGGGTCCCCTCCTGAACTCCTGGGTCCTTTGGGGCATTCTTGGGTTCCCTCAGAACTCCTGGGTTCCCCACTGAACTCATGGGTCCTTTGGGGCACTCCTGGTCCCCCTCCTGAACTCTTCGGTCCCCCACTGAACTCCTGGATCCTTTGGGGCACTCCTGGATCCCCTCCTGTACTCTGGATCCTTTGGGGCACTCGTGGGTCCCCTCCTAAGCTCTTGGGTCCTTTGGGGCACTCCTGGGTCTCCTCAGTACTCTTGGGTCCCCTCCGGAACTCCTGGGTGGGTCCCCTCCGGAACTCCTGGGTGGGTCCCCTCCGGAACTCCTGGGTGGGTCCCTCCTGATCTCTTGGGTGCCCTCCTGATCTCTTGGGTCCTTTGTGGCACTCTTGGGTCTCCTCAGAACTCCTGGGTTCCCCACTGAACTCCTGGGTCCTTTGGGGCACTCCTGGGCGGGTCCCCTCCTGAACTCCTGGGCGGGTCCCCTCCTGAACTCCTGGGCGGGTCCCCTCCTGAACTCCTGGGCGGGTCCCCTCCTGAACTCCTGGGCGGGTCCCCTCCTGAACTCCTGGGCGGGTCCCCTCCTGAACTCTTGGGTCCTTTGGGTCACTCTTGTGTCCCCTCAGAACTCCTGGGTCCTTTGGGGTACTCTTGGGTCCCCTCCTGAACTCTTGGGTCCTTTGGGGCACTGCTGGGTCCCCTCCTGAACTCCTGGGTGGGTCCCCTCCTGAACTCTTGGGTCCTTTGGGTCACTCTTGTGTCCCCTCAGAACTCCTGGGTCCTTTGGGGTACTCTTGGGTCCCCTCCTGAACTCTTGGGTTCCCTCCTGAACTCTTGGGTCCATTGGGGCACTCCTGGGCTCCCCCTCTAAGCTCTTGGGTCACTTGGGGAACTCTTGGGTCCCCTCAGAACTCCTGGGTTCCCCCCTGAACTCCTGGGTCCTTTGGGGCAGTGCTGGGTCCCCTCCTGAACTCCTGGGTGGGTCCCTCCTGATCCCTTGGGTGCCCTCCTGATCTCTTTGGTGCCCTCCTGATCTCTTGGGTCCTTTGGGGCACTCCTGGGTCTGCTCCTGAACTCCTGGGTCCGCTCCTGAACTCCTGGGTTACCCCCTGAACTCCTAGGTCCCCTCCTGAATTCTTCAGTCCCTCCCTGAACTCCTGGGCGGGTGCCCTCCTGAACTCCTGGGCGGGTGCCCTCCTGAACTCTGGGTCCTTTGGGGCACTCCTGGGTCCCCTCCTGAACTACTGAATGGGTCCCCTCCTCAAGTACTGGGTGGGTCCCTCCTGAACTTTTGGGTCCCACCCTGAACTCCTGGGTCCTTTGGGGCACTCCTGGTCCCCCTCCTGAACTCCTGAATGGGTCCCTCCTGAATTCCTTAATGGGTCCCCTCAGAACTCCTGGGTCCCCTCCTGAAGTCCTGGGTGGGTCCCTCCTGAACTCTTGAGTCCCCTCCTGAACTCTGGATCCTTTCGGGCACTCCTGGTTCCCCTCCTGAACTCTGGATCCTTTGGGGCACTCCTGGGTCCCCTCCTGAACTCTGGATCCTATGGGGCACTCCTGGGTCCCCTCCTAAGCTCTTGGGTCCTTTGGGGAACTCTTGGGTCCCCTCAGAACTCCTGGCTTCACCACTAAACTCCTGGGTCCTTTGGGGCACTCCTGGGTCCCCTCAGATCGCCTGGGTTCCCCCCTGAACTCCTGGGTCCTTTGGGGCATTCCTGGGTCCCCTCCTGAACTCTGGATCCTTTGGGGCACTCCTGGGCCCCCTCCTGAACTCCTCAATGGGTCCCCTCAGAACTCATGGGTCCCCTCCTGAACTCCTGGGTGGGTCCCTCCTGAACTCCTGGGTGGGTCCCTCCTGAACTCCTGGGTGGGTCCCTCCTGAACTCCTGGGTGGGTCCCTCCTGAACTCCTGGGTCCCACCCTAAACTCCTGGGTCCTTTGGGGCACTCCTGGTCTCCCTCCTGAACTCCTGAATGGGTCCCTCCTGAACTCCTGGGTGGGTCCCTCCTGAACTCTTGGGTCCCCTCCTGAACCCTGGATCCTTTGGGGCACTCCTGGGTCCTTTGGGGCACTGCTGGGTCCCCACCTGAACTCCTGGTTGGGTCCCTCCTGATCTCTTGGGTGCCCTCCTGATCTCTTGGATGCCCTCCTGATCTCTTGGGTCCTTTGGGGCACTCTTGGGTCCCCTCAGAACTTCTGGGTTCCCCACTGAACTCCTGGGTCCTTTGGGGCACTCCTGGTCCCCCTCCTGAACTCTTCGGTCCCCCACTGAACTCCTGGGTCCTTTGGGGCACTCCTGGGTCCCCTCCTGAACTCTTGGGTCCCCTCCTGAACTCTGGATCCTTTGGGGCACTCCTGGGTCCCCACCGAAGCTCTTGGGTCCTTTGGGGAACTCTTGCGTCCCCTCAGAACTCCTGGGTTCACCCCTGAACTCCTAGGTCCTTTGGGGCACTTCTGGGTCTCCTCAGTACTCTTGGGTTCCCCCCTGAACTCTTGGGTCCTTTGGGGCACTGCTGGGTCCCCTCTTGAACTCCTGGGTGGATCCCCTCTTGAACTCCTGGGTGGGTCCCTCCCGAACTCCTGGGTACTTTGGGGCACTCCTGGGTTTCCTCAGAACAGCTGGGTTCCCCCCTGAACTCCTGGGTCGTTTGGGGCATTCCTGGGTCCTCTCCTGAACTCTGGATCCTTTGGGGCACTCCTGGGTCCCCTCCTGAACTCCTGGGTCCTTTGGGGCACTCCTGGGTCCTCTCCTGAACTCCTGGGTCCGCTCCTGAACGCTTGGGTTACCCCCTGAACTCCTAAGTCTTCTCCTGAATTCTTCAGTCCCTCCCTGAACTCCTGGGCGGGTCCCTCCTGAACTCCTGGGCGGGTCCCCTCCTGAACTCTTGGGTCCTTTGGGGCACTTCTGGGTCCCCTCCTGAACTCCTGAATGGGTCCCTCCTGAACTCCTGGGTCCCCTCCTGAAGTCCTGGGTGGGTACCGCCATGAAGTCCTGGGTGGGTCCCTCCTGAATTCTTGGGTCCCCTCCGGAACTCTGGATCCTTTGGGGCACACCTGGGTCCCCTCCTGAACTCTGGATCCTTTGGGGCACTCCTGGGTCCTTTGGGGCACTGCTGGGTCCCCTCCTGAACTCCTGGGTGGGTCCCCTCCTGAACTCCTGGGTGGGTCCCCTCCTGAACTCCTGGGTCCTTTGGGTCACTCTTGGGTCTCCTCAGAACTCCTGGGTTCCCCACTGAACTCCTGGGTCCTTTGGGGTACTCCTGGGTCCCCTCCTGAACTCTTGGGTCCTTTGGGGCACTCCTGGGTCCCCCTCTAAGCTCCTGGGTCCCTTGGGGAACTCTTGGGTCCCCTCAGAACTCCTGGGTCCTTTGGGGCACTCCTGGTCCCCCTCCTGAACTATTGAATGGGTCCCTTCTGAACTCCTGAATGGGTCCCTCCTGAACTCCTGGGTCACCTCAGAACTCCAGGGTCCCCTCCTGAAGTCCTGGGTGGGTCCCGCCATGAACTCCTGGGTGCGTCCCCTCCTGAACTCCTGGGTGCGTCCCCTCCTGAACTCCTGGGTCCTTTGGGGCACTCTTGGGTGCCCTCAGAACTCCTGGGTTCCCCACTGAACTCCTGGGTCCTTTGGGGCACTCCTGGTCCCCCTCCTGAACTCTTCGGTCCCCCACTGAACTCCTGGGTCCTTTGGGGCACTCCTGGGTCCCCTCCTGAACTCTTGGGTCCCCTCCTGAACTCTGGATCCTTTGGGGCACTCCTGGGTTCCCTCCTAAGCTCTTGGGTCCTTTGGGGAACTCTTGGGTCCCCTCAGAACTCCTGGGTCCTTTGGGGCACTCCTGGGTCTCCTCAGTACTCTTGGGTTCCCCCCTGAACTGCTGGGTCCTTTGGGGCACTGCTGGGTCCCCTCCCGAACTCCTGGGTGGGTCCCCCCCGAACTCTTGGGTACTTTGGGGCACTCCTGGGTCCCCTCAGAACGCCTGGGTCCCCTCCGAACTCATGTGTTCCCCCCTGAACTCCTGGGTTCTTTGGGGCACTGCTGGTTCTCCTCCTGAACTCCTGGGTGGGTCCCGTCCTGAACTCTGAATCCTTTGGGGCACTCTTGGCTCCCCTCAGAACTTCTGGGTTCCCCACTGAACTCCTGGGTCCTTTGGGGTACTCCTGGGTCCCCTCCTGAACTCTTGGGTCCTCTCCTGAACTCTGGATCCTTTGGGGCACTCCTGGGTCCCCTACTGAACTCCTGGTTCCTTTGGGGCACTCCTGGGTCCGCTCCTGAACTCTTGGGTTACCCCCTGAACTCCTAGGTCCCCTCCTGAATTCTTCAGTCCCTCCCTGAACTCCTGGGCGGGTCCCCTCCTGAACTCCTGGCCTGCCTGGCCACTTCACTTCACACCTCCGCCCCAGCCACTTCACAGCAGGTTAGGGTTTAGGGTTAGGGTTAGGTTTTTACATATCATCCCAAAGTTCAAGTTTAAGTTTTGAGTCACTAATGCTCATAACAGTCTTTCCAGGTTTTAATTGCTTCACTGTAGTAAGTACCAGTTTACAGGTGGTTACAAGGCTGAGAATATATTTTTCACTGCGACTAATCGCCTTCCACAACACAGTTCCCACTTTTTCCCAGGTCTTTATTTGAAAAACTCCTAACAGGTCAGCAGGAAACCCACTGCCTCTGCACCAAATTAACAATCTTTTGAGGTTACTCTCCTCATACTTCACCACTCTCTTAGAGAGAATATGCAAGAGGAGCCGCAGTATTTCTTCTTCTTCTTTAAAAATATTCTGCCCCATCTCCTCTCGCCCCCAGCTGCTCACCTCTTTGGGCGTCCGTTGCGACGATATCGGATCCTTTATCCCTCCTCTGTCACTCCGTAGCCATCAATCGGGAGTCGCGCAGCCCGCAGCCCGCGTCCCGGTCACGGTCCAGCCGAGCCGTTCCAGCTCAGGCTCGCTCCCTGCAGCGGTCGCACGCCTTCTGTAAATTCTCCTTAGGGATCACGTCGGGGTCACCGCTTGCGAGGGCGCAAACTCACGGACTCCACGCAACTCAACACGAATTCAAGCGAAGCCATTTATTACAGAGACAAGCCTCCTTATATACGCAGTTATTTCCCGATAAGCGTCCACGTTCCAAACACGCGTCGGCTGATCGGATATCATCCACGTTCGGGTCTTGTTATTATAGAATTACCTCACTCTCATAACAGATGTTGTTTTTCAGATTTCGCGCCAGCCTTGGAATCACTTTGTCTAGTTCAGAAATTAATCTCTATCTAACAGAAACCCATCTGCATAACAACCTTAAGAAAATCCCTTAAATCTCCCACAGGTGCTGTCTTTTCTAGTTAGGGTCCAGGTGATTTTATAAGGGTGGTGGGCGGGGCCTGGGATGATCGACCCCTCCCCTCGGCAGCTTTGGAGCCGTTTAATCTACATGGGCAGATGTCTTTGGAGAAGCGGAGGTGTCTGTTCGAGGTACAAGCTTCAGGAGCAGCAAAGGTTCAGTAGCAGCTGTAGTAGAAAGGTTGTTTGTCATTATGTTTCATTCATTGATTTGGTTCCAGGTGCTTTGCATTTTCCCAAAATTCCTGACTTCAATGGAGATGGAGTGCTGGCAGTTGTATTTCACTTTCTATCTGCTCCCTAGAAAAACTAAGTTGAGATCCATACTCGGTCTCATTGTAGCTGCAATAGCAGCAATAAAGTGCAGGTGCTGTCATTTTCAGGGAGATTCCAGGTAATTTGATAAGGGTGGTGAGGGGGTCTGGGGTGAATGACCCTGCCCCTTTCCCAGGGGTTTGTGGGAAGGGGTGGGCGGAGCCCTGGGTATTTGAGCCCCGGTCCCCGGGCAGGGAGCTCATTCTGCTCCAGAGCCTCTTCGGTGGTGGTTCTCTGTTGCTCCTTCAGCAGCTTTTGAGATGTTTAATCCAAATAGGCAGATGTCTTTGGACAAGCAGAGGTGTCTGTTTGACGTAAGAGCTTCAGGAACAGCGAAGGTTTAACAACAGCTGTAGTAGAAAAGTTGTTTATCATTATGTTTCATTTGTCGATTCATTTCCAGGTGCTTTGCATTTTCCCAAGATTCCTGACTACAATGGAGAGGGAGTGTTGTTTTTTGGTTTGTATTGCTGTATTAATAGTTGTTAATGTCATCTCTTCTCCTGGAAGAGCATCTTGTCTCCAGAACCTTTGCAGCGTGCGGCGGCCCCCGGTGGATCATTCAAATGTACCTCCCAGAACTCAGCCAATGTGAGCAACGAACCTTAGGCTACTATGGATAAATATTATTTGGGGGCTCGCTAGCGTGCGTGTTCTCGCTTTCCTTACTGTAGGCGACGATGGAGAAAGCGACAACTGCGGGAAGATCCCCGTTAGCACAGGTGGCATTTTCCTCTGTCGAAGGTGGATTCGGTCTCTCGGCCCTCTGAAAAATAAGTGGAGGCACGAGGGCTGGGAAGGGGCTGGGAATCGCAGGGTGGGTTTAAAGTTCTCAGACAGAAAAGCGCGGTCTAGGAGCGGTCCCCTTTGGGCAGATAAGGGGTCAGGGAACGTTACGGTGTGATGCCAGCATCTGCCGGGCAGGGCAGCTCCAGCCGGCGCCTGTTGTCATGTAGTTCGGGAAGCCCGCCTCGTGCCTGTCAGACGATCCCGGGGTCTCGCTGTGCTCCGGGGGCCCAACGGGCCTCTCAGGTGCTATCCTGGGATCCGAAATGTCGGTGTTAATTGGCGTAGAGCCAATCGGGTGCTGGATTCTTGTATCATCAGCCAAAAGCGTGGACGGTGCTTGCATTTTGGACGTGTCTGGTCAGCTGTGACTTACGGTGTCAATCTGGGCTGCATCAGCAGCTCTGCGCTCTACTTCTCCAGTCTGAGGGGCTGGCACTTCAAGATGCTGGGAAGAAGTTCTTAGGTCGTGCCGCCGTCTCTTCTGCGTGTGTGTGTGGCAGTGCCGCCGTCTCGTAAGGGTGTGATGTTCGGTTCCTTTTTCTTTTTCCTGGGGCTGCAGAGGAGGCTCCTTGCCTCATCACTGCCTCCCTGCAGGGCATTTGGATTGATGCCGTCTTTGGTTTTGGGTCACTGTCGTTGCAGAGCGTTTTTGGTGCTGTTGCGGTTGTGTTGTCCATAGCGTTCTGTGGCGCGTTTGTCTGCGCACGTGCACGTTCGGCTCGGAGCTGCTCTGCCCGGTGGTGTGGAGTCAGGGGCGGGTAGAGCAAACTCTAGGAGTCCAGGGTTAATCTGTTGACAGATTCAATTGTGTAGGCAAAGGTTGGGCGATCATCTGGGATGCAGTAGCTGTGGGCAGGGGAGCTGGCAGTCCGTTCCGCAGTGTTTTAGGGACTCAATTAGAGTGTCGGGTGGGATTCCTGAATAGAAAGCAAACCTGTGGAATGGTCAAGCTGTTGATGAGCGTCTGGGTGACTTGTTGAATACCTTATTTTCAGAGGTAGAGGGATGACTTGGTACGAAAGAGCAACAGAAGAGGCGAGCAGCGCGCCATAAGCAGGTGGGTCGGTGTGTGATGCCAGCGGGAAGATATGTCGTGTGGCTCTATGTAAGTTTGGTCATTTGTCTCTTTCATAGAAGCAAAGAGGAAACCTGGGTATTAGCACCGCATCTCCTCGGGCAAGGTGAACAATGAGCGTCGGGCCGAAGCAGCCGCTCGTTTCAGGTCCCGTGTTGCCAGTGCAGGTGTGAGCGTCATTGGGTTGTGTTTTACAGGCGGCAGCTGAACCTCTGTGGTCAAGGGCGTTGCAGTCAAAAGCAAGGGTGGGCAGGCAGGTGGGAGAGCGGCCAAGGTAAAGGAGGGGGAGATGGGCCCGTCTACAGGCGGACTGTTTTTGAGCAGCGTCCGAGCAGGTGCTTTTGTTTTCGCAGGTGCCGTGGACCAGCTCGGAGGGGCGAAGCCGCACGCCGGTCAGCAACCGAGAAGGTGAGGCGGCGGTGGGTGTCAAGGAGCCCGGTGTCGCTCGGTGACTCGGTTCAGCGTTTCTTTCTTGTTTTGCAGGCTCCTTTTGGGCCCTTTGGACTTGGAGGAACGTTTCTGGTGAGCCGGGGTATGGGCGAGGAGGAGCGTGGGGCTGGGGACTCGCTCCAAGCCCTACAGTTCTTTTGTTTCTCGCTGTCTTAGGTGTTACGAGCGATGAGGGTTTGTGACCGCACCCGTGACACGATGCGCCGAACGGAACGCCGAGGAACTTAGGAGGAGGTGGGTGTTGCGGGAGGAGTCAGCGTTTACCCCGCTCTACTGTATGCTGGCACGGCTTAGTGAGCGTGTCTTTTCCTGTGTTACCGTAGATGTTGAAGAGGACCCCGGCAATGCAGGAACATCTCCGTTAGTGCACGTGGCGTTTTCTCTGTCGAAGGTGGATTTGGTCCCTCGGCCTTCTGAAAGATAAGTGGAGGCACGGGGGCTGGGAAGGGGCCGGGAATCGCAGGGATGGGGGTAAAGTTCTGATAAGGGAAAGGGCTGTCCAGGACAAGTCCCCTTTGGGTGGGTAAAGGGCCCAGGGAACTTTACAGTGCGATGCCAGCATGTGCCGGGCAGGGCAGCTCCAGCCTGCGTCTGCGTTGTCGAGTAGCTCGGGAAGCCTGCCTTGCACCTGTCAGACGATCCCGGGGTCTCGCTGTCCTCCGGGGGCCCAACGGGCCTCTCAGGTGCCATCCCGGGATCCAGAATGCCGGTGTTAATTGGCGTAATGCCAATCGGGTGCTGGATTATTGTATCATCAGCCAAAAGCGTGGACGGTTCTTGCATTTTGGATGTTCCTGGTCAGTTGTGATTTATGGTGTCATTCTGGGCTGCATCAGCAGCTCTGCTCTCTACCCCTCCAGTCCTAGGGACTGACACTTCAAGATGCTGGGAAGAAGTTCTTAGGTTGTGCCGCCGTCTGCTCTGTGGGTGTGTGCGCGCCTGTGCCGCCGTCTGCTCTGTGGGTGTGTGCGCGCCTGTGCCGCCGTCTGCTCTGTGGGTGTGTGCGCGCCTGTGCCGCCGTCTGCTCTGTGGGTGTGTGCGCGCCAGTGCCGCCGTCTGCTCTGTGGGTGTGTGCGCGCCAGTGCCGCCGTCTGCTCTGTGGGTGTGTGCGCGCCAGTGCCGCCGTCTGCTCTGTGGGTGTGTGCGCGCCAGTGCCGCCGTCTGCTCTGTGGGTGTGTGCGCGCCAGTGCCGCCGTCTGCTCTGTGGGTGTGTGCGCGCCAGTGCCGCCGTCTGCTCTGTGGGTGTGTGCGCGCCAGTGCCGCCATCTCATAAGGGGCTGTGACGTTGGGGTCTTTTTTCCTGGGGTTGCAGAAGAGGCTCCTTGCCTCATCACTGCCTCCCTGCAGGGTGTTTCGATTGATGCCATCTCTGGTTTTGGCGTCGCTGTCGTTGCGGAGCGTTTTCGGTGCCGATCACTTCTGAAGCAGCTCGAACTCCTTCATATGCTGCTAGTATTTCCTTTTCAGTTGGAGTATAGTTGGCCTCAGATCCTTTGTATCCTCGACTCCAAAAACCTAAGGGTTGACCTCGGGTTTCTCCTGGTGCTTTCTGCCAGAGGCTCCAGGTAAGTCCATTATTTCCGGCTGCGGTGTAGAGCACATTTTTAACATCTAGTCCAGTTTGGACTGGTCCAAGGGCCACCGCATGAGTTATCTCACGCTTAATTTGTTCAAAGGCTTGTCGTTGTTCAGGGCCCCACTCAAATTGGTTCTTTTTACGAGTCACTCGATAGAGAGGCTCACAATGTGGCTGTAGTCAGGAATATGCATTCTCCAAAAACCTACAATGCCCAAGAAAGTCTGTGTCTCCTTTTTATTAGTAGGTGGAGACATTGCTGCAATTTTGTTGATCACATCCATTGGGATCTGACGACGGCCATCTTGCCATTTTATTCCTAAAAACTGGATCTCTCGTGCAGGTCCCTTGACCTTGCTTCGTTTTATGGCAAAACCAGCATCCAAAAGAATATGAATTATCCTCTCACATTTCTCGAAGACTTCTTTCGCTGCGTTGCCCCATACGATGATGTCATCAATATATTGCAAGTGTTCTGGAGCTTCACCTTGCTCCAGCGTGGTCTGGATCAGTCCATGGCAGATGGTAGGACTGTGTTTCCACCCCTGGGGCAAGCGATTCCATGTATACTGGATGCCCCTCCAGGTGAAAGCAAACTGCGGCCTGCACTCTGCTGCTACAGGAATAGAGAAAAATGCATTAGCAATGTCAATTGTAGCATACCACTTGGCTGCCTTTGACTCCAGTTCAAATTGCAGTTCTAGCATGTCAGGCACAGCAGCACTCAGTGGTGGTGTAACTTAATTCAGGCAACGATAGTCTACAGATAGTCTCCACTCGTCATTAGACTTACGCACTGGCCAGATTGGGCTGTTAAAAGGTGAGCGAGTCTTACTGATCACACCCTGGCTTTCCAATTGATGAATCAGCTTCTGGATAGGAATCCAAGAGTCTCGATTGGTGTGATATTGCCAGCGATGCACCGTCGTGGTAGCAATTGGCACCTGCTGATCGTCAACCATCAGCAGTCCTACAACAGAAGGGTCATCTGAAAGACCAGGCAAATCAGACAGCTGTTCAATTTTCTCAGTGTCCACAGCTGCTATACCAAATGCCCACCTATACCCTTTTGGGTCCTTAAAATACCCTCTCCTGAGGTAGTCTATACCAAGGATGCACGGAGCATCTGGACCAGTCACAATGGGATGCTTTTGCCAGTTTTTTCCAGTTAGGCTCATTTCAGCCTCTACAACAGTCAGTTCCTGGGATCCCCCAGTCACTCCAACAATATTGATGGATTGCGTTCCTTTATAATTAGAAGGAATTATTGTGCACTGAGCACCAGTGTCCACTAAAGCTTTGTACTCCTGGGGTTGTGTTGTACCAGGCCATAGTATTTCTACAGTCCAATAAACTCTGTTATCCCTTTCCTCCACCTGGTTGGAGGCAGGGCACCTCTAATTCCTGTTTTGCACAGTCTCTGGGTGTGAATTAGAGGTTCCTTCAAGAGCATCAGAATCTCTTCTGCTCCTTTTGTAAACTGGAGCAGCCACTTTCCTAGGAGTTTTTCCTTTTATCTTACGTACTCGTTCTTGAAGTTGAGGTAGGCCTTCCATGCCACTTATTGATGTTTTCTCCCTGCTCATGTAGGAAGAACCACAGTGAACCTCTTTTTGTGGGCTGTCTCTGCCCTCTCTCTCGAGATTGGAAACGCCTTCTCTTAACAGCTGAAACATAGGTTTGTGCAGGTCGTGAACGGTACGAGTCTTCTCTGAGCTCTTTGATTTCTTGCAACAGCTTTTCAAACCGGTCATCAGATTTTTCACACAGTTTCTCCACAGCAGATACACAAGCCTGTAGAGAACCAGCAAGGCTGTCCTCAAAGTACCGGAGCTGCTCAATCACTTCATTAATTTCTTGTATACCTCTAGCTGACCAGACCATTCCTGCCAATGACTTAGCATATGCAGGTGGTGCACTTTGTACAAATCTGCACCACATAGATTTTGTACAATTGATTCTATCTGGGTCTGTCCCCTCTTGGCTGTTTGGTCCTAGATAGATGATCTCTCGCACAGCTAATTCTCTCAGGAACTGGATACCTCTCTCCATAGTATTCCATTTCCCTAACTTGGATATACAATCTTCCTTGTAGGGAAATCTGACTTTCATAGCTGCCAGGAGTCGGGTCCAGAGAGTAGAGGCATTAGACTCTCTTGAAATTGCCGTATCAATGGTGGAATCTTTTGACAGAGATCCCAGTTGCCTGGCTTCACCACCTTCCAATTCAATTGTTTCTGCCTCATTGTCCCAGCATCGCAGCAGCCAGGTTAAAATATTCTCGCCTTCACGACGACTGAAGTCTTTTCGCAGATCTCTCAGCTCACCTGGAGAAAAGGACCGAGTGGTGGTCACTTCATCTCCACCCTGTCCTGATGATGATGCCTCTTGGGTTGATGTTGGCCCTGTGCCATTACCTGCTGCACAGGTAGTCTTTCTAGTGACTTTCTTACAACCAGCAACTGATGCTGATATGGGTTCACCATCATTTGATTCATTTTCAGAGTCTGAATGACTGTCACAGTGATTGCTGTGGTTACAGCAGCAACAGTGCCCAGTGTGTGAAGGCGGGGGGGCTGCCTTGTTAGCCTTTGAGGCTGGAGAAGTAACGTTATCTGCAGCGACCTTGGCAGAGGAGCTCTGTGGAGGAGCTGTAGCTTCAGCCTCTGAAGCTGCGGTTGGGGGGCAGTGGCTGCAGCAGCAGCTTTGGCTGTTTTGCCTTTTCTCGAGCGGCTAGGAGTGCTTTTTGCTAAAGCTTCCGAAGACGCACTGCAAATCTCAGGACTAAAAAGAGACGCAAACCTCCTATTGAACCTCATTTCTCTTAACAGTAACACAAACTGACACACATTCAGCAAACCAGATAACACCATCACAGTTCTACAAAGCTCCAAGGATATTCAAAGTTCTCTAAAACATTTGCAAACTGTCCTAGCGAAAACACAAAAGTACTGTTAGTCAGCCTTTCTAAAGATTCGCTTGACCAATTAGCAAATATAGAGCCATTCTGCTCTTTAATCTCTCCTGGAGGTGTTTCAAGGTAAATCAGAAGCGAGTAGAAATTCATTAGCGGCTGCAGTATAGTGAAATAAACCAGTGCCATACCACACAGTATCATCATGACCGCTGTCCAGTTTCTTGTTGTTATATAATGAATACTTCGATTCAGAAAGAAACACCAACACAGATATGGGATCAGCGAGCACAATGTAGAAAATAACTGATACAACTTTTGCCGTAACATCTTTAAATCGATGTAATTCACTTTGCCTTAATACCACTAAATAATATCCAAAGCAAACCCACGCGCGAGTATCACAACTCTGAGTTGGCACCGTGCCAAGAAAATTGAAAGGTACGTCAGAACAGTAGAAAAGCCAAAAAACTCCAAATTTACCCCTTTCTCTTGCCCCATGTTGGGTGCCAATTATCTGTCAAGGGTTAATATTGCGGGGTGACAATCAAACCCTGGCAGATGTATTGTTAACCTCCTTTCCCCCCCACTTCCCCCTTTTGCCCCTCCCTCTCCCCCCTTCCCACTCAGGACAGGCGATCGGGAGGGAAAGAAGGACAGAGAGAAGAGAGTTGGAAAAGTTAAAGATGTTTTACTAATGCTACTAATAAGAATAGAGAAAATAATACAAAATATACAAAACCAATCTTGTAAGTCTCAGCAACTGCAGAGCCAGCACCCAAAGTCCTGGATTAGACTCGGTAGCCAACCGGAGCTGGATTCAGTCTCTCACTAGGCCTCAGTTCGCAGGGACGACCAGCAAGGTCCTCTCCTAATGTCAGCCATGAGGAAAAAGGGAAAAAGGGCAAAAAGGGAAAAAAGGGGCCGAGATCCTCGTGATCTCCCACTTTTATATGAAGTATTCACGTGAATGGAATGTTATACACGGTTGGTCAGTCTCTCAGTCATCAGTTTCTCGTTGCCCCTCTCGCGAGATGTCCGTCCGTGCTTATCAATAAGTTTGCATTCCCTTGCTAGGTTTAACCAAAACATGTGTCGGGTTCTCCAGGAAAATGCAGCTAATATGAAGGCTTTAGCTGACAGGCAAAAAATCACTAAAAGAGAAACTTGTTTTTTAACAAAACCAGGACAAGGAGGAACTTGGTGATGCAGGACGATCTCTATCAGCACATGTGGTGTTTTCCTCTGTTGAAGATGGATTCAGTCTCTTGGCCCTCTGAAAGAGAAGTGGAGGCTGGGGGGCTGGGAAGGGGTTGGGAACTGCAGGGAGGGGGGTAAAGTTCTCTTTGGGGCAAGGGTGATCCAGGAACAGTCCCTTTTGGGCAGGCGAAGGGTCCAGGGAACTTCACAGTGCGATGCCAGCGTGTCCCGGGCAGGGCAGCTCCAGCCTAGTGTCAGTGTTGTATTGCAGGTGGGGAGGCTTGCATTGTGCCTGTCAGACGGTCCCGGGGTCTCGTCGCGCTTGAGGGACCCGACAGGCATCCCGGGCGCCATCCCGGGATCCGGAACGCCGGTGCCAGTTGGCGTAGCGCCAATCGGGTCCTGGTTTTCTTGTATCAGCAGCTGAAAGCATGGATGGTTTTTGCATTTTGGATGTTTCTGCGCAGTTGTGTTTTATGGTGTAGTTCTGGGCTGCATCGGCAGCTGTGCTCTGTACCCCTCCAGTCTAAGGGACTGGCACTTCTTCCCAGCGTCTTGAAGTTTTTAAGTAGTGCTGCCGTCTCCTGTGTGTGTGTGTGTGCGCCAGTGCTGCCGTCTCCTGTGTGTGTGTGTGCGCGCCAGTGCCGCTGTCTTATAAGGGGCCGTGACGTAGACAGTACTGAATGCTGCTCCGTGCTACTTCTCCTCCGGTGGCAAATGCTTCACAGTCGCCCGAGGAAAGACACTTAGCAATCGATTTCCAAGAGAAATGAAACACATGATGCCATAAGGCGAAAGAATAGCAGGGCATCTCTTCACAAGCTTGTCCCTGATCTATAGCTGAGGGCAAACACTTGTATGCTTGTGGGAGAGCCTGTGTCTTTCCTGGAAGCGTTTGGGAGTTTTGCTCAGACGCATGTTTCCTCAAGTTCAAGAATCAAGATCTAGGATACCTGCAGACAGGTGCCTGTTTGTGTGGAGACAGTCTGCCTGAAACTCTGTGTTCCTTAGCGCCCACTCTTTCTATCCGTCGCTCCACACGCCTGTGAGTCCCTTTCTTTCTCTCCACAAGCACGTGTGTTGACTTTGTCGCACACGTGCATCTGCACAAGCGTTGAGCTCAGCGGACGGAGTGTGTCTCTTGACACTTGCTGTGTGTTGGCTGTGTCTGCCTGCTCCAGTGAAGAGAGAAACAGGAAATCATCTTGGTAGAGGCAACAAAGCAAAAGCGAGGCAGGATTGACATCTGCTCAACAGAGACGGAATCCCTGCGCTGACACAGTTCATAGTTACACGAGAAGAAATCTGAGCGGTACATGGACCGGAGACGTGTTTCCCAAGAGGTCGTTTAGCGAGTGAACAGCAGTGTGCGCGACTTTCAGGAGTGTGCCTGGAAAGTGCCAGAATCACCAGAGCATCTGTGCAAAAGCTGCTGCCTCTGTGACCGCATTGAGGCACGTTCCCGTGTCTGCGAGTGTATAGACGGCTCTTTCGTGTTCACTCCGAGGGAAACGGTCCGGTATTGCTTCTGTGCGTACAGATTCGATTCCCTTGTCTCTTGCGAACACAGGGAACTCTGTGCATCGAAATCTACAGGGTAAGGACGCGTCTGCATATGTTTTGGTGAACAATCGAGTGTGCGTGTTCTGACAGCTGCCTCTATGCAGACGTCTCCACAGAGCCACTTCTGAATGCCCCGCAGCCCAGCACTGAATGGATACACTAACAAGTGGACCGGTGTGAGCAACCACATCTTCAGAAGGACGTCTTTCATCTCACAGCAGCACGAACGTCTTGGCGTTCGAGCACACGGCAGAAACAAGGTGTGAACAGATGAGCTGCTGCTAATTTCTCCGTTCGGCATGCTTCGTTGTAGCTCTCTTGACGGACGCTAGAGCAACAGCTGACATAGAACCTTTGTCACAATGCCCGCTACCGTGGTGAGGATGCGGGCACTCTGCGGGTGACAGGGACACAGCAGGACTTGGTGTCAGCTCAGCAATTTCTCAGTTCCCCAAAGAAGCTGAATTCTGCAAATTTCTGCTGTTGCTCTTGAAATGATGTCATCAGGTGGGTGTTTTGGTGTAATACACTGAAAACCAGAGCAGAAATGCTGAAAAATACCCATGGTATGCATGGTCTTAGGAGCAAAGCACCGTGACTCAGCCTAAGGAGATCTGCCGCTTATTCTTTTGTACTGCCAGCAGATTGTGGAAGTAGAGTATAAAAACCATCCTTATGGAGAGATCTTTGCATTTTAGGCTTAGTCTAAGTGTCTCAAGTAGCCGGGGTTTTTGTTTGGGCCTAATCCATCAGGTCTGACGGCTTTCCTCCTCGTCTCCAGATGAACGTGGTAGAAAATATAAAGCAAGGAAACGTCCTTTGGCGTATTTTGCCTTGCCTTATTTCCTTCTCATCCTGTTCTCTGTGCCAGCCTCTCTCACTAAGCCCTCGTCTGGCTGCATGTCTCTTCTTTTTTTTCTCCTTTTCTCAAACTCTCCTGCTTCCTGGCTTTAGTCTTTCCATTTCTCCATTTCAGTCCTGCAGCCCGGCACTAGATTTTCCTCTTCCCTCCCTTTGGCTTGCTCCTGTAGTGGCAGAGCCCCCCCCTGCCCCAGGGGGATGGGGTTGTCGCCAGCCTGGCTGAGAGGTGAAGCCAGAGACAAAAGAGACTAAAGGAGCACCATTAGAAAGTAATAATGAGTGAGCAATCGCCGGACACATGCGGGCAGAGCGCGTGGACAGTACATGCAGCCTATCATGTTATTGTATAACACGAGTTACAACCAATCACATTGTTGTAAGGCGCGTGGACAGGGCAGCTTTGCTATAAAGCTAGCCCGGTCCGACAATAAAGCGAACTCTGTGAACATCATATTGGTGTGTCAGGTTCCGTGGCTCGCATGGATAAAGCAACACTTTGGTGACCCCGACGTGATACTTCGTATCGAAGCAAGATCGCCGGAAGTGAAGACGCGAGGACGCCACCTGGGGGCGACACCAGCCCAGCGCTCAATCATAGCGGAAAGTAGGCCTACGAAGAAGCAGGTGGCATGGGAAACACGGCATCTGTGGAAGAAAAAATAATAGTGAGAAGTATTCTACAGCTGGCTGCAAGAACAGGAAGAATTTTGGAAAAAGACGCGGTGGAGCGCCTTTTACTATTCGCCCAGCGTAAGGGCTGTGTTCGTTCGATGGACGAATTTTTTTCTCCCGGTACACGGGAGGACATAGGGACCGAACTATGGGAAGCGGTTACAAGGGGGAGCCGCGAGGCTTGCGATCTCGCCGGACCCTGGCGGGAGGTCAGGCAGCTAATGCGGGAAGTCTCAGAGGAGCCGGAGCTGTGTGCCGTCCCCTCGGAGCCGCCCGCCGCGAGCTGCCCACCCTCCGAGGACTCCGAAGAATCAACACCGCTGGTATGTCCCGTATCAGATCTGGAGTTCTGGGGCGGAGAGCAAATTATACCCTCTGCGCCCGTTGAGCCATTGCCTGGCTCCGACAACGAATGGCAGCAACCGGCAAGTTTCAACAAGCCAGGACAAGTTAATCCAGCCGGCGTGCCTTTGCCGGAGGACCCGATGGAACACCGGGACGGAGCACCGCAGAATCGCCCTGACTTCCAGGAGGAGAGCCACGTGCAGAGCCTGAAGGACTTACTGAGACGGCAGGAGAGCCAGATGCAAGAAGTTCTAGAAGCTATGAAACGACTAGATGGCGGTAACAGTAAAACTTCGCGGTTAATAGCATATAAAAAGGCGTCAGATGCAATTAAGGACGGGCTGGAGGTAATTGGCAGGGAATGTGAAAAACGGGGAAAACAGGAAAGGGAGGGGGTGGAATTAGACCTCACTCCTGAGGAGCTCCGTATTAAAAGGGAGCGAATACAAAAATGGGCTAGACAATGTGTTGAAGATGGGATGTGGTCTGTAAGAGAAGCAGATGAATATTTGAGAGCGCGATATGGAAAAGGGCTGGAGACTGGGTTAGCAGATCGGTTTGCAAATATGCGTCGACTTACTGATCCACAGGGAAACACAAGGGAATTGTATAGCAGTGATAATAATGATAATTTGGGTGCTGCCCCTGTGCATCAGGGTAGAGATATTCCTCGAGATCATTCTTATAATGCAGGGCAACGTTGGCAAGGGGTAATCAGAGATGCAACTATTGAAGGGATCATGTTACCTGGTAGTATTACAGCAATGCCAGTGCACATAGGTAATAGAGGACAAAGGCAGTGGTCGCCTTTTGATTGGAAAACGGTTAAGCAGTTGCAAAGTGCAGTTATGCAATATGGTATGGATAATAAGCATGTGATGCAGCTAATCAATTCATTTTTCAAGGGGCAAGTACTAACTCAAACAGATATTAGGGCATTGATGGAGTTATTGCTTCCTCCAACGGGGTATTTGTTCTTGGACAAGTGGCAGGGCAAAGTGGAATTGGCAGTATTAGAAAATGTTCGTTTACCAGCTGATGATCCGTTGCGGTTAGCTAGCATGGACCAGTTACTGGGTCGTGGGCAATATGCGGATGGTGCTACTCAGGCAGCACTTCATCCAAGGATTTTGCAGCAAACGCAAGGGCTTGCCTTGGTGGCAGTGAAAGAATTGCCAAATAGAGGTAACCCTGTGCCACCCTATTCTACAATAGAGTGGGATCCTGGGGAATCATATATGACATTTGTGGATCGTTTAAAAGAAGTGATAGATGCCTCTCCTAACTTGACTCCAGAGGCAAAAGCTGCTGTGGGGAAAGATTTGGCTATGATGAATGCAAACACCCAATGCCAACAGATATTAGCCGGTTTGGGAAAAACTGCTTCTTTAGCAGAGATGGTGGAAGCTTGCAGACAGGTACCGATTATGCAACAGGAGGTAGAAAAAGCCAAAATACATGCTCAAGCCCACGCTGCAGCCTTGGCTGCAGCACTTAAGCCTGCAATGAAAGGCCGAAGCCCTTCTTCTTGTTCTTGCATGTTTTACTTGCAAACAGACAGGACATATTAAAAGAAACTGCCCTCAATATGCTTAGCAGCATTGCAAAAATGGCATAACTCTCCAGTTAATCTGGTAACAGATTCTCTTTATGTTGTGGGAATTGTACAAAGAATACATAGAGCACTTTTGCAGTGAGTTTCCAATTCCTTATTGTTTGAAGCATTGTTAGATTTGTGGAACGTATTACATTATAGGACAGCACCAGTATTTATCATGCATATAAAAATCCATACTAACATACCAGGTGGTCTAGTAGAGGGAAACAGCACCATAGACAAACTTGTGGCAGTAGCAGATATATCCCCTTTTGAACAAGTCAGACAAGCTCACGAATTCTTTCATCAATCCTCAGCACCACTCCGAAGGCAGTTTACAATTACAAAGGAACAAGCTCGAGCCATTATTGCAGCTTGTCCTGATTGTGCCCGCATAGTCCCTCTCCAACAAAAGGGAGTAAATCCTCGGGGCTTGCAGCCAGGTCAGTTATGGCAAACTGATATTACTGAATTTGCACCATTTGGCAGACAAAAGTACATTCATGTCTCCATAGATACCTGTTCAGGACTGCTGTGGGCTACAGCCTTGACCTCAGCAAATACAAAGGCAGTAAAACTTCATTTACTACAATCCTTTGCTGTCATGGGTGTCCCTACACAAACCAAAACAGATAATGGTCCTGCATACCACTGACAGACTTGCAGCCTTCCTCACCCAGTGGAAGGTACAACACCTGTTTGGAATCCCTTATAATTCTACTGGCCAAGCAATTATTGAGCGTGCACACCGTGCATTAAAAAATCTTTTGTCTGTTTTGAAAAAACAAGGGGGAATTGGTGTGAGCCCAGAAGAGGTATTGATGAAGGCATTGTATGTGCTGAACTGGCTTAATCCTAAAAGTGAAACTGAAATGGAACCGGTTGTTATGCACCAAATCAAAAATGTCAAAGATTTTTCCGAAAATGTGCCTAAGGTTAGTGTGTTTAATCCGACAACACAACAATGGGAAGGTCCTATGTCACTAATAACCTGAGGAAGGGGATATGCTTGTGTTTCTACAGGTAACCACAAAAATTCATGGATCCCAGCAAAGTGGGTGAGACCTTGGCTAGCTAACAGAGAAGAAACCGATTGCAGTGATGACAACCCTTAACCTCAGACATGTTATCGCTTTAAGCAACGAATGTAGCCAATGTTGAGAATACCACTTTGTAAAACAGAGCAGCAATTAATGTTTTGTTATTGGACATGTTCACAGTTATGAAGAGTTTGATTGTATGTGTTGTTTGAACTTAAAAGTTAAAAAGATAAAAGATTTGCAGAACAAGAAAATAACAGAAGATATTGGGTTTTTTGGGGTGAATGCCTTGTTTGGTTAAAAGGAATATTGAAAACAGGTTTGTTCTTGTTAATTGTAATTGTATTAGCATTAATGTTCTTACCCTGTATTTCACACTGTATTTAAAGCATGATATGGCGTATAGTTAATATTAAATAAAAGAGGGGGAGATGTAGTGGCAGAGCCCCCCCCCCTGCCCCAGGGGGATGGGGTTGTCGCCAGCCTGGCTGAGAGGTGAAGCCAGAGACAAAAGAGACTAAAGGAGCACCATTAGAAAGTAATAATGAGTGAGCAATCGCCGGACACATGCGTGCAGAGCGCGTGGACAGTACATGCAGCCTATCATGTTATTGTATAACACGAGTTACAACCAATCACATTGTTTTAAGGCGCGTGGACAGGGCAGCTTTGCTATAAAGCTAGCCCGGTCCGACAATAAAGCGAACTCTGTGAACATCATATTGGTGTGTCAGGTTCCGTGGCTCGCATGGATAAAGCAACATGCTCCCTTCGCTTTCTCCCTTTGTTCCGTATCCTTCTTTCCGACTTGTCTCTTGGAGACTTTTGGCCACGCTGGACCCAAGTCAGGGGATGTTTTGGAAACTTTTCAGAGGCCTCGCTGATGACGGGGGGGACAGCAGGCAGTGACAGGCTCGGGGCTGACAGGCTCCCCCTCCCCTAGGGGGCGCTTGGCTGCCACACCCAGCTGACATAGAACCTTTGTCACAATGCCCGCTACCGTGGTGAGGATGCGGGCACTCTGCGGGTGACAGGGACACAGCAGGACTTGGTGTCAGCTCAGCAATTTCTCAGTTCCCCAAAGAAGCTGAATTCTGCAAATCGCTACTGTTGCTCTTGAAATGATGTCATCAGGTGGGTGTTTTGGTGTAATACACTGAAAACCAGAGCAGAAATGCTGAAATATTCCCATGGTATGCATGGTCTTAGGAGCAAAGCACCGTGACTCAGCCTAAGTAGATCTGCCGCTTATTCTTTTGTACTGCCAGCAGATTGTGGAAGTAGAGTATAAAACCCATCCTTATGGAGAGATCTTTGCATTTTAGGCTTAGTCTAAGTGTCTCAAGTAGCCGGGGTTTTTGATTGGGCGTAATCCATCAGGTCTGATGGCTTTCCTCCTCGTCTCCAGATGAATGTGGTAGAAAATATAAAGCAAGGAAACGTCCTTTGGCCCAGCCTTGCCTTGCCTTGCCTTATTTCCTTCTCATCCTGTTCTCTGTGCCAGCCTCTCTCACTAAGCCCTCGTCTGGCTGCATGTTTCTTCTTTCCTCTCTCCTTTTCTCAAACTCTCCTGCTTCCTGGCTTTTGTCTTTCCATTCCTCCATTTCAGTCCTGCAGCCCGGCACAATTTTTTCCTCTTCCTTCGCTTTGGCTTGCTCCCTTCGCTTTCTCCCTTTGTTCCATATCCTTCTTTCCGACTTGTCTCTTGGAGACTTTTGGCCACGCTGGACCCAAGTCTGGGGATGTTTTGGAAACTTTTCCGAGGCCTCGCTGCTGACAGGGGGGGCAGCAGGCAGTGACAGGCCCGGGGCTGACAGGCTCCCCCTCCCCTAGGGGGCGCTCGGCTGCCACACCCAGCTGACATAGAACCTTTGTCACAATGCCCGCTACCGTGGTGAGGATGCGGGCACTCTGCGGGTGACAGGGACACAGCAGGACTTGGTGTCAGCTCAGCAATTTCTCAGTTCCCCAAAGAAGCTGAATTCTGCAAATTGCTGCTGTTGCTCTTGAAATGATGTCATCAGGTGGGTGTTTTGGTTTAATACACTGAAAACCAGAGCAGAAATGCTGAAATATTCCCATGGTATGCATGGTCTTAGGAGCAAAGCACCGTGACTCAGCCTAAGGAGATCTGCCGCTTATTCTTTTGTACTGCCAGCAGATTGTGGAAGTAGAGTATAAAACCCATCCTTATGGAGAGATCTTTGCATTTTAGGCTTAGTCTAAGTGTCTCAAGTAGCCGGGGTTTTTGATTTGGCTTAATCCATCAGGTCTGATGGCTTTCCTCCTCGTCTCCAGATGAATGTGGTAGAAAATATAAAGCAAGGAAACGTCCTTTGGCCTAGCCTTGCCTTGCCTTATTTCCTTCTCATCCTGTTCTCTGTGCCAGCCTCTCTCACTAAGCCCTCGTCTGGCTGCATGTCTCTTCTTTCCTCTCTCCTTTTCTCAAACTCTCCTGCTTCCTGGCTTTTGTCTTTCCATTCCTCCATTTCAGTCCTGCAGCCCGGCACTAGATTTTCCTCTTCCCTCCCTTTGGCTTGCTCCCTTCGCTTTCTCCCTTTGTTCCATATCCTTCTTTCCGACTTGTCTCTTGGAGACTTTTGGCCACGCTGGACCCAAGTCTGGGGATGTTTTGGAAACTTTTCAGAGGCCTCGCTGCTGAGGGGGGAGACAGCAGGCAGTGACAGGTCCGGGGCTGACAGGCTCCCCCTCCCCTAGGGGGCGCTCGGCTGCCACACCCAGCCGACATAGAACCTTTGTCACAATGCCCGCTACCGTGGTGAGGATGCGGGCACTCTGCGGGTGACAGGGACACAGCAGGACTTGGTGTCAGCTCAGCAATTTCTCAGTTCCCCAAAGAAGCTGAATTCTGCTAATTGCTGCTGTTGCTCTTGAAATGATGTCATCAGGTGGGTGTTTTGGTGTAATACACTGAAAACCAGAGCAGAAATGCTGAAATATTCCCATGGTATGCATGGTCTTAGGAGCAAAGCACCGTGACTCAGCCTAAGGAGATCTGCTGCTTATTCTTTTGTACTGCCAGCAGATTGTGGAAGTAGAGTACAAAAACCATCCTTATGGAGAGATCTTTGCATTTTAGGCTTAGTCTAAGTGTCTCCAGTAGCCGGGGTTTTTGATTTGGCTTAATCCATCAGGTCTGATGGCTTTCCTCCTCGTCTCCAGATGAATGTGGTAGAAAACATAAAGCAAGGAAACGTCCTTTGGCGTATTTTGCCTTGCCTTATTTCCTTCTCATCCTGTTCTCTGTCCCAGCCTGTCTCACTAAGCCCTCGTCTGGCTGCATGTCTCTTCTTTCCTCTCTCCTTTTCTCAAACTCTCCTGCTTCCTGGCTTTTGTCTTTCCATTCCTCCATTTCAGTCCTGCAGCCCAGCACTAGATTTTCCTCTTCCCTCCCTTTGGCTTGCTCCCTTCGCTTTCTCCCTTTGTTCCATATCCTTCTTTCCGACTTGTCTCTTGGAGACTTTTGGCCACGCTGGACCCAAGTCTGGGGATGTTTTGGAAACTTTTCAGAGGCCTCGCTGCTGAGGGGGGAGACAGCAGGCAGTGACAGGCCCGGGGCTGACAGGCTCCCCCTCCCCTAGGGGGCGCTCGGCTGCCACACCCAGCTGACATAGAACCTTTGTCACAATGCCCGCTACCATGGTGAGGATGCGGGCACTCTGCGGGTGACAGGGACACAGCAGGACTTGGTGTCAGCTCAGCAATTTCTGAGATCCCCAAAGAAGCTGAATTCTGCAAATTGCTGCTGTTGCTCTTGCAATGATGTCATCAGGTGGGTGTTTTGGTGTAATACACTGAAAACCAGAGCAGAAATGCTGAAATATTCCCATGGTATGCATGGTCTTAGGAGCAAAGCACCGTGACTCAGCCTAAGGAGATCTGCCGCTTATTCTTTTGTACTGCCAGCAGATTGTGGATGTAGAGTATAAAAACCATCCTTATGGAGAGATATTTGCATTTTAGGCTTAGTCTAAGTGTCTCAAGTAGCCGGGGTTTTTGATTGGGCCTAATCCATCAGGTCTGATGGCTTTCCTCCTCGTCTCCAGATGAATGTGGTAGAAAATATAAAGCAAGGAAACGTCCTTTGGCGTATTTTGTCTTGCCTTATTTCCTTCTCATCCTGTTCTCTGTGCCAGCCTCTCTCACTAACCCCTCGTCTGGCTGCATGTCTCTTCTTTCCGCTCTCCTTTTCTCAAACTCTCCTGCTTCCTGGCTTTTGTCTTTCCATTCCTCCATTTCAGTCCTGCAGCCCGGCACTGGATATTCCTCTTCCCTCCCTTTGGCTTGCTCCCTTCGCTTTCTCCCTTTGTTCCATATCCTTCTTTCCGACTTGTCTCTTGGAGACTTTTGGTCACGCTGGACCCAAGTCTGGGGATGTTTTGGATACTTTTCAGGGGCCTAGCTGGTGACAGGGGGGACAGCAGGCAGTGACAGGCCCGGGGCTGACAGGCTCCCCCTCCCCTAGGGGGCGCTCGGCTGCCATACCCAGCTGACATAGAACCTTTGTCACAATGCCCGCTACCGTGGTGAGGATGCGGGCACTCTGCGGGTGACAGGGACACAGCAGGACTTGGTGTCAGCTCAGCAATTTCTCAGTTCCCCAAAGAAGCTGAATTCTGCAAATTGCTGCTGTTGCTCTTGAAATGACGTCGTCAGGTGGGTGTTTTTGTGTAATACACTGAAAACCAGAGCAGAAATGCTGAAATATTCCCATGATATGCATGGTCTTAGGAGCAAAGCACCGTGACTCAGCCTAAGGAGATCTGCCGCTTATTCTTTTGTACTGCCAGCAGATTGTGGAAGTAGAGTATAAAACCCATCCTTATGGAGAGATCTTTGCATTTTAGGCTTAGTCTAAGTGTCTCAAGTAGCCGGGGTTTTTGATTGGGCCTAATCCATCAGGTCTGATGGCTTTCCTCCTCGTCTCCAGATGAATGTGGTAGAAAATATAAAGCAAGGAAATGTCCTTTGGCCCAGCCTTGCATTGCCTTATTTCCTTCTCATCCTGTTCTCTCTCCCAGCTTCTCTCACTAACCCCTCGTCTGGATGCAAGTCTCCTCTTTCCTCTCTCCTTTTCTCAAACTCTCCTGCTTCTTGGCTTTTGTCTTTCCATTCCTCCATTACAGTCCTGCAGCCTGGCACTAGATATTCCTCTTCCCTCCCTTTGCCTTGCTCCCTTTGCTTTCTCCCTTTGTTCCATATCCTTCTTTCCGACTTGTCTCTTGGAGACTTTTGGCCACGCTGGACCCAAGTCTGGGGATGTTTTGGAAACTTTTCAGAGGCCTCGCTGCTGAGGGGGGAGACAGCAGGCAGTGACAGTTCCGGGGCTGACAGGCTCCCCCTCCCCTAGGGGGCGCTCGGCTGCCACACCCAGCTGACATAGATCCTTTCTCACAATGCCCGCTACCGTGGTGAGGATGCGGGCACTCTGCAGGTGACAGGGACACAGCAGGACTTGGTGTCAGCTCAGCAATTTCTCAGTTCCCCAAAGAAGCTGAATTCTGCAAATTGCTGCTGTTGCTCTTGAAATGATGTCATCAGGTGGGTGTTTTGGTGTAATACACTGAAAACCAGAGCAGAAATGCTGAAATATTCCCATGGTACGCATGGTCTTAGGAGCAAAGCACCGTGACTCAGCCTAAGGAGATCTGCTGCTTATTCTTTTGTACTGCCAGCAGATTGTGGAAGTAGAGTATAAAAACCATCCTTATGGAGAGATCTTTGCATTTTAGGCTTAGTCTAAGTGTCTCAAGTAGCCGGGGTTTTTGATTGGGCCTAATCCATCAGGTCTGATGGCTTTCCTCCTTGTCTCCAGATGAATGTGTTAGAAAATATAAAGCAAGGAAACGTCCTTTGGCGTATTTTGCCTTGCCTTATTTCCTTCTCATCCTGTTCTCTGTCCCAGCCTCTCTCACTAACCCCTCGTCTGGCTGCATGTCTCTTCTTTCCTCTCTCCTTTTCTCAAACTCTCCTGCTTCCTGGCTTTTGTCTTTCCATTCCTCCGTTTCAGTCCTGCAGCCCGGCACTAGATATTCCTCTTCCCTCCCTTTGGCTTGCTCCCTTCGCTTTCTCCCTTTGTTCCATATCCTTCTTTCCGACTTGTCTCTTGGAGACTTTAGGCCACGCTGGACCCAAGTCTGGGGATGTTTTGGAAACTATTCAGAGGCTTCGCTGGTGACATGGGGGACAGCAGGCAGTGACAGGCCCGGGGCTGACAGGCTCCCCCTCCCCTAGGGGGCGCTCGGCTGCCACACCCAGCTGACATAGAACCTTTGTCACAATGCCCGCTACCGTGGTGAGGATGCGGGCACTCTGCGGGTGACAGGGACACAGCAGGACTTGGTGTCAGCTCAGCAATTTCTCAGTTCCCCAAAGAAGCTGAATTCTGCAAATTGCTGCTGTTGCTCTTGAAATGATGTCATCAGGTGGGTGTTTTGGTGTAATACACTGAAAACCAGAGCAGAAATGCTGAAATATTCCCATGGTATGCATGGTCTTAGGAGCAAAGCACCGTGACTCAGCCTAAGGAGATCTGCCGCTTATTCTTTTGTACTGCCAGCAGATTGTGGAAGTAGAGTATAAAACCCATCCTTATGGAGAGATCTTTGCATTTTAGGCTTAGTCTAAGTGTCTCAAGTAGCCGGGGTTTTTGATTGGTCCTTATCCATCAGGTCTGATGGCTTTTCTACTTGTCTCCAGATGAATGTGGTAGAAAATATAAAGCAAGGAAACGTCCTTTGGCCCAGCCTTGCCTTGCCTTATTTCCTTCTCATCCTGTTCTCTCTCCCAGCCTCTCTCACTAACCCCTCGTCTGGCTGCATGTCTCCTCTTTCCTCTCTCCTTTTCTCAAACTCTCCTGCTTCCTGGCTTTTGTCTTTCCATTCCTCCATTTCAGTCCTGCAGCCTGGCACTAGATATTCCTCTTCCCTCCCTTTGGCTTGCTCCCTTTGCTTTCTCCCTTTGTTCCATATCCTTCTTTCCAACTTGTCTCTTGGAGACTTTTGGCCACGCTGGACCCAAATCTGGGGATGTTTTGGAAACTTTTCAGAGGCCTCGCGGCTTAGTGGGGAGACAGCAGGCAGTGACAGGCCCGGGGCTGACAGGCTCCCCCTCCCCTAGGGGGCGCTCGGCTGCCACACCCAGCTGACATAGAACCTTTGTCACAATGCCCGCTACCGTGGTGAGGATGCGGGCACTCTGCGGGTGACAGGGACACAGCAGGACTTGGTGTCAGCTCAGCAATTTCTCAGTTCCCCAAAGAAGCTGAATTCTGCAAATTGCTGCTGTTGCTCTTGAAATGATGTCATCAGGTGGGTGTTTTGGTGTAATACACTGAAAACCAGAGCAGAAATGCTGAAATATTCCCATGGTATGCATGGTCTTAGGAGCAAAGCACCGTGACTCAGCCTAAGTAGATCTGCCGCTTATTCTTTTGTACTGCCAGCAGATTGTGGAAGTAGAGTAGAAAACCCATCCTTATGGAGAGATCTTTGCATTTTAGGCTTAGTCTAAGTGTCTCAAGTAGCCGGGGTTTTTGATTGGTCCTGATCCATCAGGTCTGATGGCTTTCCTCCTTGTCTCCAGATGAATGTGGTAGGAAATATAAAGCAAGGAAACGTCCTTTGGCCCAGCCTTGCCTTGCCTTATTTCCTTCTCATCCTGTTCTCTGTCCCAGCCTCTCTCACTAACCCCTCCTCTGGCTGCCTGTCTCTTCTTTCCTCTCTCCTTTTCTCAAACTCTCCTGCTTCCTGGCTTTTGTCTTTCCATTCCTCCATTTCAGTCCTGCAGCCCGGCACTAGATTTTCCTCTTCCCTCCCTTTGCCTTGCTCCCTTCGCTTTCTCTCTTTGTTCCATATCCTTCTATCCGACTTGTCTCTCGGAGACTTTTGGCCACGCTGGACCCAAGTCTGGGGATGTTTTGGATACTTTTCAGGGGCCTCGCTGCTGACAGGGGGAGATAACAGGCAGTGACAGGCCCGGGGCTGACAGGCTCCCCCTCTCCTAGGGGGCGCTTGGCTGCCACACCCATCTGACATAGAACCTTTGTCACAATGCCCGCCACCATGGTGAGGATGCAGGCACTCTGAGGGTGACAGGGACACAGCAGGACTTGGTGTCAGCTCAGCAAGTTCTCAGTTCCCCAAAGAAGCTGAATTCTGCAAATTGCTGCTGTTGCTCTTGAAATGATGTCATCAGGTGGGTGTTTTGGTGTAATACACTGAAAACCAGAGCAGAAATGCTGAAATATTCCCATGGTATGCATGGTCTTAGGAGCAAAGCACCGTGACTCAGCCTAAGGAGATCTGCCGCTTATTCTTTTGTACTGCCAGCAGATTGTGGAAGTAGAGTATAAAAACCATCCTTATGGAGAGATCTTTGCATTTTAGGCTTAGTCTAAGTGTCTCAAGTAGCCGGGGTTTTTGATTGGTCCTTATCCATCAGGTCTGATGGCTTTTGTACTCGTCTCCAGATGAATGTGGTAGAAAATATAAAGCAAGGAAACGTCCTTTGGCCCAGCCTTGCCTTGCCTTATTTCCTTCTCATCCTGTTCTCTGTCCCAGCCTCTCTCACTAAACCCTCGTCTGGCTGCATGTCTCCTCTTTCCTCTCTCCTTTTCTCAAACCCTCCTGCTTCCTGGCTTTTGTCTTTCCATTCCTCTATTTCAGTCCTGCAGCCTGGCACTAGATATTCCTCTTCCCTCCCTTTGGCTTGCTCCCTTTGCTTTCTCCCTTTGTTCCATATCCTTCTTTCCGACTTGTCTCTTGGAGACTTTTGGCCACGCTGGACCCAAGTCTGGGGATGTTTTGGAAACTTTTCAGAGGCCTCGCGGCTGAGGGGGGAGACAGCAGGCAGTGACAGGCCCGGGGCTGACAGGCTCCCCCTCCCCTAGGGGGCGCTCGGCTGCCACACCCAGCTGACATAGAACCTTTGTCACAATGCCCGCTACCGTGGTGAGGATGCGGACACTCTGCGGGTGACAGGGACACAGCAGGACTTGGTGTCAGCTCAGCAATTTCTCAGTTCCTCAAAGAAGCTGAATTCTGCAAATTGGTGCTGTTGCTCTTGAAATGATGTCATCAGGTGGGTATTTTGGTGTAATGCACTGAAAACCAGAGCAGAAATGCTGAAATATTCCCATGGTATGCATGGTCTTAGGAGCAAAGCACCGTGACTCAGCCTAAGTAGATCTGCCGCCTATTCTTTTGTACTGCCAGCAGATTGTGGAAGTAGAGTATAAAAACCATCCTTATGGAGAGATCTTTGCATTTTAGGCTTAGTCTAACTGTCTCAAGTAGCCGGGGTTTTTGATTGGGCCTAATCCATCAGGTCTGATGGCTTTCCTCCTCGTCTCCAGATGAATGTGGTAGAAAATATAAAGCAAGGAAACGTCCTTTGGCGTATTTTGCCTTGCCTTATTTCCTTCTCATCCTGTTCTCTGTCCCAGCCTCTCTCACTAAGCCCTCGTCTGGCTGCATGTCTCTTCTTTCCTCTCTCCTTTTCTCAAACTCTCCTGCTTCCTGGCTTTAGTCTTTCCATTCCTCCATTTCAGTCCTGCAGCCCGGCACTAGATATTCCTCTTCCCTCCCTTTGGCTTGCTCCCTTCGCTTTCTCCCTTTGTTCCATATCCTTCTTTCCGACTTGTCTCTTGGAGACTTTTGGCCACGCTGGACCCAAGTCTGGGGATGTTTTGGAGACTTTTCAGAGGCCTCGCTGCTGAGTGGGGCGAGAGCAGGCAGTGACAGGCCCGGGGCTGACAGGCTCCCCCTCCCCTAGGGGGCGCTCGGCTGCCACACCCAGCTGACATAGAACCTTTGTCACAATGCCCGCCACCGTGGTGAGGATGCGGGCACTCTGTGGGTGACAGGGACACAGCAGGACTTGGTGTCAGCTCAGCAATTTCTGAGTTCCCCAAAGAAGCTGAATTCTGCAAATTGCTGCTGTTGCTCTTGAAATTATGTCATCAGGTGGGTGTTTTGGTGTAATACACTGAAAACCAGAGCAGAAATGCTGAAATATTCCCATGGTATGCATGGTCTTAGGAGCAAAGCACCGTGACTCAGCCTAAGGAGATCTGCCGCTTATTGTTTTGTACTGCCAACAGATTGTGGAAGTAGAGTATAAAAACCATCCTTATGGAGAGATCTTTGCATTTTAGGCTTAGTCTAAGTGTCTCAAGTAGCCGGGGTTTTTGCTTGGTCCTAATCCATCAGGTCTGATGGCTTTCCTCCTCGTCTCCAGATGAATGTGGTAGAAAATATAAAGCAAGGAAACGTCCTTTGGCGTATTTTGCCTTGCCTTATTTCCTTCTCATCCTGTTCTCTGTGCCAGCCTGTCTCACTAAGCCCTCGTCTGGCTGCATGTCTCTTCTTTCCTCTCTCCTTTTCTCAAACTCTCCTGCTTCCTGGCTTTTGTCTTTCCATTCCTCCATTTCAGTCCTGCAGCCCGGCACTAGATTTTCCTCTTCCCTCCCTTTGGCTTGCTCCCTTCGCTTTCTCCCTTTGTTCCATATCCTTCTTTCCGACTTGTCTCTTGGAGACTTTTGGCCACGCTGGACCCAACTCTGGGGATGTTTTAGAAACTTTTCCGAGGCCTCACTGGTGACAGGGGGGACAGCAGGCAGTGACAGGCCCGGGGCTGACAGGCTCCCCCTCCCCTAGGGGGCGCTCAGCTGCCACACCCAGCTGACATAGAACCTTTGTCACAATGCCCGCTACCGTGGTGAGGATGCGGGCACTCTGCAGGTGACAGGGACACAGCAGGACTTGGTGTCAGCTCAGCAATTTCTCAGTTCCCCAAAGAAGCTGAATTCTGGAAATTGCTGCTGTTGCTCTTGAAATGATGTCATCAGGTGGGTGTTTTGGTTTAATACACTGAAAACCAGAGCAGAAATGCTGAAATATTCCCATGGTATCCATGGTCTTAGGAGCAAAGCACCGTGACTCAGCCTAAGTAGATCTGCTGCTTATTCTTGTGTACTGCCAGCAGATTGTGGAAGTAGAGTTTAAAAACCATACTTATGGAGAGATGTTTGCATTTTAGGCTTAGTCTAAGTGTCTCAAGTAGCCGAGGTTTTTGATTGGGCCTAATCCATCAGGTCTGATGGCTTTCCTCCTCGTCTCCAAATGAATGTGGTAGAAAATATAAAGCAAGGAAACGTCCTTTGGCCTAGCCTTGCCTTGCCTTATTTCCTTCTCATCCTGTTCTCTGTGCCAGCCTCTCTCACTAACCCCTCGTCTGGCTGCATGTCTCTTCATTCCTCTCTCCTTTTCTCAAACTCTCCTGCTTCCTGACTTTTGTCTTTCCATTCCTCCATTTCAGTCCTGCAGCCCGGCACTAGATATTCTTCTTCCCTCCCTTTGGCTTGCTCTCTTCGCTTTCTCTTTGTTACATATCCTTCTTTCTGACTTGTCTCTTGGAGATTTTGGCCACGCTGGACCCAAGTCTGGGGATGTTTTGGAGACATTTCAGAGGTCTCGCTGCTGAGGGGGGAGACAGCAGGCAGTGACAGGCCCGGGGCTGACAGGCTCCCCCTCCCCTAGGGGGCACTCGACTGCCACACCCAGCTGACATAGAACGTTTGTCACAATGTCCGCTACCGTGGTGAGGATGCGGGCACTCTGCGGGTGACAGGGACACAGCAGGACTTGGTGTCAGCTCAGCAATTTCTCAGTTCCCCAAAGAAGCTGAATTCTGCAAATTGCTGCTGTTGCTCTTGAAATGACGTCATCAGGTGGGTGTTTTGGTGTAATACACTGAAAACCAGAGCAGAAATGCTGAAATATTCCCATGGTATGCATGGTCTTAGGAGCAAAGCACCGTGACTCAGCCTAAGGAGATCTGCCGCTTATTCTTTTGTACTGCCAGCATATTGTGGAAGTAGAGTATAAAACCCATCCTTATGGAGAGATCTTTGCATTTTAGGCTTAGTCTAAGTGTCTCAAGTAGCCGGGGTTTTTGATTTGGCTTAATCCATCAGGTCTGATGGCTTTCCTCCTCGTCTCCAGATGAATGTGGTAGAAAATATAAAGCAAGGAAACGTCCTTTGGCGTATTTTGCCTTGCCTTATTTCCTTCTCATCCTGTTCTCTGTGCCAGCCTCTCTCACTAACCCCTCGTCTGGCTGCATGTCTCTTCTTTCCTCTCTCCTTTTCTCAAACTCTCCTGCTTCCTGGCTTTTGTCTTTCCATTCCTCCATTTCAGTCCTGCAGCCCGGCACTAGATATTCCTCTTCCCTCCCTTTGGCTTGCTCCCTTCGCTTTCTCCCTTTGTTCCATATCCTTCTTTCCGACTTGTCTCTTGGAGACTTTTGGCCACGCTGGACCCAAGTCTGGGGATGTTTTGGAAACTTTTCAGAGGCCTCGCTGCTGAGGGGGGAGACAGCAGGCAGTGACAGGTCCGGGGCTGACAGGCTCCCCCTCCCCTAGGGGGCGCTCGGCTGCCACACCCAGCCGACATAGAACCTTTGTCACAATGCCCGCTACCGTGGTGAGGATGCGGGCACTCTGCGGGTGACAGGGACACAGCAGGACTTGGTGTCAGCTCAGCAATTTCTCAGTTCCCCAAAGAAGCTGAATTCTGCTAATTGCTGCTGTTGCTCTTGCAATGATGTCATCAGGTGGGTGTTTTGGTGTAATACACTGAAAACCAGAGCAGAAATGCTGAAATATTCCCATGGTATGCATGGTCTTAGGAGCAAAGCACCGTGACTCAGCCTAAGGAGATCTGCTGCTTATTCTTTTGTACTGCCAGCAGATTGTGGAAGTAGAGTACAAAAACCATCCTTATGGAGAGATCTTTGCATTTTAGGCTTAGTCTAAGTGTCTCAAGTAGCCGGGGTTTTTGATTGGGCCTAATCCATCAGGTCTGATGGCTTTCCTCCTCGTCTCCAGATGAATGTGGTAGAAAATATAAAGCAAGGAAACGTCCTTTGGCGTATTTTGTCTTGCCTTATTTCCTTCTCATCCTGTTCTCTGTGCCAGCCTCTCTCACTAACCCCTCGTCTGGCTGCATGTCTCTTCTTTCCGCTCTCCTTTTCTCAAACTCTCCTGCTTCCTGGCTTTTGTCTTTCCATTCCTCCATTTCAGTCCTGCAGCCCGGCACTAGATATTCCTCTTCCCTCCCTTTGGCTTGCTCCCTTCGCTTTCTCCCTTTGTTCCATATCCTTCTTTCCGACTTGTCTCTTGGAGACTTTTGGCCACGCTGGACCCAAGTCTGGGGATGTTTTGGAAACTTTTCAGAGGCCTCGCTGCTGAGGGGGGAGACAGCAGGCAGTGACAGGCCGGGGCTGACAGGCTCCCCCTCCCCTAGGGGGCGCTCGGCTGCCACACCCAGCTGACATAGAACCTTTCTCACAATGCCCGCTACCGTGGTGAGGATGCGGGCACTCTGCGGGTGACAGGGACACAGCAGGACTTGGTGTCAGCTCAGCAATTTCTGAGTTCCCCAAAGAAGCTGAATTCTGCAAATTGCTGCTGTTGCTCTTGAAATGACGTCATCAGGTGGGTGTTTTGGTGTAATACACTGAAAACCAGAGCAGAAATGCTGAAATATTCCCATGGTATGCATGGTCTTAGGAGCAAAGCACCGTGACTCAGCCTAAGGAGATCTGCCGCTTATTCTTTTGTACTGCCAGCATATTGTGGAAGTAGAGTAGAAAACCCATCCTTATGGAGAGATCTTTGCATTTTAGGCTTAGTCTAAGTGTCTCAAGTAGCCGGGGTTTTTGATTGGGCCTAATCCATCAGGTCTGATGGCTTTCCTCCTCGTCTCCAGATGAATGTGGTAGAAAATATAAATCAAGGAAACGTCCTTTGGCGTATTTTGCCTTGCCTTATTTCCTTCTCATCCTGTTGTCTGTGCCAGCCTCTCTCACTAACCCCTCGTCTGGCTGCATGTCTCTTCTTTCCTCTCTCCTTTTCTTAAACTCTCCGGCTTCCTGGCTTTTGTCTTTCCATTCCTCCATTTCAGTCCTGCAGCCCGGCACTAGATTTTCCTCTTCCCTCCCTTTGGCTTGCTCCCTTCGCTTTCTCCCTTTGTTCCATATCCTTCTTTCCGACTTGTCTCTTGGAGACTTTTGGCCACGCTGGACCCAAGTCTGGGGATGTTTTGGAAACTTTTCAGAGGCCTCGCTGCTGAGGGGGGAGACAGCAGGCAGTGACAGGCCCGGGGCTGAGAGGCTCCGCCTCCCCTAGGGGGCACTCGGCTGCCACACCCAGCTGACATAGAACCTTTGTCACAATGCCCACTACCGTGGTGAGGATGCGGGCACTCTGCGGGTGACAGGGACACAGCAGGACTTGGTGTCAGCTCAGCAATTTCTCAGTTCCCCAAAGAAGCTGAATTCTGCAAATTGCTGCTGTTGCTCTTGAAATGACGTCATCAGGTGGGTGTTTTTGTGTAATACACTGAAAACCAGAGCAGAAATGCTGAAATATTCCCATGGTATGCATGGTCTTAGGAGCAAAGCACCGTGACTCAGCCTAAGTAGATCTGCCGCTTATTCTTTTGTACTGCCAGCAGCTTGTGGAAGTAGAGTTTAAAAACCATCCTTATGGAGAGATCTTTGCATTTTAGGCTTAGTCTAAGTGTCTCAAGTAGCCGGGGTTTTTGATTGGGCCTGATCCATCAGGTCTGATGGCTTTCCTCCTCGTCTCCAGATGAATGTGGTAGAAAATATAAAGCAAGGAAACGTCCTTTGGCCCAGCCTTGCCTTGCCTTATTTCCTTCTCATCCTGTTCTCTGTCACAGCCTCTCTCACTAAGCCCTCGTCTGGCTGCATGTCTCTTCTTTCCTCTCTCCTTTTCTCAAACTCTCCTGCTTCCTGACTTTTGTCTTTACATTCCTCCATTTCAGTCCTGCAGCCCGGCACTAGATTTTCTTCTTCCCTCCCTTTGGCTTGCTCCCTTCGCTTTCTCCCTTTGTTCCATATCCTTCTTTCCGACTTGTCTCTTGGAGACTTTTGGCCACGCTGGACCCAAGTCTGGGGATGTTTTGGAAACTTTTCCGAGGCCTCGCTGGTGACAGGGGGGACAGCAGGCAGTGACAGGCCCGGGGCTGACAGGCTCCCCCTCCCCTAGGGGGCGCTCGGCTGCCACACCCAGCTGACATAGAACCTTTGTCACAATGCCCGCTACCGTGGTGAGGATGCGGGCACTCTGCGGGTGACAGGGACACAGCAGGACTTGGTGTCAGCTCAGCAATTTCTCAGTTCCCCAAAGAAGCTGAATTCTGCAAATTGCTGCTGTTGCTCTTGAAATGACGTCATCAGGTGGGTGTTTTGGTGTAATACACTGAAAACCAGAGCAGAAATGCTGAAATATTCCCATGGTATGCATGGTCTTAGGAGCAAAGCACCGTGACTCAGCCTAAGTAGATCTGCCGCTTATTCTTTTGTACTGCCAGCAGATTGTTGAAGTAGAGTAGAAAACCCATCCTTATGGAGAGATCTTTGCATTTTAGGCTTAGTCTAAGTGTCTCAAGTAGCCGGGGTTTTTGATTGGGCCTGATCCATCAGGTCTGATGGCTTTCCTCCTCGTCTCCAGATGAATGTGGTAGAAAATATAAAGCAAGGAAACGTCCTTTGGCCCAGCCTTGCCTTGCCTTATTTCCTTCTCATCCTGTTCTCTGTGCCAGCCTCTCTCACTAAGCCCTCGTCTGGCTGCATGTCTCTTCTTTCCTCTCTCCTTTTCTCAAACTCTCCTGCTTCCTGGCTTTTGTCTTTCCATTCCTCCATTTCAGTCCTGCAGCCCGGCACTAGATTTTCCTCTTCCCTCCCTTTGGCTTGCTCCCTTCGCTTTCTCCCTTTGTTCCATATCCTTCTTTCCGACTTGTCTCTTGGAGACTTTTGGCCACGCTGGACCCAAGTCTGGGGATGTTTTGGAAACTTTTCAGAGGCCTCGCTGCTGAGGGGGGAGAGAGCAGGCAGTGACAGGCCCGGGGCTGACAGGCTCCCCCTCCCCTAGGGGGCGCTCGGCTGCCACACCCAGCTGACATAGAACCTTTGTCACAATGCCCGCTACCGTGGTGAGGATGCGGGCACTCTGTGGGTGACAGGGACACAGCAGGACTTGGTGTCAGCTCAGCAATTTCTCAGTTCCCCAAAGAAGCTGAATTCTGCAAATTGCTGCTTTTTCTCTTGAAATGACGTCATCAGGTGGGTGTTTTGGTGTAATACACTGAAAACCAGAGCAGAAATGCTGAAATATTCCCATGGTATGCATGGTCTTAGGAGCAAAGCACCGTGACTCAGCCTAAGTAGATCTGCCGCTTATTCTTTTGTACTGCCAGCAGATTGTGGAAGTAGAGTAGAAAACCCATCCTTATGGAGAGATCTTTGCATTTTAGGCTTAGTCTAAGTGTCTCAAGTAGCCGGGGTTTTTGATTGGGCCTGATCCATCAGGTCTGATGGCTTTCCTCCTCGTCTCCAGATGAATGTGGTAGAAAATATAAAGCAAGGAAACGTCCTTTGGCCCAGCCTTGCCTTGCCTTATTTCCTTCTCATCCTGTTCTCTGTCACAGCCTCTCTCACTAAGCCCTCGTCTGGCTGCATGTCTCTTCTTTCCTCTCTCCTTTTCTCAAACTCTCCTGCTTCCTGGCTTTTGTCTTTCCATTCCTCCATTTCAGTCCTGCAGCCCGGCACTAGATTTTCCTCTTCCCTCCCTTTGGCTTGCTCCCTTCGCTTTCTCCCTTTGTTCCATATCCTTCTTTCCGACTTGTCTCTTGGAGACTTTTGGCCACGCTGGACCCAAGTCTGGGGATGTTTTGGAAACTTTTCAGAGGCCTCGCTGCTGAGGGGGGAGACAGCAGGCAGTGACAGGCCCGGGGCTGAGAGGCTCCGCCTCCCCTAGGGGGCGCTCGGCTGCCACACCCAGCTGACATAGAACCTTTGTCACAATGCCCGCTACCGTGGTGAGGATGCGGGCACTCTGCGGGTGACAGGGACACAGCAGGACTTGGTGTCAGCTCAGCAATTTCTCAGTTCCCCAAAGAAGCTGAATTCTGCAAATTGCTGCTGTTGCTCTTGAAATGACGTCATCAGGTGGGTGTTTTTGTGTAATACACTGAAAACCAGAGCAGAAATGCTGAAATATTCCCATGGTATGCATGGTCTTAGGAGCAAAGCACCGTGACTCAGCCTAAGTAGATCTGCCGCTTATTCTTTTGTACTGCCAGCAGATTGTGGAAGTAGAGTTTAAAAACCATCCTTATGGAGAGATCTTTGCATTTTAGGCTTAGTCTAAGTGTCTCAAGTAGCCGGGGTTTTTGATTGGGCCTAATCCATCAGGTCTGATGGCTTTCCTCCTCGTCTCCAGATGAATTTGGTAGAAAATATAAATCAAGGAAACGTCCTTTGGCGTATTTTGCCTTGCCTTATTTCCTTCTCATCCTGTTGTCTGTGCCAGCCTCTCTCACTAACCCCTCGTCTGGCTGCATGTCTCTTCTTTCCTCTCTCCTTTTCTTAAACTCTCCGGCTTCCTGGCTTTTGTCTTTCCATTCCTCCATTTCAGTCCTGCAGCCCGGCACTAGATTTTCCTCTTCCCTCCCTTTGGCTTGCTCCCTTCGCTTTCTCCCTTTGTTCCATATCCTTCTTTCCGACTTGTCTCTTGGAGACTTTTGGCCACGCTGGACCCAAGTCTGGGGATGTTTTGGAAACTTTTCAGAGGCCTCGCTGCTGAGGGGGGAGACAGCAGGCAGTGACAGGCCCGGGGCTGAGAGGCTCCGCCTCCCCTAGGGGGCACTCGGCTGCCACACCCAGCTGACATAGAACCTTTGTCACAATGCCCACTACCGTGGTGAGGATGCGGGCACTCTGCGGGTGACAGGGACACAGCAGGACTTGGTGTCAGCTCAGCAATTTCTCAGTTCCCCAAAGAAGCTGAATTCTGCAAATTGCTGCTGTTGCTCTTGAAATGACGTCATCAGGTGGGTGTTTTGGTGTAATACACTGAAAACCAGAGCAGAAATGCTGAAATATTCCCATGGTATGCATGGTCTTAGGAGCAAAGCACCGTGACTCAGCCTAAGTAGATCTGCCGCTTATTCTTTTGTACTGCCAGCAGCTTGTGGAAGTAGAGTTTAAAAACCATCCTTATGGAGAGATCTTTGCATTTTAGGCTTAGTCTAAGTGTCTCAAGTAGCCGGGGTTTTTGATTGGGCCTAATCCATCAGATCTGATGGCTTTCCTCCTCGTCTCCAGATGAATGTGGTAGAAAATATAAAGCAAGGAAATGTCCTTTGGCCTAGCCTTGCCTTGCCTTATTTCCTTCTCATCCTGTTCTCTGTGCCAGCCTCTCTCACTAAGCCCTTGTCTGGCTGCATGTCTCTTCTTTCCTCTCTGCTTTTCCCAAACTCTCCTGCTTCCTGGCTTTTGTCTTTCCATTCCTCCATTTCAGTCCTGCAGCCCGGCACTAGATATTCCTCTTCCCTCCCTTTGGCTTGCTCCCTTCGCTTTCTCCCTTTTTTCCATATCCTTCTTTCCGACTTGTCTCTTGGAGATTTTGGCCACGCTGGACCCAAGTCTGGGGATGTTTTTGAAACTTTTCAGAGGCCTCGCTGGTGACAGGGGGGACAGCAGGCAGTGACAGGCCCGGGGCTGACAGGCTCCCCCTCCCCTAGGGGGCGCTCGGCTGCCACACCCAGCTGACATAGAACCTTTGTAACAATGCCCGCTACCCTGGTGAGGATGCGGGCACTCTGCGGGTGACAGGGACACAGCAGGACTTGGTGTCAGCTCAGCAATTTCTGAGTTCCCCAAAGAAGCTGAATTCTGCAAATTGCTGCTGTTGCTCTTGAAATGATGTCATCAGGTGGGTGGTTTTTTAAGACTCCAGTCCGGACAGTGTTACGCGGGAAAGGCTTATCTCGCAGAGGCAAAAGGATGCTGGGGCAGGAATTAGCTGGGCTCATTTGGAGACCTTTAAACTAGGCTCGAAGGGGGATGGGTTTGTAGTTGGGCTTGCCCCAGTGGGGCAGCATTCTAAAACAGATGAGGACCGGGTGGCCTCCTGTGCCCCTAGGGAGAAATTGGTGTGCTCTGCTTCCTCCCTGAAATGCCTGTACACCAATGCGCGCAGCATGGGGAATAAGCAGGAGGAGTTAGAATCCTATGTTCGGTCGGGAGATTATGATCTGGTGGCAATTACAGAAACGTGGTGGGACAGTTCACATGACTGGAATGTGGTAATGGATGGCTACGCCCTTTTCAGGAAAGACAGGCCAGCCAGGCGTGGTGGTGGAGTTGTTCTCTATGTGAGAGAGCAACTGCAATGTACTAAATTCTGCCCAGGAGCGGATGAGGAACGAGTTGAGAGTGTATGGGTCAGGATCAAGGGACAGGCTGGCAGGGGTGATACTGTTGTAGGTGTCTATTACAGGCCACCAGATCAGACTGAGGAAGTTGATGAGGCCTTCTATGCGCAGCTGAGAGTGGCCTCACAGTCACAGGCCCTGGTTGTTGTGGGTGATTTTAACTTCCCTGATGTTTGCTGGAAGGACCATTCAGCCAGCCAGCCACAGTCCAGGAGGTTCCTCCAGTGCATTGATGATAACTTCCTCATGCAGATGGTGGAGGAGCCCACCAGGAGAGGTACACTGCTGGATCTCATCCTCACTAACAAAGAGGGTCTGGTCGAAGCAGTAAAGGTCGAGGGCTGCCTGGGTTGCAGTGACCACGAGATGGTGGAGTTCAGCATCTCGTGTGGCAGGAACAGAATAGCAAGTAGAATTGCAACCCTGGACTTTGGCAGGGCTAATTTCGGCCTTTTCAAGCAATTGCTGGGGGAAATCCCATGGGCAAGACTGCTTGAAGGAAAAGGGGCCCAAGAGAGCTGGATTGCATTCAGAGATTGCTTCTTCCATGCTCAGGATCAGAGCATCCCCACACGTAGGAAGTCGAGGAAGGGAGTCAGAAGGCCTGCGTGGTTGAATAGGGATCTGTTGGGTATGCTCAAGCAGAAGAGGCGAGTTTACAGGTCATGGAAGCAGGGACTGGCCACTTGGGAGGAATATAAGGCTGCTGATAGAGGATGCAGGAAGGCAGCTAGGGTAGCCAAGGCCTCCTTAGAATTACAGATGGCGAGAGGGGTCAAGGACAGCAAGAAGAACTTTTTCAAATACATAGCAGATAAAACTAATACCAGAGGCAATGTAGGCCCACTGATGAATGAGGTGGGTGCCCTGGTGGCAGAAGACACAGAGAAGGCAGAATTGCTGAATGCCGCCTTTGTCTCTGTCTACTCTGCTGGAGGCTGTCCTGGGGAACCCTGTACCCCTGAGACCCCGGATGAAGCCAGGTTAATGGAGGAGTTTGCTTTAGTCGATGAGGACTGGGTTAGGGAACAATTAAGTAGTCTGGACATCCATAAATCCATGGGTCCAGATGGGATGCATCCGCGGGTGCTGAGGGAGCTGGCTGAAGTCATTGCTAGACCGCTATCCATCATTTTTGCCAAGTCTTGGGAAACGGGAGAGGTGCCCGAGGATTGGAGGAAAGCAAATGTCACTCCAGTCTTTAAAAAGGGCAAGAAGGAGGACCCGGGTAATTATAGACCGGTCAGCCTCACCTCTGTCCCTGGGAAAGTAATGGAACAGCTTATCCTTGGTGCCATCTCAAGGCACATCAGAGATAAGAGGGTCATTAGGGGCAGTCAGCATGGCTTTACCAAGGGTAAGTCATGCTTGACCAACCTCATAGCCTTTTATGAGAATGTACCAAGGTGGATAGATGATGGCAGAGCGGTGGATGTGGTCTACCTTGACTTCAGTAAAGCCTTTGACACAGTCCCTCACAGCATCCTCACAGCTAAATTGAGGAGGTGTGGTCTCGACAATAGAGTAGTGAGGTGGGTTGCAAACTGGCTTAATGAGAGAAGCCAGAGAGTGGTGGTCAATGGTGCGGAGTCCAGTTGGAGGCCAGTATCTAGTGGAGTGCCTCAGGGGTCAGTACTGGGGCCAATGTTATTCAATATATCCATTAATGATTTAGAGGAGGGAATTGAGTGTACTATCAGCAAGTTTGCTGATGACACTAAGCTGGGAGGAGTGGCTGACACACCAGAAGGCTGTGCCGCCATCCAGCGGGACCTGGACAGGCTGGAGAGTTGGGCGGGGGATAACCTGATGGAATTTAACAAGGGAAAGTGTAGAGTCCTGCATCTGGGCAGGAACAATCCCAAGTTCCAGTATAGGTTGGGGCATGACCTATTAGAGAGCAGTGTAGGGGAAAGGGACCTGGGGGTCCTGGTGGACAACAGGATGACCATGAGCCAGCACTGGGCCCTTGTGGCCAGGAAGGCCAATGGCATCCTTGGGTGTATTACAAGGGGGGTGGTCAGCAGATCGAGAGAGGTCCTCCTTCCCCTCTACTCCACCCTGGTGAGACCCCATCTGGAATATTGTGTCCAGTTCTGGGCCCCTCAGTTCCAGAAAGACAGGGAACTGCTGGAGAGGGTCCAGCGTAGGGCAACAAAGATGATTAAGGGAGTGGAGCATCTCCCTTATGAAGAAAGGCTGAGGGAGCTGGGGCTCTTTAGTTTGGAGGAGACTGAGGGGTGACCTTATTAATGTTTATAAATATATAAAGGGTGAGTGCCACGAGGACGGAGTCAGGCTCTTCTCAGTGGCAAACAATGATAGGACAAGGGGCAATGGGATCAAGCTGGAACACAAGAGGTTCCACTTAAATTTGAGAAATAACTTCTTCTCAGTGAGGGTAACAGAGCACTGGAACAGGCTGCCCAGGGGGGTTGTGGAGTCTCCTTCCCTGGAGACATTCAAACCCGCCTGGACACATTCCTGTGCGACCTCACCTAGGCGTTCCTGCTCCAGCAGGGGGATTGGACTAGATGATCTTTTGAGGTCCCTTCCAATCCCAAACATACTGTGATACTGTGATACAACTTTTGCCATAACATCTTTAAATCAATGTAATTCACTTTGCCTTAATACCACTAAATAATATCCAAAGCAAACCCACGCGCGAGTATCACAACTCTATGAGTTGGCACCGTGCCAAGAAACTTGGAAGGTACGTCAGAGCAGTAGAAAAGCCAAAAATCTCCAAATTTACCCCCTTCTCTTGCCCCACGTTGGGCGCCAATTATCTGTCGAGGGTTAGGATTGCGGGGTGACAATCAAACCCTGGCAGATGTATTGTTAACCTCCTCTCCCCCCCACTTCCCCCTTTTGCCCCTCCCTCTCCCCCCTTCCCACTCAGGACAGGCGATCGGGAGGGAAAGAAGGACAGAGAGAAGAGAGTTGGAAAAGTTAAAGATGTTTTACTAATGCTACTAATAAGAATAGAGAAAATAATACAAAATATACAAAACCAATCTTGTAAGTCTCAGCAACTGCAGAGCCAGCACCCAAAGTCCTGGATTAGACTCTGTAGCCAACCGGAGCTGGATTCAGTCTCTCACTAGGCCTCAGTTCGCAGGGACGACCAGCAAGGTCCTCTCCTAATGTCAGCCATGAGGAAAAAAGGGAAAAAGGGCAAAGGGCTGAGATCCTCGTGATCTCCCACTTTTATATGAAGTATTCACGTGAATGGAATGTTATACACCGTTGGTCAGTCTCTCGATCACCAGTTTCTCGTTGCCCCTCTCGCGAGATGTCCATCCGTGCTTATCAATAAGTTTGCATTCCCTTGCTAGGTTTAACCAAAACATGTGTCGGGTGCTCCAGGAAAATGCAGCTAATATGAAGACTTTAGCTGACAGGCAAATTCACTAAAAGAGAAACTTGTTTTTAACAAAACCAGGACATTCCACCCCTTATAATATGACATTCACTGAATACTTAAACCTTATCAATACAATCTATCAATACAATCTAATTAATCACTACTACTATATATATATATATATATATATATATATATACACACATATATACACAGGAGTAATTAATCAGTGGACCATCCTTTGAAAAGTTCATTAAGTTCATTTTGTCACCACAGTCTCCCAGGGCAGGGAAAATGGTCCAAGTGCATTTCATGACCCCTGTTGGTGGGTTAAGGACACCAACTTCCAAGAAGGTGTCGGGCGCCACTCGAAGAAGCCAGCGCTGGTTTCATCACCATTGTCTTGATCTGAAAGACACTTATTAAACATTGTTAGTGCGGCAATTCACATCATGCAGTTCAGTATTGAGTATTTTCACCTAAAATCAAATCCCCTTGAGGTACACACCGAACTTCTCCATCCTTAAGCATCACCCACCAGGTGCTGCCAGGTCCCTGGGCAAAAACAATCCCACGAATGGGCTTTGCCTGTGCCCGATGCAGGAGGAGCCCAGACTACCTATCCTAACATATTTTTCATGTGTACTACAGGGACTTTATCTCCTTCTACAGTCCATAGAATTTCTGATTGGGCAGGCCCGGCTCGATTGGTTGATCCCCTAGTGTTGCCCAACCAAGTGGCTTTTGCTAAATGTGAATCCCAGTTTTTAAAGGTTCCACCACCCAGTGCCTTTAGTGTAGTTTTTAACAAACCATTGCACCTTTCAATTTTCCCAGAGGCTGGTGCATGATATGGAATATGATACACCCACTCAATACCATGTTCTTTGGCCCAATTATCTATAATACTGTTTTTGAAATGAGTACCATAGTCTGATTCAATTCTTTCTGGCGTACCGTGCCGCCAAAGGACTTGCTTCTCAAGGCCCAAGATGGTATTTCGGGCTGTAGCATGAGGTACGGCAGATGTTTCCAACCATCCAGTGGTTGCTTCCACCATTGTAAGTACATAACGCTTACCTTGACATGTTTGTGGAAGTGTAATATAATCAATCTGCCAAGCTTCTCCATACTTACACTTTAACCATCACCCCCCACATAAGGACCCCCCATCTAAGGACCCCCCAGTTGTGCCCAGGGCCCATTGTGCCGTCCCAGAACCCCTCATTGTCCCCAGGGCCCATTGTGATATCCTGGCAACCTCCCTTTGTCCCCAGGGACCATAGTGACATCCCAGGACCCCCAATTGTCCCCAAGGCCCATTGTGACACCATGGGGAACCCCCTTGTCACTGGGGATGCATTGTGACACAATGGGGACCCCCCCTTTGTCTCAGGTGCCCATTGTGACATCCTGGAGACCCCCCTTGTCCCCAGGGTCTATTGTGACATCCTGGGGACCTCCTTTATCCCCAGGACCCATTGTGACGTCCCAGGACCCCTCATAGTCCCCAGAGGCCATTGTGACATCCTGGGGACCCCTCTTTCCCCCAGGGCCTAATGTGACATCCTGGGGACTCCTCTTTGTCCCCTGGGCCCATTATGACATCCTGGGCACCCCGTTTGTCCCCAGGGCCCATTGTGACATCCCAGGACCCCAGTTTGTCCCCAGGGCCCATTACTACAGGGTGGGACCCCCCTTGTCCCCAGGGACCATTGTGACATTCAGGGGACCCCTCTTTGTTCCCAGGGCCCATTGTGGCACCATGGGGACCCTCTTTGTCACTGGGGCCCATTGTGACATCCCAGGACCCCACTTTGTCTTAGAAGGTCACTATTCGGACCCCCGGAGCCCCCCGGCCCCACACCCGCCCCGCAGCCCCACAGCGCGCGGTCTCGGGCCCCGGTGCCGGCGAAGCCACGTCCTGGCCGCGGCCGGAGGAGCCGCTGCTTGTCCCGCCCCCCACGTCCCCCCGATCGCTGCTGCTGTCGCTGCCTGAGGAGCCGCAGGAGCCGCCGCTTGTCCGCCCCCCCACGTCCCCCCGATCGCTGCTGCTGTCGCTGCCTGAGGAGCCGCAGCAGCCGCCGCTTTTCCGCCCCCCCACGTCCCCTCGATCGCTGCTGCTGTCGCTGCCTGAGGAGCCGCAGCAGCCGCCGCTTTTCCGCCCCCCCACGTCCCCCCTATCGCTGCTGCTGTCGCTGCCTGAGGAGCCGCAGGAGCCGCCGCTTGTCCGCCCAGCCCCGACTGCCCCCCCCCAATCGCCGCCGCTGCCGCCGGATGAGCCGCCGCTGCCGCCCCCGCCACCCCCCTTCTCCCGCCATCCCGGTGTCACAACGGGGACTTTGAGCGCGGCTGTGGAGGCAGCAGCTGTTCTGATAGCGAAGCCAAATCGGACCGGGAACCAGGACCGGGAACCAGGAACCGTGGGAGGGAAGTTTTCCCTTGAAGCAAACAAACCCCAGGTGTTCTTCAATGTTTATTGAGAAAGCAGAGTCAGGATGTACCAGTAGTCCGATTAGTGACCTTCTAAGACAAAGTGGGGTCCTGGGATGTCACAATGGGCCCCAGTGACAAAGAGGGTCCCCATGGTGCCACAATGGGCCCTGGGGACAAAGGGAGTCACCAGGATGTCACAATGGGCCCTGGGGACAAGGGGGGTCCCACCCTGTAACAATGGGCCCTGGGGACAAAGTGGGGCACTGGGATGTCACAATGGGCCCTGGGGACAAATGGGGTCCTGGGACGTCACAATGGGTCCTGGGGATAAAGGGGGTCCCCAGGATGTCACAATGGGCACTTGAGACAAAGGTGGGGTCCCCATTGTGTCACAATGCGTCCCCAGTGACAAGAGGGTTCCCCATGGTGTCACAATGGGCCCTGAGGACAACAGGGGGTCCCCACGGTGTCAAAATGGGCCCTGGTGACATACGGGGCAGCCCAGGATGTCACAATGGGCCCTGGGGACAAAGAGGGGTCCCCAGGATTTTCACAATGGGCCCTGGAGACAGTGGGGGGTCCAGAAATGTCACAATGGGCCCTGGGGACAAAGGGGGCTCCCCAGGATCTCACAATGGGCTCTGGGGACAGAGGGGGTCCCCACGGTGTCACAATGCACCCTGGGGACAATGGGGGGTCCTGGGACATCACAATGGGCCCTGGGGACACAGGGGTCCCAAGGATGTGATAATGGGCTCTGGGGACAAGTGGGGTCCCCAGGATGTCACAATGGGCACTGGGGAGAAAGGGGTGGTCCCCATGGTGTCACAATGGGCCCTAGTGACAAGGAGGGTCCCCACGGTTCCACGATGGGACCTGGGGACAAGGGGGTCCACCAGATGTCACAATGGGCCCTGGGGAAAACAGGGGGTCCCCACGGTGTCACAATGGGCCCTGGGGACAAAGGGAGGTCCTAGGACGTCACAGTGGGCCCTGGGGACAAAGTGGGGTCCCCTGAATGTCACATTGGGACCTGCAGATAAAGGGGGGTCCTGGGATGTAACAATGGGCCCCAGTGACAAAGGGGGTCCCCAGGTTGTCACAACAGGCCCTGGGGACAAAGAGGGCTCTCCTGAATGTCAAAATGGGCCCTGGGGACAAGGGGGGACCCCAGGATGCAACAACGGGCCCTGGGGACAAAGAGGGGTTCCCAGAATGTCACAAAGGGCCCTGGGGACAAGGGGGTGTCCTGGGATGTCACAATGGACCCTGGGGACAAATAGCAGTTCCCTGAATATCACAATGGGCCCTGGAGACAAGGGGTGTCCTGGGATGTCACAATGGGCCCCAGTGACAAAGGGCGTCCCTATGGTGCCAAAATGGGGCCTGGGGACAAAGGGGGTCCCCAGGAAGTCACAATGGGCTCTGGGGAAAAAGGGGGGTCCTGGGATGTCACAATGGGACCTGGGACAACGGGGGGTCCCCAGGATGTCACAATGAGCCCTGGGGACAAGCAGGGTACCCACGGTGTCACAATGGGCCCTGGGGACAAAGGGGGGTCCCGAGGATATCACAATGGGCCCTGGGGACAATTGGGGGATCCTGGGATGTCACAATGGGCCCTGGGGACAAAGAGGAGTCCCCTAAATGTCACAATGGGCCCTGGAGACAGAGGGGCTCCCCATGGTGCCATAATGGGCCCTGAGGAAAAAGCGGGGTCGCCAGGATGTCACAATGGGCTCTTGGAAAAATGGAGGGTCCTGGGATGTCACAATGGGCCCTGGGGACAAAGGAGGTCCCCAGGATGTCACAATGACCCCTTGGGACAACGGGGCCATTGTGGACATCACAATGGGTCCTGGGAACAAAGTGGGGTCCCCAGGATGGCACAATGTGCCCTGGAGACAAAGGGGTTCCCCACCCTATCACAATGGGCCTTGGGGACAAAGGGGGGTCCCCAGGATGTCACAATGGGCCCTAGGGACAAAGGGAGTCCCCACCCTGTCACAATAGGCCCTGGGGACAAAGGGGGTGCCCAGGATGTCACAATGGGTCCTGGGGACAAAGGGCATCCCCATGGTGCCACAATGGACCCTAGTGACAAACGAGGTCCCCAGGATGTCACAACGGGCCCTAGGGACAAAGGGGGGTCCCCAGGATCTCACAATGGACCCTGGGGACAAAGGGGGGGCCTGGGACGTCACAATGGGCCCTGGGGACAATGGGGGGTCCTGGGATGTCACAATGAGCCCTGGGCACAATTGGGGGGTCCTTAGATGTCACAACGGGCTCTGGGGACAAAGGGCGTCTCCAGGATGTCACAATGGGCCCTGGGGACAAAGTGGGGTCCTGAAATGTCACAATGGGCCCTGGGCACAAAGGGGGTTCCCAGGATGTCACAATGGGCTGTGGGGACAACGGGGATTCCAAAGGTGTCACAATGGGCCCTTGGGACAAAGGCTGTCCCCCGAATGTCACAATGGGCCCTGGGGACAAAGGGGGTCCCCAGGATGTCACAATGGGCCTTCAGTATAAAGTGGGGTCCTGGGATGTCACAATGGGCCCTGGGGACAAAGGGGGGTCCTGGGACGTCACAATGGGCCCTGCGGATCAAGGATGGTGCCCTGGATATCACAATGGGCTCTGGGGACAATGGGGGGTCCTGGAATGTCACAATGGTCCCTAGGGACAAAGGGGGGTCCCTTGGATGTCACAATGGGGCTGGGGACAAAGGGGGTCCTGGGATGTCACAATGGGCCCTGGGGACAAAGGGGGTCCCCAGGTTGTCACAATGGGCCCTGGGGAACAAGGGGGTCCCCACGGTGTCACAATGGGCCCTGAGGACAAAGGGGGTCCCCAGGTTGTCACAATGGGCCCTGGGGACAAGGGGGATACCCACGGTTTCAAAATGGGCCCTGGGGACAATGGGGTCCCCAGGATCTCACAGTGGGCCGTGGGGACAAAGAGGGGTCCCCAGGATTTCACAATGGACCCTGGGGACAAAGGGGGTCCTCAGGATGTTACAATGGGCCCTGGGGACAAGGGGGATACCCACGGTTTCAAAATGGGCCCTGGGGACAAGGGGGTCCCCAGGATCTCACAGTGGGCCGTGGGGACAAAGAGGGGTCCCCAGGATTTCACAATGGACCCTGGGGACAAAGGGGGGTCCTGGGACGTCACAATGGGCCCTGGGGACAACGGGTTCCCCAGGATGTCACAATGGGCTCTGGGGACAAAGGAGGTCCCCAGGATGACACAATGGGCCCTGGGGATGACGGGGGGTCCTGGGACGTCACAATGGGCCCTGGGGACAATGGGACGTCCTGATATGTTACAATGAACCCTGGGCACAATTGGGGGGTCCTTAGATGCCACAATGGGCCCTGGGGACAAAGGGGGTCCCCACGGTGTCACAATGGGCGCTGGGGACAAAGGGGAGTCCCCAGTATGTCACAATGGGCCCTGGAGACAATGGGGGGTCCTGGGATGTAACAATGGGCCCTGGGGACAACGGGGGTCCCGACGGTGTCACAATGGGCCCTAGGGACAAAGGCTGTCCCCTGAATGTCACAATGGGCCCTGTGGACAATGGGGGTCCCCAGGATGTCACAATGGGCTCTGGGGACAATGGGGGATCCGGGGATGTCACAATGGGCCCTGGGGACAAAGGGGGTCCCCAGGACGTCACAATGGGCCCCAGTGACAAAGGGGGTCCCAATGGTGCCACAATGGGTCCTGGGGAAAAAGGGGGTCCCCAGGATGTCACAATGGGCTCTGGGGACAAGGGGGGGTCCCCATAGTGTTACAATGGGTCCCCAGTGACAAGGGGGGTCCCCAGGATGTCACAATGGGCCCTGGGGACAAAGGGGGTCCTGGGACTTCACTATGGGCCCTGGGGACAAGGGGCGGTCCCCAAGATGTCACAATGGGTCCTGGGGACAAGGGGGTCCCCAGGATTTCACAATGGGCCCTGGGGACAAAGGGGGTCCTGGGACTTCACTATGGGCCCTGGGGACAAGGGGGTCCCCAGGATGTCACAATGGGCCCTTAGGACAAGGGGGGTCCCCAAGGTGTCACAATGGGCCCTGGGGACAATGGGGAGTCCTGGGACATCACAACAGGCCTGGGGACAAGGGGGATCTCCACCCTGTCACAATGTGCCCTGGGGCAAAGGGGGGTCCTGGGATGTCACAATTGGCCCGGGGGACAAAGGGGGTCCCCATGGTGCCACAATGGGCCCTGGGGACAAAGGGGATCCCCAGGATGTCACAATGGGCCCTTAGGACAAGGGGGGTCCCCAAGGTGTCACAATGGGCCCTGGGGACAATGGGGAGTCCTGGGATATCACAACAGGCCTGGGGACAAGGGGGATCTCCACCCTGTCACAATGGGCCCTGGGGACAAAGGGGGGTCCTGGGATGTCACAATTGGCCCTGGGGACAAAGGGGAGTCCCCAGGATGTCACAATGGGCCCTGAGGACAAGGGGAGGTCCCCATGGTGTCACAATGGGTCCTCAGTGAGAAGGGGGTCCCCCATGGTTTCACAATGGGCCCTGGGGACAAGGGGGATCCCCAGGGTGTCACAATGGACCCTGGGGAGAAGGGTTTAGGCGGTTGTGTTAGGGGGTTGGAGGATTAGGTGGTGCAGGATTTGGGGGTGCAAGGATTTTGCGGGGCCTGATTTGTGGCTGCAGAGTCTGGGGTTGCAGGTTCCAGGGGTGCAGGATTTGGAGGTTCAGGGTTTAGGGTAGTAGGATATTTGGGTGCAGGAGTTTGGAGTGCCGGGTTTGGGGGCCAGGATTTGGGGTTGCAGGATTTAGGGGTGCAGTGGTTTGGAGTGCAGTGTTTTGGGGTGCAGGGTTTGGGGAAAGAGGATATGGGGGTGCAGGGTATAGGAGAGCAGGATCTTGGGGTGCAGGGGTTTGGGGTGGAGGGCTTGGTAGGGCAGGATTTGGGGGTGGAAATTTTATTGGGTAGGGCTGGGGGTGCAGGATTTGGGGGTGAAGGGGTTGTGAGGTGCAGGGTTGTGGGGTGCAGGGTTTGGGAGATCGGGATGTGGGGCTGGAGGATTTGGGGGTGCAGGGTTTGGAGCAGCAGGATCTGGGGGTGCAGAGTTGGGGGGTGCAAGATTGGGGGTAGCAGGGTTTTGGGAAGCAGGGTTTCGGGGTCAGGCTTTAGGGGGACGGTTTGGGGGGCAGGGTTGGGAGGGATGATTTTGGGGTGCAGGGTTTAGGGCAGCAGGATCTTGGGGTGAAGGGGTTTGGTGTGAAGGGTTGGGTAGGACAGGATTTGGGGTGCAGGTTTTTAGAGTGCAACTTGTGGGGGTCAGGATTTGGGGTACAGGGTTTGGGGGTGCAGGGTTTAGTGGTGCAGGGTTTGGGGGTGCAGGTCTTGGGGAGGCAGAATTAGGGTGCAAGACTTGAGGGTGCAGGGTTTGGGGGTTTGGGACATGGGGCTGGAGGATTTAGGGGTGCAGGATTTGGGGTGCAGTGTGTGGGGGTGCAAGATCTTGGGGTGTACGAGCTTTGGGTGTGGGATTTGAAGGACAATGATTTGGGGGTGCAGGGATTGGGGGTGTAGGGTTTTGGGGTTGATGCGTTTGGAGATTCGGGATGTGGAGGTCAAGGATTTAGGGGTACAAGGGCTGGTTGCAGGATTTGGGGGTACAGGGTTGGTTGCAGGATTTGGGGTGCAGGGTTTGAAGTGCAGGGCTAAAGGGGGCAGGATTTGGAGGTGCAAGATTTGGTGGTCTGGGGTACTGGGCTGCAGGGTTTTGGGGTGCGGGATTTGGGGGTGCAGGTTCCATGTCTTTAGGAACTGGGCGGGGAGGGTTTCTTGGTGCGGACTTTTGAGTGCAAGTTTGAGGGGCCTTGATTTTGGGGTGCATGGTTTGGGGGGCAGGATTCCGGGTGTAAGGTTTTGAGGTGCAGGACTTGGGGGCGCAGGTTTCACACGTTAAGGAACTGGGGCTGCAGAGGTTGGGGGTGCAGCGTTGTGGGCTGCAGGGTTGAAGGGTGCAGGATTTAGGGGTACAGGTTTTGGGGGTGCAGGAGCTGGGGGTGCAGGCTGTAGGGATCCGAATATGGGGGTGCAGGGTTCTGGGGTGCAGGATCTGGGTGAGTAGGCTGTTGGGGTACAGAACCTTGTAGGTCAGCGTTTAGAGGCAGGATTTGGGGGTGCAGGGCTTTGGGGTGAGGGGTCTGGAGTGAGGGGTTCAGGTGTTCAGCACCTAGGGGTGCAGGACTTGGGGGTTGGAGGATTTGGGGGTGCAGAGATTTGGGGGTGCAGGGATATGGGGTGCAACTTGTGGGGTGCAGAGTTTTGGGTATAGGATTTTGGGGTGCAGAGTTTTGGGGGGGGGATTGGGGGAGCAGGGTTTCAGGGTGCAAGGTTCAGTGGTGCAGGGTTCTGGGGGTGCAGGGTTTAGCGCCAGAATTGGGGGTGGAGGGTTTGGGATTGCAGGGTGTTGGGGGAAGGATCTGGGGCTACAAGATGTGGGGTAGCAGGGTTTTGGGGTGCAACTTGTGGGGGCAGGATTTGGGGTACAGGAGGTTGGGGGTGCAGGGTTTGGGGTGTAGGATTTAGTGGAGCAGGGACTGGGGGTGAAGGTCTTGTGGAGGCAGAATTGGGGGTGCAGGTCTTGGGGAGGCAGAATTGGGGGTGCAGATTTTGGCTGTTCAGGACCTGGGGGTGCAGGATTTGGGGATGTAGGTTTTGGGGGGTAGATTTTGGGGTGCTGGGTTCGGCACATGGGTCTGGAGGATTTGGGGGTGCAGGGTTAAGGGGTTTAGGATTTTGGGGTGCACAGTTTAGGGTGCACGTTCTGGGCATGTATGATTTCAGAGTGCAGGGCTTTGGGGTACAGGATTTGGGGTGCAGGGTTTTGGGGTCAGGATCTGGGGGTGCAGGGTGTTCGGGAGAAGGATTTGGGGGTGCAGCATTTTGAAGTGCAGGGTTTGGAGGAGGGAGGTTTTGGGGGTGAAAGATTTGGTGGCTCAGGTTTTGGGGGTGCAGTGTTAAGAGGGTGGAGGATTAGGGGTGCAGGATTTGGGGGTGCACTGTTTGGGGGTGCAGGGTTTAGAAGTCAGGTCTAAGAGTGCAGGATTTGGGGTGCAGGGGCTTGGGGGGAAATTTAAGGTTGCAGAGTGTGGGGTGCAAACACGGCACCCAAAATCCTGCACCCCAAAATACTCTTCCCAAACCCGCGCCCCAGATCCTGACCCCAAGCCCTGCACCAAAACCCTGCCCCTCAATCCTGCACCCCCAAATCCTCCACCCCCGATCCTGTCTTCCCAAACCCTGCACCCCAAACCCTGCACCCCCAAATTCGGCCCTACCAAACTCTGCACCCCTAAACCCTACAACTGAAACCTTGCACCCCCTAATCCTGCCCTCCCTACCTTCCTGAACCCCGAAACCTGCGCCCCAAACCCTGCATTCCCAAATCCTTCCGTCCTATACCCTCCACCCCTAAACCCTGCCCCCAAACCCTGCACCCCAAAGAATTCCCTCCCAAACCTTGCACCTCCAAATCCTGCACCTCAAAGGCCTGGAAACCCAAGCCCTTCAACCCCATCCCTGCAACACCAAATCCTGTACCCCAAACCCAGGACCCCAGAATCCTGCACCCCAAATCCTGCCTGCCAAACCTTTCACTGCAAACCCCTGCACCCCAAGATTGTGCTGCCCTAAACACTGAACCCCCAAATCCTGCACCCAAATCTCTCACCCCCAAATCCTTCCCCCACCACCCTACGCCCTCAGATCCTTCAACCCCATCCCCTGCACCCCAAAACTCCACACCTCCAAATCCTGATCCCTGAAACCCCGCACCCCCAAATCCTGTGCCCCAGTCCTGTGCACCCCACAGTCTGCACCCCAAACGCTGCACTCTTAGACCTGACTTCTAAACCCTGCACCCCCAACAGTGCACCCCCAAATCCTGAAGCCCCAGATCCTTCCCTCCCATACCCTGCACCCCCACATCCTGAACCCCCAAATCCTGCAACCCTAAACCTCCACCCTCTTAACACTGCACCCCCAAAACCTGAACCACCAAATCCTTCGCCCCCAAAACCTCCCTCCTCCAAACCCTGCACTTCAAAATGCTGCACCCCCAAATCCTTCTCCCCAACACCCTGCACCCCCAGATCCTGACCCCAAAACCCTGCACCCCAAATCCTGTACCCCAAAGCCCTGCACTCTGAAATCATACATGCCCAGAACGTGCACCCTAAACTGTGCACCCCAAAATCCTAAACCCCTTAACCCTGCACCCCCAAATCCTCCAGACCCATGTGCCGAACCCAGCACCCCAAAATCTACCCCCCAAAACCTACATCCCCAAATCCTGCACCCCCAGGTCCTGAACAGCCAAAATCTGCACCCCCAATTCTGCCTCCCCAAGACCTGCACCCCCAATTCTGCCTCCACAAGACCTTCACCCCCATTCTCTGCTCCACTAAATCCTACACCCCAAACCCTGCACCCCCAACCTCCTGTACCCCAAATCCTGCCCCCACAAGTTGCACCCTAAAATCCTGCACCCCCAAATCCTGTCCTACCCACCCTTCACCCCAAATCCCTTCACCCCAAGATCCTGCTGCCCTAAACCCTGCACCCCCAAATCATCCCTCCCAGCCCTGCCCCCCAAACCCTGTCCCCCTAAAGCCTTACCCTGAAACCCTGCTACCCCCAATCTTGTACCCCCAGATCCTTCCCCCAACACCCTGCAATCCCAAACCCTGCACCCCCAATTCTGGCGCTAAACCCTGCACCCCCAGAACCCTGCACCACTGAACCTTGCACCCCAAAACCCTGCTTCCCCAATCCTCCCCCCCAAAACTCTGCACCCCTAAACCCTATACCCAAAACCCTGCACCCCACAAGTTGCACCCTGAAATCCCTGCACCCCCAAATCCTCCAACCCTCAGGTCCTGCACCCCCAGGTGCTGAACACCTGAACCCCTCACCCCAGACCCCTCACCCCAAAGCCCTGCACCCCCAAATCCTGCCTCTAAACGCTGAACTACAAGGTTCTGTACCCCAACAGCCTGCTCACCCAGAGCCTGCACCCCAGAACCCTGCACCCCCATATTCTGATCCCTACAGCCTGCACCCCCAGCTCCTGCACCCCCAAAACCTGTACCCCTAAATCCTGCACCCTTCAACCCTGCAGCCCACAACGCTGCACCCCCAACCTCTGCAGCCCCAGTTCCTTAACGTGTGAAACCTGCACCCCAAGTCCTGCACCTCAAAACCTTACACCCGGAATCCTACCCCCAAACCATGCACCCCAAAATCAAGGCCCCTCAAACTTGCACTCAAAAGTCCGCACCAAGAAACCCTCCCCGCCCAGTTCCTAAAGACATGGAACCTGCACCCCCAAATCCCGCACCCCAAAACCCTGCAGCCCAGTACCCCAGACCACCAAATCTTGCACCTCCAAATTCTGGCCCCTTTAGCCCTGCACTTCAAACCCTGCACCCCAAATCCTGCAACCAAACCCTGTACCCCCAAATCCTGCAACCAGCCCTTGTACCCCTAAATCCTTGACCTCCACATCCCGAATCTCCAAACGCAGCAACCCCAAAACCCTACACCCCCAATCCCTGCACCCCCAAATCATTGTCCTTCAAATCCCACACCCAACGCTCGTACACCCCCAGATCTTGCACCCCCACACACTGCACCCCAAATCCTGCACCCCCAAATCCTCCAGCCCCATGTCCCAAACCCCCAAACCCTGCACCCTCAAGTCTTGCACCCCCAAACCATTCTCCCCCAATCCTGCAACCCCAAACCCCACACCTCCTGCACCCCAAAATTCGACACCTCCAAATCCTAAACCCTTAAACCCTGCATCTCGCAAATCCTTCCCCCCAAAACAGTGCCCCCCAAACCCTGCACCCCAGATCCTGCAGCCCCTAACTCTGCACCCCAAACGCTGCACCCTCAGATCCTGCGTCCCCCAACCCTGCACCCCAAATCCTTTACCGCAAAATTCCCCAAACCTGCAAACCCGAATCCTGCACCCCCAGTTCCTAAACATGCGAACCCTGCACCCCCAAACATTCAGCCCAAAGCCCTGCACCCCCAAATCCTGCCGTACACAACCCTTCACCCCAAACCTCTTCAACCCAAGATACTGAAACCCTAAGCCCTGCACCCCAAACCTACATCCCCAAATCCTGCACCCCCAGGTCCTGAACACCCAAAATCTGCACCCCCAAACCCCTGAACTCCAAAAACCTGCAGCCCCAATTCTGCCTCCCCAAGACCTGCACCCCCAAACCCTGCACCACTAAACCCTGCACCCCCAAACCCTGTACCCCAAATCCTGACCCCCACAAGTTGCACCCTAAAAACCTGCACCCCAAATCCTGTCCTACCCAACCCTTCACGCCAAACCCTTTCACCCCAAGATCGTGCTGCCCTAAACCCTGCACCCCAAAATCATCCCTCCCAACCCTGCCCCCCAAACCCTGTCCCCCTAAAGCCTGACCCCTAAACCCTGCTCCCCCAAAACCCTGCTATCCCCAATCTTGCACCCCCAGATCCTGCTGCTCCAAACCCTGCACCCCCAAATCCTCCAGCCCCACGTAACGATCTCCCAAACCCTGCAGCCCAGAACCCTGCACCCCACAACCCCTTCACCCCCAAATCCTGCACCCCCAGCCCTACCCCTAAACTTTCCACCCCCAATCCTGCCCTACCAAGCCCTCCACCCCAAACCCCTGCACCCCAAGATCCTGCACCCTAAACCCTGCACCCCTATATCCTCCTTCCCCAAACCCTGCACCCCAAAACACTGCACTCCAAACCACTGCACCCCTAAACCCTGAACCCCCAAATCCTGCACCCCTGGAACCTGGAACCACAGACCCTGTAGCCCCAAATCAGGCCCCGCAAAATCCTGCTCCCCTGGCCTTGCACCCCCAAATCCTGCACCACCTAATCCTCCAACCCCCTAACACAACCCCCTAACCCCTTGTCCCCAGGGCCCATTGTGACATCCCAGGACCCCCCATAGTCCCCAGGGCCCATTGTGACATTCCAGGACCCCCCATTGTCCCCAGGGCCCATTGTGACATCCTCGGCACCCCCTTGTCCGCAGGGCCCATTGTGACATTCAGGGGACCCCTCTTTGTCCCCAGGGCCCATTGTGACATCCTGGGGACCCCCCCTTGTCACTGGGGCCCATGGTGACGTCCCAGGACCCCCCATTGTCCCCAGGGCCCATTGTGACATCCTGGGGATCCCTCCTTGTGCCCAGGGCCCATTGTGACGTCCCAGGACTCCCCATTGTCCCCAGGGCCCATTGTGACATTCAGGGGACCCCCTTTGTCACTGGGGCCCATTGTGACATCCCAGGACCCCACATTGTCCCCAGGACCCATTGTGACATCCTGGGGACCCCACTTGTCCCCAGGACCCATTGTGACACTATGGGGACCCCGCCTTGTTCCCAGGGCCCATTGTCACACCGTGGGTACCACCCTTGTCCGCAGGGCTCATTGTGACATCCCAGGACCCCCCATTGTCCCCAGGGCCCATTGTGACATTCAGGGGACCCCTCTTTGTCCCCAGGGCCCATTGTGACATCCTGGGGACCCCCTCTTGTCCCCAGGGCCCATTGTGATGTCCCAGGACCCCCCATTGTCCCCAGGGCCCATTGTAACATCCTGGGGATCCCTCCTTGTCCCCAGGGCCCATTGTGACGTTCAGGGGACCCCCTTTGTCACTGGGGCCCATTGTGACATCCCAGGACCCCCTCTTGTCCCCAGGGCCCATTGTGATGTCCCAGAACCCCGCATTGTCCCCAGAGCCCATTGTGACATCCTGGAGACCCCCGTTTTCCCCAGGACCCATTGTGACGTCCCAGGACCCCCCATTCTCCCCAGGGCCCATTGTGATATCCTGGGGACCCCCTCTTGTCCCCAGGGCCCATTGTGATGTCCCAGGACCCCCCATTGTCCCCAGGGCCCATTGTAACATCCTGGGGACCCCCCCATTGTCCCCAGGGCCCATTGTGACGTTCAGGGGACCCCCTTTGTCACTGGGGCCCATTGTGACATCCCAGGACCCCCTCTTGTCCCCAGGGCCCATTGTGATGTCCCAGAACCCCGCATTGTCCCCAGAGCCCATTGTGACATCCTGGAGACCCCCGTTTTCCCCAGGACCCATTGTGACGTCCCAGGACCCCCCATTCTCCCCAGGGTTCATTGTTACATCCTGGGGACCCCCTTGTCCCCAGGACCCATCGTGACACTATGGGGACCCTCCTTGTCACTGGGGACCCATTGTGACACCATGGGGACCCCTCCTTGTCTCGGGGCCCATTGTGACATCCTGGGCATCCCCCTTTGTCCCCCGGGACCATTGTAACACCGTGGGGACCCCCTTTGTCCCCAGGGTCTATTGTTACGTCCCAGGACCCCCCATTGTCCCCAGGGCCCATTGTGACATCTTGGGGACCCCCTTGTCACTGGGGACCCATTGTGACACCATGGGGACCACCCCTTGTCCTCAGGGCCTATTGTGAACATCCTGGGGAACCTCCATTGTCCCCAGAGCCCATTGTGAGTTCCTGGGGACCCCCTTGTCCCCAGGTCCCATTGTGACATCCTGGGGAGCCTCTTTGTCCCTAGGGCCCATTGTGACATTCTGGGGACCCTCACTGTCCCCAGGGCCCATTGTGACATCCTGGGGACCTCCTTGTCCCCAGGACCCATCCTGGCACCGTGGGGACCTCCCTTGTCACTGGGGACCCTTTGTGACACCATGGGGACCTCCCATTGTCCTCAGGGCCCATTGCGACATTCAGGGGACCCCCCCTTGTCCCCAGGGCCCATTGTGACTTCCCAGGACCCCCCATTGTCCCTAGGGCCCTTTGTGACATCCTGGGGATCCCTCCTTGTCCCCAGGGCCCATTGTGACATCCTGGGGATCCCTCCTTGTCCCCAGGGCCCATTGTGACGTCCCAGGACCCCCCATTGTCCCCAGGGCCCATTGTGACATTCAGGGGACCCCCTTAGTCACTGGGGCCCATTGTGACATCCCAGGACCCCACATTGTCCCCAGGGCCCATTGTGACATTCAGGGGTCCCCCCCTTGTCCCCAGGACCCATTGTGATGTCCCAGGACCCCTCATTGTCCCCACGGCCCATTGTGACATCCTGGGTACCCCCCTTTGTCACTGGGGCTCATTGAGACATCGTGGGGACCAACTTTGTCCCCAGGGCCCATTGTGACGTCCCAGGACCTCCCGTTGTCCCCAGTGTCCATTGTGACATCCGAGGAGCCCACTTTGTCCCCAGGACCCATTTTGATATTGAGGGGAGCCACGTTTGTCCCCAGGGCCCATTGTGACACCATGGGTACCACCCTTGTCACTGGAGACCCATTGTGACACCATGGAGACCCCCGCTTGTCCTCAGGGTCCATTGTGACATCTTGGGCACCTCCCATTGACCCCAGGACCCATTGTGACACCATGGGGACCCCCCCTTGTCACTGGGGACCCATTGTGACACCATGGAGACCCCCGCTTGTCCTCAGGGTCCATTGTGACATCTTGGGCACCTCCCATTGTCCCCAGGACCCATTGTGACATCCTGGGGACCCCCTTGCTCCCAGGGCCCATTGTGGCACCATGGGGACATCCCCTTTATCCCCAGGGTCCATTGTGACATCCCAGGACTCCCCTTTGTCCCCAGGGCCCATTGTAGCACCATGGGGAGCCCCTTTGACCCCAGGGCCTATTGCGGCACCATGGCAACCCCTTTTGTCCCCAGGGCCCATTGTGACATTCTAGGACCCCACTTTGTCCCCAGGGCCTATTGTGACACCATGGGGACCCCTCCTTGTCACTGGGGACCCATTGTGACACCATGGGGACCCCCCCTTGTCCTCAGGACTCATTTTCACATCCTGGGCACCCCCCATTGTCCCCAGGGCCCATTGTGACATCCTGGGGACCCCCATTGTCCCCAGGGCCCATTGTGACATTCCAGGACCCCCCATTGTCCCCAGGGCCCATTGTGACATCCACTGCACCCCCTTGTTCCCAGAGCCCATTGGACATTCAGGGGACCCCTCTTTGTCCCCAGGGCCCATTGTGACATCCTGGGGACCCCGCCTTGTCACTGGGGCCCATTGTGACGTCCCAGGACCCCCCATTGTCCCCAGCGCCCATTGTGACATCCTGGGGATCCCTCCTTGTCCCCAGAGCCCATTGTGACGTCCCAGGACCCCACATTGTCCCCAGGACCGATTGTGACATTCAGGGGGCCCCTTTGTCACTGGGGCCCATTGTGACATCCTGGGGACCCCACTTGTCCCCAGGACCCATTGTGACATCCTGGGCACCCCACTTGTCCCCAGGACCCATTGTGACACTATGGGGACCCCCCCTTGTTCCCAGGGCCCATTGTGACACCGTGGGTACCACCCTTGTCCGCAGGGCTCATTGTGACATCCCAGGACCCCCCTTTGTCCCCAGGGCCCATTCTGATACCGTGGGGATCCCCTTTGTCCCCAGAGCCCATTGTGACATCCAGGGGACCCGCTTTGTCCCCGGGGCCCATTGTGACATCGCAGGACCCCCCTGGTCCCCAGGGACCATTGTGATATCCTGGGGATGCCCCCTTGTCACTGGGGCCCATTGTGACGTCCCAGGACCCCCCATTGTCCCCAGGGCCCATTGTGACATCCTGGGGATCCCTGCTTGGCCCCAGGGCCCATTGTGACGTCTTAGGACCCCCTATTGTCCCCAGGGCCCATTGTGACATTCAGGGGACGCCTCTTTGTACCCAGGGCACAATGTGACATCCTGGGGATCCCTCCTTGTCCCCAGGGCCCATTGTGACGTCCCAGGACCCCCCATTGTCCCCAGGGCCCATTGTGACACCTTGGGGACCCCCTTGTCACTGGGGACCCATTGTGACACCATGGGGACAACCCCTTGTCCTCAGGGCCTATTGTGAACATCCTGGGGAACCTCCATTGTCCCCAGAGCCCATTGTGAGTTCCTGGGGACCCCCTTGTCCCCAGGTCCCATTGTGACATCCTGGGGAGCCTCTTTGTCCCTAGGGCCCATTGTGACATTCTGGGGACCCTCATTGTCCCCAGGGCCCATTGTGACATCCTGGGGACCTCCTTGTCCCCAGGACCCATCCTGGCACCGTGGGGACCTCCCTTGTCACTGGGGACCCTTTGTGACACCATGGGGACCTCCCATTGTCCTCAGGGCCCATTGTGACATTCAGGGGACCCCCCCTGTCCCCAGGGCCCATTGTGACTTCCCAGGACCCCCCATTGTCCCTAGGGCCCTTTGTGACATCCTGGGGATCCCTCCTTGTCCCCAGGGCCCATTGTGACATCCTGGGGATCCCTCCTTGTCCCCAGGGCCCATTGTGACGTCCCAGGACCCCCCATTGTCCCCAGGGCCCATTGTGACATTCAGGGGACCCCCTTAGTCACTGGGGCCCATTGTGACATCCCAGGACCCCACATTGTCCCCAGGGCCCATTGTGACATTCAGGGGTCCCCCCCTTGTCCCCAGGACCCATTGTGATGTCCCAGGACCCCTCATTGTCCCCACGGCCCATTGTGACATCCTGGGTACCCCCCTTTGTCACTGGGGCTCATTGAGACATCGTGGGGACCAACTTTGTCCCCAGGGCCCATTGTGACGTCCCAGGACCTCCCGTTGTCCCCAGTGTCCATTGTGACATCCGAGGAGCCCACTTTGTCCCCAGGACCCATTTTGATATTGAGGGGAGCCACGTTTGTCCCCAGGGCCCATTGTGACACCATGGGTACCACCCTTGTCACTGGAGACCCATTGTGACACCATGGAGACCCCCGCTTGTCCTCAGGGTCCATTGTGACATCTTGGGCACCTCCCATTGACCCCAGGACCCATTGTGACACCATGGGGACCCCCCATTGTCACTGGGGACCCATTGTGACACCATGGAGACCCCCGCTTGTCCTCAGGGTCCATTGTGACATCTTGGGCACCTCCCATTGTCCCCAGGACCCATTGTGACATCCTGGGGACCCCCTTGCTCCCAGGGCCCATTGTGGCACCATGGGGACATCCCCTTTATCCCCAGGGTCCATTGTGACATCCCAGGACTCCCCTTTGTCCCCAGGGCCCATTGTAGCACCATGGGGAGCCCCTTTGACCCCAGGGCCTATTGCGGCACCATGGCAACCCCTTTTGTCCCCAGGGCCCATTGTGACATTCTAGGACCCCACTTTGTCCCCAGGGCCTATTGTGACACCATGGGGACCCCTCCTTGTCACTGGGGACCCATTGTGACACCATGGGGACCCCCCCTTGTCCTCAGGACTCATTTTCACATCCTGGGCACCCCCCATTGTCCCCAGGGCCCATTGTGACATCCTGGGGACCCTCATTGTCCCTAGGGCCCATTGTGACATCCCAGAACCTCCTATTGTCCCCAGGGCCCATTGTGACATCCTGGGGACCCCCATTGTCCCCAGGGCCCATTGTGACATCCACTGCACCCCCTTGTACCCAGGGCCCATTGTGACATTGAGGGGACCCCTCTTTGTCCCCAGGGCCCATTGTGACATTCTGGGGATCCCCCCTTGTCACTGGGGCCCATTGTGACGTCCCAGGACCTTACATTGTCCCCAGGACCGATTGTGACATTCAGGGGGCCCCTTTGTCACTGGGGCCCATTGTGACATCCTGGGGACCCCACTTGTCCCCAGGACCCATTGTGACATCCTGGGGACCCCACTTGTCCCCAGGACTCATTGTGACACTATGGGGACCCCCCCTTGTTCCCAGGGCCCATTGTGACACCGTGGGTACCACCCTTGTCCGCAGGGCTCATTGTGACATCCCAGGACCCCCCTTTGTCCCCAGGGCCCATTCTGATACCGTGGGGATCCCCTTTGTCCCCAGAGCCCATTGTGACATCCAGGGGACCCCCTTTGTCCCCAGGGCCCATTGTGACATCGCAGGACCCCCCTGGTCCCCAGGGACCATTGTGACATCCTGGGGATGCCCCCTTGTCACTGGGGCCCATTGTGACGTCCCAGGACCCCCCATTGTCCCCAGGGCCCATTGTGACATCCTGGGGATCCCTGCTTGGCCCCAGGGCACATTGTGACATCCTGGGGACCCCCCCTTGTCCCCAGGGCCCATTGTGACATCCTGGGGATCCCTCCTTGTCCCCAGGGCCCACTGTGACGTCCCAGGACCCCCCATTGTCCTCAGGACCCATTGTGACATTCAGGGGACCCCCTTTGTCACTGGGGCCCATTGTGACATCCCAGGACCTTACATTGTCCCTAGGGCCCATTGTGACATCCTGGAGACCCCCCCTTGTCCCCAGGGCCCATTGTGACGTCCCAGGACCCCCCATTGTTCCCAGGGCCCATTGTGATGTCCTGGGGAGCCCCCTCTGTTCCCAGGGCTCATTGTGACTTTCAGGGTACCCCCCCTTGTCCCCAGGGCTGATTGTGACGTCCTAGGGCCCCTCTGTGTCCCCAGGACCCATTGTGACACTTTAGAGACCCCTCTTTGTCCCCAGGGCCCATTGTGACATCCTGGGGACCCCCCCTTGTCCCCAGGGCCCATTGTGACATCCTGGGGACCCCCCCTTGTCCCCAGGGCCCATTGGGACGTCCCAGGACCCCCCATTGTCCCCAGGGCCCATTGTGACATCCTCGGCACCCCCTTGTCCCCAGGGCCCATTGTGACATCCTGGGGACCCCCTCTTTGTGCCCAGGGCCCATTGTGACGTCCCAGGACCCCCCATTGTCCCCAGGGCCCATTGTGACGTCCCAGGACCCCCCATTGTCCCCAGGGCCCATTGTGACATTCAGGGGACCCCCTTTGTCACTGGGGCCCATTGTGACATCCCAGGACCCCACATTGTCCCCAGGGCCCATTGTGACATCCTGGGGACCCCCTTTGTCACTGGGGCCCATTGTGACGTCCCAGGACCCCGCATTGTCCCCAGAGCCCATTGTGACATCCTGGAGACCCCCTTTGTCTCCAGGGCCCATTGTGACGTCCCAGGACCCCCCATTGTCCCCAGGGTCCATTCTAACATCCTGGGGACCCCCTTGTCCCCAGGACCCATCGTGACACCATGGGGACCCTCCTTGTCACTGGGGACCCATTGTGACACCATGGGGACCCCCCCTTGTCCTCAGGGCCCATTGTGACACTGTGGGGAACCCCCTTGTCTCCAGGGGCTATTGTCACGTCCCAGGACCCCCCATTGTCCCCAGGGCCCATTGTGACACCTTGGGGACCCCCTAGTCACTGGAGACCCATCCTGGCACCGTGGAGACCTCCCTTATCACTGGGGACCCATTGTGACACCATGGGGACCTCCCATTGTCCCCAGGGCCCATTGTGACATCCTGGGGATCCCTCATTGTCCCCAGGGCCCATTGTGACATCCCAGAACCTCCTATTGTCCCCAAGGCCCATTGTGACATCCTGGGGACCCCCATAGTCCCCAGGGCCCATTGTGACATTCCAGGACCCCCCATTGTCCCCAGGGCCCATTGTGACATCCTCGGCACGCCCTTGTCCGCAGGGCCCATTGTGACATTCAGGGGACCCCTCTTTGTCCCCAGGGCCCATTGTGACATCCTGGGGACCCCCCCTTGTCACTGGGGCCCATGGTGACGTCCCAGGACCCCCCATTGTCCCCAGGGCCCATTGTGACATCCTGGGGATCCCTCCTTGTGCCCAGGGCCCATTGTGACGTCCCAGGACTCCCCATTGTCCCCAGGGCCCATTGTGACATCCTGGGGACCCTCATTGTCCCTAGGGCCCATTGTGACATCCCAGAACCTCCTATTGTCCCCAGGGCCCATTGTGACATCCTGGGGACCCCCATTGTCCCCAGGGCCCATTGTGACATCCACTGCACCCCCTTGTACCCAGGGCCCATTGTGACATTGAGGGGACCCCTCTTTGTCCCCAGGGCCCATTGTGACATTCTGGGGATCCCCCCTTGTCACTGGGGCCCATTGTGACGTCCCAGGACCTTACATTGTCCCCAGGACCGATTGTGACATTCAGGGGGCCCCTTTGTCACTGGGGCCCATTGTGACATCCTGGGGACCCCACTTGTCCCCAGGACCCATTGTGACATCCTGGGGACCCCACTTGTCCCCAGGACTCATTGTGACACTATGGGGACCCCCCCTTGTTCCCAGGGCCCATTGTGACACCGTGGGTACCACCCTTGTCCGCAGGGCTCATTGTGACATCCCAGGACCCCCCTTTGTCCCCAGGGCCCATTCTGATACCGTGGGGATCCCCTTTGTCCCCAGAGCCCATTGTGACATCCAGGGGACCCCCTTTGTCCCCAGGGCCCATTGTGACATCGCAGGACCCCCCTGGTCCCCAGGGACCATTGTGACATCCTGGGGATGCCCCCTTGTCACTGGGGCCCATTGTGACGTCCCAGGACCCCCCATTGTCCCCAGGGCCCATTGTGACATCCTGGGGATCCCTGCTTGGCCCCAGGGCACATTGTGACATCCTGGGGACCCCCCCTTGTCCCCAGGGCCCATTGTGACATCCTGGGGATCCCTCCTTGTCCCCAGGGCCCACTGTGACGTCCCAGGACCCCCCATTGTCCTCAGGACCCATTGTGACATTCAGGGGACCCCCTTTGTCACTGGGGCCCATTGTGACATCCCAGGACCTTACATTGTCCCTAGGGCCCATTGTGACATCCTGGAGACCCCCCCTTGTCCCCAGGGCCCATTGTGACGTCCCAGGACCCCCCATTGTTCCCAGGGCCCATTGTGATGTCCTGGAGAGCCCCCTCTGTTCCCAGGGCTCATTGTGACTTTCAGGGTACCCCCCCTTGTCCCCAGGGCTGATTGTGACGTCCTAGGGCCCCTCTGTGTCCCCAGGACCCATTGTGACACTTTAGAGACCCCTCTTTGTCCCCAGGGCCCATTGTGACATCCTGGGGACCCCCCCTTGTCCCCAGGGCCCATTGTGACATCCTGGGGACCCCCCCTTGTCCCCAGGGCCCATTGTGACGTCCCAGGACCCCCCATTGTCCCCAGGGCCCATTGTGACATCCTCGGCACCCCCTTGTCCCCAGGGCCCATTGTGACATCCTGGGGACCCCCTCTTGTCCCCAGGGCCCATTGTGACGTCCCAGGACCCCCCATTGTCCCCAGGGCCCATTGTGACATCCTGGGGATCCCTCCTTGTCCCCAGGGCCCATTGTGACGTCCCAGGACCCCCCATTGTCCCCAGGGCCCATTGTGACATTCAGGGGACCCCCTTTGTCACTGGGGCCCATTGTGACATCCCAGGACCCCACATTGTCCCCAGGGCCCATTGTGACATCCTGGGGACCCCCTTTGTCACTGGGGCCCATTGTGACGTCCCAGGACCCCGCATTGTCCCCAGAGCCCATTGTGACATCCTGGAGACCCCCTTTGTCTCCAGGGCCCATTGTGACGTCCCAGGACCCCCCATTGTCCCCAGGGTCCATTCTAACATCCTGGGGACCCCCTTGTCCCCAGGACCCATCGTGACACCATGGGGACCCTCCTTGTCACTGGGGACCCATTGTGACACCATGGGGACCCCCCCTTGTCCTCAGGGCCCATTGTGACACTGTGGGGAACCCCCTTGTCTCCAGGGGCTATTGTCACGTCCCAGGACCCCCCATTGTCCCCAGGGCCCATTGTGACACCTTGGGGACCCCCTAGTCACTGGAGACCCATCCTGGCACCGTGGAGACCTCCCTTATCACTGGGGACCCATTGTGACACCATGGGGACCTCCCATTGTCCCCAGGGCCCATTGTGACATCCTGGGGATCCCTCATTGTCCCCAGGGCCCATTGTGACATCCCAGAACCTCCTATTGTCCCCAAGGCCCATTGTGACATCCTGGGGACCCCCATAGTCCCCAGGGCCCATTGTGACATTCCAGGACCCCCCATTGTCCCCAGGGCCCATTGTGACATCCTCGGCACGCCCTTGTCCGCAGGGCCCATTGTGACATTCAGGGGACCCCTCTTTGTCCCCAGGGCCCATTGTGACATCCTGGGGACCCCCCCTTGTCACTGGGGCCCATGGTGACGTCCCAGGACCCCCCATTGTCCCCAGGGCCCATTGTGACATCCTGGGGATCCCTCCTTGTGCCCAGGGCCCATTGTGACGTCCCAGGACTCCCCATTGTCCCCAGGGCCCATTGTGACATCCTGGGGACCCTCATTGTCCCTAGGGCCCATTGTGACATCCCAGAACCTCCTATTGTCCCCAGGGCCCATTGTGACATCCTGGGGACCCCCATTGTCCCCAGGGCCCATTGTGACATCCACTGCACCCCCTTGTACCCAGGGCCCATTGTGACATTGAGGGGACCCCTCTTTGTCCCCAGGGCCCATTGTGACATTCTGGGGATCCCCCCTTGTCACTGGGGCCCATTGTGACGTCCCAGGACCTTACATTGTCCCCAGGACCGATTGTGACATTCAGGGGGCCCCTTTGTCACTGGGGCCCATTGTGACATCCTGGGGACCCCACTTGTCCCCAGGACCCATTGTGACATCCTGGGGACCCCACTTGTCCCCAGGACTCATTGTGACACTATGGGGACCCCCCCTTGTTCCCAGGGCCCATTGTGACACCGTGGGTACCACCCTTGTCCGCAGGGCTCATTGTGACATCCCAGGACCCCCCTTTGTCCCTAGGGCCCATTCTGATACCGTGGGGATCCCCTTTGTCCCCAGAGCCCATTGTGACATCCAGGGGACCCCCTTTGTCCCCAGGGCCCATTGTGACATCGCAGGACCCCCCTGGTCCCCAGGGACCATTGTGACATCCTGGGGATGCCCCCTTGTCACTGGGGCCCATTGTGACGTCCCAGGACCCCCCATTGTCCCCAGGGCCCATTGTGACATCCTGGGGATCCCTGCTTGGACCCAGGGCACATTGTGACATCCTGGGGACCCCCCCTTGTCCCCAGGGCCCATTGTGACATCCTGGGGATCCCTCCTTGTCCCCAGGGCCCACTGTGACGTCCCAGGACCCCCCATTGTCCTCAGGACCCATTGTGACATTCAGGGGACCCCCTTTGTCACTGGGGCCCATTGTGACATCCCAGGACCTTACATTGTCCCTAGGGCCCATTGTGACATCCTGGAGACCCCCCCTTGTCCCCAGGGCCCATTGTGACGTCCCAGGACCCCCCATTGTTCCCAGGGCCCATTGTGATGTCCTGGGGAGCCCCTCTGTTCCCAGGGCTCATTGTGACTTTCAGGGTACCCCCCCTTGTCCCCAGGGCTGATTGTGACGTCCTAGGGCCCCTCTGTGTCCCCAGGACCCATTGTTACACTTTAGAGACCCCTCTTTGTCCCCAGGGCCCATTGTGACATCCTGGGGACCCCCCCTTGTCCCCAGGGCCCATTGTGACATCCTGGGGACCCCCCCTTGTCCCCAGGGCCCATTGTGACGTCCCAGGACCCCCCATTGTCCCCAGGGCCCATTGTGACATCCTCGGCACCCCCTTGTCCCCAGGGCCCATTGTGACATCCTGGGGACCCCCTCTTGTCCCCAGGGCCCATTGTGACGTCCCAGGACCCCCCATTGTCCCCAGGGCCCATTGTGACATCCTGGGGATCCCTCCTTGTCCCCAGGGCCCATTGTGACGTCCCAGGACCCCCCATTGTCCCCAGGGCCCATTGTGACATTCAGGGGACCCCCTTTGTCACTGGGGCCCATTGTGACATCCCAGGACCCCACATTGTCCCCAGGGCCCATTGTGACATCCTGGGGACCCCCTTTGTCACTGGGGCCCATTGTAGACGTCCCAGGACCCCGCATTGTCCCCAGAGCCCATTGTGACATCCTGGAGACCCCCTTTGTCTCCAGGGCCCATTGTGACGTCCCAGGACCCCCCATTGTCCCCAGGGTCCATTCTAACATCCTGGGGACCCCCTTGTCCCCAGGACCCATCGTGACACCATGGGGACCCTCCTTGTCACTGGGGACCCATTGTGACACCATGGGGACCCCCCCTTGTCCTCAGGGCCCATTGTGACACTGTGGGGAACCCCCTTGTCTCCAGGGGCTATTGTCACGTCCCAGGACCCCCCATTGTCCCCAGGGCCCATTGTGACACCTTGGGGACCCCCTAGTCACTGGAGACCCATCCTGGCACCGTGGAGACCTCCCTTATCACTGGGGACCCATTGTGACACCATGGGGACCTCCCATTGTCCCCAGGGCCCATTGTGACATCCTGGGGATCCCTCATTGTCCCCAGGGCCCATTGTGACATCCCAGAACCTCCTATTGTCCCCAAGGCCCATTGTGACATCCTGGGGACCCCCATAGTCCCCAGGGCCCATTGTGACATTCCAGGACCCCCCATTGTCCCCAGGGCCCATTGTGACATCCTCGGCACGCCCTTGTCCGCAGGGCCCATTGTGACATTCAGGGGACCCCTCTTTGTCCCCAGGGCCCATTGTGACATCCTGGGGACCCCCCCTTGTCACTGGGGCCCATGGTGACGTCCCAGGACCCCCCATTGTCCCCAGGGCCCATTGTGACATCCTGGGGATCCCTCCTTGTGCCCAGGGCCCATTGTGACGTCCCAGGACTCCCCATTGTCCCCAGGGCCCATTGGGACATTCAGGGGACCCCCTTTGTCACTGGGGCCCATTGTGACAACCCAGGACCCCACATTGTCCCCAGGACCCATTGTGACATCCTGGGGACCCCACTTGTCCCCAGGACCCATTGTGACACTATGGGGACCCCGCCTTGTTCCCAGGGCCCATTGTCACACCGTGGGTACCACCCTTGTCCGCAGGGCTCATTGTGACATCCCAGGACCCCCCATTGTCCCCAGGGCCCATTGTGACATTCAGGGGACCCCTCTTTGTCCCCAGGGCCCATTGTGACATCCTGGGGACCCCCTCTTGTCCCCAGGGCCCATTGTGATGTCCCAGGACCCCCCATTGTCCCCAGGGCCCATTGTAACATCCTGGGGATCCCTCCTTGTCCCCAGGGCCCATTGTGACGTCCCAGGACCCCCCCATTGTCCCCAGGGCCCATTGTGACATTCAGGGGACCCCCTTTGTCACTGGGGCCCATTGTGACATCCCAGGACCCCCTCTTGTCCCCAGGGCCCATTGTGATGTCCCAGAACCCCGCATTGTCCCCAGAGCCCATTGTGACATCCTGGAGACCCCCGTTTTCCCCAGGACCCATTGTGACGTCCCAGGACCCCCCATTCTCCCCAGGGTTCATTGTTACATCCTGGGGACCCCCTTGTCCCCAGGACCCATCGTGACACCATGGGGACCCTCCTTGTCACTGGGGACCCATTGTGACACCATGGGGACCCCTCCTTGTCCTCAGGGCCCATTGTGACATCCTGGGCATCCCCCTTTGTCCCCCGGGACCATTGTAACACCGTGGGGACCCCCTTTGTCCCCAGGGCCTATTGTTATGTCCCAGGACCCCCCATTGTCCCCAGGGCCCATTGTGACATCTTGGGGACCCCCTTGTCACTGGGGACCCATTGTGACACCATGGGGACCACCCCTTGTCCTCAGGGCCTATTGTGAACATCCTGGGGAACCTCCATTGTCCCCAGAGCCCATTGTGAGTTCCTGGGGACCCCCTTGTCCCCAGGTCCCATTGTGACATCCTGGGGAGCCTCTTTGTCCCTAGGGCCCATTGTGACATTCTGGGGACCCTCATTGTCCCCAGGGCCCATTGTGACATCCTGGGGACCTCCTTGTCCCCAGGACCCATCCTGGGGACCTCCTTGTCCCCAGGACCCATCCTGGCACCGTGGGGACCTCCCTTGTCACTGGGGACCCTTTGTGACACCATGGGGACCTCCCATTGTCCTCAGGGCCCATTGTGACATTCAGGGGACCCCCCCTGTCCCCAGGGCCCATTGTGACTTCCCAGGACCCCCCATTGTCCCTAGGGCCCTTTGTGACATCCTGGGGATCCCTCCTTGTCCCCAGGGCCCATTGTGACATCCTGGGGATCCCTCCTTGTCCCCAGGGCCCATTGTGACGTCCCAGGACCCCCCATTGTCCCCAGGGCCCATTGTGACATTCAGGGGACCCCCTTAGTCACTGGGGCCCATTGTGACATCCCAGGACCCCTCATTGTCCCCACGGCCCATTGTGACATCCTGGGTACCCTCCTTTGTCACTGGGGCTCATTGAGACATCGTGGGGACCAACTTTGTCCCCAGGGCCCATTGTGACGTCCCAGGACCTCCCGTTGTCCCCAGTGTCCATTGTGACATCCGAGGAGCCCACTTTGTCCCCAGGACCCATTTTGATATTGAGGGGAGCCACGTTTGTCCCCAGGGCCCATTGTGACACCATGGGTACCACCCTTGTCACTGGAGACCCATTGTGACACCATGGAGACCCCCGCTTGTCCTCAGGGTCCATTGTGACATCTTGGGCACCTCCCATTGACCCCAGGACCCATTGTGACACCATGGGGACCCCCCCTTGTCACTGGGGACCCATTGTGACACCATGGAGACCCCCGCTTGTCCTCAGGGTCCATTGTGACATCTTGGGCACCTCCCATTGTCCCCAGGACCCATTGTGACATCCTGGGGACCCCCTTGCTCCCAGGGCCCATTGTGGCACCATGCGGACATCCCCTTTGTCCCCAGGGTCCATTGTGACATCCCAGGACCCCCCTTTGTCCCCAGGGCCCATTGTAGCACCATGGGGAGCCCCTTTGACCCCAGGGCCTATTGCGGCATCATGGCAACCCCTTTTGTCCCCAGGGCCCATTGTGACATTCTAGGACCCCACTTTGTCCCCAGGGCCTATTGTGACACCATGGGGACCCCTCCTTGTCACTGGGGACCCATTGTGACACCATGGGGACCCCCCCTTGTCCTCAGGACTCATTTTCACATCCTGGGCACCCCCCATTGTCCCCAGGGCCCATTGTGACATCCTGGGGATCCCCATTGTCCCCAGGGCCCATTGTGACATTCCAGGACCCCCCATTGTCCCCAGGGCCCATTGTGACATCCACTGCACCCCCTTGTTCCCAGAGCCCATTGGACATTCAGGGGACCCCTCTTTGTCCCCAGGGCCCATTGTGACATCCTGGGGACCCCGCCTTGTCACTGGGGCCCATTGTGACGTCCCAGGACCCCCAATTGTCCCCAGCGCCCATTGTGACATCCTGGGGATCCCTCCTTGTCCCCAGGGCCCATTGTGACGTCCCAGGACCCCACATTGTCCCCAGGACCGATTGTGACATTCAGGGGGCCCCTTTGTCACTGGGGCCCATTGTGACATCCTGGGGACCCCACTTGTCCCCAGGACCCATTGTGACATCCTGGGCACCCCACTTGTCCCCAGGACCCATTGTGACACTATGGGGACCCCCCCTTGTCCCCAGGGCCCATTGTGACTTCCCAGGACCCCCCATTGTCCCTAGGGCCCTTTGTGACATCCTGGGGATCCCTCCTTGTCCCCAGGGCCCATTGTGACATCCTGGGGATCCCTCCTTGTCCCCAGGGCCCATTGTGACGTCCCAGGACCCCCCATTGTCCCCAGGGCCCATTGTGACATTCAGGGGACCCCCTTAGTCACTGGGGCCCATTGTGACATCCCAGGACCCCACATTGTCCCCAGGGCCCATTGTGACATTCAGGGGTCCCCCCCTTGTCCCCAGGACCCATTGTGATGTCCCAGGACCCCTCATTGTCCCCACGGCCCATTGTGACATCCTGGGTACCCCCCTTTGTCACTGGGGCTCATTGAGACATCGTGGGGACCAACTTTGTCCCCAGGGCCCATTGTGACGTCCCAGGACCTCCCGTTGTCCCCAGTGTCCATTGTGACATCTGAGGAGCCCACTTTGTCCCCAGGACCCATTTTGATATTGAGGGGAGCCACGTTTGTCCCCAGGGCCCATTGTGACACCATGGGTACCACCCTTGTCACTGGAGACCCATTGTGACACCATGGAGACCCCCGCTTGTCCTCAGGGTCCATTGTGACATCTTGGGCACCTCCCATTGACCCCAGGACCCATTGTGACACCATGGGGACCCCCCCTTGTCACTGGGGACCCATTGTGACACCATGGAGACCCCCGCTTGTCCTCAGGGTCCATTGTGACATCTTGGGCACCTCCCATTGTCCCCAGGACCCATTGTGACATCCTGGGGACCCCCTTGCTCCCAGGGCCCATTGTGGCACCATGCGGACATCCCCTTTGTCCCCAGGGTCCATTGTGACATCCCAGGACCCCCCTTTGTCCCCAGGGCCCATTGTAGCACCATGGGGAGCCCCTTTGACCCCAGGGCCTATTGCGGCATCATGGCAACCCCTTTTGTCCCCAGGGCCCATTGTGACATTCTAGGACCCCACTTTGTCCCCAGGGCCTATTGTGACACCATGGGGACCCCTCCTTGTCACTGGGGACCCATTGTGACACCATGGGGACCCCCCCTTGTCCTCAGGACTCATTTTCACATCCTGGGCACCCCCCATTGTCCCCAGGGCCCATTGTGACATCCTGGGGACCCCCATTGTCCCCAGGGCCCATTGTGACATTCCAGGACCCCCCATTGTCCCCAGGGCCCATTGTGACATCCACTGCACCCCCTTGTTCCCAGAGCCCATTGGACATTCAGGGGACCCCTCTTTGTCCCCAGGGCCCATTGTGACATCCTGGGGACCCCGCCTTGTCACTGGGGCCCATTGTGACGTCCCAGGACCCCCCATTGTCCCCAGCGCCCATTGTGACATCCTGGGGATCCCTCCTTGTCCCCAGAGCCCATTGTGACGTCCCAGGACCCCACATTGTCCCCAGGACCGATTGTGACATTCAGGGGGCCCCTTTGTCACTGGGGCCCATTGTGACATCCTGGGGACCCCACTTGTCCCCAGGACCCATTGTGACATCCTGGGCACCCCACTTGTCCCCAGGATTCATTGTGACACTATGGGGACCCCCCCTTGTTCCCAGGGCCCATTGTGACACCGTGGGTACCACCCTTGTCCGCAGGGCTCATTGTGACATCCCAGGACCCCCCTTTGTCCCCAGGGCCCATTCTGATACCGTGGGGATCCCCTTTGTCCCCAGAGCCCATTGTGACATCCAGGGGACCCGCTTTGTCCCCGGGGCCCATTGTGACATCGCAGGACCCCCCTGGTCCCCAGGGACCATTGTGACATCCTGGGGATGCCCCCTTGTCACTGGGGCCCATTGTGACGTCCCAGGACCCCCCATTGTCCCCAGGGCCCATTGTGACATCCTGGGGATCCCTGCTTGGCCCCAGGGCCCATTGTGACGTCTTAGGAACCCCTATTGTCCCCAGGGCCCATTGTGACATCCTGGGGACGCCTCTTTGTACCCAGGGCACAATGTGACATCCTGGGGACCCCCCCTTGTCCCCAGGGCCTATTGTGACATCCTGGGGATCCCTCCTTGTCCCCAGGGCCCATTGTGACGTCCCAGGACCCCCCATTGTCCCCAGGGCCCATTGTGACACCTTGGGGACCCCCTTGTCACTGGGGACCCATTGTGACACCATGGGGACAACCCCTTGTCCTCAGGGCCTATTGTGAACATCCTGGGGAACCTCCATTGTCCCCAGAGCCCATTGTGAGTTCCTGGGGACCCCCTTGTCCCCAGGTCCCATTGTGACATCCTGGGGAGCCTCTTTGTCCCTAGGGCCCATTGTGACATTCTGGGGACCCTCATTGTCCCCAGGGCCCATTGTGACATCCTGGGGACCTCCTTGTACCCAGGACCCATCCTGGCACCGTGGGGACCTCCCTTGTCACTGGGGACCCTTTGTGACACCATGGGGACCTCCCATTGTCCTCAGGGCCCATTGCGACATTCAGGGGACCCCCCCTTGTCCCCAGGGCCCATTGTGACTTCCCAGGACCCCCCATTGTCCCTAGGGCCCTTTGTGACATCCTGGGGATCCCTCCTTGTCCCCAGGGCCCATTGTGACATCCTGGGGATCCCTCCTTGTCCCCAGGGCCCATTGTGACGTCCCAGGACCCCCCATTGTCCCCAGGGCCCATTGTGACATTCAGGGGACCCCCTTAGTCACTGGGGCCCATTGTGACATCCCAGGACCCCACATTGTCCCCAGGGCCCATTGTGACATTCAGGGGTCCCCCCCTTGTCCCCAGGACCCATTGTGATGTCCCAGGACCCCTCATTGTCCCCACGGCCCATTGTGACATCCTGGGTACCCCCCTTTGTCACTGGGGCTCATTGAGACATCGTGGGGACCAACTTTGTCCCCAGGGCCCATTGTGACGTCCCAGGACCTCCCGTTGTCCCCAGTGTCCATTGTGACATCCGAGGAGCCCACTTTGTCCCCAGGACCCATTTTGATATTGAGGGGAGCCACGTTTGTCCCCAGGGCCCATTGTGACACCATGGGTACCACCCTTGTCACTGGAGACCCATTGTGACACCATGGAGACCCCCGCTTGTCCTCAGGGTCCATTGTGACATCTTGGGCACCTCCCATTGACCCCAGGACCCATTGTGACACCATGGGGACCCCCCCTTGTCACTGGGGACCCATTGTGACACCATGGAGACCCCCGCTTGTCCTCATGGTCCATTGTGACATCTTGGGCACCTCCCATTGTCCCCAGGACCCATTGTGACATCCTGGGGACCCCCTTGCTCCCAGGGCCCATTGTGGCACCATGGGGACATCCCCTTTATCCCCAGGGTCCATTGTGACATCCCAGGACTCCCCTTTGTCCCCAGGGCCCATTGTAGCACCATGGGGAGCCCCTTTGACCCCAGGGCCTATTGCGGCACCATGGCAACCCCTTTTGTCCCCAGGGCCCATTGTGACATTCTAGGACCCCACTTTGTCCCCAGGGCCTATTGTGACACCATGGGGACCCCTCCTTGTCACTGGGGACCCATTGTGACACCATGGGGACCCCCCCTTGTCCTCAGGACTCATTTTCACATCCTGGGCACCCCCCATTGTCCCCAGGGCCCATTGTGACATTCCAGGACCCCCCATTGTCCCCAGGGCCCATTGTGACATCCACTGCACCCCCTTGTTCCCAGAGCCCATTGGACATTCAGGGGACCCCTCTTTGTCCCCAGGGCCCATTGTGACATCCTGGGGACCCCGCCTTGTCACTGGGGCCCATTGTGACGTCCCAGGACCCCCCATTGTCCCCAGCGCCCATTGTGACATCCTGGGGATCCCTCCTTGTCCCCAGAGCCCATTGTGACGTCCCAGGACCCCACATTGTCCCCAGGACCGATTGTGACATTCAGGGGGCCCCTTTGTCACTGGGGCCCATTGTGACATCCTGGGGACCCCACTTGCCCCAGGACCCATTGTGACATCCTGGGCACCCCACTTGTCCCCAGGACCCATTGGGACACTATGGGGACCCCCCCTTGTTCCCAGGGCCCATTGTGACACCGTGGGTACCACCCTTGTCCGCAGGGCTCATTGTGACATCCCAGGACCCCCCTTTGTCCCCAGGGCCCATTCTGATACCGTGGGGATCCCCTTTGTCCCCAGAGCCCATTGTGACATCCAGGGGACCCGCTTTGTCCCCGGGGCCCATTGTGACATCGCAGGACCCCCCTGGTCCCCAGGGACCATTGTGACATCCTGGGGATGCCCCCTTGTCACTGGGGCCCATTGTGACGTCCCAGGACCCCCCATTGTCCCCAGGGCCCATTGTGACATCCTGGGGATCCCTGCTTGGCCCCAGGGCCCATTGTGACGTCTTAGGAACCCCTATTGTCCCCAGGGCCCATTGTGACATCCTGGGGACGCCTCTTTGTACCCAGGGCACAATGTGACATCCTGGGGACCCCCCCTTGTCCCCAGGGCCCATTGTGACATCCTGGGGATCCCTCCTTGTCCCCAGGGCCCATTGTGACGTCCCAGGACCCCCCATTGTCCCCAGGGCCCATTGTGACACCTTGGGGACCCCCTTGTCACTGGGGACCCATTGTGACACCATGGGGACCACCCCTTGTCCTCAGGGCCTATTGTGAACATCCTGGGGAACCTCCATTGTCCCCAGAGCCCATTGTGAGTTCCTGGGGACCCCCTTGTCCCCAGGTCCCATTGTGACATCCTGGGGAGCCTCTTTGTCCCTAGGGCCCATTGTGACATTCTGGGGACCCTCATTGTCCCCAGGGCCCATTGTGACATCCTGGGGACCTCCTTGTCCCCAGGACCCATCCTGGGGACCTCCTTGTCCCCAGGACCCATCCTGGCACCGTGGGGACCTCCCTTGTCACTGGGGACCCTTTGTGACACCATGGGGACCTCCCATTGTCCTCAGGGCCCATTGTGACATTCAGGGACCCCCCCCTGTCCCCAGGGCCCATTGTGACTTCCCAGGACCCCCCATTGTCCCTAGGGCCCTTTGTGACATCCTGGGGATCCCTCCTTGTCCCCAGGGCCCATTGTGACATCCTGGGGATCCCTCCTTGTCCCCAGGGCCCATTGTGACGTCCCAGGACCCCCCATTGTCCCCAGGGCCCATTGTGACATTCAGGGGACCCCCTTAGTCACTGGGGCCCATTGTGACATCCCAGGACCCCACATTGTCCCCAGGGCCCATTGTGACATTCAGGGGTCCCCCCCTTGTCCCCAGGACCCATTGTGATGTCCCAGGACCCCTCATTGTCCCCACGGCCCATTGTGACATCCTGGGTACCCCCCTTTGTCACTGGGGCTCATTGAGACATCGTGGGGACCAACTTTGTCCCCAGGGCCCATTGTGACGTCCCAGGACCTCCCGTTGTCCCCAGTGTCCATTGTGACATCCGAGGAGCCCACTTTGTCCCCAGGACCCATTTTGATATTGAGGGGAGCCACGTTTGTCCCCAGGGCCCATTGTGACACCATGGGTACCACCCTTGTCACTGGAGACCCATTGTGACACCATGGAGACCCCCGCTTGTCCTCAGGGTCCATTGTGACATCTTGGGCACCTCCCATTGACTCCAGGACCCATTGTGACACCATGGGGACCCCCGCTTGTCCTCAGGGTCCATTGTGACATCTTGGGCACCTCCCATTGTCCCCAGGACCCATTGTGACATCCTGGGGACCCCCTTGCTCCCAGGGCCCATTGTGGCACCATGGGGACATCCCCTTTATCCCCAGGGTCCATTGTGACATGCCAGGACTCCCCTTTGTCCCCAGGGCCCATTGTAGCACCATGGGGAGCCCCTTTGACCCCAGGGCCTATTGCGGCACCATGGCAACCCCTTTTGTCCCCAGGGCCCATTGTGACATTCTAGGACCCCACTTTGTCCCCAGGGCCTATTGTGACACCATGGGGACCCCTCCTTGTCACTGGGGACCCATTGTGACACCATGGAGACCCCCGCTTGTCCTCAGGGTCCATTGTGACATCTTGGGCACCTCCCATTGTCCCCAGGACCCATTGTGACATCCTGGGGACCCCCTTGCTCCCAGGGCCCATTGTGGCACCATGGGGACATCCCCTTTATCCCCAGGGTCCATTGTGACATCCCAGGACTCCCCTTTGTCCCCAGGGCCCATTGTAGCACCATGGGGAGCCCCTTTGACCCCAGGGCCTATTGCGGCACCATGGCAACCCCTTTTGTCCCCAGGGCCCATTGTGATGTCCCAGGACCCCTCATTGTCCCCACGGCCCATTGTGACATCCTGGGTACCCCCCTTTGTCACTGGGGCTCATTGAGACATCGTGGGGACCAACTTTGTCCCCAGGGCCCATTGTGACGTCCCAGGACCTCCCGTTGTCCCCAGTGTCCATTGTGACATCCGAGGAGCCCACTTTGTCCCCAGGACCCATTTTGATATTGAGGGGAGCCACGTTTGTCCCCAGGGCCCATTGTGACACCATGGGTACCACCCTTGTCACTGGAGACCCATTGTGACACCATGGAGACCCCCGCTTGTCCTCAGGGTCCATTGTGACATCTTGGGCACCTCCCATTGACTCCAGGACCCATTGTGACACCATGGGGACCCCCGCTTGTCCTCAGGGTCCATTGTGACATCTTGGGCACCTCCCATTGTCCCCAGGACCCATTGTGACATCCTGGGGACCCCCTTGCTCCCAGGGCCCATTGTGGCACCATGGGGACATCCCCTTTATCCCCAGGGTCCATTGTGACATGCCAGGACTCCCCTTTGTCCCCAGGGCCCATTGTAGCACCATGGGGAGCCCCTTTGACCCCAGGGCCTATTGCGGCACCATGGCAACCCCTTTTGTCCCCAGGGCCCATTGTGACATTCTAGGACCCCACTTTGTCCCCAGGGCCTATTGTGACACCATGGGGACCCCTCCTTGTCACTGGGGACCCATTGTGACACCATGGAGACCCCCGCTTGTCCTCAGGGTCCATTGTGACATCTTGGGCACCTCCCATTGTCCCCAGGACCCATTGTGACATCCTGGGGACCCCCTTGCTCCCAGGGCCCATTGTGGCACCATGGGGACATCCCCTTTATCCCCAGGGTCCATTGTGACATCCCAGGACTCCCCTTTGTCCCCAGGGCCCATTGTAGCACCATGGGGAGCCCCTTTGACCCCAGGGCCTATTGCGGCACCATGGCAACCCCTTTTGTCCCCAGGGCCCATTGTGACATCTTGGGGACCCCCTTGTCACTGGGGACCCATTGTGACACCATGGGGACCACCCCTTGTCCTCAGGGCCTATTGTGAACATCCTGGGGAACCTCCATTGTCCCCAGAGCCCATTGTGAGTTCCTGGGGACCCCCTTGTCCCCAGGTCCCATTGTGACATCCTGGGGAGCCTCTTTGTCCCTAGGGCCCATTGTGACATTCTGGGGACCCTCATTGTCCCCAGGGCCCATTGTGACATCCTGGGGACCTCCTTGTCCCCAGGACCCATCCTGGGGACCTCCTTGTCCCCAGGACCCATCCTGGCACCGTGGGGACCTCCCTTGTCACTGGGGACCCTTTGTGACACCATGGGGACCTCCCATTGTCCTCAGGGCCCATTGTGACATTCAGGGGACCCCCCCTGTCCCCAGGGCCCATTGTGACTTCCCAGGACCCCCCATTGTCCCTAGGGCCCTTTGTGACATCCTGGGGATCCCTCCTTGTCCCCAGGGCCCATTGTGACATCCTGGGGATCCCTCCTTGTCCCCAGGGCCCATTGTGACGTCCCAGGACCCCCCATTGTCCCCAGGGCCCATTGTGACATTCAGGGGACCCCCTTAGTCACTGGGGCCCATTGTGACATCCCAGGACCCCTCATTGTCCCCACGGCCCATTGTGACATCCTGGGTACCCTCCTTTGTCACTGGGGCTCATTGAGACATCGTGGGGACCAACTTTGTCCCCAGGGCCCATTGTGACGTCCCAGGACCTCCCGTTGTCCCCAGTGTCCATTGTGACATCCGAGGAGCCCACTTTGTCCCCAGGACCCATTTTGATATTGAGGGGAGCCACGTTTGTCCCCAGGGCCCATTGTGACACCATGGGTACCACCCTTGTCACTGGAGACCCATTGTGACACCATGGAGACCCCCGCTTGTCCTCAGGGTCCATTGTGACATCTTGGGCACCTCCCATTGACCCCAGGACCCATTGTGACACCATGGGGACCCCCCCTTGTCACTGGGGACCCATTGTGACACCATGGAGACCCCCGCTTGTCCTCAGGGTCCATTGTGACATCTTGGGCACCTCCCATTGTCCCCAGGACCCATTGTGACATCCTGGGGACCCCCTTGCTCCCAGGGCCCATTGTGGCACCATGCGGACATCCCCTTTGTCCCCAGGGTCCATTGTGACATCCCAGGACCCCCCTTTGTCCCCAGGGCCCATTGTAGCACCATGGGGAGCCCCTTTGACCCCAGGGCCTATTGCGGCATCATGGCAACCCCTTTTGTCCCCAGGGCCCATTGTGACATTCTAGGACCCCACTTTGTCCCCAGGGCCTATTGTGACACCATGGGGACCCCTCCTTGTCACTGGGGACCCATTGTGACACCATGGGGACCCCCCCTTGTCCTCAGGACTCATTTTCACATCCTGGGCACCCCCCATTGTCCCCAGGGCCCATTGTGACATCCTGGGGATCCCCATTGTCCCCAGGGCCCATTGTGACATTCCAGGACCCCCCATTGTCCCCAGGGCCCATTGTGACATCCACTGCACCCCCTTGTTCCCAGAGCCCATTGGACATTCAGGGGACCCCTCTTTGTCCCCAGGGCCCATTGTGACATCCTGGGGACCCCGCCTTGTCACTGGGGCCCATTGTGACGTCCCAGGACCCCCAATTGTCCCCAGCGCCCATTGTGACATCCTGGGGATCCCTCCTTGTCCCCAGGGCCCATTGTGACGTCCCAGGACCCCACATTGTCCCCAGGACCGATTGTGACATTCAGGGGGCCCCTTTGTCACTGGGGCCCATTGTGACATCCTGGGGACCCCACTTGTCCCCAGGACCCATTGTGACATCCTGGGCACCCCACTTGTCCCCAGGACCCATTGTGACACTATGGGGACCCCCCCTTGTCCCCAGGGCCCATTGTGACTTCCCAGGACCCCCCATTGTCCCTAGGGCCCTTTGTGACATCCTGGGGATCCCTCCTTGTCCCCAGGGCCCATTGTGACATCCTGGGGATCCCTCCTTGTCCCCAGGGCCCATTGTGACGTCCCAGGACCCCCCATTGTCCCCAGGGCCCATTGTGACATTCAGGGGACCCCCTTAGTCACTGGGGCCCATTGTGACATCCCAGGACCCCACATTGTCCCCAGGGCCCATTGTGACATTCAGGGGTCCCCCCCTTGTCCCCAGGACCCATTGTGATGTCCCAGGACCCCTCATTGTCCCCACGGCCCATTGTGACATCCTGGGTACCCCCCTTTGTCACTGGGGCTCATTGAGACATCGTGGGGACCAACTTTGTCCCCAGGGCCCATTGTGACGTCCCAGGACCTCCCGTTGTCCCCAGTGTCCATTGTGACATCCGAGGAGCCCACTTTGTCCCCAGGACCCATTTTGATATTGAGGGGAGCCACGTTTGTCCCCAGGGCCCATTGTGACACCATGGGTACCACCCTTGTCACTGGAGACCCATTGTGACACCATGGAGACCCCCGCTTGTCCTCAGGGTCCATTGTGACATCTTGGGCACCTCCCATTGACCCCAGGACCCATTGTGACACCATGGGGACCCCCCCTTGTCACTGGGGACCCATTGTGACACCATGGAGACCCCCGCTTGTCCTCAGGGTCCATTGTGACATCTTGGGCACCTCCCATTGTCCCCAGGACCCATTGTGACATCCTGGGGACCCCCTTGCTCCCAGGGCCCATTGTGGCACCATGCGGACATCCCCTTTGTCCCCAGGGTCCATTGTGACATCCCAGGACCCCCCTTTGTCCCCAGGGCCCATTGTAGCACCATGGGGAGCCCCTTTGACCCCAGGGCCTATTGCGGCATCATGGCAACCCCTTTTGTCCCCAGGGCCCATTGTGACATTCTAGGACCCCACTTTGTCCCCAGGGCCTATTGTGACACCATGGGGACCCCTCCTTGTCACTGGGGACCCATTGTGACACCATGGGGACCCCCCCTTGTCCTCAGGACTCATTTTCACATCCTGGGCACCCCCCATTGTCCCCAGGGCCCATTGTGACATCCTGGGGACCCCCATTGTCCCCAGGGCCCATTGTGACATTCCAGGACCCCCCATTGTCCCCAGGGCCCATTGTGACATCCACTGCACCCCCTTGTTCCCAGAGCCCATTGGACATTCAGGGGACCCCTCTTTGTCCCCAGGGCCCATTGTGACATCCTGGGGACCCCGCCTTGTCACTGGGGCCCATTGTGACGTCCCAGGACCCCCCATTGTCCCCAGCGCCCATTGTGACATCCTGGGGATCCCTCCTTGTCCCCAGAGCCCATTGTGACGTCCCAGGACCCCACATTGTCCCCAGGACCGATTGTGACATTCAGGGGGCCCCTTTGTCACTGGGGCCCATTGTGACATCCTGGGGACCCCACTTGTCCCCAGGACCCATTGTGACATCCTGGGCACCCCACTTGTCCCCAGGATTCATTGTGACACTATGGGGACCCCCCCTTGTTCCCAGGGCCCATTGTGACACCGTGGGTACCACCCTTGTCCGCAGGGCTCATTGTGACATCCCAGGACCCCCCTTTGTCCCCAGGGCCCATTCTGATACCGTGGGGATCCCCTTTGTCCCCAGAGCCCATTGTGACATCCAGGGGACCCGCTTTGTCCCCGGGGCCCATTGTGACATCGCAGGACCCCCCTGGTCCCCAGGGACCATTGTGACATCCTGGGGATGCCCCCTTGTCACTGGGGCCCATTGTGACGTCCCAGGACCCCCCATTGTCCCCAGGGCCCATTGTGACATCCTGGGGATCCCTGCTTGGCCCCAGGGCCCATTGTGACGTCTTAGGAACCCCTATTGTCCCCAGGGCCCATTGTGACATCCTGGGGACGCCTCTTTGTACCCAGGGCACAATGTGACATCCTGGGGACCCCCCCTTGTCCCCAGGGCCTATTGTGACATCCTGGGGATCCCTCCTTGTCCCCAGGGCCCATTGTGACGTCCCAGGACCCCCCATTGTCCCCAGGGCCCATTGTGACACCTTGGGGACCCCCTTGTCACTGGGGACCCATTGTGACACCATGGGGACAACCCCTTGTCCTCAGGGCCTATTGTGAACATCCTGGGGAACCTCCATTGTCCCCAGAGCCCATTGTGAGTTCCTGGGGACCCCCTTGTCCCCAGGTCCCATTGTGACATCCTGGGGAGCCTCTTTGTCCCTAGGGCCCATTGTGACATTCTGGGGACCCTCATTGTCCCCAGGGCCCATTGTGACATCCTGGGGACCTCCTTGTACCCAGGACCCATCCTGGCACCGTGGGGACCTCCCTTGTCACTGGGGACCCTTTGTGACACCATGGGGACCTCCCATTGTCCTCAGGGCCCATTGCGACATTCAGGGGACCCCCCCTTGTCCCCAGGGCCCATTGTGACTTCCCAGGACCCCCCATTGTCCCTAGGGCCCTTTGTGACATCCTGGGGATCCCTCCTTGTCCCCAGGGCCCATTGTGACATCCTGGGGATCCCTCCTTGTCCCCAGGGCCCATTGTGACGTCCCAGGACCCCCCATTGTCCCCAGGGCCCATTGTGACATTCAGGGGACCCCCTTAGTCACTGGGGCCCATTGTGACATCCCAGGACCCCACATTGTCCCCAGGGCCCATTGTGACATTCAGGGGTCCCCCCCTTGTCCCCAGGACCCATTGTGATGTCCCAGGACCCCTCATTGTCCCCACGGCCCATTGTGACATCCTGGGTACCCCCCTTTGTCACTGGGGCTCATTGAGACATCGTGGGGACCAACTTTGTCCCCAGGGCCCATTGTGACGTCCCAGGACCTCCCGTTGTCCCCAGTGTCCATTGTGACATCCGAGGAGCCCACTTTGTCCCCAGGACCCATTTTGATATTGAGGGGAGCCACGTTTGTCCCCAGGGCCCATTGTGACACCATGGGTACCACCCTTGTCACTGGAGACCCATTGTGACACCATGGAGACCCCCGCTTGTCCTCAGGGTCCATTGTGACATCTTGGGCACCTCCCATTGACCCCAGGACCCATTGTGACACCATGGGGACCCCCCCTTGTCACTGGGGACCCATTGTGACACCATGGAGACCCCCGCTTGTCCTCATGGTCCATTGTGACATCTTGGGCACCTCCCATTGTCCCCAGGACCCATTGTGACATCCTGGGGACCCCCTTGCTCCCAGGGCCCATTGTGGCACCATGGGGACATCCCCTTTATCCCCAGGGTCCATTGTGACATCCCAGGACTCCCCTTTGTCCCCAGGGCCCATTGTAGCACCATGGGGAGCCCCTTTGACCCCAGGGCCTATTGCGGCACCATGGCAACCCCTTTTGTCCCCAGGGCCCATTGTGACATTCTAGGACCCCACTTTGTCCCCAGGGCCTATTGTGACACCATGGGGACCCCTCCTTGTCACTGGGGACCCATTGTGACACCATGGGGACCCCCCCTTGTCCTCAGGACTCATTTTCACATCCTGGGCACCCCCCATTGTCCCCAGGGCCCATTGTGACATCCTGGGGACCCCCATTGTCCCCAGGGCCCATTGTGACATTCCAGGACCCCCCATTGTCCCCAGGGCCCATTGTGACATCCACTGCACCCCCTTGTTCCCAGAGCCCATTGGACATTCAGGGGACCCCTCTTTGTCCCCAGGGCCCATTGTGACATCCTGGGGACCCCGCCTTGTCACTGGGGCCCATTGTGACGTCCCAGGACCCCCCATTGTCCCCAGCGCCCATTGTGACATCCTGGGGATCCCTCCTTGTCCCCAGAGCCCATTGTGACGTCCCAGGACCCCACATTGTCCCCAGGACCGATTGTGACATTCAGGGGGCCCCTTTGTCACTGGGGCCCATTGTGACATCCTGGGGACCCCACTTGCCCCAGGACCCATTGTGACATCCTGGGCACCCCACTTGTCCCCAGGACCCATTGGGACACTATGGGGACCCCCCCTTGTTCCCAGGGCCCATTGTGACACCGTGGGTACCACCCTTGTCCGCAGGGCTCATTGTGACATCCCAGGACCCCCCTTTGTCCCCAGGGCCCATTCTGATACCGTGGGGATCCCCTTTGTCCCCAGAGCCCATTGTGACATCCAGGGGACCCGCTTTGTCCCCGGGGCCCATTGTGACATCGCAGGACCCCCCTGGTCCCCAGGGACCATTGTGACATCCTGGGGATGCCCCCTTGTCACTGGGGCCCATTGTGACGTCCCAGGACCCCCCATTGTCCCCAGGGCCCATTGTGACATCCTGGGGATCCCTGCTTGGCCCCAGGGCCCATTGTGACGTCTTAGGAACCCCTATTGTCCCCAGGGCCCATTGTGACATCCTGGGGACGCCTCTTTGTACCCAGGGCACAATGTGACATCCTGGGGACCCCCCCTTGTCCCCAGGGCCCATTGTGACATCCTGGGGATCCCTCCTTGTCCCCAGGGCCCATTGTGACGTCCCAGGACCCCCCATTGTCCCCAGGGCCCATTGTGACACCTTGGGGACCCCCTTGTCACTGGGGACCCATTGTGACACCATGGGGACCACCCCTTGTCCTCAGGGCCTATTGTGAACATCCTGGGGAACCTCCATTGTCCCCAGAGCCCATTGTGAGTTCCTGGGGACCCCCTTGTCCCCAGGTCCCATTGTGACATCCTGGGGAGCCTCTTTGTCCCTAGGGCCCATTGTGACATTCTGGGGACCCTCATTGTCCCCAGGGCCCATTGTGACATCCTGGGGACCTCCTTGTCCCCAGGACCCATCCTGGGGACCTCCTTGTCCCCAGGACCCATCCTGGCACCGTGGGGACCTCCCTTGTCACTGGGGACCCTTTGTGACACCATGGGGACCTCCCATTGTCCTCAGGGCCCATTGTGACATTCAGGGGACCCCCCCTGTCCCCAGGGCCCATTGTGACTTCCCAGGACCCCCCATTGTCCCTAGGGCCCTTTGTGACATCCTGGGGATCCCTCCTTGTCCCCAGGGCCCATTGTGACATCCTGGGGATCCCTCCTTGTCCCCAGGGCCCATTGTGACGTCCCAGGACCCCCCATTGTCCCCAGGGCCCATTGTGACATTCAGGGGACCCCCTTAGTCACTGGGGCCCATTGTGACATCCCAGGACCCCACATTGTCCCCAGGGCCCATTGTGTCATTCAGGGGTCCCCCCCTTGTCCCCAGGACCCATTGTGATGTCCCAGGACCCCTCATTGTCCCCACGGCCCATTGTGACATCCTGGGTACCCCCCTTTGTCACTGGGGCTCATTGAGACATCGTGGGGACCAACTTTGTCCCCAGGGCCCATTGTGACGTCCCAGGACCTCCCGTTGTCCCCAGTGTCCATTGTGACATCCGAGGAGCCCACTTTGTCCCCAGGACCCATTTTGATATTGAGGGGAGCCACGTTTGTCCCCAGGGCCCATTGTGACACCATGGGTACCACCCTTGTCACTGGAGACCCATTGTGACACCATGGAGACCCCCGCTTGTCCTCAGGGTCCATTGTGACATCTTGGGCACCTCCCATTGACTCCAGGACCCATTGTGACACCATGGGGACCCCCGCTTGTCCTCAGGGTCCATTGTGACATCTTGGGCACCTCCCATTGTCCCCAGGACCCATTGTGACATCCTGGGGACCCCCTTGCTCCCAGGGCCCATTGTGGCACCATGGGGACATCCCCTTTATCCCCAGGGTCCATTGTGACATGCCAGGACTCCCCTTTGTCCCCAGGGCCCATTGTAGCACCATGGGGAGCCCCTTTGACCCCAGGGCCTATTGCGGCACCATGGCAACCCCTTTTGTCCCCAGGGCCCATTGTGACATTCTAGGACCCCACTTTGTCCCCAGGGCCTATTGTGACACCATGGGGACCCCTCCTTGTCACTGGGGACCCATTGTGACACCATGGAGACCCCCGCTTGTCCTCAGGGTCCATTGTGACATCTTGGGCACCTCCCATTGTCCCCAGGACCCATTGTGACATCCTGGGGACCCCCTTGCTCCCAGGGCCCATTGTGGCACCATGGGGACATCCCCTTTATCCCCAGGGTCCATTGTGACATCCCAGGACTCCCCTTTGTCCCCAGGGCCCATTGTAGCACCATGGGGAGCCCCTTTGACCCCAGGGCCTATTGCGGCACCATGGCAACCCCTTTTGTCCCCAGGGCCCATTGTGATGTCCCAGGACCCCTCATTGTCCCCACGGCCCATTGTGACATCCTGGGTACCCCCCTTTGTCACTGGGGCTCATTGAGACATCGTGGGGACCAACTTTGTCCCCAGGGCCCATTGTGACGTCCCAGGACCTCCCGTTGTCCCCAGTGTCCATTGTGACATCCGAGGAGCCCACTTTGTCCCCAGGACCCATTTTGATATTGAGGGGAGCCACGTTTGTCCCCAGGGCCCATTGTGACACCATGGGTACCACCCTTGTCACTGGAGACCCATTGTGACACCATGGAGACCCCCGCTTGTCCTCAGGGTCCATTGTGACATCTTGGGCACCTCCCATTGACTCCAGGACCCATTGTGACACCATGGGGACCCCCGCTTGTCCTCAGGGTCCATTGTGACATCTTGGGCACCTCCCATTGTCCCCAGGACCCATTGTGACATCCTGGGGACCCCCTTGCTCCCAGGGCCCATTGTGGCACCATGGGGACATCCCCTTTATCCCCAGGGTCCATTGTGACATGCCAGGACTCCCCTTTGTCCCCAGGGCCCATTGTAGCACCATGGGGAGCCCCTTTGACCCCAGGGCCTATTGCGGCACCATGGCAACCCCTTTTGTCCCCAGGGCCCATTGTGACATTCTAGGACCCCACTTTGTCCCCAGGGCCTATTGTGACACCATGGGGACCCCTCCTTGTCACTGGGGACCCATTGTGACACCATGGAGACCCCCGCTTGTCCTCAGGGTCCATTGTGACATCTTGGGCACCTCCCATTGTCCCCAGGACCCATTGTGACATCCTGGGGACCCCCTTGCTCCCAGGGCCCATTGTGGCACCATGGGGACATCCCCTTTATCCCCAGGGTCCATTGTGACATCCCAGGACTCCCCTTTGTCCCCAGGGCCCATTGTAGCACCATGGGGAGCCCCTTTGACCCCAGGGCCTATTGCGGCACCATGGCAACCCCTTTTGTCCCCAGGGCCCATTGTGACATTCTAGGACCTCACTTTGTCCCCAGGGCCTATTGTGACACCATGGGGACCCCTCCTTGTCACTGGGGACCCATTGTGACACCATGGGGACCCCCCCTTGTCCTCAGGACTCATTTTCACATCCTGGGCACCCCCCATTGTCCCCAGGGCCCATTGTGACATCCTGGGGACCCTCATTGTCCCTAGGGCCCATTGTGACATCCCAGAACCTCCTATTGTCCCCAGGGCCCATTGTGACATCCTGGGGACCCCCATTGTCCCCAGGGCCCATTGTGACATCCACTGCACCCCCTTGTACCCAGGGCCCATTGTGACATTCAGGGGACCCCTCTTTGTCCCCAGGGCCCATTGTGACATCCTGGGGATCCCCCCTTGTCACTGGGGCCCATTGTGACGTCCCAGGACCTTACATTGTCCCCAGGACCGATTGTGACATTCAGGGGGCCCCTTTGTCACTGGGGCCCATTGTGACATCCTGGGGACCCCACTTGTCCCCAGGACCCATTGTGACATCCTGGGGACCCCACTTGTCCCCAGGACTCATTGTGACACTATGGGGACCCCCCCTTGTTCCCAGGGCCCATTGTGACACCGTGGGTACCACCCTTGTCCGCAGGGCTCATTGTGACATCCCAGGACCCCCCTTTGTCCCCAGGGCCCATTCTGATACCGTGGGGATCCCCTTTGTCCCCAGAGCCCATTGTGACATCCAGGGGACCCCCTTTGTCCCCAGGGCCCATTGTGACATCGCAGGACCCCCCTGGTCCCCAGGGACCATTGTGACATCCTGGGGATGCCCCCTTGTCACTGGGGCCCATTGTGACGTCCCAGGACCCCCCATTGTCCCCAGGGCCCATTGTGACATCCTGGGGATCCCTGCTTGGCCCCAGGGCACATTGTGACATCCTGGGGACACCCCCTTGTCCCCAGGGCCCATTGTGACATCCTGGGGATCCCTCCTTGTCCCCAGGGCCCACTGTGACGTCCCAGGACCACCCATTGTCCTCAGGACCCATTGTGACATTCAGGGGACCCCCTTTGTCACTGGGGCCCATTGTGACATCCCAGGACCTTACATTGTCCCTAGGGCCCATTGTGACATCCTGGGGACCCCCCCTTGTCCCCAGGGCCCATTGTGACGTCCCAGGACCCCCCATTGTTCCCAGGGCCCATTGTGATGTCCTGGGGAGCCCCCTCTGTTCCCAGGGCTCATTGTGACTTTCAGGGTACCCCCCCTTGTCCCCAGGGCTGATTGTGACGTCCTAGGGCCCCTCTGTGTCCCCAGGACCCATTGTGACACTTTAGAGACCCCTCTTTGTCCCCAGGGCCCATTGTGACATCCTGGGGACCCCCCCTTGTCCCCAGGGCCCATTGTGACATCCTGGGGACCCCCCCTTGTCCCCAGGGCCCATTGTGACGTCCCAGGACCCCCCATTGTCCCCAGGGCCCATTGTGACATCCTCGGCACCCCCTTGTCCCCAGGGCCCATTGTGACATCCTGGGGACCCCCTCTTGTCCCCAGGGCCCATTGTGACGTCCCAAGACCCCCCATTGTCCCCAGGGCCCATTGTGACATCCTGGGGATCCCTCCTTGTCCCCAGGGCCCATTGTGACGTCCCAGGACCCCCCATTGTCCCCAGGGCCCATTGTGACATTCAGGGGACCCCCTTTGTCACTGGGGCCCATTGTGACATCCCAGGACCCCACATTGTCCCCAGGGCCCATTGTGACATCCTGGGGACCCCCTTTGTCACTGGGGCCCATTGTGACGTCCCAGGACCCCGCATTGTCCCCAGAGCCCATTGTGACATCCTGGAGACCCCCTTTGTCTCCAGGGCCCATTGTGACGTCCCAGGACCCCCCATTGTCCCCAGGGTCCATTCTAACATCCTGGGGACCCCCTTGTCCCCAGGACCCATCGTGACACCATGGGGACCCTCCTTGTCACTGGGGACCCATTGTGACACCATGGGGACCCCCCCTTGTCCTCAGGGCCCATTGTGACACTGTGGGGAACCCCCTTGTCTCCAGGGGCTATTGTCACGTCCCAGGACCCCCCATTGTCCCCAGGACCCATTGTGACACCTTGGGGACCCCCTAGTCACTGGAGACCCATCCTGGCACCGTGGAGACCTCCCTTATCACTGGGGACCCATTGTGACACCATGGGGACCTCCCATTGTCCTCAGGGCCCATTGAGACATCCTGGGGACCCGCTTTGTCATTGGGGACCAATTGTGACATCCCAGGAACCCCATTGTCCCAAGGGCCCATTGTGACATCCTGGGGACCCCCCTTTGTCTCCAGGACATATTGTGACACCATGGGGACCCCCCCTTTGTCTCCAGTACCCATTGTGACATCCTGGGGATCCCTCCTTGTCCCCAGGGCCCATTGTGACGTCCCAGGACCCCCCATTGTCCCCAGGACCCATTGTGACATTCAGGGGACCCCCTTTGTCACTGGGGCCCATAGTGAAATTCCAGGACCCCACATTGTCCCCAGGGCCCATTGTGACATCCTGGGGACCCCACTTGTCCCCAGGACCCATTGTGATACTATGGGGACCCCGCCTTGTGCCCAGAGCCCACTGTGACACTGTGGGTACCACCCTTGTCCGCAGGGCTCATTGTGACATCCCAGGACCCCCCATTGTCCCCAGGGCCCATTGTGACATTCTAGGACCCCACGTTGTCCCCAGGGCCTATTGTGACATCCTGGGGACCGCCCTTTGTGCCCAGGGCCCATTGTGACATTCCAGGACCCCCCCTTGTCCCCAGGGCCCATTGTGACGTCCCAGGACCCCCCCTTGTCCCCAGGGCCCATTGTGACACCGTGGGTACCACCCTTGTCCGCAGGGCTCATTGTGACATCCCAGGACCCCCCTTTGTCCCCAGGGCCCATTCTGATACCGTGGGGATCCCCTTTGTCCCCAGAGCCCATTGTGACATCCAGGGGACCCCCTTTGTCCCCAGGGCCCATTGTGACATCGCAGGACCCCCCTGGTCCCCAGGGACCATTGTGACATCCTGGGGATGCCCCCTTGTCACTGGGGCCCATTGTGACGTCCCAGGACCCCCCATTGTCCCCAGGGCCCATTGTGACATCCTGGGGATCCCTACTTGACCCCAGGGCCCATTGTGACGTCTTAGGAACCCCTATTGTCCCCAGGGCCCATTGTGACATTCCGGGGACGCCTCTTTGTACCCAGGGCACATTGTGATATCCTGGGGACCCCCCCTTGTTCCCAGGGCCCATTGTGACATCCTGGGGACCCCCCCTTGTCCCCAGGGCCCATTGTGACGTCCCAGGACCCCCCATTGTCCTCAGGACCCATTGTGACATCCTGGGGACCCCCTTTGTCACTGGGGCCATTGTGACATCCCAGGACCCCATATTGTCCCCAGGGCCCATTGTGACATCCTGGGGACCCCCCCTTGTCCCCAGGGCCCATTGTGACGTCCCAGGACCCCCCATTGTTCCCAGTGCCCATTGTGATGTCCTGGGGAGCCCCCTCTGTTCCCAGGGCTCATTGTGACTTTCAGGGTACCCCCCCTTGTCCCCAGGGCTGATTGTGACGTCCTAGGGCCCCTCTGTGTCCCCAGGGCCCATTGTGACACTTTAGAGACCCCTCTTTGTCCCCAGGGCCCATTGTGACATCCTGGGGACCCCCCCTTGTCCCCAGGACCCATTGTGATGTCCCAGGACCTCCCATTGTCCCCATGGTGTCACAATGGGTCCCCAGTGAGAAGGAGGGTCCCCATGGTGTCACGATGGTTCCTGGGGACAAGGGGGTCCCCAGGATGTAACAATGGACCCTGGGGACAATGGGGGGTCCTGGGACGTCACAATGGGCCCTGGAGACAAAGGGGGTCTCCAGGATGTCACAATGGGCTCTGGGGACAATGCGGGGTCCTGGGACGTGACAATGGGCCCCAGTGACAAAGGGGGTCCCCATGGTGCCACAATGGGCCCTGGGGACAAAGGGGGTCTTCTGGATGTCACAATGGGCTCTGGGGACAAGGAGGGTCCCCAGGATGTCACAATGGGCCCTGGGGACAAAGGGGGGTGTCGACGGTGTCAAAATGGGCCCTGGGGACAAAGGGCGTCCCCAGGATGTCACAATGGGCCCTGGGGACAAAGGAGGTCCCCACCATATCAGAATGGGCCCTGGGGACAAAGGGGGATCCCGTGAATGTCACAATGGGCCCTAGGGACAAAGGGGTGCCGAGGAGGTCACAATGGGCCCTGGAAACAAGGAGGGATCCCCAGAATGTCACAATGGGCCCTGGGGACAATGGGGGGTCCTGGGACGTCACAATGGGCCCTGGGGACAAGAGGGGGTCCCCAGGACGTCACAATGGGCCCTGGGGACAAAGAGGGGTCCCCTGAATGTCACAATGGGCTCTGGGGACAAGGGGGTGCCGAGGATGTCACAATGGGCCCTGGGGACAATGGGGGGTCCTGGGACATCACAATGGGCCCTAGGGACAAGGCGGGGTCCCCAGGATGTCACAATGGGCCCTGGGGACAAAGAGGGGTCTCTAAAGTGTCACAATGGGCCCTGGGGACACAGAGGGGCCCTAGGACGTCACAATCAGCCCTGGGGACAAGGGGGGGTACCCTGAAAGTCACAATGAGCCCTGGGAACAGAGGGGGCTCCCCAGGACATCACAATGGGCCCTGGGAACAATGTGGGGTCCTGGGACGTCACAATGGGCCCTGGGGACAAGGGGGGGTCCCCAGGATGTCACAATGGGCCCTGGGGACAATGTGGGGTCCTGGGATGTCACAATGGGCCCCAGTGACAAAGGGGGTCCCTTGAATGTCACAATGGGTCCTTAGGACAATGGGGGGTCCTGGGACGTCACAATGGGCCCTGGGGACAAGGAGGGATCCCCAGGATGTCACAATGGGCCCTGGGGACAAGGGGGGGTCCCCAGGATGTCACATTGTGCCCTGGGTACAAAGAGGCGTCCCCAGGATGTCACAATGGGCCCTGGGGACAATAGGGGTTCCTAAGACGTCACAATGGGCCCTGGGGCCAAGCAGGGATCCCCAGGATGTCACAATGGGCCCTGGGGACAATGGGGGGTCCTGGGACGTCACAATGGGCCCCAGTGACAAGGGGGCATCCCCAGGATGTCACAATGGTCCCTGGGGACCAGGGGGGTCCTGCGATGTCACAATGGGTCCTGGGGACAAAGCGGGTCCCCTGGATGTCACAATGGGCTCTGGGGACAAAGGGGATCCCCACGGTATCAGAATGGGCCCTGGGGACAAAGGGGGGTCCTGGGATGTCACAATGAGCCCTGCGGACAAGGGTGGTACCCACGGTGTCACAATGGGCCCTGGGAACAAGGGGGGGTCCCCATAGTGTCACAATGGGTCCTGGGGACAAGTGGGGTGCCCAGGATGTCACAATGGGTCCTGGGGACAAGTGGGGTCCCCAGGATGTCACAATGGGCCCCAGTGACAAAGGGGCCCCCTGAATGTCACAATCGGTCCTGGGGACAATGTGGGGTCCTGGGACGTCACAATGGGCCCTGGGGACAAGGAGGGATCCCCAGGATGTCACAATGGGCGCTGGGGACAATGGGGGGTCCTGGGACGTCACAATGGGCCCCAGTGACAAGGCGGGGTCCCCAGGATGTCACAATGGGCCCTGGGGACAAAGAGGGGTCCCCTGAATGTCCAATGGGCTCTGGGAACAAGGGGGTGCAGTGGATGTCACAATGGGCCCTGGGGACAATGGGGGGTCCTGGAATGTCACAATGGGCCCTGGGGACAATGGGGGTCCCCAGGATGTCACAATGGGCCCTGGGGACAATGGGGGGTGCCCAGGATGTGAAAATGAGTCCTGAGGACAAGGAGGGGTCCCCATGGTGTCACAATAGGCCCTGGGGACAAAGTGGGGTCCTAGAATGTCACAATGGGCCCTGGGGACAAAAGGGGTTGCCATGATGCCGCAATAGGCCCTGGGGTCAAAGGGGCTCCCCATGGTGCTACAATGGGCCCTGGGGACAAAGGGGGGTCCTGGGATGTCACAATGGACCCTGGGGACAAAGGGGATGTCCGCATGGTGCCACAATGGGCCCTGGGAGCAAGGGGGTCCCCAGGATGTCACAATGGGTCCTGGGGACAATGGGAGGTGCCCAAGATGTCACAATGGACCCTGAGGACAAGCGGGGGTCTCCATGGTGTCACAATGGGTCCCCAGTGACAAGGGGGGGTCCCCATGGTGTCACAATGGGTCCTGGGGTCAATGGGAGGTGCCCAAGATGTCACAATGGACCCTGAGGACAAGCGGGGGTCTCCATGGTGTCACAATGGGTCTCCAGTGACAAGGGTGGTACCCATGGTGTCACAATGGGCCCTGGGGACAAACGTGGCTCCCCTCAATATCAAAATGGGTCCTGGGGACAAAGTGGGCTCCTCGGATGTCACAATGGACACTGGGGACAACGGGAGGTCCTGGGACGTCACAATGGGCCCTGGGGACAAAGTTGGTCCCCACGATGTCTCAATGAGCCCCAGTGACAAAGGGGGGTACCCAGGATGTCACAATGGGCCGTGGGGACAATGAGGGGTCCTGGGACATCACAATGGGTCCTGGGGACAAGGGGGGGACCCCTGAATGTCACAATGGGCCCTGGGGACAATGTGGGGTCCTGGGATGTCACAATGGGCCCCAGTGACTAAGGGGGTCCCCTGAATGTCACAATGGGCCCTGGGGACAATGGGGGGTCCTGGGACGTCACAATGGGCCCTGGGGAAAAGGAGGGATCCCCAGGATGTCACAATGGGCCCTGGGGACAAGGAGGGATCCCCAGGATGTCACAAAGGGCCCTAGGGACAATGGGGGGTCCTGGGAAGTCACAATGGGCCCTGGGGACAAGGGGGGGTCCCCATAGTGTCACAATGGGTCCTGGGGACAAGTGGGGTGCCCAGGATGTCACAATGGGTCCTGGGGACAAGTGGGGTCCCCAGGATGTCACAATGGGCCCCAGTGACAACGGGGCCCCCTGAATGTCACAATCGGTCCTGGGGACAATGTGGGGTCCTGGGACGTCACAATGGGCATTGGGGACAAGGAGGGATCCCCAGGATGTCACAATGGGCGCTGGGGACAATGGGGGGTCCTGGGACGTCACAATGGGCCCCAGTGACAAGGCGGGGTCCCCAGGATGTCACAATGGGCCCTGGGGACAAAGAGGGGTCCCCTGAATGTCCAATGGGCTCTGGGAACAAGGGGGTGCAGTGGATGTCACAATGGGCCCTGGGGACAATGGGGGGTCCTGGAATGTCACAATGGGCCCTGGGGACAATGGGGGTCCCCAGGATGTCACAATGGGCCCTGGGGACAATGGGGGGTGCCCAGGATGTGAAAATGAGTCCTGAGGACAAGGGGGGGTCCCCATGGTGTCACAATGGGTCCCCAGTGACAAGGAGGGGTCCCCATGGTGTCACAATAGGCCCTGGGGACAAAGTGGGGTCCTAGAATGTCACAATGGGCCCTGGGGACAAAAGGGGTTGCCATGATGCCGCAATAGGCCCTGGGGTCAAAGGGGCTCCCCATAGTGCTACAATGGGCCCTGGGGACAAAGGGGGGTCCTGGGATGTCACAATGGACCCTGGGGACAAAGGGGATGTCCGCATGGTGCCACAATGGGCCCTGGGAGCAAGGGGGTCCCCAGGATGTCACAATGGGTCCTGGGGACAATGGGAGGTGCCCAAGATGTCACAATGGACCCTGAGGACAAGCGGGGGTCTCCATGGTGTCACAATGGGTCCCCAGTGACAAGGGGGGGTCCCCATGGTGTCACAATGGGTCCTGGGGTCAATGGGAGGTGCCCAAGATGTCACAATGGACCCTGAGGACAAGCGGGGGTCTCCATGGTGTCACAATGGGTCTCCAGTGACAAGGGTGTTACCCACGGTGTGACAATGGGCCCTGGGAACAAGGCGGGGTCCGCATAGTGTCACAATGGGTCCTGGGGACAAGTGGGGTCCCCAGGATGTCACAATGGGTCCTGGGGACAATGTGGGGTCCTGGGATGTCACAATAGGCCCCAGTGACAAAGGGGGTCCCCTGAATGTCACAATGGGTCCTGGGTACAATGTGGGGTCCTGGGACGTCACAATGGGCCCTGGGGACAAGGAGGGATCCCCAGGATGTCACAATGGGCCCTGGGGACAATGGGGGGTCCTGGGACATCACAATGGGCCCTGGGGACAAGAGGGGGTCCCCAGGATGTCACAATGGGCCCTGGGGACAAAGAGGGGTCCTAGAATGTCACAATAAGCCCTGGGGACAATGGGGGTTCCTGGGATGTCACAATGAGCCCTGCGGACAAGGGTGGTACCCACGGTGTGACAATGGGCTCTGGGAACAAGGCGGGGTCCCCATAGTGTCACAATGGGTCCTGGGGACAAGTGGGGTCCCCAGGATGTCACAATGTGTCCTGGGGACAATGTGGGGTCCTGGGATGTCACAATGGGCCCCAGTGACAAAGGGGGTCCCCTGAATGTCACAATGGGTCCTGGGTACAATGTGGGGTCCTGGGACGTCACAATGGGCCCTGGGGACAAGGAGGGATCCCCAGGATGTCACAATGGGCCCTGGAGACAATGGGGGGTCCTGGGACGTCACAATGGGCCCCAGTGACAAGGGGGGGTCCCCAGGATGTCACAATGGGCCCTGGGGACAAAGAGGCGTCCCCGGAATGTCACAATGGGCCCTGGGGACAAGGGGGTGCCCTGAATGTCACAATGGGCCCTGGGGACAATGGGGGGTCCTGGGACATCACAATGGGCCCTGGGCACAAAGAGGGATCCCCAGGATGTCACAATGGGCCCTGGGGACAATGGGGGGTCCTGGGACGTCACAATGGGCCCTGGGGACAAGGGGGGGTCCCCAGGATGTCACAATGGGCCCTGGGGACAATGGGGGGTCCTGGGACGTCACCATGGGCCCTGGGGACAAGGGGGGGTCCCCAGGATGTCACAATGGGCCCTGGGGACAAAGAGGCGTCCCCGGAATGTCACAATGGGCCCTGGGGACAAGGGGGTGCCCTGAATGTCACAATGGGCCCTGGGGACAATGGGGGGTCCTGGGACGTCACAATGGGCCCTGGGGACAAGGAGGGATCCCCAGGATGTCACAATGGGAGCTGGGGACAATGGGGGGTCCTGGGACGTCACAATGGGCCCTGGGGAGAAGGGGGGGTCCCCAGGATGTCACAATAGGCCCTGGGGACAAGGGGGGGTCCCCAGGATGTCACAATGGGCCCTGGGGACAAAGAGGGGTCTCTAAAGTGTCACAATGGGCCCTGGGGACACAGAGGGGCCCTAGGACGTCACAATCAGCCCTGGGGACAAGGGGGGGTACCCTGAAAGTCACAATGAGCCCTGGGAACAGAGGGGGCTCCCCAGGACATCACAATGGGCCCTGGGAACAATGGGGGGTCCTGGGACGTCACAATGGGCCCTGGGGACAAGGGGGGGTCCCCAGGATTTCACAATGGGCCCTGGGGACAATGTAAGGTCCTGGGATGTCACAATGGGCCCCAGTGACAAAGGGGGTCCCCTGAATGTCACAATGGGTCCTGAGGACAATGGGGGGTCCTGGGACGTCACAGTGGGCCCTGGGGACAAGGAGGGATCCCCAGGATGTCACAATGGGCCCTGGGGACAAGGGGGGGTCCCCAGGATGTCACAATGTGCCCTGGGGCCAAGCAGGGATCCCCAGGATGTCACAATGGGCCCTGGGGACAATGGGGGGTCCTGGGACGTCACAATGGGCCCCAGTGACAAGGGGGCATCCCCAGGATGTCACAATGGTCCCTGGGGACCAGGGGGGTCCTGCGATGTCACAATGGGCCCTGGGGACAAAGGGGGTCCCCTGGATGTCACAATGGGCTCTGGGGACAAAGGGGATCCCCACGGTATCAGAATGGGCCCTGGGGACAAAGGGGGGTCCTGGGATGTCACAATGAGCCCTGCGGACAAGGGTGGTACCCACGGTGTCACAATGGGCCCTGGGAACAAGGGGGGGTCCCCATAGTGTCACAATGGGTCCTGGGGACAAGTGGGGTCCCCAGGATGTCACAATGGGTCCCAGTGACAAAGGGGCCCCCTGAATGTCACAATCGGTCCTCGGGACAATGTGGGGTCCTGGGACGTCACAATGGGCCCCAGTGACAAGGGGGGATCCCCAGGATGTCACAATGGGCCCTGGGGACAAAGAGGGGTCCCCTGAATGTCACAATGGGCCCTGGGTACAAGGGGGTGCAGTGGATGTCACAATGGGCCCTGGGGACAATGGGGGTCCCCAGGATGTCACAATGGGCCCTGGGGACAATAGGAGGTTCTGGGATGTCACAATGGGCCCTAGGGACAATGAGGGTCCCCAGGATGTCACAATGGGCCCTGGGGACAATGGGGGGTGCCCAGGATGTGAAAATGAGTCCTGAGGACAAGGGGGGGTCCCCATGGTGTCACAATAGGCCCTGGGGACAAAGTGGGGTCCTAGAATGTCACAATGGGCCGTGGGGACAAAAGGGGTTGCCATGGTGCCGCAATAGGCCCTGGGGTCAAAGGGGCTCCCCATGGTGCTACAATGGGCCCTGGGGACAAAGGGGAGTCCTGGGATGTCACAATGGACCCTGGGGATAAAGGGGATGTCCCCATGGTGCCACAATGGGCCCTGGGAGCAAGGGGGTCCCCAGGATGTCACAATGGGTCCTGGGGACAATGGGAGGTGCCCAAGATGTCACAATGGACCCTGAGGACAAGCGGGGGTCTCCATGGTGTCGCAATGGGTCCCCAGTGACAAGGGGGGTCCCCATGGTGTCACAATGGGTCCTGGGGTCAATGGGAGGTGCCCAAGATGTCACAATGGACCCTGAGGACAAGCGGGGGTCTCCATGGTGTCACAATGGGTCTCCAGTGACAAGGGTGGTACCCATGGTGTCACAATGGGCCCTGGGGACAAACGTGGCTCCCCTCAATATCAAAATGGGTCCTGGGGACAAAGTGGGCTCCTCGGATGTCACAATGGACACTGGGGACAACGGGAGGTCCTGGGACGTCACAATGGGCCCTGGGGACAAAGTTGGTCCCCACGATGTCTCAATGAGCCCCAGTGACAAAGGGGGGTACCCAGGATGTCACAATGGGCAGTGGGGACGATGAGGGGTCCTGGGACATCACAATGGGTCCTGGGGACAAGGGGGGGACCCCTGAATGTCACAATGGGCCCTGGGGACAATGTGGGGTCCTGGGATGTCACAATGGGCCCCAGTGACTAAGGGGGTCCCCTGAATGTCACAATGGGCCCTGGGGACAATGGGGGGTCCTGGGACGTCACAATGGGCCCTGGGGACAAGGAGGGATCCCCAGGATGTCACAATGGGCCCTGGGGACAAGGAGGGATCCCCAGGATGTCACAAAGGGCCCTAGGGACAATGGGGGGTCCTGGGAAGTCACAATGGGCCCTGGGTACAAGGGGGTTCCCCTGAATGTCACAATGGGCCCTGAGGACAATGGGAGGTCCCCATGGTGTCACAAAGGGTCCCCAGTGAAAAGGGAGGTCCCCACGGTGCCAGGATGGGTCCTGGGGACAAGGAGGTCCCCAGGATGGGTCCTGGGGACAAGGAGGTCCCCAGGATGTCACAATGGGCCCTGGGGACAATGAGGGTCCCCAGAATGTCACAATGGGCCCTAGGGACAAAGAGGCTCCCCAGGATGTCACAATGGGACCTGGGGACAAGGGGGTCCCCAGGAACTCACAATGGGCTCTGGGGACAATGGAGGTTCCCCAGGATGTTCACAATAGGCCCTGAGGACAAGGGGTTGTCCCCATGGTGTCACAATGGGTCCCCAGTGACAAGGGGGTCCCCAAGGTGTCACAATAGGCCCTGGGGACAATGGGGGGTCCTGGGACGTAACAATAGGCCCTGGGGACAAAGGGGGTCCCCACGGTGTTACAATGGTCCCGGGGGACAAAGGGGGATGGCCAGGATGTCACAATGGGCCCTGAGGACAAGGGGTTGTCCCCATGGTGTCACAATGGGTCCCCAGTGACAAGGAGGGTCCCCATGGTGTCACGATGGGTCCTGGGGACAAGGAGGTCCCCAGGATGTAACAATGAACCCTGGGGAGAATGGGGGGTCCTGGGACGTCACAATGGGTCCTGAGGAAAACGGGGGTCTCCAGGATGTCACAATGGGCTCTGGGGACAATGCGGGGTCCTGGGACGTCACACTGGGTCTTTAGGACAAAGAGGGGTCCCCAGGATGTCACAATGGGCCCTGGGGACAATGTGGGGTCCTGGGATGTCACAATGGGCCCCAGTGACAAAGGGGGTCCCCTGAATGTCACAATGGGCCCTGGGGACAATGGGGTGTCCTGGGATGTCACAATGGGCCCTGGGGACAGGGAGGGATCCCCAGGATGTTACAATGGGCCCTGGGGACAATGGGGGGTCCTGGGACATCACAATGGGCCCTGGGGACAAGAGGGGGTCCCCAGGATGTCACAATGGGCCCTGGGGACAATGGGGGGTCCTGGGATGTCACAATGAGCCCTGCGGACAAGGGTGGTACCCACGGTGTGACAATGGGCCCTGGGAACAAGGCGGGGTCCCCATAGTGTCACAATGGGTCCTGGGGACAAGTGGGGTCCCCAGGATGTCACAATGGGTCCTGGGGACAATGTGGGGTCCTGGGATGTCACAATGGGCCCCAGTGACAAAGGGGGTCCCCTGAATGTCACAATGGGTCCTGGGGTACAATGTGGGGTCCTGGGACGTCACAATGGGCCCTGGGGACAAGGAGGGATCCCCAGGATGTCACAATGGGCCCTGGGGACAATGGGGGGTCCTGGGACGTCACAATGGGCCCCAGTGACAAGGGGGGGTCCCCAGGATGTCACAATGTGCCCTGGGTACAAAGAGGCGTCCCCGGAATGTCACAATGGGCCCTGGGGACAAGGGGGTGCCCTGAATGTCACAATGGGCCCTGGGGACAATGGGGCGTCCTGGGACGTCACAATGGGCCCTGGGGACAAGGAGGGATCCCCAGGATGTCACAATGGGCCCTGGGGACAATGGGGGGTCCTGGGACGTCACCATGGGCCCCAGTGACAAGGGGGGGTCCCCAGGATGTCACAATGGGCCCTGGGGACAAAGAGGGGTCCCCTGAATGTCACAATGGGCCCTGCGGACAAGGGGGTGCCGAGGATGTCACAATGGGCCCTGGGGACAATGGGGGGTCCTGGAATGTCACAATGGGCCCTGGGGACTATGGGGGTCCCCAGGATGTCACAATGGGCCTTGGGGACAATAGGAGGTTCTGGGATGTCACAATGGGCCCTGGGGACAATGAGGGATCCCCAGGATGTCACAATGGGCCCTGGGGACAATGGGGGGTCCTGGGACGTCACCATGGGCCCCAGTGACAAGGGGGCGTCCCCAGGATGTCACAATGGGCCCTGGGGACAAAGAGGGGTCCCCTGAATGTCACAATGGGCCCTGCGGACAAGGGGGTGCCGAGGATGTCACAATGGGCCCTGGGGACAATGGGGGGTCCTGGAATGTCACAATGAGCCCTGGGGACTATGGGGGTCCCCAGGATGTCACAATGGGCCTTGGGGACAATAGGAGGTTCTGGGATGTCACAATGGGCCCTGGGGACAATGAGGGTCCCCAGGATGTCACAATGGGCCCTGGGGACAATAGGGGGTGCCCAGGATGTGAAAATGAGTCCTGAGGACAAGGGGGGGTCCCCATGGTGTCACAATGGGTCCCCAGTGACAAGGAGGGGTCCCCATGGTGTCACAATAGGCCCTGGGGACAAAGTGGGGTCCTAGAATGTCACAATGGGCCCTGGGGACAAAAGTGGTTGCCATGGTGCCACAATGGGCCCTGGGGTCAAACGCGGTCCCCATGGTGCTACAATGGGCCCTGGGGACAAAGGGGGTGTCCCCATGGTGCCACAATGGGCCCTGGGAGCAAGGGGGTGGCCAGGATGTCACAATGGGTCCTGGGGACAATGGGGGGTGCCCAGGATGTCACAATGGACCCTGAGGACAAGGGGGGGTCTCCATGGTGTCACAATGGGTCCCCAGTGACAAGGGGGGGTCTCCATGGAGCCACAATGAGCCCTGGGGACAAAGGGAGGTCCCTAGGATGTCACAATGGGCCCTGGGGACTAATGAGGTCCCCACGGTGTCACAATGCGTCCTGGAGACAAAGGGGGGTCCCCAGGATGTCACAATGGGCCCTTGGCACAATGGGATTCCTGGGATGTCACAATGGGTCCCCAGTGACAAAGGGGGTCCCCAGGATGTCTCAATGGGCCCTGAGGACAATGGCAGGTCCCCATGGTGTCACAATGGGTCCCCAGTGACAAGGGAGGTCCCCACGGTGCCACGATGGGTCCTGTGGACAAGGAGGTCCCCAGGATGCCACAATGGGCCCTGGGGACAAAGTGGGGTCCTGGGACGTCACAATGGGCCCTGGGAATACAGGGGGTCCCCAGGATGTCACAATGGGACCTGGGGACAAGGGGCTCCACAGGATCTCACAATGGGCTCTGGGGACAATGGAGGTTCCCCAGGATGTTCACAATAGGCCCTGAGGACAAGGGGTGGTCCCCATGGTGTCACAATGGTTCCCCAGTGACAAGGGGCGTCCTCAAGTGTCACAATGGGCCCTGGGGACAGTGGGGGTCCTGGGACGTAACAATAGGCCCTTGGGACAAGGGGGGTCCCCACGGTGTTACAATGGTCTCGGGGGACAAAGAGGGGTGCCCAGGATGTCACAATGGGCCCTGAGGACAAGGGGTGGTCCCCATGGTGTCACAATGGTTCCCCAGTGACAAGGAGGGTCCCCATGGTGTCACGATGGGCCCTGGGGACAAGGGGGTCCCCAGGATGTAACAATGGACCCTGGGGACAATGGGGGGTCCTGGGGCATCACAATGGGTCCTGGGGACAAGGAGGGATCTCCAGGATGTCACAATGGGCCGTGGGGACTATGGGGGGTCCTGGGACGTCACAATAGGCCCTTGGGACAAGGGGGGTCCCCACGGTGTTACAATGGTCTCGGGGGACAAAGGGGGGTGCTCAGGATGTCACAATGGGCCCTGAGGACAAGGGAGGCTCCCCATGGTGTCACGATGGGTCCTGGGGACAAGGGGGTCCCCAGGATGTAACAATGGACCCTGGGGACAATGGGGGGTCCTGGGACATCACAATGGGCCCTGGAGACTAAGGGGGTCTCCAGGATGTCACAATGGGCTCTGGGGACAATGGGGGGTCCTGGGACGTCACAATGGGTCCTGGGGACAAAGAGGGGTCCCCAGGATGTCACAATGGGCCCTGGGGACAATAGGGGGTCCTGGGATGTCACAATGGGCCCCAGTGACAAAGGGGGGTCCCCTGAATGTCACAATGGGCCCTGGGGACAACGGGAGGACCTGGGACGTCACAATGGGCCCTGGAAACAAAATCGGTCCCCACGATGTCTCAATGAGCCCCAGTGACAAATGGGGGTCCCCATGATGTCACAATGGGCCCTGGGGACAAGGAGGGGTCCCCTGAATGTCACAATGGCCCCTGGGGAGAAAGGGGGTCCCCAGGATGTCAAAATGGGCCATGGGGACAAAGTGGGGTTCTGGGATATCACAATGTGCCACAGTGACAAAGGGGGTCCCCATGGTGCCACAATGAGGCCTGGGGACAAAGGGAGGTCCCTAGGATGTCACAATGGGCCCCGGGGACTAATGAGGTCCCCACGGTGTCACAATGTGTCCTGGAGACAAAGGGGGGTCCCCTGGATGTCACAATGGGCCCTTGGGACAATGGGCTTCCCGGGATGTCACAATGGGTCCCCAGTGACAAAGGGGGTCCCCAGGATGTCTCAATGGGCACTGAGGACAATGGGAGGTCCCCAGGATGTCACAATGGGCCCTGAGGACAATGGGGGGTCCTGGGACGTCACAATGGGCCCTGGGGACAATGTGGGGTCCTGGGACATCACAATGGGCCCTGGGGACAAAGGGGGTCTCCAGGATGTCACAATGGGCCCTGGGGACAAAGAGGCTCCCCAGGATGTCACAATGGGCCCTGGGGACAATGTGGGGTCCTGGGACATCACAATGGGCCCTGGGGACAAAGGGGGTCCCCAGGATGTCACAATGGGGCCTGAGGACAAGGGGTGGTTCCCATGGTGTCACAATGGGTCCCCAGTGACAAGGGGGGTCCCCAAGGTGTCACAATGGGCCCTGGGGACAATGGGGGTCCCGGGACGGAATAATAGGCCCTGGGGACAAGGGGAGTCCCCACAGTGTCACAATGGGCCCTGGGGACAAAGAGGGTCCCCACGGTGTTACAATGGTCCCGGGGGACAAATGGGGGTGCCCATAATGTCACAATGGGCCGTGAGGACAAGGGGGGCTCCCCAGGGTGTCGGAATGGGTCCCCAGTGACAAGGAGGGTCCCCATGGTGTCACGATGGGTCCTGGGGACAAGGGGGTCCTGGGATGTCACAATGGGCCCTGGGGACAATGTGGGGTCCTGGGACGTCACAATGGGCCCTGGGGACAAAGGGGGTCCCCAGGATGTCACAATGGGCCCTGGGGAAAAAGAGGCTCCCCAGGATGTCACAATGGGACCTGGGGACAAGGGGGTCCCCAGGATCTCTCAATGGACTCTGGGGAAAATAGAGGTTCCCCAGGATGTTCACAATAGGCCCTGAGGACAAGGGGTGGTCCCCATGGTGTCACAATGGGTCCCCAGTGACAAGGGGGGTCCCCAAGGTGTCACAATGGGCCCTGGGGAAAATGGGGGGTCCCGGAACGTAACAATAGGCCCTGGGGAGAAGAGGGGTCCCCACAGTGTCACAATGGGTCCTGGGGACAAAGGGGGTCCCCACGGTGTTACAATGGTCCCGGGGGACAAAGTGGGGTGCCCAGGATGTCACAGTGGGCCCTGAGGAAAAGGGGGGCTCCCCATGGTGTCACAATGGGTCCCCAGTGACAAAGAGGGTCCCCATGGTGTCACAATGGGCCCTGGGGACAAGGGGGTCCCCAGGATGTAACAATGGACCCTGGGGACAATGGGGGGTCCTGGGGCATCACAATGGGTCCTGGGGACAAGGAGGGATCTCCAGGATGTCACAATGGGCCGTGGGGACTATGGGGGGTCCTGGGACGTCACAATGGGCCCTGGGGACAAGGGGGCGTCGCCAGGATGTCACAAGGGGCCCTGGGGACAAAGAGGGGTCCCTACAGTGTCACAATGGGTCCTGGGGACACAGAGGGGCCCTAGGACCTCACAATCGGCCCTGGGGACAAAGGGGGTGTCCCCTGAAAGTCACAATGAGCCCGGGGAACAGAGGGGGTCCCCAGGATCTCACAATGGGCCCTGGGGACAAAGGGGGCTCCCCAGGATATCACAATGTGGCCTGAGGACAAGGGGAGGTCCCCATGGTGTTATAATGGGTCCCCAGCGACAAGGGGGTCCCCCATGGTGTCACAATGAGCCCTGGGGACAATGGGGGGGTTCTGGGATGTCACAATGGGCCCTGGGGACAAGGAGTTAGGGGGTTGTGTTAGGGGGTTGGAGGATTAGGTGGTGCAGGATTTGGGGGTGCAAGGCCAGGGGAGCAGGATTTTGCGGGGCCTGATTTGGGGCTACAGGGTCTGTGGTTGCAGGTTCCAGGGGTGCAGGATTTGGGGGTTCAGGGTTTAGGGGTGCAGTGGTTTGGAGTGCAGTGTTTTGGGGTGCAGGGTTTGGGGAAGGAGGATATAGGGGTGCAGGGTTTAGGGTGCAGGATCTTGGGGTGCAGGGGTTTGGGGTGGAGGGCTTGGTAGGGCAGGATTGGGGGTGGAAAGTTTAGGGGTAGGGCTGGGGGTGCAGGATTTGGGGGTGAAGGGGTTGTGGGGTGCAGGGTTCTGGGCTGCAGGGTTTGGGAGATCGTTACGTGGGGCTGGAGGATTTGGGGGTGCAGGGTTTGGAGCAGCAGGATCTGGGGGTGCAAGATTGGGGATAGCAGGGTTTTGGGGGAGCAGGGTTTAGGGGTCAGGCTTTAGGGGGACAGGGTTTGGGGGGCAGGGTTGGGAGGGATGATTTTGGGGTGCAGGGTTTAGGGCAGCACGATCTTGGGGTGAAAGGGTTTGGCGTGAAGGGTTGGGTAGGACAGGATTTGGGGTGCAGGTTTTTAGGGTGCAACTTGTGGGGGTCAGGATTTGGGGTACAGGGTTTGGGGGTGCAGGGTTTAGTGGTGCAGGGTTTGGGGGTGCAGGTCTTGGGGAGGCAGAATTGGGGGTGCAGGTTTTTGGAGTTCAGGGGTTTGGGGGTGCAGATTTTGGGTGTTCAGGACCTGGGGGTGCAGGATTTGGGGATGTAGGTTTGGGGTGCAGGGCTTAGGGTTTCAGTATCTTGGGTTGAAGAGGTTTGGGGTGAAGGGTTGTGTACGGCAGGATTTGGGGGTGCAGGGCTTTGGGCTGAATGTTTGGGGGTGCAGGGTTTGCATGTTTAGGAACTGGGGGTGCAGGATTCGGGTTTGCAGGTTTGGGGAATTTTGCGGTAAAGGATTTGGGGTGCAGGGTTGGGGGACGCAGGATCTGAGGGTGCAGCGTTTGGGGTGCAGAGTTAGGGGCTGCAGGATCTGGGGTGCAGGGTTTGGGGGGCACTGTTTTGGGGGGAAGGATTTGCGAGATGCAGGGTTTAAGGGTTTAGGATTTGGAGGTGTCGAATTTTGGGGTGCAGGAGGTGTGGGGTTTGGGGTTGCAGGATTGGGGGGAGAATGGTTTGGGGGTGCAAGACTTGAGGGTGCAGGGTTTGGGGGTTTGGGACATGGGGCTGGAGGATTTGGGGGTGCAGGATTTGGGGTGCAGTGTGTGGGGGTGCAAGATCTGGGGGTGTATGAGCGTTGGGTGTGGGATTTGAAGGACAATGATTTGGGGGTGCAGGGATTGGGGGTGTAGGGTTTTGGGGTTGCTGCGTTTGGAGATTCGGGATGTGGAGGTCAAGGATTTAGGGGTACAAGGGCTGGTTGCAGGATTTGGGGGTACAGGGTTTGGTTGCAGGATTTGGGGTGCAGGGTTTGAAGTGCAGGGCTAAAGGGGCCAGAATTTGGAGGTGCAAGATTTGGTGGTCTGGGGTACTGGGCTGCAGGGTTTTGGGGTGCGGGATTTGGGGGTGCAGGTTCCATGTCTTTAGGAACTGGGCGGGGAGGGTTTCTTGGTGCGGACTTTTGAGTGCAAGTTTGAGGGGCCTTGATTTTGGGGTGCATGGTTTGGGGGGCAGGATTCCGGGTGTAAGGTTTTGAGGTGCAGGACTTGGGGTGCAGGTTTCACACGTTAAGGAACTGGGGCTGCAGAGGTTGGGGGTGCAGCGTTGTGGGCTGCAGGGTTGAAGGGTGCAGGATTTAGGGGTACAGGTTTTGGGGGTGCAGGAGCTGGGGGTGCAGGCTGTAGGGATCCGAATATGGGGGTGCAGGGTTCTGGGGTGCAGGATCTGGGTGAGCAGGCTGTTGGGGTACAGAACCTTGTAGTTCAGCGTTTAGAGGCAGGATTTGGGGGTGCAGGGCTTTGGGGTGAGGGGTCTGGAGTGAGGGGTTCAGGTGTTCAGCACCTGGGGGTGCAGGACCTGAGGGTTGGAGGATTTGGGGGTGCAGGGATTTCAGGGTGCAACTTGTGGGGTGCAGGGTTTTGGGTATAGGGTTTAGGGGTGCAGAGTTTTGGGGGGGAGGATCGGGGAAGCAGGGTTTTGGGGTGCAAGGTTCAGTGGTGCAGGGTTCTGGGGGTGCAGGGTTTAGCGCCAGAATTGGGGGTGCAGGGTTTGGGATTGCAGGGTGTTGGGGGAAGGATCTGGGGGTACAAGATTGGGGGTAGCAGGGTTTCAGGGTAAGGCTTTAGGGGGACAGGGTTTGGGGGGCAGGGCTGGGAGGGATGATTTGGGGGTGCAGGGTTTAGGGCAGCAGGATCTTGGGGTGAAGGGATTTGGGGTGAAGGGTGGGTAGGACAGGATTTGGGGGTGCAGGATTTTAGGGTGCAACTTGTGGGGGCAGGATTTGGGGTACAGGAGGTTGGGGGTGCAGGGTTTGGGGTGTAGGATTTAGTGGAGCAGAGAATGGGGGTGAAGGTCTTGTGGAGGCAGAATTCGGGGTGCAGGTCTTGGGGAGGCAGAATTGGGGGTGCAGATTTTGGCTGTTCAGGACCTGGGGGTGCAGGATTTGGGGATGTAGGTTTTGGGGGGTAGATTTTGGGGTGCTGGGTTCGGCACATGGGTCTGGAGGATTTGGGGGTGCAGGGTTAAGGGGTTTAGGATTTTAGGGTGCACAGTTTAGGGTGCACGTTCTGGGCATGTATGATTTCAGAGTGCAGGGCTTTGGGGTACAGGATTTGGGGTGCAGGGTTTTGGGGTCAGGATCTGGGGGTGCAGGTTGTTGGGGAGAAGGATTTGGGGGTGCAGCATTTTGAAGTGCAGGGTTTGGAGGAGGGAGGTTTTGGGGGCGAAGGATTTGGTGGTTCAGGTTTTGGGGGTGCAGTGTTAAGAGGGTGGAGGTTTAGGGGTGCAGGATTTGGGGGTTCAGGATGTGGGGGTGCAGGGTATGGGAGGGAAGGATCTGGGGCTTCAGGATTTGGGGGTGCACTGTTGGGGGTGCAGGGTTTAGAAGTCAGGTCTAAGAGTGCAGCGTTTGGGGTGCAGACTGTGGGGTGCACAGGACTGGGGCACAGGATTTGGGGGTGCGGGGTTTCAGGGATCAGGATTTGGAGGTGTGGAGTTTTGGGGTGCAGGGGATGGGGTTGAAGGATCTGAGGGTGTAGGGTGGTGGGGGAAGGATTTGGGGGTGAGAGATTTGGGTGCAGGATTTGGGGGTTCAGTGTTTAGGGCAGCACAATCTTGGGGTGCAGGGGTTTGCAGTGAGAGGTTTGGTAGGCAGGATTTGGGGTGCAGGATTCTGGGGTGCTGGGTTTGGGGTACAGGATTTGGTGTTGCAGGGATGGGGTTGAAGGGCTTGGGTTTCCAGGCCTTTGAGGTGCAGGATTTGGAGGTGCAAGGTTTGGGAGGGAATTCTTTGGGGTGCAGGGTTTGGGGGCAGGGTTTAGGGGTGGAGGGTATAGGACGGAAGGATTTGGGAATGCAGGGTTTGGGGCGCAGGTTTCGGGGTTCAGGAAGGTAGGGAGGGCAGGATTAGGGGGTGCAAGGTTTCAGTTGTAGGGTTTAGGGGTGCAGAGTTTGGTAGGGCCGAATTTGGGGGTGCAGGGTTTGGGGTGCAGGGTTTGGGAAGACAGGATCGGGGGTGGAGGATTTGGGGGTGCAGGATTGAGGGGCAGGGTTTTGGTGCAGGGCTTGGGGTCAGGATCTGGGGTGCGGGTTTGGGAAGAGTATTTTGGGGTGCAGGATTTTGGGTGCCGTGTCTGCGTGGCAGGTTTGGGGTGATCACTGCACCTTTTCCTTTCTCCAGGTGCAGAGCCCGTGCCTCACTTGGTTCCGTCTGCAAACAGCGCCCATCTCAGCTCGAATCCCCCTGCCCCTCTCACCCTGTGCAGCTCTTTGTGCGCTGAGCTCCGCACTCAGCACCAGCGGGTGCGGCTCCTCCTGAGGTGATGGGGGGAGGGGGCGGGGCCAAGGGCTGTTTTGAGGGGGCGGGGCTGAGGCGGCGAGCTGCGATTGGCCAGCCGGGCCGCAGCGGCCGTTCCCGCCTGAGCCTTGGGGCGGAGCCAGAGCGGGAGTGCGGGGGGCGGCCGGGCCAGGAGCCGCCCGCAGAGCGCCCGGAGAGCGGGCTTCGGGGACTCTGCCCGGGAACGAGCGGCAGGAGGAGAGGAGACGGCCCCAGCGGTACCGGGTGAGCTTCTGGCTGGAGCCTGGGAGCTGTTCCTCCCAGCGAGGGCTGTCGGGCACTGAACGGGCTGCCCAGGGCAGGGCTGGAGCCGCCATCCCTGGAGGGGTTTCCACAGGAGCTCCTGAGGGCTGTGGGCAGTGCCGGGGGTTTGTGCTTGGACTCCAGCACCTTCAAGGTGTTTGACACCCAAAGGGATTCTGTGGCACACTCAATTTTCACATTGCCATGGAGCCCGGAGGTCCCAGCGGGGTTTGGATCAGCGTGTTCTGGAACATTCTCAGTGGTCGGGTCTGTGTGCAGAGTGTGGTGGGAACGAGAAGAGAGGAGATGGAGAGAACAGTGGGGAGGTGGAGGAGCAGGAGTGGAGGTGAATACCAGAGAGAGCGAGTGTGTGCGGATCAGCAGTGATCACCCCAAACCTGCCCCGCAGACACGGCACCCAAAATCCTGCACCCCAAAATACTCTTCCCAAACCTGCACCCCAGATCCTGACCCCAAGCCCTGCACCAAAACCCTGCCCCTCAATCCTGCACCCCCAAATCCTCCACCCCTGATCCTGTCTTCCCAAACCCTGCACCCCAAATCCTGCACCCCCAAATTCGGCCCTACCAAACTCTGCACCCCTAAACCCTACAACTGAAACCTTGCACCCCCTAATCCTGCCCTCCCTACCTTCCTGAACCCCAAAACCTGCGCCCCAAACCTTGCATTCCCAAATCCTTCCGTCCTATACCCTCCACCCCTAAACCCTGCCCCCAAACCCTGCACCCCAAAGAATTCCCTCCCAAACCCTGCACCTCCAAATCCTGCACCTCAAAGGCCTGGAAACCCAAGCCCTTCAACCCCATCCCTGCAACACCAAATCCTGTACCCCAAACCCAGCACCCCAGAATCCTGCACCCCAAATCCTGCCTACCAAACCTTTCACTGCAAACCCCTGCACCCCAAGATTGTGCTGCCCTAAACACTGAACCCCCAAATCCTGCAGCCCCGGATCCTTGCCTGCCAAAACTCTGCATCTCCAAATCCTGCACCCCAAATCTCTCACCCCCACCACCCTGCACTCCCAACCCCTGCACCCCAAAACTCCACACCTCCAAATCCTGAACCCTGAAACCTCGCACCCCCAAATCCTGAGCCCCAGTCCTGTGCACCCCACACTCTGCAACCTTAAATTTCCCCCCAAGCCCCTGCACCCCAAACGCTGCACTCTTAGACCTGACTTCTAAACCCTGCACCCCCAAACAGTGCACCCCCAAATCCTGAAGCCCCAGATCCTTCCCTCCCATACTGTGCACCCCCAAATCCTGAACCCCCAGATCCTGAATTCCAGGATCTTGCACCCCCAGACCCTGCACCCCCAAATCAGACACACGAAAACTCTGCACCCCCAAATCTTGCACCTCTAAGCCTCCACCCCTTAACACTGCATCCCCAAATCTTTCACCCCAAAACCTCAACCCAGAACCCTGTACCCCAAAACCCTACACCTCCAAATCCTGAACCCTTAAACCCTGCACCCCCAGATCCTCCCCCCAAATGAATGAACCCCCAAAACCTACACCCCCAGATGCTGCTACCCCATACCCAGCACCCCAAACTCTGCACCCAGAAATCCTGCACTCTCATAACCCTGCACCTCAAACAATTCCCTCGACCCTGCACCCCCAGAACCTGTAACCCCAGTCGCTGCACCCCCAGGTCCTGTCCCCAAACTCTGCACTGCCAGATCCTGCCCCCCTAAACCCTTAAAGCCCAAATATTGTACCCTCAGATCCTTCCTCAACACCCTGCACCCCCAAATTCCCCACCGAAAACCTGCACCCCCAGATCCTGCACCACCAAGTTCTGTACCCTGAAACCCTGCACTGAAAATCCTGCCCCCTAACTCTGCACTTCCAAATCCTGCACCCCCAAATCCTGCATCCCTAAACCCTACACCCCCAAATCCTTCAACCCCCAAAGCCAATGCACTGCCAAACCCTGGACCCCCAGATACTGCACCCCAGAACCCTGCACGCTGAAATCCTGCACCCCCAAACCCTGCAGGCCAGAACCCTATACCCGATATCCTGCCGCCCCACAACTTGCACCCCCCAAACCTGCAACCCCAAATACTGCACCCCAAATCCTGCATCTTGAAACCCTGCACCCCTAAATCCTTCCTCCCAAGCCATGATTCCCCAAAACCTGTAATACCAAATCCTGCACCCCTAAATTCAGCCCTACCATACTTTGCACCCCTGTAATTCAGCCCTACCAAACTTTGCACCCCTAAACCCTGAAATCTTACACCCCCTGATCCTGCCCTCCCAAATCCTGAGCCCTGCACCCCCAAAGCCTGCATTCCCAAACGCAGCACCCCCAGGTCCTGAACACCCAAACACTGCACCCCCAAATTAGGCAGCCCCAAACCCAGCACCCCAAAATCCTCCATTCACAAACTCTGCATCCCCCAAACCTGGACCCCCACATGTGCACCCTCAAAATCATAACCCCCTGAAACGCTGCACTTCAAAACCCTGCACCCCTAAATCCTTCCCCCAAAACCCTGCCCCCCCAAACCCTACACCCCAAGGTCCTTCCCCCACCTCCTGGAACCCCAAACCCTGCACCCCAAAGAATTCCCTCCCAAACCTTGCACCTCCAAATCCTGCACCTCAAAGGCCTGGAAACCCAAGCCCTTCAACCCCATCCCTGCAACACCAAATCCTGTACCCCAAACCCAGCACCCCAGAATCCTGCACCCCAAATCCTGCCCTACCAAACCTTTCACTGCAAACCCCTGCACCCCGAGGTTGTGCTGCCCTAAACACTGAACCCCCAAATCCTGCAGCCCCAGATCATTGCCTCCCAAAACTCTGCACCCCCACATCCTGAACCCCAAATCTCTCACCCCCAAATCCTCCCCCCACCACCCTGCAGCCTCAAATCCTTCACCCCCATCCCCTGCACCCCAAAACTCCACACCTCCAAATCTTGAACCCTGAAACCTCGCACCCCCAAATCCTGAGCCCCAGTCCTGTGCACCCCACACTCTGCAACCTTAAATTTCCCCCCAAGCCCCTGCACCCCAAACGCTGCACTCTTAGACCTGACTTCTAAACCCTGCACCCCCAAACAGTGCACCCCCAAATCCTGCACCCCTAATCCTCCACCCTTTTAACACTGCACCCCCAAAACCTGAACCACCAAATCTTTCACCCCCAAAACCTCCCTCCTCCAAACCCTGCACTTCAAAATGCTGCACCCCCAAATCCTTCTCCCCAACACCCTGCACCCCCAGATCCTGACCCCAAAACCCTGCACCCCAAATCCTGTACCCCAAAGCCCTGCACTCTGAAATCATACATGCCCAGAACGTGCACCCTAAACTGTGCACCCCAAAATCCTAAACCCCTTAACCCTGCACCCCCAAATCCTCCAGACCCATGTGCCGAACCCAGCACCCCAAAATCTACCCCCCAAAACCTACATCCCCAAATCCTGCACCCCCAGGTCCTGAACAGCCAAAATATGCACCCCCAATTCTGCCTCCCCAAGACCTGCACCCCCAATTCTGCCTCCACAAGACCTTCACCCCCAGTCCCTGCTCCACTAAATCCTACACCCCAAACCCTGCACCCCCAACCTCCTGTACCCCAAATCCTGCCCCCACAAGTTGCACCCCAAAACCCTGCTACCCCACATCTTGTAGCCCCAGATCCTTCCCCCAACACCCTGCAATCCCAAACCCTGCACCCCCAATTCTGGCGCTAAACCCTGCACCCCCAGAACCCTGCACCACTGAACCTTGCACCCTGAAACCCTGCTCCCCCAATCCCCCCCCCCAAAACTCTGCACCCCAAAATCCTATACCCAAAACTCTGCACCCCACAAGTTGCACCCCATATCCCTGCACCCTCAAATCCCTGCACCCCCAAATCCTCCAACCCCCAAGTCCTGCACCCCTAGGTGCTGAACACCTGAACCCCTCACTCCAGACCCCTCACCCCAAAGCCCTGCACCCCCAAATCCTGCCTCTAAACGCTGAACTACAAGGTTCTGTACCCTAACAGCCTGCTCACCCAGATCCTGCACCCCAGAACCCTGCACCCCCATATTCGGATCCCTACAGCCTGCACCCCCAGCTCCTGCACCCCCAAAACCTGTACCCCTAAATCCTGCACCCTTCAACCCTGCAGCCCACAACGCTGCACCCCCAACCTCTGCAGCCCCAGTTCCTTAACGTGTGAAACCTGCGCCCCCAAGTCCTGCACCTCAAAACCTTACACCCGGAATCCTGCCCCCCAAACCATGCACCCCAAAATCAAGGCCCCTCAAACTTGCACTCAAAAGTCCGCACCAAGAAACCCTCCCCGCCCAGTTCCTAAAGACATGGAACCTGCACCCCCAAATCCCGCACCCCAAAACCCTGCAGCCCAGTACCCCAGACCACCAAATCTTGCACCTCCAAATCCTGCCCCCTTTAGCCCTGCACTTCAAACCCTGCACCCCAAATCCTGCAACCAACCCTGTACCCCCAAATCCTGCAACCAGCCCTTGTACCCCTAAATCCTTGACCTCCACATCCCGAATCTCCAAACGCATCAACCCCAAGACCCTACACCCCCAATCCCTGCACCCCCAAATCATTGTCCTTCAAATCCCACACCCAAAGCTCGTACACCCCAAGATCTTGCACCCCCACACACTGCACCCCAAATCCTGCACCCCTAAATCCTCCAGCCCCATGTCCCAAACCCCCAAACCCTGCACCCTCAAGTCTTGCACCCTAATTCTGCCTCCCCAAGACCTGCACCCCCAAACCCTGCACCACTAAACCCTGCACCCCCAAACCCTGTACCCCAAATCCTGACCCCCACAAGTTGCACTCTAAAAACCTGCACCCCAAATCCTGTCCTACCCAACCCTTCACACCAAACCCCTTCACCCCAAGATCGTGCTGCCCTAAACCCTGCACCCCAAAATCATCCCTCCCAGCCCTGCCCCCCAAACCCTGTCCCCCTAAAGCCTGACCCCGAAACCCTGCTTCCCAAAACCCTGCTACCCCCAATCTTGCACCCCCCAACTCTGCACCCCCAGATCCTGCTGCTCCAAACCCTGCACCCCCAAATCCTCCAGCCCCACGTCCCGATCTCCCAAACCCTGCACCCCACAACCCTGCACCTCACAACCCCTTCACCCCCAAATCCTGCACCCCCAGCCCTACCCAATAAAATTTCCACCCCCAAATCCTGCCCTACCAAGCCCTCCACCCCAAACCCCTGCACCCCAAGATCCTGCTCTCCTATACCCTGCACCCCCATATCCTCCTTCCCCAAACCCTGCACCCCAAAACACTGCACTCCAAACCACTGCACCCCTAAATCCTGCAACCCCAAATCCTGGCCCCCAAACCCGGCACTCCAAACTCCTGCACCCAAATATCCTACTGCCCTAAACCCTGAACCTCCAAATCCTGCACCCCTGGAACCTGCAACCCCAGACTCTGCAGCCACAAATCAGGCCCCGCAAAATCCTTGCACCCCCAAATCCTGCACCACCTAATCCTCCAACCCCCTAACACAACCGCCTAAACCCTTCTCCCCAGGGTCCATTGTGACACCCTGGGGATCCCCCTTGTCCCCAGGGCCCATTGTGAAACCATGGGGGACCCCCTTCTCACTGAGGACCCATTGTGACACCATGGGGACCTCCCCTTGTCCTCAGGGCCCATTGTGACATACTGGGGACTCCCCTTTGTCCCCAGGCCTGTTGTGATATCCCAGGACTCCCCATTGTCCCCAGGGCCCATTGTGACACCTTGGGGACCCCCCTTGTCCTAAGGGCCCATTGTGACATCCTGGGGATCCCCTTTGTCCCCAGGGCCCATTGTGGCACCATGGGGACCCCCTTTGTCCCCCGGGCCAATTGTGACATCCCAGGACCCCCCTTTGCCCCAGGGCACATTGTGACAGGGTGGAGATCCCCCTTGTCCCCAGGCCTGTTGTGATGTCCCAGGACTCTCCATTGTCCCCAGGGCCCATTGTGACACCTTGGGGACCCCCCTTGTCCTAAGGGCCCATTGTGACATCCTGGCGACCCCCTTGTCCCCAGGACCCATTGTGACATCTTGGGGACCGCCCCTTGTCCCCAGGGCCCATAGTGAAGTCCCAGGACCCCCTTTGTCCCCAGGGCCCATTGTGACATCCTGGGGACCCCCCTTGTCACTGGGGACCCATTGTAACACTATGGGGACCCCCCCTTGTCCCCAGAGCCCATTGTGACATCCTGGGGACCCCCTTTTTCCCCAGGACCCATTGTGGCACCATTGGGACCCCCTTTGTCACTGGGGCCCATTGTGACGTCCTGGGGACCCCCTTTGTCCCCAGGGCCCATTGTGACATCCCCGGATCCCCCATTGTCCCCAGAGCCCATTGTGACATCCTGGGGACCCCCATTGTCCACAGGGCCCATTGTGACATTCAGGGGACAGCCTTTGTCCCTAGGGCCCATTGTGACACCGTCGGGACCCCCGTTGTCCCCAGGGCCCATTGTGACATCCCAGGACCCCCCATTGTCTCCAGGGCCCATTGTGACATACTGGGGACTCCCCTTTGTCCCCAGCGCCCATTGTGACACCGTGGGGACCCCCTTTGTCCCCAGGGCCCATTGTGGCATCTAAGGACCCCCCAATTGTGCCCAGGGTTCATTGTAACATATCAGGACGTCCCATTGTCCCCAGGGCCCATTGTGACGCCCCAGGACCCCCCGTCATCCCCAGGGCCCATTGTGTCATCCTGGGGACCTCCTTTGTCCCCAGAGCCCATTGTGACATCCTGGGGAACCCGTTGTCCCCAGGGCCCACTGTGACGTCCCAGGACCCCCCTTTGTCCCCAGGGTCCATTGTGAAATCCTGGGGACCCCTCTTTGTCCCCAGGGCCCACTGTGAGATCCTGGGGACCCCCTTGTCCCCAGGGCCCATTTTGAAACAGTGGGTATCCCCCTTGTCCCCAGGGCCCATTGTGACATCCTGAGGACCCCCTTTGTCCCCAGGGCCCATTGTGACACCGTGGGGACCCCCTTTGTCCCCAGGGCCCATTGTGACAACCTGGGGACCCCCTTTGTCCTCAGGGCCCATTGTGACACTGTGGGGACCCCCTTGTTCCCCAGGGCCCATTGTGACAACCTGGGGACCCCCTTTGTCCCCAGGGCCCATTGTGACATCCCAGGACCCCCTTTGTCCCCAGCCCCATTGTGACATCCAAGGGACCCCCCTTTGTCCCTAGGGACCATTGTGACATTCCAGGACCCCCCATTGTCCCCAGAGCCCATTGTGATATCCAGGGCACCATCCTTGATCCGCAGGGCCCATTGTGACGTCCCAGGACCCCCCTTTGTCCCCAGGGACCATTGTGACATTCCAGGACCCCCCATTGTCCCCAGAGCCCATTGTGATATCCAGGGCACCATCCTTGATCCGCAGGGCCCATTGTGACATCCTGGGGACCCCCTTTGTCCCCAGGGCCCATTGTGACATTCGGGGGACAGCCTTTGTCCCAAGGGCCCATTGTGACACCTTTGGAATCCCCGTTGTCCCCACAGCCCATTGTGACATCCTGGGAACCCCCTTTGTGCCCAGGGCCCATTGTGACATTTCAGGACCCCACTTTGTCCCCAGGGCCCATTGTGACATCCTGGAGACGCCCTTTGTCCCCAGAGCCCGTTGTGACATCTAAGGACCCCCCAATTGTGCCCAGGGCTCATTGTGACATCCCAGGACCCCCCATTGTCCCCAGGGCCCATTGTGACGTCCCAGGCCCCCCCTTTTTCCCCAGGGTCCATTGTGAGATCCTGGGGACCCCCCTTTGTCCCTAGGGCCCGTTGTGACATCCTGGGGACCTCGTTTGTCACTAGGGTCCATTGTGGCACCATGGGGATGCCCTTTGTCCCCAGGACCCATTGTGACATCCTGGGCACCCCCTTTGTCCCCAGGGCCTATTGTGACAGGGTGGGGACTCCCTTTGTCCCTAGGGCCCATTGTGACATCCTGGGGACCTCGTTTGTCCCCAGGGTCCATTGTGGCACCATGCGGACCCCCTTTGTCCCCAGGGCCCATTGTGACATCACAGGACCCCCTTTGTCCCCAGGACCCATTGTGACATCCTGGGCACCCCCTTTGTCCCCAGGGCGTATTGTGACAGTGTGGGGACTCCCTTTGTCCCCAGGGCCCATTTTGAAATCCTGGGGACCCCCTTTGTCCCCAGGGCCCATTGTGACATCTCAGGACCCCCCAATTGTTTCCAGGGCTTATTGTGACATCCTGGGGACCCCCCTTTGTCCCCAGGGCCCATTGTGACATTCAGGGGACCCCTCTTTGTCCCCAGGGCCTATTGTGACATCCTGGGGACCCCCCTTTGTCCCCAAGGCCCATTGTGATAGGGTGGGGAACCCCTTTGTCTCCAGGGCACATTGTGCCATCCTGGGGACCCCACTTTGTTCCCAGGACCCATTGTGATGTCCACAATGGCCCCGTTGTCCCAAGGGGTCATTGTGACATCCTGGGGACCTCCTTTGTCCCCAGGGCCCATTGTGACATCCCAGGACCCTCCATTTTTCCAAGAGCCCATTGTGACATCCTGGCGACCCCGCTTTTTCCTCAGGGCCCATTATGGCACCATGGGGAGCCCCTCTGTCTCCAGGGCCCATTGTGACATTTAGGGGACTCCTCTTTGTCCCCAGGGCCCATTGTGACATCCCAGGATCCCCCAATTGTCCCCAGGGCCCATTGTGATATCCTCGGGACCCCCCTTTGTCCCCAGGGCCCATTGTGACACCGTGGGTACCCTGCTTGTCCCCAGGGCCCATTGTGACTTCCTGGGGACCCCCTTTGTCCCCAGGCCCCATTTTGGCACCATAGGGACGCCCTTTGTCACTGGGGCCCATTGTGACATCCCAGGACACCCCTTGTCTCCAGGGCCCATTGTGATATTCAGGGAACTGCTATTTGTCCCCAGGGTCCATTGTGACATCCCAGGACACCCCCTTGTCCCCAGGGCCCTTTGTGACATCTCAGGACCCTCCAATTGTTTCCAGGGCTTATTGTGACATCCTGGGGACCCCCCTTTGTCCCCAGGGCCCATTGTGACATTCAGGGGACCCCTCTTTGTCCCCAGGGCCTATTGTGACATCCTGGGGACCCCCCTTTGTCCCCAGGGCCCATTGTGACATTCAGGGGACCCCTCTTTGTCCCCAGGGCCTATTGTGACATCCTGGGGACCCCCCTTTGTCCCCAAGGCCCATTGTGATAGGGTGGGGAACCCCTTTGTCTCCAGGGCACACTGTGACATCTCAGGACCCCCCAATTGTTTCCAGGGCTTATTGTGACATCCTGGGGACCCCTCTTTGTCCCCAGGGCCCATTGTGACATCCTGGGCTGCCCCGTATGTCACCAGGGCCCATTTTGACACCGTGGGGACCCCCTGTTGTCCTCAGGGCCCATTGTGACATCCCAGGACCCCCAATTGTCCCCAGGGCCCATTGTGACACCATGGGGAACCCTCTTGTCACTGGGGACGCATTGTGACACAATGGGGACCCCACCTTTGTCTCAAGTGCCCATTGTGACATCCTGGGGACCCCCTTTATCCCCAGGACCCATTGTGACGTCCCAGGACCCCATTTGTCCCCAGGGCCCATTGTGACATCCCAGGGCCCCACTTTGTCCCCAGGGCCCATTGTTACAGGGTGGGACCCCCCTTGTCCCCAGGGCCCATTGTGACATCCTGGTGACTCCCTTTGTCCCCAGGGCCCATTGTGGCACCATGGGGACCCTCTTTGTCACTGGGGCCCATTGTGACATCCCAGGACCCCACTTTGTCTTAGAAGGTCACTAATCGGACTACTGGTACATCCTGACTCTGCTTTCTCAATAAACATTGAAGAACACCTGGGGTTTGTTTGCTCCAAGGGAAAACTTCCCTCCCACGGTTCCTGGTTCCCGGTCCTGTTTCCCGGTCCGATTTGGCTTCGCTATCAGAACAGCTGCTGCCTCCACAGCCGCGCTCAAAGTCCCCGTTGTGACACCGGGATGGCGGGAGAAGGGGGGTGGCGGGGGCGGCAGCGGCGGCTCATCCGGCGGCAGCGGCGGCGATTGGGGGGGGGCAGTCGGGGCTGGGCGGAAAAGCGGCGGCTGCTGCGGCTCCTCAGGCAGCGACAGCAGCAGCGATCGGGGGGACGTGGGGGGGCGGACAAGCGGCGGCTGCTGCGGCTCCTCAGGCAGCGACAGCAGCAGCGATCGGGGGGACGTGGGGGGGCGGACAAGCGGCGGCTCCTGCGGCTCCTCAGGCAGCGACAGCAGCAGCGATCGGGGGGACGTGGGGGGGCGGAAAAGCGGCGGCTCCTGCGGCTCCTCAGGCAGCGACAGCAGCAGCGATCGGGGGGACGTGGGGGGGCGGACAAGCGGCGGCTCCTGCGGCTCCTCAGGCAGCGACAGCAGCAGCGATCGGGGGGACGTGGGGGGGCGGACAAGCGGCGGCTCCTGCAGCTCCTCAGGCAGCGACAGCAGCAGCGATCGGGGGGACGTGGGGGGGCGGACAAGCAGCGGCTCCTCCGGCCGCGGCCAGGACGTGGCTTCGCCGGCACCGGGGCCCGAGACCGCGCGCTGTGGGGCTGCGGGGCGGGTGTGGGGCCGGGGGGCTCCGGGGGTCCGAATAGTGACCTTCTAAGACAAAGTGGGGTCCTGGGATGTCACAATGGGCCCCAGTGACAAAGAGGGTCCCCATGGTGCCACAATGGGCCCTGGGAACAAAGAGGGGTCCCCTGAATGTCACAATGGTCCCTGGGGACAAGGGGGGTCCCACCCTGTAGTAATGGGCCCTGGGGACAAACTGGGGTCCTGGGATGTCACAATGGGCCCTGGGGACAAACGGGGTGCCCAGGATGTCATAATGGGCCCAGGGGACAAAGAGGAGTCCCCAGGATGTCACATTAGGCCCTGGGGGAAAGAGGGGTCCCCAGGATGTCACAATGGCCTCTGGGGACTATAAGGGGTCCTGGGACGTCACAATGGGTCCTGGGGATAAAGGAGGTCCCCAGGATGTCACAATAGACCCTGGGGACAAGGGGGGTCTCCAGGATGTCACAATGGGCACCTGAGACAAAGGGGGGGTCCCCATTGTGTCACAATGCATCCCCAGTGACAAGGGGGTTCCCCATGGTGTCACAATGGGCCTTGGGGACAATTGGGGGTCCTGGGATGTCACTATGGGCCCTGGGGACAAAGGGAGGTTGCCAGGATGTCACAATGGGCCCTGGGGACAATGAGGGGTTCTGGGACGGCACAATGGGCCCTGGGCACAACTGGGGGGTCCTTAGATGGGGGGTCCTTATGTGGGGGGTGATGGTTAAAGTGTAAGTATGGAGAAGCTTGGCAGATTGATTATATTACACTTCCACAAACACGTCAAGGTAAGCGTTATGTACTTACAATGGTGGAAGCAACCACTGGATGGTTGGAAACATCTGCCGTACCTCATGCTACAGCCCGAAATACCATCTTGGGCCTTGAGAAGCAAGTGCTTTGGCGGCACGGTACGCCAGAAAGAATTGAATCAGACTATGGTACTCATTTCAAAAACAGTATTATAGATAATTGGGCCAAAGAACATGGTATTGAGTGGGTGTATCATATTCCATATCATGCACCAGCCTCTGGGAAAATTGAAAGGTGCAATGGTTTGTTAAAAACTACACTAAAGGCACTGGGTGGTGGAACCTTTAAAAACTGGGATTCACATTTAGCAAAAGCCACTTGGTTGGGCAACACTAGGGGATCAACCAATCGAGCCGGGCCTGCCCAATCAGAAATTCTATGGACTGTAGAAGGAGATAAAGTCCCTGTAGTACACATGAAAAATATGTTAGGATAGGCAGTCTGGGTTCCTCCTGCATCGGGCACAGGCAAAGCCCATTCGTGGGATTGTTTTTGCCCAGGGACCTGGCAGCACCTGGTGGGTGATGCTTAAGGATGGAGAAGTTCGGTGTGTACCTCAAGGGGATTTGATTTTAGGTGAAAATACTCAATACTGAACTGCATGATGTGAATTGCCGCACTAACAATGTTTAATAAGTGTCTTTCAGATCAAGACAATGGTGATGAAACCAGCGCTGGCTTCTTCGAGTGGCGCCCGACACCTTCTTGGAAGTTGGTGTCCTTAACCCACCAACAGGGGTCATGAGATGAACTTGGACCATTTTCCCTGCCCTGGGAGACTGTGGTGACAAAATGAACTTAATGAACTTTTCAAAGGATGGTCCACTGATTAATTACTCCTGTGTATATATGTACATATGTATATATATATATATATATATATAGTAGTAGTGATTAATTAGATTGTATTGATAGATTGTATTGATAAGGTTTAAGTATTCAGTGAATGTCATATTATAAGGGGTGGAATGTCCTGGTTTTGTTAAAAACAAGTTTCTCTTTTAGTGAATTTGCCTGTCAGCTAAAGTCTTCATATTAGCTGCATTTTCCTGGAGCACCCGACACATGTTTTGGTTAAACCTAGCAAGGGAATGCAAACTTATTGATAAGCACAGATGGACATCTCGCGAGAGGGGCAACGAGAAACTGGTGATCGAGAGACTGACCAACGGTGTATAACATTCCATTCACGTGAATACTTCATATAAAAGTGGGAGATCACGAGGATCTCAGCCCTTTGCCCTTTTTCCCTTTTTTCCTCATGGCTGACATTAGGAGAGGACCTTGCTGGTCGTCCCTGCGAACTGAGGCCTAGTGAGAGACTGAATCCAGCTCCGGTTGGCTACAGAGTCTAATCCAGGACTTTGGGTGCTGGCTCTGCAGTTGCTGAGACTTACAAGATTGGTTTTGTATATTTTGTATTATTTTCTCTATTCTTATTAGGAGCATTAGTAAAACATCTTTAACTTTTCCAACTCTCTTCTCTCTGTCCTTCTTTCCCTCCCGATCGCCTGTCCTGAGTGGGAAGGGGGGAGAGGGAGGGGCAAAAGGGGGAAGTGGGGGGGAGAGGAGGTTAACAATACATCTGCCAGGGTTTGATTGTCACCCCGCAATCCTAACCCTCGACAGATAATTGGCACCCAACGTGGGGCAAGAGAAGGGGGTAAATTTGGAGATTTTTGGCTTTTCTACTGCTCTGACGTACCTTCCAATTTTCTTGGCACGGTGCCAACTCATAGAGTTGTGATACTCGCGCGTGGGTTTGCTTTGGATATTATTTAGTGGTATTAAGGCAAAGTGAATTACATTGATTTAAAGATGTTATGGCAAAAGTTGTATCACAGTATCACAGTATGTTTGGGATTGGAAGGGACCTCAAAAGATCATCTAGTCCAATCCCCCTGCTGGAGCAGGAACGCCTAGGTGAGGTCGCACAGGAATGTGTCCAGGCGGGTTTGAATGTCTCCAGGGAAGGAGACTCCACAACCCCCCTGGGCAGCCTGTTCCAGTGCTCTGTTACCCTCACTGAGAAGAAGTTATTTCTCAAATTTAAGTGGAACCTCTTGTGTTCCAGCTTGATCCCATTGCCCCTTGTCCTATCATTGTTTGCCACTGAGAAGAGCCTGACTCCGTCCTCGTGGCACTCACCCTTTATATATTTATAAACATTAATAAGGTCACCCCTCAGTCTCCTCCAAACTAAAGAGCCCCAGCTCCCTCAGCCTTTCTTCATAAGGGAGATGCTCCACTCCCTTAATCATCTTTGTTGCCCTACGCTGGACCCTCTCCAGCAGTTCCCTGTCTTTCTGGAACTGAGGGGCCCAGAACTGGACACAATATTCCAGATGGGGTCTCACCAGGGTGGAGTAGAGGGGAAGGAGGACCTCTCTCGATCTGCTGACCACCCCCCTTGTAATACACCCAAGGATGCCATTGGCCTTCCTGGCCACAAGGGCCCAGTGCTGGCTCATGGTCATCCTGTTGTCCACCAGGACCCCCAGGTCCCTTTCCCCTACACTGCTCTCTAATAGGTCATGCCCCAACCTATACTGGAACTTGGGATTGTTCCTGCCCAGATGCAGGACTCTACACTTTCCCTTGTTAAATTCCATCAGGTTATCCCCCGCCCAACTCTCCAGCCTGTCCAGGTCCCGCTGGATGGCGGCACAGCCTTCTGGTGTGTCAGCCACTCCTCCCAGCTTAGTGTCATCAGCAAACTTGCTGATAGTACACTCAATTCCCTCCTCTAAATCGTTAATGGATATATTGAATAACATTGGCCCCAGTACTGACCCCTGAGGCACTCCACTAGATACTGGCCTCCAACTGGACTCCGCACCATTGACCACCACTCTCTGGCTTCTCTCATTAAGCCAGTTTGCAACCCACCTCACTACTCTATTGTCGAGACCACACCTCCTCAATTTAGCTGTGAGGATGCTGTGAGGGACTGTGTCAAAGGCTTTACTGAAGTCAAGGTAGACCACATCCACCGCTCTGCCATCATCCATCCACCTTGGTACATTCTCATAAAAGGCTATGAGGTTGGTCAAGCATGACTTACCCTTGGTAAAGCCATGCTGACTGCCCCTAATGACCCTCTTATCCCTGATGTGCCTTGAGATGGCACCAAGGATAAGCTGTTCCATTACTTTCCCAGGGACAGAGGTGAGGCTGACCGGTCTATAATTACCCGGGTCCTCCTTCTTGCCCTTTTTAAAGACTGGAGTGACATTTGCTTTCCTCCAATCCTCGGGCACCTCTCCCGTTTCCCAAGACTTGGCAAAAATGATGGATAGCGGTCTAGCAATGACTTCAGCCAGCTCCCTCAGCACCCGCGGATGCATCCCATCTGGACCCATGGATTTATGGATGTCCAGACTACTTAATTGTTCCCTAACCCAGTCCTCATCGACTAAAGCAAACTCCTCCATTAACCTGGCTTCATCTGGGGTCTCAGGGGTACAGGGTTCCCCAGGACAGCCTCCAGCAGAGTAGACAGAGACAAAGGCGGCATTCAGCAATTCTGCCTTCTCTGTGTCTTCTGCCACCAGGGCACCCACCTCATTCATCAGTGGGCCTACATTGCCTCTGGTATTAGTTTTATCTGCTATGTATTTGAAAAAGTTCTTCTTGCTGTCCTTGACCCCTCCCGCCAGCTGTAATTCTAAGGAGGCCTTGGCTACCCTAGCTGCCTTCCTGCATCCTCTATCAGCAGCCTTATATTCCTCCCAAGTGGCCAGTCCCTGCTTCCATGACCTGTAAACTCGCCTCTTCTGCTTGAGCATACCCAACAGATCCCTATTCAACCACGCAGGCCTTCTGACTCCCTTCCTCGACTTCCTACGTGTGGGGATGCTCTGATCCTGAGCATGGAAGAAGCAATCTCTGAATGCAATCCAGCTCTCTTGGGCCCCTTTTCCTTCAAGCAGTCTTGCCCATGGGATTTCCCCCAGCAATTGCTTGAAAAGGCCGAAATTAGCCCTGCCAAAGTCCAGGGTTGCAATTCTACTTGCTATTCTGTTTCTGCCACACGAGATGCTGAACTCCACCATCTCGTGGTCACTGCAACCCAGGCAGCCCTCGACCTTTACTGCTTCGACCAGACCCTCTTTGTTAGTGAGGATGAGATCCAGCAGTGTACCTCTCCTGGTGGGCTCCTCCACCATCTGCATGAGGAAGTTATCATCAATGCACTGGAGGAACCTCCTGGACTGTGGCTGGCTGGCTGAATGGTCCTTCCAGCAAACATCAGGGAAGTTAAAATCACCCACAACAACCAGGGCCTGTGACTGTGAGGCCACTCTCAGCTGCGCATAGAAGGCCTCATCAACTTCCTCAGTCTGATCTGGTGGCCTGTAATAGACACCTACAACAGTATCACCCCTGCCAGCCTGTCCCTTGATCCTGACCCATACACTCTCAACTCGTTCCTCATCCGCTCCTGGGCAGAATTTAGTACATTGCAGTTGCTCTCTCACATAGAGAACAACTCCACCACCACGCCTGGCTGGCCTGTCTTTCCTGAAAAGGGCGTAGCCATCCATGACCACATTCCAGTCATGTGAACTGTCCCACCACGTTTCTGTAATTGCCACCAGATCATAATCTCCCGACCGAACATAGGATTCTAACTCCTCCTGCTTATTCCCCATGCTGCGCGCATTGGTGTACAGGCATTTCAGGGAGGGAGCAGAGCACACCAATTTCTCCCTAGGGGCACAGGAGGCCACCCGGTCCTCATCTGTTTTAGAATGCTGCCCCACTGGGGCAAGCCCAACTACAAACCCATCCCCCTTCGAGCCTAGTTTAAAGCTCTCCAAATGAGCCCAGCTAATTCCTGCCCCAGCATCCTTTTGCCTCTGCGAGATAAGCCTTTCCAGCGTAACACTGTCCGGACTGGAGTCTTAAAAAACCACCCACCTGATGACATCATTTCAAGAGCAACAGCAGCAATTTGCAGAATTCAGCTTCTTTGGGGAACTCAGAAATTGCTGAGCTGACACCAAGTCCTGCTGTGTCCCTGTCACCCGCAGAGTGCCCGCATCCTCACCATGGTAGCGGGCATTGTGACAAAGGTTCTATGTCAGCTGGGTGTGGCAGCCGAGCGCCCCCTAGGGGAGGGGGAGCCTGTCAGCCCCGGGCCTGTCACTGCCTGCGGTCCCCCCTGTCAGCAGCGAGGCCTCGGAAATATTTCCAAAACATCCCCAGACTTGAGTCCAGCGTGGCCAAAAGTCTCCAAGAGACAAGTCGGAAAGAAGGATATGGAACAAAGGGAGAAAGCGAAGGGAGCAAGCCAAAGGGAGGGAAGAGGAAAATCTAGTGCCGGGCTGCAGGACTGAAATGGAGGAATGGAAAGACAAAAGCCAGGAAGCAGGAGAGTTTGAGAAAAGGAGAGAGGAAAGAAGAGACAGGCAGCCAGACGAGGGCTTAGTGAGAGAGGCTGGCACAGAGAACAGGATGAGAAGGAAATAAAGCAAGGCAAAATACGCCAAAGGACGTTTCCTTGATTCATATTTTCTACCACATTCATCTGGAGACAAGGAGGAAAGCCATCAGACCTGATGGATTAGGCCCAATCAAAAACCCCGGCTACTTGAGACACTTAGACTAAGCCTAAAATGCAAAGATCTCTCCATAAGGATGGGTTTTCTACTCTACTTCCACAATCTGCTGGCAGTACAAAAGAATAAGCGGCAGATCTACTTAGGCTGAGTTCACCGTGCTTTGCTCCTAAGACCATGCATACCATGGGAATACTTCAGCATTTCTGCTCTGGTTTTCAGTGTATTACACCAAAACACCAACCTGATGACATCATTTCAAGAGAAGCCACAGCAATTTGCAGAATTCAGCTTCTTTAGGGAACTGAGAAATTGCTGAGCTGACACCAAGTCCTGCTGTGTCCCTGTCACCCGCAGAGTGCCCGCATCCTCACCACGGTAGCGGGCATTGTGACAAAGGTTCTATGTCAGCTGGGTGTGGCAGCCGAGCGCCCCCTAGGGGAGGGGGAGCCTGTCAGCCCCGGGCCTGTCACTGCCTGCTGTCTCCCCCCTCAGCAGCGAGGCCTCTGAAAAGTTTCCAAAACATCCCCAGACTTCTGTCCAGCATGGCCAAAAGTCTCCAAGAGACAAGTCGGATAGAAGGATATGGAACAAAGGGAGAAAGCAAAGGGAGCAAGCCAAAGGGAGGGAAGAGGAAAATCCAGTGCCGGGCTGCAGGACTGAAATGGAGGAATGGAAAGACAAAAGCCAGGAAGCAGGAGAGTTTGAGAAAAGGAGAGAGGAAAGAAGAGACAGGCAGCCAGACGAGGGGTTAGTGAGAGAGGCTGGGACAGAGAACAGAATGAGGAGGAAATAAGGCAAGGCAGGGCTGGGCCAAAGGACGTTTCCTTGCTTCATATTTCCTACCACATTCATCTGGAGACAAGGAGGAAAGCCATCAGACCTGATGGATCAGGACCAATCAAAAACCCCGGCTACTTGAGACACTTAGACTAAGCCTAAAATGCAAAGATCTCTCCATAAGGATGGGTTTTATACTCTACTTCCACAATCTGCTGGCAGTACAAAAGAATAAGCGGCAGATCTACTTAGGCTGAGTCACGGTGCTTTGCTCCTAAGACCATGCATACCATGGGAATATTTCAGCATTTCTGCTCTGGTTTTCAGTGTATTACACCAAAACACCCACCTGATGACATCATTTCAAGAGCAACAGCAGCAATTTGCAGAATTCAGCTTCTTTGGGGAACTGAGAAATTGCTGAGCTGACACCAAGTCCTGCTGTGTCCCTGTCACCCGCAGAGTGCCCGCATCCTCACCACGGTAGCGGGCATTGTGACAAAGGTTCTATGTCAGCTGGGTGTGGCAGCCGAGCGCCCCCTAGGGGCAGGGGAGCCTGTCAGCCCCGGGCCTGTCACTGCCTGCTGTCTCCCCCCTTAGCAGCGAGGCCTCTGAAAACTTTCCAAAACATCCCCAGACTTGGGTCCAGCGTGGCCAAAAGTCTCCAAGAGACAAGTCGGAAAGAAGGATATGGAACAAAGGGAGAAAGCAAAGGGAGCAAGCCAAAGGGAGGGAAGAGGAAAATCTAGTGCTGGGCTGCAGGACTGAAATGGAGGAATGGAAAGACAAAAGCCAGGAAGCAGGAGAGTTTGAGAAAAGGAGAGAGGAAAGAAGAGACATGCAGCCAGACGAGGGGTTAGTGAGAGAGGCTGGCACAGAGAACAGGATGAGAAGGAAATAAGGCAAGACAAAATACGCCAAAGGACGTTTCCTTGCTTTATATTTTCTAACACATTCATCTGGAGACAAGGAGGAAAGCCATCAGACCTGATGGATTAGGCCCAATCAAAAACCCCGGCTACTTGAGACACTTAGACTAAGCCTAAAATGCAAAGATCTCTCCATAAGGATGGGTTTTCTACTCTACTTCCACAATCTGCTGGCAGTACAAAAGAATAAGCGGCAGATCTCCTTAGGCTGAGTCACGGTGCTTTGCTCCTAAGACCATGCATACCATGGGAATATTTCAGCATTTCTGCTCTGGTTTTCAGTGTATTACACCAAAACACCCACCTGATGACGTCATTTCAAGAGCAACAGCAGCAATTTGCAGAATTCAGCTTCTTTGGGGAACTGAGAAATTGCTGAGCTGACACCAAGTCCTGCTGTGTCCCTGTCACCCGCAGAGTGCCCGCATCCTCACCACGGTAGCGGGCATTGTGACAAAGGTTCTATGTCAGCTGTTGCTCTTGCGTCCGTCAAGAGAGCTACAACGAAGCATGCCGAACGGAGAAAATAGCAGCAGCTCATCTGTTCACACCTTGTTTCTGCCGTGTGCTCGAACGCCAAGACGTTCGTGCTGCTGTGAGATGAAAGACGTCCTTCTGAAGATGTGGTTGCTCACACCGGTCCACTTGTTAGTGTATCCATTCAGTGCTGGGCTGCGGGGCATTCAGAAGTGGCTCTGTGGAGACGTCTGCATAGAGGCAGCTGTCAGAACACGCACACTCGATTGTTCACCAAAACATATGCAGACGCGTCCTTACCCTATAGATTTCGATGCACAGAGTTCCCTGTGTTCGCAAGAGACAAGGGAATCGAATCTGTACGCACAGAAGCAATACCGGACCGTTTCCCTCGGAGTGAACACGAAAGAGCCGTCTATACACTCGCAGACACGGGAACGTGCCTCAATGCTGTCACAGAGGCAGCAGCTTTTGCACAGATGCTCTGGTGATTCTGGCACTTTCCAGGCACACTCCTGAAAGTCGCGCACACTGCTGTTCACTCGCTAAACGACCTCTTCGGAAACACGTCTCCGGTCCATGTACCGCTCAGATTTCTTCTCGTGTAACTGTGAACTGTGCCAGCGCGGGGATTCCGTCTCTGTTGAGCAGATGTCAATCCTGCCTCGCTTTTGCTTTGTTGCCTCTACCAAGATGATTTCCTGTTTCTCTCTTCACTGGAGCAGGCAGACACAGCCAACACACAGCAAGTGTCAAGAGACACACTCCGTCCGCTGAGCTCAACGCTTGTGCAGATGCACGTGTGCGACAAAGTCAACACACGTGCTTGTGGAGAGAAAGAAAGGGACTCACAGGCGTGTGGAGCGACCGATAGAAAGAGTGGGCGCTAAGGAACACAGAGTTTCAGGCAGACTGTCTCCACACAAACAGGCACCTGTCTGCAGGTATCCTAGATCTTGATTCTTGAACTTGAGGAAACATGCGTCTGAGCAAAACTCCCAAACGCTTCCATGAAAGACACAGGCTCTCCCACAAGCATACAAGTGTTTGCCCTCAGCTATAGATCAGGGACAAGCTTGTGAAGAGATGCCCTGATATTCTTTCGCCTTATGGCATCGTGTGTTTCATTTCTCTTGGAAATCGATTGCTAAGTGTCTTTCCTCGGGCGACTGTGAAGCATTTGCCACCGGAGGAGAAGTAGCACGGAGCAGCATTCAGTACTGTCTACGTCACGGCCCCTTATAAGACAGCGGCACTGGCGCACACACACACACACAGGAGACGGCAGCACTACTTAAAAACTTCAAGACGCTGGGAAGAAGTGCCAGTCCCTTAGACTGGAGTGGTACAGAGCACAGCTGCCGATGCAGCCCAGAACTACACCATAAAACACAACTGCGCAGAAACATCCAAAATGCAAAAACCATCCACGCTTTCAGCTGCTGATACAAGAAAACCAGGACCCGATTGGCGCTACACCAACTGGCACCGGCGTTCCGGATCCCGGGATGGCGCCCGGGATGCCTGTCGGGTCCCTCAAGCGCGACGAGACCCCGGGACCGTCTGACAGGCACAATGCAAGCCTCCCCACCTGCAATACAACACTGACACTAGGCTGGAGCTGCCCTGCCCGGGACACGCTGGCATCGCACTGTGAAGTTCCCTGGACCCTTCGCCTGCCCAAAAGGGACTGTTCCTGGATCACCCTTGCCCCAAAGAGAACTTTACCCCCCTCCCTGCAGTTCCCAACCCCTTCCCAGTCCCCCAGCCTCCACTTCTCTTTCAGAGGGCCAAGAGACTGAATCCATCTTCAACAGAGGAAAACACCACATGTGCTGATAGAGATCGTCCTGCATCACCAAGTTCCTCCTTGTCCTGGTTTTGTTGAAAAACAAGTTTCTCTTTTAGTGATTTTTTGCCTGTCAGCTAAAGCCTTCATATTAGCTGCATTTTCCTGGAGAACCCGACACATGTTTTGGTTAAACCTAGCAAGGGAATGCAAACTTATTGATAAGCACGGACGGACATCTCGCGAGAGGGGCAACGAGAAACTGATGACTGAGAGACTGACCAACCGTGTATAACATTCCATTCACGTGAATACTTCATATAAAAGTGGGAGATCACGAGGATCTCGGCCCCTTTTTTCCCTTTTTCCTCATGGCTGACATTAGGAGAGGACCTTGCTGGTCGTCCCTGCGAACTGAGGCCTAGTGAGAGACTGAATCCAGCTCCGGTTGGCTACAGAGTCTAATCCAGGACTTTGGGTGCTGGCTCTGCAGTTGCTGAGACTTACAAGATTGGTTTTGTATATTTTGTATTATTTTCCCTATTCTTATTAGTAGCATTAGTAAAACATCTTTAACTTTTCCAACTGTCTTCTCTCTGTCCTTCTTTCCCTCCCGATCGCCTGTCCTGAGTGGGAAGGGGAGAGGGAGGGGCAAAAGGGGGAAGTGGGGGGGAAAGGAGGTTAACAATACATCTGCCAGGGTTTGATTGTCACCCCGCAATATTAACCCTTGACAGATAATTGGCACCCAACGTGGGGCAAGAGAAAGGGGTAAATTTGGAGATTTTTGGCTTTTCTACTGCTCTGACGTACCTTTCAATTTTCTTGGCACAGTGACAACTCAGAGTTGTGATACTCGCGCGTGGGTTTGCTTTGGATATTATTTAGTGGTATTAAGGCAAAGTGAATTACATCGATTTAAAGATGTTACGGCAAAAGTTGTATCAGTTATTTTCTACATTGTGCTCGCTGATCCCATATCTGTGTTGGTGTTTCTTTCTGAATCGAAGTATTCATTATATAACAACAAGAAACTGGACAGCGGTCATGATGATACTGTGTGGTATGGCACTGGTTTATTTCACTATACTGCAGCCACTAATGAATTTCTACTCGCTTCTGCTTTACCTTGAAAAACCTCCAGGAGAGATTAAAGAGCAGAATGGCTCTATATTTGCTAATTGGTCAAGCGAATCTTTAGAAAGGCTGACTAACAATACTTCTGTGTTTTCGCTAGGACAGTTTGCAAATGTTTTAGAGAACTTTGAATATCCTTGGAGCTTTGTAGAACTGTGATGGTGTTATCTGGTTTGCTGAATGTGTGTCAGTTTGTGTTACTGTTAAGAGAAATGAGGTTCAATAGGAGGTTTGCGTCTCTTTTTAGTCCTGAGATTTGCAGTGCGTCTTCGGAAGCTTTAGCAAAAAGCACTCCTAGCCGCTCGAGAAAAGGCAAAACAGCCAAAGCTGCTGCTGCAGCCACTGCCCCCCAACCGCAGCTTCAGAGGCTGAAGCTACAGCTCCTCCGCAGAGCTCCTCTGCCAAGGTCGCTGCAGATAACGTTACTTCTCCAGCCTCAAAGGCTAACAAGGCAGCCCCCCCGCCTTCACACACTGGGCACTGTTGCTGCTGTAACCACAGCAATCACTGTGACAGTCATTCAGACTCTGAAAATGAATCAAATGATGGTGAACCCATATCAGCATCAGTTGCTGGTTGTAAGAAAGTCACTAGAAAGACTACCTGTGCAGCAGGTGATGGCACAGGGCCAACATCAACCCAAGAGGCATCATCATCAGGACAGGGTGGAGATGAAGTGACCACCACTCGGTCCTTTTCTCCAGGTGAGCTGAGAGATCTGCGAAAAGACTTCAGTCGTCGTGAAGGCGAGAATATTTTAACCTGGCTGCTGCGATGCTGGGACAATGAGGCAGAAACAATTGAATTGGAAGGTGGTGAAGCCAGGCAACTGGGATCTCTGTCAAAAGATTCCACCATTGATAGGGCAATTTCAAGAGAGTCTAATGCCTCTACTCTCTGGACCCGACTCCTGGCAGCTATGAAAGTCAGATTTCCCTACAAGGAAGATTGTATATCCAAGTTAGGGAAATGGAATACTATGGAGAGAGGTATCCAATTCCTGAGAGAATTAGCTGTGCGAGAGATCATCTATCTAGGACCAAACAGCCAAGAGGGGACAGACCCAGATAGAATCAATTGTACAAAATCTATGTGGTGCAGATTTGTACAAAGTGCACCACCTGCATATGCTAAGTCATTGGCAGGAATGGTCTGGTCAGCTAGAGGTATACAAGAAATTAATGAAGTGATTGAGCAGCTCCGGTACTTTGAGGACAGCCTTGCTGGTTCTCTACAGGCTTGTATATCCGCTGTGGAGAAACTGTGTGAAAAATCTGATGACCGGTTTGAAAAGCTGTTGCAAGAAATCAAAGAGCTCAGAGAAGACTCGTACCGTTCACGACCTGCACAAACCTATGTTTCAGCTGTTAAGAGAAGGCGTTTCCAATCTCGAGAGAGAGGGCAGAGACAGCCCACAAAAAGAGGTTCACTGTGGTTCTTCCTACATGAGCAGGGAGAAAACATCAATAAGTGGCATGGAAGGCCTACCTCAACTTCAAGAACGAGTACGTGAGATAAAAGGAAAAACTCCTAGGAAAGTGGCTGCTCCAGTTTACAAAAGGAGCAGAAGAGATTCTGATGCTCTTGAAGGAACCTCTAATTCACACCCAGAGACTGTGCAAAACAGGAATTAGAGGTGCCCTGCCTCCAACCAGGTGGAGGAAAGGGATAACAGAGTTTATTGGACTGTAGAAATACTATGGCCTGGTACAACACAACCCCAGGAGTACAAAGCTTTAGTGGACACTGGTGCTCAGTGCACAATAATTCCTTCTAATTATAAAGGAACGCAATCCATCAATATTGTTGGAGTGACTGGGGGATCCCAGGAACTGACTGTTGCAGAGGCTGAAATGAGCCTAACTGGAAAAAACTGGCAAAAGCATCCCATTGTGACTGGTCCAGATGCTCCGTGCATCCTTGGTATAGACTACCTCAGGAGAGGGTATTTTAAGGACCCAAAAGGGTATAGGTGGGCATTTGGTATAGCAGCTGTGGACACTGTGAAAATTGAACAGCTGTCTGATTTGCCTGGTCTTCCAGATGACCCTTCTGTTGTAGGACTGCTGATGGTTGACGATCAGCAGGTGCCAATTGCTACCACGACGGTGCATCGCTGGCAATATCACACCAATCGAGACTCTTGGATTCCTATCCAGAAGCTGATTCGTCAATTGGAAAGCCAGGGTGTGATCAGTAAGACTCGCTCACCTTTTAACAGCCCAATCTGGCCAGTGCGTAAGTCTAATGACGAGTGGAGACTAACTGTAGACTATCGTTGCCTGAATTAAGTTACACCACCACTGAGTGCTGCTGTGCCTGACATGCTAGAACTGCAATTTGAACTGGAGTCAAAGGCAGCCAAGTGGTATGCTACAATTGACATTGCTAATGCATTTTTCTCTATTCCTGTAGCAGCAGAGTGCAGGCCGCAGTTTGCTTTCACCTGGAGGGGCATCCAGTATACATGGAATCGCTTGCCCCAGGGGTGGAAACACAGTCCTACCATCTGCCATGGACTGATCCAGACCACGCTGGAGCAAGGTGAAGCTCCAGAACACTTGCAATATATTGATGACATCATCGTATGGGGCGACGCAGCGAAAGAAGTCTTCGAGAAATGTGAGAGAATAATTCCTATTCTTTTGGATGCTGGTTTTGCCATAAAACGAAGCAAGGTCAAGGGACCTGCACGAGAGATCCAGTTTTTAGGAATAAAATGGCAAGATGGCCGTCGTCAGATCCCAATGGATGTGATCAACAAAATTGCAGCAATGTCTCCACCTACTAATAAAAAGGAGACACAGACTTTCTTGGGCATTGTAGGTTTTTGGAGAATGCATATTCCTGACTACAGCCACATTGTGAGCCTCTCTATCGAGTGACTCGTAAAAAGAACCAATTTGAGTGGGGCCCTGAACAACGACAAGCCTTTGAACAAATTAAGCGTGAGATAACTCATGCGGTGGCCCTTGGACCAGTCCAAACTGGACTAGATGTTAAAAATGTGCTCTACACCGCAGCCGGAGATAATGGACTTACCTGGAGCCTCTGGCAGAAAGCACCAGGAGAAACCCGAGGTCAACCCTTAGGTTTTTGGAGTCGAGGATACAAAGGATCTGAGGCCAACTATACTCCAACTGAAAAGGAAATACTAGCAGCATATGAAGGAGTTCGAGCTGCTTCAGAAGTGATCGGCACCGAAAACGCTCCGCAACGACAGCAACGCCAAAACCAGAGATGGCATCAATCGAAACACCCTGCAGGGAGGCAGTGATGAGGCAAGGAGCCTCTTCTGCAACCCCAGGAAAAAGGACCCCAACGTCACGGCCCCTTATGAGATGGCGGCACTGGCGCGCACACACCCACAGAGCAGACGGCGGCACTGGCGCGCACACACCCACAGAGCAGACGGCGGCACTGGCGCGCACACACCCACAGAGCAGACGGCGGCACTGGCGCGCACACACCCACAGAGCAGACGGCGGCACAACCTAAGAACTTCTTCCCAGCATCTTGAAGTGTCAGTCCCTAGGACTGGAGGGGTAGAGAGCAGAGCTGCTGATGCAGCCCAGAATGACACCATAAATCACAACTGACCAGGAACATCCAAAATGCAAGAACCGTCCACGCTTTTGGCTGATGATACAATAATCCAGCACCCGATTGGCATTACGCCAATTAACACCGGCATTCTGGATCCCGGGATGGCACCTGAGAGGCCCATTGGGCCCCCGGAGGACAGCGAGACCCCGGGATCATCTGACAGATGCAAGGCAGGCTTCCCGAGCTACACGACAACGCAGACGCAGGCTGGAGCTGCCCTGCCCGGCACATGCTGGCATCGCACTGTAAAGTTCCCTGGGCCCTTTACCCACCCAAAGGGGACTTGTCCTGGACAGCCCTTTCCCTTATCAGAACTTTACCCCCATCCCTGCGATTCCCGGCCCCTTCCCAGCCCCCGTGCCTCCACTTATCTTTCAGAAGGCCGAGGGACCAAATCCACCTTCGACAGAGAAAACGCCACGTGCACTAACGGAGATGTTCCTGCATTGCCGGGGTCCTCTTCAACATCTACGGTAACACAGGAAAAGACACGCTCACTAAGCCGTGCCAGCATACAGTATAGCGGGGTAAACGCCGACTCCTCCCGCAACACCCACCTCCTCCTAAGTTCCTCGGCGTTCCGTTCGGCGCGTCGTGTCACGGGTGCGGTCACAAACCCTCATCGCTCGTAACACCTAAGACAGCGAGAAACAAAAGAACTGTAGGGCTTGGAGCGAGTCCCCAGCCCCACGCTCCTCCTCGCCCATACCCCGGCTCACCAGAAACGTTCCTCCAAGTCCAAAGGGCCCAAAAGGAGCCTGCAAAACAAGAAGGAAACGCTGAACCGAGTCACCGAGCGACACCGGGCTCCTCGACACCCACCGCCGCCTCACCTTCTCGGCTGCTGACCGGCGTGCGGCTTCGCCCCTCCGAGCTGGTCCACAGCACCTGCAAAAACAAAAGCACCTGCTCGGACGCTGCTCAAAAACAGCCCGCCCGTAGACGGGCCCATCTCCCCCTCCTTTACCTTGGCCGCTCTCCCACCTGCCTGCCCACCCTTGCTTTTGACTGCAACGCCCTTGACCACAGAGGTTCAGCTGCCGCCTGTAAAACACAACCCAATGACGCTCATACCTGCACTGGCAACACGGGACCTGAAACGAGCTGCTGCTTCGGCCCGACGCTCATTGTTCACCTTGCCCGAGGAGATGCGGTGCTAATACCCAGGTTTCCTCTTTGCTTCTATGAAAGAGACAAATGACCAAACTTACATAGAGCCACACGACACATCTTCCCGCTGGCATCACACACCGACCCACCTGCTTATGGCGCGGTGCTCGCCTCTTCTGTTGCTCTTTCGTACCAAGTCATCCCTCTACCTCTGAAAATAAGGTATTCAACAAGTCACCCAGACGCTCATCAACAGCTTGACCATTCCACAGGTTTGCTTTCTATTCAGGAATCCCACCCGACACTCTAATTGAGTCCCTAAAACACTGCGGAACGGACTGCCAGCTCCCCTGCCCACAGCTACTGCATCCCAGATGATCGCCCAACCTTTGCCTACACAATTGAATCTGTCAACAGATTAACCCTGGACTCCTAGAGTTTGCTCTACCCGCCCCTGACTCCACACCACCGGGCAGAGCAGCTCCGAGCCGAACGTGCACGTGCGCAGACAAACGCGCCACAGAACGCTATGGACAACACAACCGCAACAGCACCAAAAACGCTCTGCAACGACAGTGACCCAAAACCAGAGACGGCATCAATCCAAATGCCCTGCAGGGAGGCAGTGATGAGGCAAGGAGCCTCTTCTGCAGCCCCAGGAAAAAGAAAAAGGAACCGAACATCACACCCTTACGAGACAGCGGCACTGCCACACACACACGCAGAAGAGATGGCGGCACGACCTAAGAACTTCTTCCCAGCATCTTGAAGTGCCAGTCCCTTAGACTGGAGGAGTAGAGCGCAGAGCTGCTGATGCAGCCCAGATTGACACCGTAAGTCACAGCTGACCAGAAACGTCCAAAATGCAAGCACCGTCCACGCTTTTGGCTGATGATACAAGAATCCAGCACCCGATTGGCTCTACGCCAATTAACACCGACATTTCGGATCCCAGGATAGCACCTGAGAGGCCCGTTGGGCCCCCGGAGCACAGCGAGACCCCGGGATCGTCTGACAGGCACGAGGCAGGCTTCCCGAACTACACGACAACAGGCGCCGGCGGGAGCTGCCCTGCCCGGCAGATGCTGGCATCACACCGTAACGTTCCCTGACCCCTTATCTGCCCGAAGGGGACCGCTCCTAGACTGCGCTTTTCTGTCTGAGAACTTTAAACCCACCCTGCGATTCCCAGCCCCTTCCCAGCCCTCGTGCCTCCACTTATCTTTCAGAGGGCCGAGGCACCAAATCCACCTTCGACAGAGGAAAATGCCACCTGTGCTAACGGGGATCTTCCCGCAGTTGTCGCTTTCTCCATCGTCGCCTACAGTAAGGAAAGCGAGAACACGCACGCTAGCGAGCCCCCAAATAATATTTATCCATAGTAGCCTACGGTTCGTTGCTCACATTGGCTGAGTTCTGGGAGGTACATTTGAATGATCCACCGGGGGCCGCCGCACGCTGCAAAGGTTCTGGAGACAAGATGCTCTTCCAGGAGAAGAGATGACATTAACAACTATTAATACAGCAATACAAACCAAAAAACAACACTCCCTCTCCATTGTAGTCAGGAATCTTGGGAAAATGCAAAGCACCTGGAAATGAATCGACAAATGAAACATAATGATAAACAACTTTTCTACTACAGCTGTTGTTAAACCTTCGCTGTTCCTGAAGCTCTTACGTCAAACAGACACCTCTGCTTGTCCAAAGACATCTGCCTATTTGGATTAAACATCTCAAAAGCTGCTGAAGGAGCAGCAGAGAACCACCACCAAAGAGGCTCTGGAGCAGAATGAGCTCCCTGCCCGGGGACCGGGGCTCAAATACCCAGGGCTCCGCCCACCCCTTCCCACAAACCCCTGGGAAAGGGGCAGGGTCATTCACCCCAGACCCCCTCACCACCCTTATCAAATTACCTGGAATCTCCCTGAAAATGACAGCACCTGCACTTTATTGCTGCTATTGCAGCTACAATGAGACCGAGTATGGATTTCAACTTAGTTTTTCTAGGGAGCAGATAGAAAGTGAAATACAACTGCCAGCACTCCATCTCCATTGAAGTCAGGAATTTTGGGAAAATGCAAAGCACCTGGAACCAAATCAATGAATGAAACATAATGACAAACAACCTTTCTACTACAGCTGCTACTGAACCTTTGCTGCTCCTGAAGCTCGTACCTCGAACAGACACCTCCACTTCTCCAAAGACATCTGCCCATGTAGATTAAACGGCTCCAAAGCTGCCGAGGGGAGGGGTCGATCATCCCAGGCCCCGCCCACCACCCTTATAAAATCACCTGGACCCTAACTAGAAAAGACAGCACCTGTGGGAGATTTAAGGGATTTTCTTAAGGTTGTTGTGCAGATGGGTTTCTGTTAGATAGAGATTTATTTCTGAACTAGACAAAGCGACTCCAAGGCTGGCGCGAAGGCTGAAAAACAACATCTGTTATGAGAGTGAGGTAATTCTATAGTAACAAGACCCGAACGTGGACGATATCCGATCAGCCGACACGTGTTTGGAACGTGGACGCTTATCGGGAAATAACTGCGTATATAAGGAGGCTTGTCTCTGTAATAAATGGCTTCGCTTGAATTCGTGTTGAGTTGCGTGGAGTCCGTGAGTTTGCGCCCTCGCAAGCGGTGACCCCGACGTGATCCCTAAGGAGAATTTACAGAAGGCGCACGACCGCTGCAGGGAGCGAGCCCGAGCTGGAACGGCTCGGCTGGACCGTGACCGGGACGCGGGCTGCGTGACTCCCGATTGATGGCTACGGAGTGACAGAGGAGGGATAAAGGATCCGATATCGTCGCAACGGACGCCCAAAGAGGTGAGCAGCTGGGGGCGAGAGGAGATGGGGCAGAATATTTTTAAAGAAGAAGAAGAAATACTGCGGCTCCTCTTGCATATTCTCTCTAAGAGAGTGGTGAAGTATGAGGAGAGTAACCTCAAAAGATTGTTAATTTGGTGCAGAGGCAGTGGGTTTCCTGCTGACCTGTTAGGAGTTTTTCAAATAAAGACCTGGGAAAAAGTGGGAACTGTGTTGTGGAAGGCGATTAGTCGCAGTGAAAAATATGTTCTCAGCCTTGTAACCACCTGTAAACTGGTACTTACTACAGTGAAGCAATTAAAACCTGGAAAGACTGTTATGAGCATTAGTGACTCAAAACTTAAACTTGAACTTTGGGATGATATGTAAAAACCTAACCCTAACCCTAAACCCTAACCCGCTGTGAAGTGGCCGGGGCGGAGGTGTGAAGTGAAGTGGCCAGGCAGGCCAGGAGTTCAGGAGGGGACCCGCCCAGGAGTTCAGGGAGGGACTGAAGAATTCAGGAGGGGACCTAGGAGTTCAGGGGGTAACCCAAGAGTTCAGGAGCGGACCCAGGAGTGCCCCAAAGGACCCAGGAGTTCAGTAGGGGACCCAGGAGTGCCCCAAAGGATCCAGAGTTCAGGAGGGGACCCAGGAGTTCAGGGGGGAACCCAGAAGTTCTGAGGGGACCCAAGAGTTCAGGAGGGGACCCAAGAGTGCCCCAAAGGATTCAGAGTTCAGGACGGGACCCACCCAGGAGTTCAGGAGGAGAACCAGCAGTGCCCCAAAGGACCCAGGAGTTCAGGGGGGAACACAGGAGTTCGGAGGGGACCCAAGAGTTCAGGAGGGGACCCAGGCGTTCTGAGGGGACCCAGGAGTGCCCCAAAGTACCCAAGAGTTCGGGGGGGACCCACCCAGGAGTTCGGGAGGGGACCCAGAAGTGCCCCAAAGGACCCAGCAGTTCAGGGGGGAACCCAAGAGTACTGAGGAGACCCAGGAGTGCCCCAAAGGACCCAGGAGTTCTGAGGGGACCCAAGAGTTCCCCAAAGGACCCAAGAGCTTAGGAAGGAACCCAGGAGTGCCCCAAAGGATCCAGAGTTCAGGAGGGGACCCAAGAGTTCAGGAGGGGACCCAGGAGTGCCCCAAAGGACCCAGGAGTTCAGTGGGGGACCGAAGAGTTCTGAGGGGACCCAAGAGTGCCCCAAAGGACCCAGGAGTTCAGTGGGGAACCCAGGAGTTCTGAGGGGACCCAAGAGTGCCCCAAAGGACCCAGGAGTTCAGGAGGGGACCGACCCAGGACTTCAGGAAGGGACCCACCCAGGACTTCAGGAGGGACCCACCCAGGACTTCAGGAGGGACCCACCCAGGACTTCAGGAGGGGACCCTGGAGTTCTGAGGTGACCCAGGAGTTCAGGAGGGACCCATTCAGGAGTTCAGAAGGGACCCATTCAATAGTTCAGGAGGGGGACCAGGAGTGCCCCAAAGGACCCAGGAGTTCAGGGGTGAACCCAGGAGTTCTGAGGGGACCCAAGAGTTCCCCAAGGGACCCAAGAGCTTAGAGGGGGACCCAGGAGTGCCCCAAAGGACCCAGGAGTTCAGGAGGGGACCCGCCCAGGAGTTCAGGAGGGGACCCGCCCAGGAGTTCAGGGAGGGACTGAAGAATTCAGGAGGGGACTTAGGAGTTCAGGGGGTAACCCAAGCGTTCAGGAGCGGACCTAGGAGTGCCCCAAAGGACCCAGGAGTGCCCCAAAGGATCCAGAGTTCAGGAGAGGACCCAGGAATGCCCCAAAGGACCCAGGAGTTCAGGGGGGAACCCAGCCGTTCTGAGATAACCCAGGAGTGCCCCAAAGGACCCAAGAGTTCAGGGGGGAACCCAAGAGTACTGAGGAGACCCAGAAGTGCCCCAAAGGACCCAGGAGTTTAGTGGTGAAGCCAGGAGTTCTGAGGGGACCCAAGAGTTCCCCAAAGGACCCAAGAGCTTAGGAGGGGAGCCAAGAGTGCCCCAAAGGATCCAGAGTTCAGGAGGGGACCCAGGGGACCTCAAGTCCTGGGTGGGTCCCGCCATGAACTCCTTGGTGGGTCCCTCCTGAACTTTTGGGTCCCACCCTGAACTCCTGGGTCCTTTGGGGCACTCCTGGTCCCCCTCCTGAACTCCTGAATGGGTCCCTCCTGAACTCCTGAATGGGTCCCTCCTGAAGTCCTGGGTGGGTCCCTCCTGAACTCTTGAGTCCCCTCCTGAACTCTGGATCCTTTCGGGCACTCCTGGTTCCCCTCCTGAACTCTGGATCCTTTGGGGCACTCCTGGATCCCCTCCTGAACTCTGGATCCTTTGGGGCACTCCTGGGTCCCCTCAGAACGCCTGGGTTCCCCCCTGAACTCCTGGGTCCTTTGGGGCACTCCTGGGTCCCCTCCTGAACTCTGGATCCTTTGGGGCACTCCTGGTCCCCCTCCTGAACTCCTGAATGGGTCCCCTCAGAACTCATGGGTCCCCTCCTGAAGTCCTGGGTGGGTGCCTCCTGAACTTTTGGGTCCCACCCTAAACTCCTGGGTCCTTTGGGGCACTCCTGGTCTCCCTCCTGAACTCCTGAATGGGTCCTGCCATGAAGTCCTGGGTGGGTCCCTCCTGAACTCTTGGGTCCCCTCCTGAACCCTGGATCCTTTGGGGCACTCCTGGGTCCCCTCCTGAACTCTGGGTCCTTTGGGGCACTCCTGGGTCCCCACCTGAACTCCTGGGTGGGTCCCTCCTGAACTCCTGGGTGCCCTCCTGATCACTTGGGTCCTTTGGGGCACTCTTGGGTCCCCTCAGAACTCCTGGGTTCCCCACTGAACTCCTGGGTCCTTTGGGGCACTCCTGGTCCCCCTCCTGAACTCTTCGGTCCCCCACTGAACTCCTGGGTCCTTTGGGGCACTCCTGGGTCCCCTCCTGAACTCTTGGGTCCCCTCCTGAACTCTGGATCCTTTGGGGCAGTCCTGGGTCCCCTCCTAAGCTCTTGGGTCCTTTGGGGAACTCTTGGGTCCCCTCAGAACTCCTGGGTTCACCCCTGAACTCCTGGGTCCTTTGGGGCACTTCTGGGTCTCCTCAGTACTCTTGGGTTCCCCCCTGAACTTTTGGGCCCTTTGGGGCACTGCTGGGTCCCCTCCTGATCTCCTGGGTGGGTGCCCTCCCGAACTCCTGGGTGGGTGCCCTCTTGAACTCCTGGGTGGGTCCCTCACGAATTCCTGGGTACTTTGGGGCTCTCCTGGGTTCCCTCAGAACGGCTGGGTTCCCCCCTGAACTCCTGGGTCCTTTGGGGCATTCCTGGGTCCTCTGCTGAACTCTGGATCCTTTGTGGCACTCCTGGGTCCCCTCCTGAACTCCTGGGTCCGCTCCTGAACTCTTGGGTTACCCCCTGAACTCATAGGTCCCCTCCTGAATTCTTCAGTCCCTCCCTGAACTCCTGGGCGGGTCCCCTCCTGAACTCCTGGGCGGGTCCCCTCCTGAACTCCTGGGCGGGTCCCCTCCTGAACTCCTGGGCGGGTCCCCTCCTGAACTCTTGGGTCCTTTGGGGCACTTCTGGGTCCCCTCCTGAACTCCTGAATGGGTCCCTCCTGAACTCCTGGGTCCCCTCCTGAAGTCCTGGGTGGGTCCCGACATGAAGTCCTGGGTGGGTCCCTCCTGAATTCTTGGGTCCCCTCCTGAACTCTGGATCCTTTGGGGCACTCCTGGGTTCCCCCCTGAACTCCTGGGTCCTTTGGGGCACTGCTGGGTCCCCTCCTGAACTCCTGGGTGGGTCCCCTCCTGAACTCCTGGGTGGGTCCCCTCCTGAACTCCTGGGTGGGTCCCCTCCTGAACTCCTGGGTGGGTCCCCTCCTGAACTCCTGGGTGGGTCCCCTCCTGAACTCCTGAGTGGGTCCCCTCCTGAACTCCTGGGTGCCCTCCTGATCTCTTGGGTCCTTTGGGTCACTCTTGTGTCCCCTCAGAACTCCTGGGTTCCCCACTGAACTCCTGGGTCCTTTGGGGTACTCTTGGGTCCCCTCCTGAACTCTTGGGTCCCCTCCTGAACTCTTGGGTCCTTTGGGGCACTCCTGGGCTCCCCCTCTAAGCTCTTGGGTCCTTTGGGGAACTCTTGGGTCCCCTCAGAACTCCTGGGTTCCCCCCTGAACTCCTGGGTCCTTTGGGGCACTGCTGGGTCCCCTCCTGAACTCCTGGGTGGGTCCCTCCTGAACTCCTGGGTGGGTCCCTCCTGAACTCCTGGGTGGTGCCCTCCTGAACTCCTGGGTGGTGCCCTCCTGATCTCTTGGGTGCCCTCCTGATCTCTTGGGTGCCCTCCTGATCTCTTGGGTCCTTTGGGGCACTCCTGGGTCTCCTCAGAACTCCTGGGTTCCCCACTGAACTCCTGGGTCCTCTCCTGAACTCCTGGGTCCGCTCCTGAACTCCTAGGTCCCCTCCTGAACTCTTCAGTCCCTCCCTGAACTCCTGGGCGGGTGCCCTCCTGAACTCCTGGGCGGGTGCCCTCCTGAACTCCTGGGCGGGTGCCCTCCTGAACTCCTGGGCGGGTGCCCTCCTGAACTCCTGGGCGGGTGCCCTCCTGAACTCCTGGGCGGGTGCCCTCCTGAACTCCTGGGCGGGTGCCCTCCTGAACTCCTGGGCGGGTGCCCTCCTGAACTCCTGGGCGGGTGCCCTCCTGAACTCTGGATCCTTTGGGGCACTCTTGGGTCCCCTCCTGAACTCCTGGGTCCTTTGGGGCACTCCTGGTCCCCCTCCTGAACTACTGAATGGGTCCCCTCAGAACTCCTGGGTCCCCTCCTGAACTCTGGATCCTTTCAGGCACTCCTGGGTCCCCTCCTGAACTACTTAATGGGTCCCCTCAGAACTCCTGGGTCCCCTCCTGAACTCTGGATCCTTTCAGGCACTCCTGGGTCCCCTCCTGAACTCTGGATCCTTTCAGGCACTCCTGGGTCCCCTCCTGAACTCTGGATCCTTTGGGGCACTCCTGGGTCCCCTCCTGAACTCTGGATCCTTTGGGGCACTCCTGGGTCCCCTCCTGAACTCTGGATCCTTTGGGGCACTCCTGGGTCCCCTCCTGAACTCTGGATCCTTTGGGGCACTCCTGGGTCCCCTCCTGAACTCTGGATCCTTTGGGGCACTCCTGGGTCCCCTCCTGAACTCTGGATCCTTTGGGGCACTCCTGGGTCCCCTCCTGAACTCTGGATCCTTTGGGGCACTCCTGGGTCCCCTCCTAAGCTCTTGGGTCCTTTGGGGAACTCTTGGGTCCCCTCAGAACTCCTGGCTTCACCACTAAACTCCTGGGTCCTGTGGGGCATTCCTGGGTCCCCTTCTGAACTCTGGATCCTTTGGGGCACTCCTGGTCCCCCTCCTGAAGTCCTGGGTGGGTCCCTCCTGAAGTCCTGGGTGGGTCCCTCCTGAACTCCTGGGTGGGTCCCTCCTGAACTTTTGGGTCCCACCCTAAACTCCTGGGTCCTTTGGGGCACTCCTGGTCTCCCTCCTGAACTCCTGAATGGGTCCCGCCATGAAGTCCTGGGTGGGTCCCTCCTGAACTCTTGGGTCCCCTCCTGAACCCTGGATCCTTTGGGGCACTCCTGGGTCCCCTCCTGAACTCCTGGGTCCTTTGGGGCACTCCTGGGTCCTTTGGGGCACTGCTGGGTCCCCACCTGAACTCCTGGTTGGGTCCCTCCTGATCACTTGGGTGCCCTCCTGATCACTTGGGTGCCCTCCTGATCACTTGGGTCCTTTGGGGCACTGCTGGGTCCCCTCCTGAACTCCTGGGTGGGTGCCCTCCTGAACTCCTGAGTGGGTCCCCTCCTGAACTCCTGGGTGCCCTCCTGATCTCTTGGGTCCTTTGGGTCACTCTTGTGTCCCCTCAGAACTCCTGGGTTCCCCACTGAACTCCTGGGTCCTTTGGGGTACTCTTGGGTCCCCTCCTGAACTCTTGGGTCCTTTGGGGCACTCCTGGGCTCCCCCTCTAAGCTCTTGGGTCCCTTGGGGAACTCTTGGGTCCCCTCAGAACTCCTGGGTTCCCCCCTGAACTCCTGGGTCCTTTGGGGCACTGCTGGGTCCCCTCCTGAACTCCTGGGTGGGTCCCTCCTGAACTCCTGGGTGGGTCCCTCCTGAACTCCTGGGTGGGTCCCTCCTGAACTCCTGGGTGGGTCCCTCCTGATCTCTTGGGTGCCCTCCTGATCTCTTGGGTGCCCTCCTGATCTCTTGGGTCCTTTGGGGCACTCCTGGGTCTCCTCAGAACTCCTGGGTTCCCCACTGAACTCCTGGGTCCTCTCCTGAACTCCTGGGTCCGCTCCTGAACTCCTAGGTCCCCTCCTGAACTCTTCAGTCCCTCCCTGAACTCCTGGGCGGGTGCCCTCCTGAACTCCTGGGCGGGTGCCCTCCTGAACTCCTGGGCGGGTGCCCTCCTGAACTCTGGATCCTTTGGGGCACTCTTGGGTCCCCTCCTGAACTCCTGGGTCCTTTGGGGCACTCCTGGTCCCCCTCCTGAACTACTGAATGGGTCCCCTCAGAACTCCTGGGTCCCCTCCTGAACTCTGGATCCTTTCAGGCACTCCTGGGTCCCCTCCTGAACTACTTAATGGGTCCCCTCAGAACTCCTGGGTCCCCTCCTGAACTCTGGATCCTTTCAGGCACTCCTGGGTCCCCTCCTGAACTCTGGATCCTTTCAGGCACTCCTGGGTCCCCTCCTGAACTCTGGATCCTTTGGGGCACTCCTGGGTCCCCTCCTGAACTCTGGATCCTTTGGGGCACTCCTGGGTCCCCTCCTGAACTCTGGATCCTTTGGGGCACTCCTGGGTCCCCTCCTGAACTCTGGATCCTTTGGGGCACTCCTGGTTCCCCTCCTGAACTCTGGATCCTTTGGGGCACTCCTGGGTCCCCTCCTGAACTCTGGATCCTTTGGGGCACTCCTGGGTCCCCTCCTGAACTCTGGATCCTTTGGGGCACTCCTGGGTCCCCTCCTAAGCTCTTGGGTCCTTTGGGGAACTCTTGGGTCCCCTCAGAACTCCTGGCTTCACCACTAAACTCCTGGGTCCTGTGGGGCATTCCTGGGTCCCCTTCTGAACTCTGGATCCTTTGGGGCACTCCTGGTCCCCCTCCTGAAGTCCTGGGTGGGTCCCTCCTGAACTCCTGGGTGGGTCCCTCCTGAACTTTTGGGTCCCACCCTAAACTCCTGGGTCCTTTGGGGCACTCCTGGTCTCCCTCCTGAACTCCTGAATGGGTCCCGCCATGAAGTCCTGGGTGGGTCCCTCCTGAACTCTTGGGTCCCCTCCTGAACCCTGGATCCTTTGGGGCACTCCTGGGTCCCCTCCTGAACTCCTGGGTCCTTTGGGGCACTCCTGGGTCCTTTGGGGCACTGCTGGGTCCCCACCTGAACTCCTGGTTGGGTCCCTCCTGATCACTTGGGTGCCCTCCTGATCACTTGGGTGCCCTCCTGATCACTTGGGTGCCCTCCTGATCACTTGGGTCCTTTGGGGCACTCTTGGGTCCCCTCAGAACTCCTGGGTCTTTTGGGGCACTCCTGGTCCCCCTCCTGAACTCTTCGGTCCCCCACTGAACTCCTGGGTCCTTTGGGGCACTCCTGGGTCCTTTCCTGAACTCTTGGGTCCCCTCCTGAACTCTGGATCCTTTGGGGCACTCCTGGGTCCCCTCCTAAGCTCTTGGGTCCTTTGGGGAACTCTTGGGTCCCCTCAGAACTCCTGGCTTCACCCCTGAACTCCTAGGTCCTTTGGGGCACTCCTGGGTTACCTCAGAACGGCTGGGTTCCCCCCTGAACTCCTGGGACCTTTGGGGCACTCCTGGGTTACCTCAGAACGGCTGGGTTCCCCCCTGAACTCCTGGGTCCTTTGGGGCATTCCTGGGTCCTCTCCTGAACTCTGGATCCTTTGGGGCACTCCTGGGTCCCCTCCTGAACTCCTGGGTCCTTTGGGGCACTCCTGGGTCCGCTCCTGAACGCTTGGGTTACCCCCTGAACTCCTAAGTCCCCTCCTGAATTCTTCAGTCCCTCCCTGAACTCCTGGGCGGGTCCCCTCCTGAACTCCTGGGCGGGTCCCCTCCTGAACTCCTGGGCGGGTCCCCTCCTGAACTCTTGGGTCCTTTGGGGCACTTCTGGGTCCCCTCCTGAACTCCTGAATGGGTCCCTCCTGAACTCCTGGGTCCCCTCCTGAAGTCCTGGGTGGGTACCGCCATGAAGTCCTGGGTGGGTCCCTCCTGAATTCTTGGGTCCCCTCCGGAACTCTGGATCCTTTGGGGCACTCCTGGGTCCCCTCCTGAACTCTGGATCCTTTGGGGCACTCCTGGGTTCCCCCCTGAACTCCTGGGTGGGTCCCCTCCTGAACTCCTGGGTCCTTTGGGTCACTCTTGGGTCCCCTCAGAACTCCTGGGTCCTTTGTGGTACTCTTGGGTCCCCTCCTGAACTCTTGGGTCCCCTCCTGAACTCTTGGGTCCTTTGGGGCACTCCTGGGTCCCCCTCTAAGCTCTTGGGTCCCTTGGGAAACTCTTGGGTCCCCTCAGAACTCCTGGGTTCACCCCTGAACTCCTGGGTCCTTTGGGGCACTCCTGGGTCTCCTCAGTACTCTTGGGTTCCCCCCTGAACTCTTGGGCCCTTTGGGGCACTGCTGGGTCCCCTCCTGATCTCCTGGGTGGGTGCCCTCTTGAACTCCTGGGTGGGTCCCTCACGAACTCCTGGGTCCTTTGGGGCACTCCTGGTCCCCCTCCTGAACTCTTCGGTCCCCCACTGAACTCCTGGGTCCTTTGGGGCACTCCTGGGTCCTTTCCTGAACTCTTGGGTCCCCTCCTGAACTCTGGATCCTTTGGGGCACTCCTGGGTCCCCTCCTAAGCTCTTGGGTCCTTTGGGGAACTCTTGGGTCCCCTCAGAACTCCTGGCTTCACCCCTGAACTCCTAGGTCCTTTGGGGCACTCCTGGGTTACCTCAGAACGGCTGGGTTCCCCCCTGAACTCCTGGGACCTTTGGGGCACTCCTGGGTTACCTCAGAACGGCTGGGTTCCCCCCTGAACTCCTGGGTCCTTTGGGGCATTCCTGGGTCCTCTCCTGAACTCTGGATCCTTTGGGGCACTCCTGGGTCCCCTCCTGAACTCCTGGGTCCTTTGGGGCACTGCTGGGTCCCCTCCTGAACTCCTGGGTGGGTCCCCTCCTGAACTCCTGAATGGGTCCCTCCTGAACTCCTAAGTCCCCTCCTGAATTCTTCAGTCCCTCCCTGAACTCCTGGGCGGGTCCCCTCCTGAACTCCTGGGCGGGTCCCCTCCTGAACTCTTGGGTCCTTTGGGGCACTTCTGGGTCCCCTCCTGAACTCCTGAATGGGTCCCTCCTGAACTCCTGGGTCCCCTCCTGAAGTCCTGGGTGGGTACCGCCATGAAGTCCTGGGTGGGTCCCTCCTGAATTCTTGGGTCCCCTCCGGAACTCTGGATCCTTTGGGGCACTCCTGGGTCCCCTCCTGAACTCTGGATCCTTTGGGGCACTCCTGGGTTCCCCCCTGAACTCCTGGGTCCTTTGGGGCACTGCTGGGTCCCCTCCTGAACTCCTGGGTGGGTCCCCTCCTGAACTCCTGGGTCCTTTGGGTCACTCTTGGGTCCCCTCAGAACTCCTGGGTCCTTTGTGGTACTCCTGGGTCCCCTCCTGAACTCTTGGGTCCCCTCCTGAACTCTTGGGTCCTTTGGGGCACTCCTGGGTCCCCCTCTAAGCTCTTGGGTGCCTTGGGAAACTCTTGGGTCCCCTCAGAACTCCTGGGTTCACCCCTGAACTCCTGGGTCCTTTGGGGCACTCCTGGGTCTCCTCAGTACTCTTGGGTTCCCCCCTGAACTGCTGGGTCCTTTGGGGCACTTCTGGGTCCCCTCCCGAACTCCTGGGTGGGTCCCCCCCGAACTCTTGGGTACTTTGGGGCACTCCTGGGTCCCCTCAGAACGCCTGGGTCCCCTCCTGAACTCCTGGGTCCCCTCCGAATTCCTGTGTTCCCCCCTTTGTTCCATATCCTTCTTTCCGACTTGTCTCTTGGAGACTTTTGGCCACGCTGGACCCAAGTCTGGGGATGTTTTGGAAACTTTTCAGAGGCCTCGCTGCTGAGGGGGGAGACAGCAGGCAGTGACAGGCCCGGGGCTGACAGGCTCCCCCTCCCCTAGGGGGCGCTCGGCTGCCACACCCAGCCGACATAGAACCTTTGTCACAATGCCCGCTACCGTGGTGAGGATGCGGGCACTCTGCGGGTGACAGGGACACAGCAGGACTTGGTGTCAGCTCAGCAATTTCTCAGTTCCCCAAAGAAGCTGAATTCTGCAAATTGCTGCTGTTGCTCTTGAAATGATGTCATCAGGTGGGTGTTTTGGTGTAATACACTGAAAACCAGAGCAGAAATGCTGATATATTCCCATGGTATGCATGGTCTTAGGAGCAAAGCACCGTGACTCAGCCTAAGTAGATCTGCCGCTTATTCTTTTGTACTGCCAGCAGATTGTGGAAGTAGAGTAGAAAACCCATCCTTATGGAGAGATCTTTGCATTTTAGGCTTAGTCTAAGTGTCTCAAGTAGCCGGGGTTTTTGATTGGGCCTAATCCATCAGGTCTGATGGCTTTCCTCCTCGTCTCCAGATGAATGTGGTAGGAAATATAAAGCAAGGAAACGTCCTTTGGCGTATTTTGTCTTGCCTTATTTCCTTCTCATCCTGTTCTCTGTGCCAGCCTCTCTCACTAACCCCTCGTCTGGCTGCTTGTCTCTTCTTTCCTCTCTCCTTTTCTCAAACTCTCCTGCTTCCTGGCTTTTGTCTTTCCATTCCTCCATTTCAGTCCGGCAGCCCGGCACTAGATTTTCCTCTTCCCTCCCTTTGGCTTGCTCCCTTCGCTTTCTCCCTTTGTTCCATATCCTTCTTTCTGACTTGTCTCTTGGAGACTTTTGGCCACTCTGGACCCAAGTCTGGGGATGTTTTGGAAACTTTTCAGAGGCCTGGCTGCTGAGGGGGGAGACAGCAGGCAGTGACAGGCCCGGGGCTGACAGGCTCCCCCTCCCCTAGGGGGCGCTCGGCTGCCACACCCAGCTGACATAGAACCTTTGTCACAATGCCCGCTACCGTGGTGAGGATGCGGGCACTCTGCGGGTGACAGGGACACAGCAGGACATGGTGTCAGCTCAGCAATTTCTGAGTTCCCCAAAGAAGCTGAATTCTGCAAATTGCTGCTGTTGCTCTTGAAATGATGTCATCAGGTGGGTGTTTTGGTGTAATACACTGAAAACCAGAGCAGAAATGCTGAAATATTCCCATGGTATGCATGGTCTTAGGAGCAAAGCACCGTGACTCAGCCTAAGTAGATCTGCCGCTTATTCTTTTGTACTGCCAGCAGATTGTGGAAGTAGAGTATAAAACCCATCCTTATGGAGAGATCTTTGCATTTTAGGCTTAGTCTAAGTGTCTCAAGTAGCCGGGGCTTTTGATCGGGCCTAATCCATCAGGTCTGATGGCTTTCCTCCTCGTCTCCAGATGAATGTGGTAGAAAATATAAAGCAAGGAAACGTCCTTTGGCCTAGCCTTGCCTTCCCTTATTTCCTTCTCATCCTGTTCTCTGTGCCAGCCTCTCTCACTAAGCCCTTGTCTGGCTGCATGTCTCTTCTTTCCTCTCTCCTTTTCTCAAACTCTCCTGCTTCCTGGCTTTTGTCTTTCCATTCCTCCATTTCAGTCCTGCAGCCCGGCACTAGATATTCCTCTTCCCTCCCTTTGGCTTGCTCCCTTCGCTTTCTCCCTTTGTTCCATATCCTTCTTTCCGACTTGTCTCTTGGAGACTTTTGGCCACGCTGGACCCAAGTCTGGGGATGTTTTGGAAAGTTTTCAGAGGCCTCGCTGCTGACAGGGGGCACAGCAGGCAGAGACAGGCCCGGGGCTGACAGGCTCCCCCTCCCCTAGGGGGCGCTCGGCTGCCACACCCAGCTGACATAGAACCTTTGTCACAATGCCCGCTACCGTGGTGAGGATGCGGGCACTCTGCGGGTGACAAGGACGCAGCAGGACTTGGTGTCAGCTCAGCAATTTCTCAGTTCCCCAAAGAAGCTGAATTCTGCAAATTGCTGCTGTTGCTGTTGCAATGATGTCATCAGGTGGGTGTTTTGGTGTAATACACTGAAAACCAGAGCAGAAATGCTGAAATATTCCCATGGTATGCATGGTCTTAGGAGCAAAGCACCGTGACTCAGCCTAAGGAGATCTGCCGCTTATTCTTTTGTACTGCCAGCAGATTGTGGAAGTAGAGTTTAAAACCCATCCTTATGGAGAGATCTTTGCATTTTAGGCTTAGTCTAAGTGTCTCAAGTAGCCGGGGTTTTTGATTGGGCCTAATCCATCAGGTCTGATGGCTTTCCTCCTCGTCTCCAGATGAATTTGGTAGAAAATATAAATCAAGGAAACGTCCTTTGGCGTATTTTGCCTTGCCTTATTTCCTTCTCATCCTGTTGTCTGTGCCAGCCTCTCTCACTAAGCCCTCGTCTGGCTGCATGTCTCTTCTTTCCTCTCTCCTTTTCTCAAACTCTCCTGCTTCCTGGCTTTTGTCTTTCCATTCCTCCATTTCAGTCCTGCAGCCCGGCACTAGATTTTCCTCTTCCCTCACTTTGCCTTGCTCCCTTCGCTTTCTCCCTTTGTTCCATATCCTTCTTTCCGACTTGTCTCTTGGAGATTTTGGCCACGCTGGACCCAAGTCTGGGGATGTTTTGGAAACTTTTCAGTGGCCTCGCTGCTAAAGGGGGGAGACAGCAGGCAGTGACAGGCCCGGGGCTGACAGGCTCCCCCTCCCCTAGGGGGCGCTCGGCTGCCACACCCAGCTGACATAGAACCTTTGTCACAATGCCCGCTACCGTGGTGAGGATGCGGGCACTCTGCGGGTGACAGGGACACAGCAGGACTTGGTGTCAGCTCAGCAATTTCTCAGTTCCCCAAAGAAGCTGAATTCTGCAAATTGCTGCTGTTGTTCTTGAAATGACGTCATCAGGTGGGTGTTTTTGTCTAATACACTGAAAACCAGAGCAGAAATGCTGAAATATTCCCATGATATGCATGGTCTTAGGAGCAAAGCACCGTGACTCAGCCTAAGGAGATCTGCCGCTTATTCTTTTGTACTGCCAGCAGATTGTGGAAGTAGAGTATAAAACCCATCCTTATGGAGAAATCTTTGCATTTTAGGCTTAGTCTAAGTGTCTCAAGTAGCCGGGGTTTTTGATTGGGCCTAATCCATCAGGTCTGATGGCTTTCCTCCTCGTCTCCAGATGAATGTGGTAGAAAATATAAAGCAAGGAAACCTCCTTTGGCCCAGCCTTGCCTTGCCTTATTTCCTTATCATCCTGTTCTCTGTGCCAGCCTCTCTCACTAACCCCTCGTCTGGCTGCATGTCTCCTCTTTCCTCTCTCCTTTTCTCAAACTCTCCTGCTTCCTGGCTTTTGTCTTTCCATTCCTCCATTTCAGTCCTGCAGCCCGGCACTAGATTTTCCTCTTCCCTCCCTTTGGCTTGCTCCCTTCGCTTTCTCCCTTTGTTCCATATCCTTCTTTCCGACTTGTCTCTTGGAGACTTTTGGCCACGCTGGACCCAAGTCTGGGGATGTTTTGGCAATATTTCCGAGGCCTCGCTGGTGACGGGGGGACAGCAGGCAGTGACAGGCCCGGGGCTGACAGACTCCCCCTGCCCTAGGGGGCGCTCGGCTGCCACACCCAGCTGATATAGAACCTTTGTCACAATGCCCGCTACCGTGGTGAGGATGCGGGCACTCTGCGGGTGACAGGGACACAGCAGGACTTGGTGTCAGCTCAGCAATTTCTCAGTTCCCCAAAGAAGCTGAATTCTGCAAATTGCTGCTGTTGCTCTTGAAATGATGTCATCAGTTGGGTGTTTTGGTGTAATACACTGAAAACCAGAGCAGAAATGCTGAAGTATTCACATGGTATTCATGGTCGTAGGAGCAAAGCACCGTGACTCAGCCTAAGTAGATCTGCTGCTTACTCTTTTGTACTGCCAGCAGATTGTGGAAGTAGAGTATAAAACCCATCCTTATGGAGAGATCTTTGCATTTTAGGCTTAGTCTAAGTGTCTCAAGTAGCCGGGGTTTTTGACTGGGCCTAATCCATCAGGTCTAATGGCTTTCCTCCTCGTCTCCAGATGAATGTGGTAGAAAATATAAGGCAAGGAAACGTCCTTTGGCGTATTTTGTCTTGCCTTATTTCCTTCTCATCTTGTTCTCTGTCCCAGCCTCTCTCACTAAGCCCTCGTCTGGCTGCCTGTCTCTTCTTTCCTCTCTCCTTTTCTCAAACTCTCCTGCTTCCTGGCTTTTGTCTTTCCATTCCTCCATTTCAGTCCTGCAGCCCGGCACTAGATTTTCCTCTTCCCTCCCTTTGGCTTGCTCCCTTCGCTTTCTCCCTTTGTTCCATATCCTTCTTTCCGACTTGTCTCTTGGAGACTTTTGGCCACGCTGGACTCAAGTCTGGGGATGTTTTGGAAATATTTCCGAGGCCTCGCTGCTGACAGGGGGGACCGCAGGCAGTGACAGGCCCGGGGCTGACAGGCTCCCCCTCCCCTAGGGGGCGCTCGGCTGCCACACCCAGCTGACATAGAACCTTTGTCACAATGCCCGCTACCATGGTGAGGATGCGGGCACTCTGCGGGTGACAGGGACACAGCAGGACTTGGTGTCAGCTCAGCAATTTCTGAGTTCCCCAAAGAAGCTGAATTCTGCAAATTGCTGCTGTTGCTCTTGAAATGATGTCATCAGGTGGGTGGTTTTTTAAGACTCCAGTCCGGACAGTGTTACGCTGGAAAGGCTTATCTCGCAGAGGCAAAAGGATGCTGGGGCAGGAATTAGCTGGGCTCATTTGGAGAGCTTTAAACTAGGCTCGAAGGGGGATGGGTTTGTAGTTGGGCTTGCCCCAGTGGGGCAGCATTCTAAAACAGATGAGGACCGGGTGGCCTCCTGTGCCCCTAGGGAGAAATTGGTGTGCTCTGCTCCCTCCCTGAAATGCCTGTACACCAATGCGCGCAGCATGGGGAATAAGCAGGAGGAGTTAGAATCCTATGTTCGGTCGGGAGATTATGATCTGGTGGCAATTACAGAAACGTGGTGGGACAGTTCACATGACTGGAATGTGGTCATGGATGGCTACGCCCTTTTCAGGAAAGACAGGCCAGCCAGGCGTGGTGGTGGAGTTGTTCTCTATGTGAGAGAGCAACTGCAATGTACTAAATTCTGCCCAGGAGCGGATGAGGAACGAGTTGAGAGTGTATGGGTCAGGATCAAGGGACAGGCTGGCAGGGGTGATACTGTTGTAGGTGTCTATTACAGGCCACCAGATCAGACTGAGGAAGTTGATGAGGCCTTCTATGCGCAGCTGAGAGTGGCCTCACAGTCACAGGCCCTGGTTGTTGTGGGTGATTTTAACTTCCCTGATGTTTGCTGGAAGGACCATTCAGCCAGCCAGCCACAGTCCAGGAGGTTCCTCCAGTGCATTGATGATAACTTCCTCATGCAGATGGTGGAGGAGCCCACCAGGAGAGGTACACTGCTGGATCTCATCCTCACTAACAAAGAGGGTCTGGTCGAAGCAGTAAAGGTCGAGGGCTGCCTGGGTTGCAGTGACCACGAGATGGTGGAGTTCAGCATCTCGTGTGGCAGAAACAGAATAGCAAGTAGAATTGCAACCCTGGACTTTGGCAGGGCTAATTTCGGCCTTTTCAAGCAATTGCTGGGGGAAATCCCATGGGCAAGACTGCTTGAAGGAAAAGGGGCCCAAGAGAGCTGGATTGCATTCAGAGATTGCTTCTTCCATGCTCAGGATCAGAGCATCCCCACACGTAGGAAGTCGAGGAAGGGAGTCAGAAGGCCTGCGTGGTTGAATAGGGATCTGTTGGGTATGCTCAAGCAGAAGAGGCGAGTTTACAGGTCATGGAAGCAGGGACTGGCCACTTGGGAGGAATATAAGGCTGCTGATAGAGGATGCAGGAAGGCAGCTAGGGTAGCCAAGGCCTCCTTAGAATTACAGCTGGCGGGAGGGGTCAAGGACAGCAAGAAGAACTTTTTCAAATACATAGCAGATAAAACTAATACCAGAGGCAATGTAGGCCCACTGATGAATGAGGTGGGTGCCCTGGTGGCAGAAGACACAGAGAAGGCAGAATTGCTGAATGCCGCCTTTGTCTCTGTCTACTCTGCTGGAGGCTGTCCTGGGGAACCCTGTACCCCTGAGACCCCAGATGAAGCCAGGTTAATGGAGGAGTTTGCTTTAGTCGATGAGGACTGGGTTAGGGAACAATTAAGTAGTCTGGACATCCATAAATCCATGGGTCCAGATGGGATGCATCCGCGGGTGCTGAGGGAGCTGGCTGAAGTCATTGCTAGACCGCTATCCATCATTTTTGCCAAGTCTTGGGAAACGGGAGAGGTGCCCGAGGATTGGAGGAAAGCAAATGTCACTCCAGTCTTTAAAAAGGGCAAGAAGGAGGACCCGGGTAATTATAGACCGGTCAGCCTCACCTCTGTCCCTGGGAAAGTAATGGAACAGCTTATCCTTGGTGCCATCTCAAGGCACATCAGGGATAAGAGGGTCATTAGGGGCAGTCAGCATGGCTTTACCAAGGGTAAGTCATGCTTGACCAACCTCATAGCCTTTTATGAGAATGTACCAAGGTGGATGGATGATGGCAGAGCGGTGGATGTGGTCTACCTTGACTTCAGTAAAGCCTTTGACACAGTCCCTCACAGCATCCTCACAGCTAAATTGAGGAGGTGTGGTCTCGACAATAGAGTAGTGAGGTGGGTTGCAAACTGGCTTAATGAGAGAAGCCAGAGAGTGGTGGTCAATGGTGCGGAGTCCAGTTGGAGGCCAGTATCTAGTGGAGTGCCTCAGGGGTCAGTACTGGGGCCAATGTTATTCAATATATCCATTAACGATTTAGAGGAGGGAATTGAGTGTACTATCAGCAAGTTTGCTGATGACACTAAGCTGGGAGGAGTGGCTGACACACCAGAAGGCTGTGCCGCCATCCAGCGGGACCTGGACAGGCTGGAGAGTTGGGCGGGGGATAACCTGATGGAATTTAACAAGGGAAAGTGTAGAGTCCTGCATCTGGGCAGGAACAATCCCAAGTTCCAGTATAGGTTGGGGCATGACCTATTAGAGAGCAGTGTAGGGGAAAGGGACCTGGGGGTCCTGGTGGACAACAGGATGACCATGAGCCAGCACTGGGCCCTTGTGGCCAGGAAGGCCAATGGCATCCTTGGGTGTATTACAAGGGGGGTGGTCAGCAGATCGAGAGAGGTCCTCCTTCCCCTCTACTCCACCCTGGTGAGACCCCATCTGGAATATTGTGTCCAGTTCTGGGCCCCTCAGTTCCAGAAAGACAGGGAACTGCTGGAGAGGGTCCAGCGTAGGGCAACAAAGATGATTAAGGGAGTGGAGCATCTCCCTTATGAAGAAAGGCTGAGGGAGCTGGGGCTCTTTAGTTTGGAGGAGACTGAGGGGTGACCTTATTAATGTTTATAAATATATAAAGGGTGAGTGCCACGAGGACGGAGTCAGGCTCTTCTCAGTGGCAAACAATGATAGGACAAGGGGCAATGGGATCAAGCTGGAACACAAGAGGTTCCACTTAAATTTGAGAAATAACTTCTTCTCAGTGAGGGTAACAGAGCACTGGAACAGGCTGCCCAGGGGGGTTGTGGAGTCTCCTTCCCTGGAGACATTCAAACCCGCCTGGACACATTCCTGTGCGACCTCACCTAGGCGTTCCTGCTCCAGCAGGGGGATTGGACTAGATGATCTTTTGAGGTCCCTTCCAATCCCAAACATACTGTGATACTGTGATACAACTTTTGCCATAACATCTTTAAATCAATGTAATTCACTTTGCCTTAATACCACTAAATAATATCCAAAGCAAACCCACGCGCGAGTATCACAACTCTATGAGTTGGCACCGTGCCAAGAAAATTGGAAGGTACGTCAGAGCAGTAGAAAAGCCAAAAATCTCCAAATTTACCCCCTTCTCTTGCCCCACGTTGGGTGCCAATTATCTGTCGAGGGTTAGGATTGCGGGGTGACAATCAAACCCTGGCAGATGTATTGTTAACCTCCTCTCCCCCCCACTTCCCCCTTTTGCCCCTCCCTCTCCCCCCTTCCCACTCAGGACAGGCGATCGGGAGGGAAAGAAGGACAGAGAGAAGAGAGTTGGAAAAGTTAAAGATGTTTTACTAATGCTCCTAATAAGAATAGAGAAAATAATACAAAATATACAAAACCAATCTTGTAAGTCTCAGCAACTGCAGAGCCAGCACCCAAAGTCCTGGATTAGACTCTGTAGCCAACCGGAGCTGGATTCAGTCTCTCACTAGGCCTCAGTTTGCAGGGACGACCAGCAAGGTCCTCTCCTAATGTCAGCCATGAGGAAAAAAGGGAAAAAGGGCAAAGGGCTGAGATCCTCGTGATCTCCCACTTTTATATGAAGTATTCACGTGAATGGAATGTTATACACCGTTGGTCAGTCTCTCGATCACCAGTTTCTCGTTGCCCCTCTCGCGAGATGTCCATCCGTGCTTATCAATAAGTTTGCATTCCCTTGCTAGGTTTAACCAAAACATGTGTCGGGTTCTCCAGGAAAATGCAGCTAATATGAAGACTTTAGCTGACAGGCAAATTCACTAAAAGAGAAACTTGTTTTTAACAAAACCAGGACATTCCACCCCTTATAATATGACATTCACTGAATACTTAAACCTTATCAATACAATCTATCAATACAATCTAATTAATCACTACTACTATATATATACATATGTACATATGTACATATATACACAGGAGTAATTAATCAGTGGACCATCCTTTGAAAAGTTCATTAAGTTCATTTTGTCACCACAGTCTCCCAGGGCAGGGAAAATGGTCCAAGTGCATCTCATGACCCCTGTTGGTGGGTTAAGGACACCAACTTCCAAGAAGGTGTCGGGCGCCACTCGAAGAAGCCAGCGCTGGTTTCATCACCATTGTCTTGATCTGAAAGACACTTATTAAACATTGTTAGTGCGGCAATTCACATCATGCAGTTCAGTATTGAGTATTTTCACCTAAAATCAAATCCCCTTGAGGTACACACCGAACTTCTCCATCCTTAAGCATCACCCACCAGGTGCTGCCAGGTCCCTGGGCAAAAACAATCCCACGAATGGGCTTTGCCTGTGCCCGATGCAGGAGGAACCCAGACTGCCTATCCTAACATATTTTTCATGTGTACTACAGGGACTTTATCTCCTTCTACAGTCCATAGAATTTCTGATTGGGCAGGCCCGGCTCGATTGGTTGATCCCCTAGTGTTGCCCAACCAAGTGGCTTTTGCTAAATGTGAATCCCAGTTTTTAAAGGTTCCACCACCCAGTGCCTTTAGTGTAGTTTTTAACAAACCATTGCACCTTTCAATTTTCCCAGAGGCTGGCGCATGATATGGAATATGATACACCCACTCAATACCATGTTCTTTGGCCCAATTATCTATAATACTGTTTTTGAAATGAGTACCATTGTCTGATTCAATTCTTTCTGGCGTACCGTGCCGCCAAAGCACTTGCTTCTCAAGGCCCAAGATGGTATTTCGGGCTGTAGCATGAGGTACGGCAGATGTTTCCAACCATCCAGTGGTTGCTTCCACCATTGTAAGTACATAACGCTTACCTTGACGTGTTTGTGGAAGTGTAATATAATCAATCTGCCAAGCTTCTCCATACTTACACTTTAACCATCACCCCCCACATAAGGACCCCCCATCTAAGGACCCCCCAGTTGTGCCCAGGGCCCATTGTGCCGTCCCAGAACCCCTCATTGTCCCCAGGGCCCATTGTGACATCCTGGCAACCTCCCTTTGTCCCCAGGGCCCATAGTGACATCCCAGGACCCCCAATTGTCCCCAAGGCCCATTGTGACACCATGGGGAACCCCCTTGTCACTGGGGATGCATTGTGACACAATGGGGACCCCCCCTTTGTCTCAGGTGCCCATTGTGACATCCTGGAGACCCCCCTTGTCCCCAGGGTCTATTGTGACATCCTGGGGACCTCCTTTATCCCCAGGACCCATTGTGACGTCCCAGGACCCCTTATAGTCCCCAGAGGCCATTGTGACATCCTGGGGACCCCTCTTTGTTCCCAGGGCCCATTGTGGCACCATGGGGACCCTCTTTGTCACTGGGGCCCATTGTGACATCCCAGGACCCCACTTTGTCTTAGAAGGTCACTATTCGGACCCCCGGAGCCCCCCGGCCCCACACCCGCCCCGCAGCCCCACAGCGCGCGGTCTCGGGCCCCGGTGCCGGCGAAGCCACGTCCTGGCCGCGGCCGGAGGAGCCGCTGCTTGTCCGCCCCCCCACGTCCCCCCGATCGCTGCTGCTGTCGCTGCCTGAGGAGCCGCAGGAGCCGCCGCTTGTCCGCCCCCCCACGTCCCCCCGATCGCTGCTGCTGTCGCTGCCTGAGGAGCCGCAGGAGCCGCCGCTTGTCCGCCCCCCCACGTCCCCCCGATCGCTGCTGCTGTCGCTGCCTGAGGAGCCGCAGGAGCCGCCGCTTTTCCGCCCCCCCACGTCCCCCCGATCGCTGCTGCTGTCGCTGCCTGAGGAGCCGCAGCAGCCGCCGCTTGTCCGCCCCCCCACGTCCCCCCGATCGCTGCTGCTGTCGCTGCCTGAGGAGCCGCAGCAGCCGCCGCTTTTCCGCCCCCCCACGTCCCCCCGATCGCTGCTGCTGTCGCTGCCTGAGGAGCCGCAGGAGCCGCCGCTTGTCCGCCCAGCCCCGACTGCCCCCACCCAATCGCCGCCGCTGCCGCCGGATGAGCCGCCGCTGCCGCCCCCGCCACCCCCCTTCTCCCGCCATCCCGGTGTCACAACGGGGACTTTGAGCGCGGCTGTGGAGGCAGCAGCTGTTCTGATAGCGAAGCCAAATCGGACCGGGAAACAGGACCGGGAACCAGGAACCGTGGGAGGGAAGTTTTCCCTTGGAGCAAACAAACCCCAGGTGTTCTTCAATGTTTATTGAGAAAGCAGAGTCAGGATGTACCAGTAGTCCGATTAGTGACCTTCTAAGACAAAGTGGGGTCCTGGGATGTCACAATGGGCCCCAGTGACAAAGAGGGTCCCCATGGTGCCACAATGGGCCCTGGGGACAAAGGGAGTCACCAGGATGTCACAATGGGCCCTGGGGACAAGGGGGGTCCCACCCTGTAACAATGGGCCCTGGGGACAAAGTGGGGCCCTGGGATGTCACAATGGGCCCTGGGGACAAATGGGGTCCTGGGACGTCACAATGGGTCCTGGGGATAAAGGGGGTCCCCAGGATGTCACAATGGGCACTTGAGACAAAGGTGGGGTCCCCATTGTGTCACAATGCGTCCCCAGTGACAAGAGGGTTCCCCATGGTGTCACAATGGGCCCTAGGGACAATTGGGGGTCCTGGGATGTCACAATGGGCCCTGAGGACAACAGGGGGTCCCCACGGTGTCAAAATGGGCCCTGGTGACATACGGGGCAGCCCAGGATGTCACAATGGGCCCTGGGGACAAAGAGGGGTCCCCAGGATGTCACAATAAGCCCTGGAAACAATTGGGGGGTCCTGAGATGTCACAATGTGCCCTGGAGACAAAGGGGTTCCCCACCCTATCACAATGGGCCTTGGGGACAAAGGGGGGTCCCCAGGATGTCACAATAGGCCCTGGGGACAAAGAGGGGTCCCCTGAATGTCACAATGGGCCCTGGGGACAAAGGGGGGTCCCCAGGATGTCACAATAAGCCCTGGAAACAATTGGAGGGTCCTGAGATGTCACAAAGGGCCCTGGGGACAAGGGGGTGTCCTGGGATGTCACAATGGACCCTGGGGACAAATAGCAGTTCCCTGAATATCACAATGGGCCCTGGAGACAAGGGGTGTCCTGGGATGTCACAATGGGCCCCAGTGACAAAGGGCGTCCCTATGGTGCCAAAATGGGGCCTGGGGACAAAGGGGGTCCCCAGGAAGTCACAATGGGCCCTGGGGACAAGCAGGGTACCCACGGTGTCACAATGGGCCCTGGGGACAAAGGGGGGTCCCGAGGATATCACAATGGGCCCTGGGGACAATTGGGGGATCCTGGGATGTCACAATGGGCCCTGGGGACAAAGAGGAGTCCCCTAAATGTCACAATGGGCCCTGGAGACAGAGGGGCTCCCCATGGTGCCATAATGGGCCCTGAGGAAAAAGCGGGGTCGCCAGGATGTCACAATGGGCTCTTGGAAAAATGGAGGGTCCTGGGATGTCACAATGGGCCCTGGGGACAAAGGAGGTCCCCAGGATGTCACAATGACCCCTTGGGACAACGGGGCCATTGTGGACATCACAATGGGTCCTGGGAACAAAGTGGGGTCCCCAGGATGGCACAATGTGCCCTGGAGACAAAGGGGTTCCCCACCCTATCACAATGGGCCTTGGGGACAAAGGGGGGTCCCCAGGATGTCACAATAGGCCCTGGGGACAAAGAGGGGTCCCCTGAATGTCACAATGGGCCCTGGGGACAAAGGGGGGTCCCCAGGATGTCACAATAAGCCCTGGAAACAATTGGGGGGTCCTGAGATGTCACAATGGGCCCTGGGGACAAAGGGGGTCCCCAGGATTTCAAAATGGGCCCTGGGGACAAAGGGAGTCCCCACACTGTCACAATACGCCCTGGGGACAAAGGGGGTGCCCAGGATGTCACAATGGGTCCTGGGGACAAAGGGGGTCCTGTGATGTCACAATGGGCCCTGGGGACAAAGGGGGTCCGCATGGTGCCACAATGGACCCTGGGGACAAACGAGGTCCCCAGGATGTCACAATGGGCCCTAGGGACAAAGGGAGTCCCCACCCTGTCACAATAGGCCCTGGGGACAAAGGGGGTGCCCAGGATGTCACAATGGGTCCTGGGGACAAAGGGCATCCCCATGGTGCCACAATGGACCCTAGTGACAAACGAGGTCCCCAGGATGTCACAACGGGCCCTAGGGACAAAGGGGGGTCCCCAGGATCTCACAATGGACCCTGGGGACAAAGGGGGGGCCTGGGACGTCACAATGGGCCCTGGGGACAATGGGGAGTCCTGGGATGTCACAATGAGCCCTGGGCACAATTGGGGGGTCCTTAGATGTCACAACGGGCTCTGGGGACAAAGGGCGTCTCCAGGATGTCACAATGGGCCCTGGGGACAAAGTGGGGTCCTGAAATGTCACAATGGGCCCTGGGCACAAAGGGGGTTCCCAGGATGTCACAATGGGCTGTGGGGACAACGGGGATTCCAAAGGTGTCACAATGGGCCCTTGGGACAAAGGCTGTCCCCCGAATGTCACAATGGGCCCTGGGGACAAAGGGGGTCCCCAGGATGTCACAATGGGCCTTCAGTATAAAGTGGGGTCCTGGGATGTCACAATGGGCCCTGGAGACAAAGGGGGGTCCTGGGACGTCACAATGGGCCCTGCGGATCAAGGATGGTGCCCTGGATATCACAATGGGCTCTGGGGACAATGGGGGGTCCTGGAATGTCACAATGGTCCCTAGGGACAAAGGGGGGTCCCTTGGATGTCACAATGGGGCTGGGGACAAAGGGGGTCCCCACGGTGTCACAATGGGCCCTGCGGACAATGGGGGTCCTCAGGATGTCACAATGGGCCCTGGGGACAAGGGGGATACCCACTGTTTCAAAATGGGCCCTGGGGACAAGGGGGTCCCCAGGATCTCACAGTGGGCCGTGGGGACAAAGAGGGGTCCCCAGGATTTCACAATGGACCCTGGGGACAAAGGGGGGTCCTGGGACGTCACAATGGGCCCTGGGGACAACGGGTTCCCCAGGATGTCACAATGGGCTCTGGGGACAAAGGAGGTCCCCAGGATGACACAATGGGCCCTGGGGATGACAGGGGGTCCTGGGACGTCACAATGGGCCCTGGGGACAATGGGACATCCTGATATGTTACAATGAACCCTGGGCACAATTGGGGGGTCCTTAGATGCCACAATGGGCCCTGGGGACAAAGGGGGTCCCCACGGTGTCACAATGGGCGCTGGGGACAAAGGGGAGTCCCCAGTATGTCACAATGGGCCCTGGAGACAATGGGGGGTCCTGGGATGTCACAATGGGCCCTGGGGACAACGGGGGTCCCGACGGTGTCACAATGGGCCCTAGGGACAAAGGCTGTCCCCTGATTGTCACAATGGGCCCTGTGGACAATGGGGGTCCCCAGGATGTCACAATGGGCTCTGGGGACAATGGGGGATCTGGGGATGTCACAATGGGCCCTGGGGACAAAGGGGGTCCCCAGGACGTCACAATGGGCCCCAGTGACAAAGGGGGTCCCAATGGTGCCACAATGGGTCCTGGGGAAAAAGGGGGTCCCCAGGATGTCACAATGGGCTCTGGGGACAAGGGGGGGTCCCCATAGTGTTACAATGGGTCCCCAGTGACAAGGGGGGTCCCCAGGATGTCACAATGGGCCCTGGGGACAAAGGGGGTCCTGGGACTTCACTATGGGCCCTGGGGACAAGGGGCGGTCCCCAAGATGTCACAATGGGTCCTGGGGACAAGGGGGTCCCCAGGATGTCACAATGGGCCCTGGGGACAAGGGGCGGTCCCCAAGATGTCACAATGGGTCCTGGGGACAAGGGGGTCCCCAGGATGTCACAATGGGCCCTTAGGACAAGGGGGGTCCCCAAGGTGTCACAATGGGCCCTGGGGACAATGGGGAGTCCTGGGACATCACAACAGGCCTGGGGACAAGGGGGATCTCCACCCTGTCACAATGTGCCCTGGGGCAAAGGGGGGTCCTGGGATGTCACAATTGGCCCGGGGGACAAAGGGGGTCCCCATGGTACCACAATGGGCCCTGGGGACAAAGGGGATCCCCAGGATGTCACAATGGGCCCTTAGGACAAGGGGGGTCCCCAAGGTGTCACAATGGGCCCTGGGGACAATGGGGAGTCCTGGGATATCACAACAGGCCTGGGGACAAGGGGGATCTCCACCCTGTCACAATGGGCCCTGGGGACAAAGGGGGGTCCTGGGATGTCACAATTGGCCCTGGGGACAAAGGGGAGTCCCCAGGATGTCACAATGGGCCCTGAGGACAAGGGGAGGTCCCCATGGTGTCACAATGGGTCCTCAGTGAGAAGGGGGTCCCCCATGGTTTCACAATGGGCCCTGGGGACAAGGGGGATCCCCAGGGTGTCACAATGGACCCTGGGGAGAAGGGTTTAGGCGGTTGTGTTAGGGGGTTGGAGGATTAGGTGGTGCAGGATTTGGGGGTGCAAGGATTTTGCGGGGCCTGATTTGTGGCTGCAGAGTCTGGGGTTGCAGGTTCCAGGGGTGCAGGATTTGGAGGTTCAGGGTTTAGGGCAGTAGGATATTTGGGTGCAGGAGTTTGGAGTGCCGGGTTTGGGGGCCAGGATTTGGGGTTGCAGGATTTAGGGGTGCAGTGGTTTGGAGTGCAGTGTTTTGGGGTGCAGGGTTTGGGGAAGGAGGATATGGGGGTGCAGGGTATAGGAGAGCAGGATCTTGGGGTGCAGGGGTTTGGGGTGGAGGGCTTGGTAGGGCAGGATTTGGGGGTGGAAATTTTATTGGGTAGGGCTGGGGGTGCAGGATTTGGGGGTGAAGGGGTTGTGAGGTGCAGGGTTGTGGGGTGCAGGGTTTGGGAGATCGGGACGTGGGGCTGGAGGATTTGGGGGTGCAGGGTTTGGAGCAGCAGGATCTGGGGGTGCAGAGTTGGGGGGTGCAAGATTGGGGGTAGCAGGGTTTTGGGAAGCAGGGTTTCGGGGTCAGGCTTTAGGGGGACAGGGTTTGGGGGGCAGGGTTGGGAGGGATGATTTTGGGGTGCAGGGTTTAGGGCAGCACGATCTTGGGGTGAAGGGGTTTGGTGTGAAGGGTTGGGTAGGACAGGATTTGGGGTGCAGGTTTTTAGAGTGCAACTTGTGGGGGTCAGGATTTGGGGTACAGGGTTTGGGGGTGCAGGGTTTAGTGGTGCAGGGTTTGGGGGTGCAGGTCTTGGGGAGGCAGAATTAGGGTGCAAGACTTGAGGGTGCAGGGTTTGGGGGTTTGGGACATGGGGCTGGAGGATTTAGGGGTGCAGGATTTGGGGTGCAGTGTGTGGGGGTGCAAGATCTTGGGGTGTACGAGCTTTGGGTGTGGGATTTGAAGGACAATGATTTGGGGGTGCAGGGATTGGGGGTGTAGGGTTTTGGGGTTGATGCGTTTGGAGATTCGGGATGTGGAGGTCAAGGATTTAGGGGTACAAGGGCTGGTTGCAGGATTTGGGGGTACAGGGTTGGTTGCAGGATTTGGGGTGCAGGGTTTGAAGTGCAGGGCTAAAGGGGGCAGGATTTGGAGGTGCAAGATTTGGTGGTCTGGGGTACTGGGCTGCAGGGTTTTGGGGTGCGGGATTTGGGGGTGCAGGTTCCATGTCTTTAGGAACTGGGCGGGGAGGGTTTCTTGGTGCGGACTTTTGAGTGCAAGTTTGAGGGGCCTTGATTTTGGGGTGCATGGTTTGGGGGGCAGGATTTCGGGTGTAAGGTTTTGAGGTGCAGGACTTGGGGGCGCAGGTTTCACACGTTAAGGAACTGGGGCTGCAGAGGTTGGGGGTGCAGCGTTGTGGGCTGCAGGGTTGAAGGGTGCAGGATTTAGGGGTACAGGTTTTGGGGGTGCAGGAGCTGGGGGTGCAGGCTGTAGGGATCCGAATATGGGGGTGCAGGGTTCTGGGGTGCAGGATCTGGGTGAGCAGGCTGTTAGGGTACAGAACCTTGTAGTTCAGCGTTTAGAGGCAGGATTTGGGGGTGCAGGGCTTTGGGGTGAGGGGTCTGGAGTGAGGGGTTCAGGTGTTCAGCACCTAGGGGTGCAGGACTTGGGGGTTGGAGGATTTGGGGGTGCAGGGATTTGGGGGTGCAGGGATATGGGGTGCAACTTGTGGGGTGCAGAGTTTTGGGTATAGGATTTTGGGGTGCAGAGTTTTGGGGGGGGGGATTGGGGGAGCAGGGTTTCAGGGTGCAAGGTTCAGTGGTGCAGGGTTCTGGGGGTGCAGGGTTTAGCGCCAGAATTGGGGGTGCAGGGTTTGGGATTGCAGGGTGTTGGGGGAAGGATCTGGGGCTACAAGATGTGGGGTAGCAGGGTTTTGGGGTTCAACTTGTGGGGGCAGGATTTGGGGTACAGGAGTTTGGGGGTGCAGGGTTTGGGGTGTAGGATTTAGTGGAGCAGGGACTGGGGGTGAAGGTCTTGTGGAGGCAGAATTGGGGGTGCAGGTCTTGGGGAGGCAGAATTGGGGGTGCATATTTTGGCTGTTCAGGACCTGGGGGTGCAGGATTTGGGGATGTAGGTTTTGGGGGGTAGATTTTGGGGTGCTGGGTTCGGCACATGGGTCTGGAGGATTTGGGGGTGCAGGGTTAAGGGGTTTAGGATTTTGGGGTGCACAGTTTAGGGTGCACGTTCTGGGCATGTATGATTTCAGAGTGCAGGGCTTTGGGGTACAGGATTTGGGGTGCAGGGTTTTGGGGTCAGGATCTGGGGGTGCAGGGTGTTGGGGAGAAGGATTTGGGGGTGCAGCATTTTGAAGTGCAGGGTTTGGAGGAGGGAGGTTTTGGGGGTGAAAGATTTGGTGGTTCAGGTTTTGGGGGTGCAGTGTTAAAAGGGTGGAGGATTAGGGGTGCAGGATTTGGGGGTGCACTGTTTGGGGGTGCAGGGTTTAGAAGTCAGGTCTAAGAGTGCAGCGTTTGGGGTGCAGGGGCTTGGGGGGAAATTTAAGGTTGCAGAGTGTGGGGTGCACAGGACTGGGGCTCAGGATTTGGGGGTGCGAGGTTTCAGGGTTCAAGATTTGGAGGTGTGGAGTTTTGGGGTGCAGGGGATGGGGGTGAAGGATTTGAGGCTGCAGGGTGGTGGGGGGAGGATTTGGGGGTGAGAGATTTGGGGTGCAGGATGTGGGGGTGCAGAGTTTTGGGAGGCAATGATCTGGGGCTGCAGGATTTGGGGGTTCAGTGTTTAGGGCAGCACAACCTCGGGGTGCAGGGGTTTGCAGTGAAAGGTTTGGTAGGGCAGGATTTGGGGTGCAGGATTCTGGGGTGCTGGGTTTGGGGTACAGGATTTGGTGTTGCAGGGATGGGGTTGAAGGGCTTGGGTTTCCAGGCCTTTGAGGTGCAGGATTTGGAGGTGCAAGGTTTGGGAGGGAATTCTTTGGGGTGCAGGGTTTGGGGTTCCAGGAGGTGGGGGAAGGACCTTGGGGTGTAGGGTTTGGGGGGGCAGGGTTTTGGGGGAAGGATTTAGGGGTGCAGGGTTTTGAAGTGCAGCGTTTCAGGGGGGCATGATTTTGAGGGTGCACATGTGGGGGTCCAGGTTTGGGGGATGCAGAGTTTGTGAATGGAGGATTTTGGGGTGCTGGGTTTGGGGCTGCCTAATTTGGGGGTGCAGTGTTTGGGTGTTCAGGACCTGGGGGTGCTGCGTTTGGGAATGCAGGCTTTGGGGGTGCAGGGCTCAGGATTTGGGAGGGCAGGATCAGGGGGTGTAAGATTTCAGGGTTTAGGGGTGCAAAGTTTGGTAGGGCTGAATTACAGGGGTGCAAAGTATGGTAGGGCTGAATTTAGGGGTGCAGGATTTGGTATTACAGGTTTTGGGGAATCATGGCTTGGGAGGAAGGATTTAGGGGTGCAGGGTTTCAAGATGCAGGATTTGGGGTGCAGTATTTGGGGTTGCAGGTTTGGGGGGTGCAAGTTGTGGGGCGGCAGGATATCGGGTATAGGGTTCTGGCCTGCAGGGTTTGGGGGTGCAGGATTTCAGCGTGCAGGGTTCTGGGGTGCAGTATCTGGGGGTCCAGGGTTTGGCAGTGCATTGGCTTTGGGGGTTGAAGGATTTGGGGGTGTAGGGTTTAGGGATGCAGGATTTGGGGGTGCAGGATTTGGAAGTGCAGAGTTAGGGGGCAGGATTTTCAGTGCAGGGTTTCAGGGTACAGAACTTGGTGGTGCAGGATCTGGGGGTGCAGGTTTTCGGTGGGGAATTTGGGGGTGCAGGGTGTTGAGGAAGGATCTGAGGGTACAATATTTGGGCTTTAAGGGTTTAGGGGGGCAGGATCTGGCAGTGCAGAGTTTGGGGACAGGACCTGGGGGTGCAGCGACTGGGGTTACAGGTTCTGGGGGTGCAGGGTCGAGGGAATTGTTTGAGGTGCAGGGTTATGAGAGTGCAGGATTTCTGGGTGCAGAGTTTGGGGTGCTGGGTATGGGGTAGCAGCATCTGGGGGTGTAGGTTTTGGGGGTTCATTCATTTGGGGGGAGGATCTGGGGGTGCAGGGTTTAAGGGTTCAGGATTTGGAGGTGTAGGGTTTTGGGGTACAGGGTTCTGGGTTGAGGTTTTGGGGTGAAAGATTTGGGGATGCAGTGTTAAGGGGTGGAGGCTTAGAGGTGCAAGATTTGGGGGTGCAGAGTTTTCGTGTGTCTGATTTGGGGGTGCAGGGTCTGGGGGTGCAAGATCCTGGAATTCAGGATCTGGGGGTTCAGGATTTGGGGGTGCACAGTATGGGAGGGAAGGATCTGGGGCTTCAGGATTTGGGGGTGCACTGTTTGGGGGTGCAGGGTTTAGAAGTCAGGTCTAAGAGTGCAGCGTTTGGGGTGCAGGGGCTTGGGGGGAAATTTAAGGTTGCAGAGTGTGGGGTGCACAGGACTGGGGCTCAGGATTTGGGGGTGCGAGGTTTCAGGGTTCAGGATTTGGAGGTGTGGAGTTTTGGGGTGCAGGGGTTGGGAGTGCAGGGTGGTGGGGGTGAGAGATTTGGGGTGCAGGATTTGGAGATGCAGAGTTTTGGCAGGCAAGGATCCGGGGCTGCAGGATTTGGGGGTTCAGTGTTTAGGGCAGCACAATCTTGGGGTGCAGGGGTTTGCAGTGAAAGGTTTGGTAGGCAGGATTTGGGGTGCAGGATTCTGGGGTGCTGGGTTTGGGGTACAGGATTTGGTGTTGCAGGGATGGGGTTGAAGGGCTTGGGTTTCCAGGCCTTTGAGGTGCAGGATTTGGAGGTGCAAGGTTTGGGAGGGAATTCTTTGGGGTGCAGGGTTTGGGGGCAGGGTTTAGGGGTGGAGGGTATAGGACGGAAGGATTTGGGAATGCAAGGTTTGGGGCGCAGGTTTTGGGGTTCAGGAAGGTAGGGAGGGCAGGATTAGGGGGTGCAAGGTTTCAGTTGTAGGGTTTAGGGGTGCAGAGTTTGGTAGGGCCGAATTTGGGGGTGCAGGATTTGGGGTGCAGGGTTTGGGAAGACAGGATCAGGGGTGGAGGATTTGGGGGTGCAGGATTGAGGGGCAGGGTTTTGGTGCAGGGCTTGGGGTCAGGATCTGGGGTGCAGGTTTGGGAAGAGTATTTTGGGGTGCAGGATTTTGGGTGCCGTGTCTGCGGGGCAGGTTTGGGGTGATCACTGCTGATCCGCACACACTCGCTCTCTCTGGTATTCACCTCCACTCCTGCTCCTCCACCTCCCCACTGTTCTCTCCATCTCCTCTCTTCTCGTTCCCACCACACTCTGCACACAGACCCGACCACTGAGAATGTTCCAGAACACGCTGATCCAAACCCCGCTGGGACCTCCGGGCTCCATGGCAATGTGAAAATTGAGTGTGCCACAGAATCCCTTTGGGTGTCAAACACCTTGAAGGTGCTGGAGTCCAAGCACAAACCCCCGGCACTGCCCACAGCCCTCAGGAGCTCCTGTGGAAACCCCTCCAGGGATGGCGGCTCCAGCCCTGCCCTGGGCAGCCCGTTCAGTGCCCGACAGCCCTCGCTGGGAGGAACAGCTCCCAGGCTCCAGCCAGAAGCTCACCCGGTACCGCTGGGGCCGTCTCCTCTCCTCCTGCCGCTCGTTCCCGGGCAGAGTCCCCGAAGCCCGCTCTCCGGGCGCTCTGCGGGCGGCTCCTGGCCCGGCCGCCCCCCGCACTCCCGCTCTGGCTCCGCCCCAAGGCTCAGGCGGGAACGGCCGCTGCGGCCCGGCTGGCCAATCGCAGCTCGCCGCCTCAGCCCCGCCCCCTCAAAACAGCCCTTGGCCCCGCCCCCTCCCCCCATCACCTCAGGAGGAGCCGCACCCGCTGGTGCTGAGTGCGGAGCTCAGCGCACAAAGAGCTGCACAGGGTGAGAGGGGCAGGGGGATTCGAGCTGAGATGGGCGCTGTTTGCAGACGGAACCAAGTGAGGCACGGGCTCTGCACCTGGAGAAAGGAAAAGGTGCAGTGATCACCCCAAACCTGCCACGCAGACACGGCACCCAAAATCCTGCACCCCAAAATACTCTTCCCAAACCCGCACCCCAGATCCTGACCCCAAGCCCTGCACCAAAACCCTGCCCCTCAATCCTGCACCCCCAAATCCTCCACCCCAGATCCTGTCTTCCCAAACCCTGCACCCCAAATCCTGCACCCCCAAATTCGGCCCTACCAAACTCTGCACCCCTAAACCCTACAACTGAAACCTTGCACCCCCTAATCCTGCCCTCCCTACCTTCCTGAACCCCGAAACCTGCGCCCCAAACCCTGCATTCCCAAATCCTTCCGTCCTATACCCTCCACCCCTAAACCCTGCCCCCAAACCCTGCACCCCAAAGAATTCCCTCCCAAACCTTGCACCTCCAAATCCTGCACCTCAAAGGCCTGGAAACCCAAGCCCTTCAACCCCATCCCTGCAACACCAAATCCTGTACCCCAAACCCAGCACCCCAGAATCCTGCACCCCAAATCCTGCCTACCAAACCTCTCACTGCAAACCCCTGCACCCCAAGATTGTGCTGCCCTAAACACTGAACCCCCAAATCCTGCACCCAAATCTCTCACCCCCAAATCCTTCCCCCACCACCCTACACCCTCAGATCCTTCAACCCCATCCCCTGCACCCCAAAACTCCACACCTCCAAATCCTGATCCCTGAAACCCCGCACCCCCAAATCCTGTGCCCCAGTCCTGTGCACCCCACAGTCTGCACCCCAAACGCTGCACTCTTAGACCTGACTTCTAAACCCTGCACCCCCAACAGTGCACCCCCAAATCCTGAAGCCCCAGATCCTTCCCTCCCATACCCTGCACCCCCACATCCTGAACCCCCAAATCCTGCACCCCTAAACCTCCACCCTCTTAACACTGCACCCCCAAAACCTGAACCACCAAATCCTTCGCCCCCAAAACCTCCCTCCTCCAAACCCTGCACTTCAAAATGCTGCACCCCCAAATCCTTCTCCCCAACACCCTGCACCCCCAGATCCTGACCCCAAAACCCTGCACCCCAAATCCTGTACCCCAAAGCCCTGCACTCTGAAATCATACATGCCCAGAACGTGCACCCTAAACTGTGCACCCCAAAATCCTAAACCCCTTAACCCTGCACCCCCAAATCCTCCAGACCCATGTGCCGAACCCAGCACCCCAAAATCTACCCCCCAAAACCTACATCCCCAAATCCTGCACCCCCAGGTCCTGAACAGCCAAAATCTGCACCCCCAATTCTGCCTCCACAAGACCTTCACCCCCATTCTCTGCTCCACTAAATCCTACACCCCAAACCCTGCACCCCCAACCTCCTGTACCCCAAATCCTGCCCCCACAAGTTGCACCCTAAAATCCTGCACCCCCAAATCCTGTCCTACCCACCCTTCACCCCAAATCCCTTCACCCCAAGATCCTGCTGCCCTAAACCCTGCACCCCCAAATCATCCCTCCCAGCCCTGCCCCCCAAACCCTGTCCCCCTAAAGCCTGACCCTGAAACCCTGCTACCCCCAATCTTGTACCCCCAGATCCTTCCCCCAACACCCTGCAATCCCAAACCCTGCACCCCCAATTCTGGCGCTAAACCCTGCACCCCCAGAACCCTGCACCACTGAACCTTGCACCCTGAAACCCTGCTCCCCCAATCCCCCCCCCCAAAACTCTGCACCCCAAAATCCTATACCCAAAACTCTGCACCCCACAAGTTGCACCCCATATCCCTGCACCCTCAAATCCCTGCACCCCCAAATCCTCCAACCCCCAAGTCCTGCACCCCTAGGTGCTGAACACCTGAACCCCTCACTCCAGACCCCTCACCCCAAAGCCCTGCACCCCCAAATCCTGCACCCCCAAATCCTCCAGCCCCATGTCCCAAACCCCCAAACCCTGCACCCTCAAGTCTTGCACCCCCAAACCATTCTCCCCCCAATCCTGCAACCCCAAACCCCACACCTCCTGCACCTTAAAATTCGACACCTCCAAATCCTAAACCCTTAAACCCTGCATCTCGCAAATCCTTCCCCCCAAAACAGTGCCCCCCAAACCCTGCACCCCAGATCCTGCAGCCCCTAACTCTGCACCCCAAACGCTGCACCCTCAGATCCTGCGTCCCCCAACCCTGCACCCCAAATCATTTACCGCAAAATTCCCCAAACCTGCAAACCCGAATCCTGCACCCCCAGTTCCTAAACATGCAAACCCTGCACCCCCAAACATTCAGCCCAAAGCCCTGCACCCCCAAATCCTGCCGTACACAACCCTTCACCCCAAACCTCTTCAACCCAAGATACTGAAACCCTAAGCCCTGCACCCCAAACCTACATCCCCAAATCCTGCACCCCCAGGTCCTGAACACCCAAAATCTGCACCCCCAAACCCCTGAACTCCAAAAACCTGCACCCCCAATTCTGCCTCCCCAAGACCTGCACCCCCAAACCCTGCACCACTAAACCCTGCACCCCCAAACCCTGTACCCCAAATCCTGACACCCACAAGTTGCACCCTAAAAACCTGCACCCCAAATCCTGTCCTACCCAACCCTTCACGCCAAACCCTTTCACCCCAAGATCGTGCTGCCCTAAACCCTGCACCCCAAAATCATCCCTCCCAACCCTGCCCCCCAAACCCTGTCCCCCTAAAGCCTGACCCCTAAACCCTGCTCCCCCAAAACCCTGCTATCCCCAATCTTGCACCCCCAGATCCTGCTGCTCCAAACCCTGCACCCCCAAATCCTCCAGCCCCACGTAACGATCTCCCAAACCCTGCAGCCCAGAACCCTGCACCCCACAACCCCTTCACCCCCAAATCCTGCACCCCCAGCCCTACCCCGAAACTTTCCACCCCCAATCCTGCCCTACCAAGCCCTCCACCCCAAACCCCTGCACCCCAAGATCCTGCACCCTAAACCCTGCACCCCTATATCCTCCTTCCCCAAACCCTGCACCCCAAAACACTGCACTCCAAACCACTGCACCCCTAAACCCTGAACCCCCAAATCCTGCACCCCTGGAACCTGCAACCAGAGACCCTGTAGCCCCAAATCAGGCCCCGCAAAATCCTGCTCCCCTGGCCTTGCACCCCCAAATCCTGCACCACCTAATCCTCCAACCCCCTAACACAACCCCCTAACCCCTTGTCCCCAGGGCCCATTGTGACATCCCAGGACCCCCCATTGTCCCCAGGGCTCATTGTGACACCATGGGGGACCCCCTTGTCGCTGGGGACCCATTGTAACACCATGGGGACCTCCCCTTGTCCTCAGGCCACATTGTGATATCCTGGGGAGCCCCCTTTGTCCCCAGGGCCCATTGTGAGATCCTGGGGACCCCCATTGTTCCCCGGGCTCATTGTGACTTTCAGGGGACACCCCCTTTGTCCCCAGGGCCGATTGTGAGGTCCTAGGGCCCCTCTGTGTCCCCAGGACCCATTGTGACACTGTAGGGACCCCTCTTTGTCCCCAGGGCCCCTTGTGACATCCTGGCGACGCCCCCTTGTCCCCAGGGCCCATTGTGACGTCCCAGGACCCCCCATAGTCCCCACGGCCCATTGTGACATCCTGGAGATCCCTCCTTGTCCCCAGGACCCATTGTGACGCCCCAGGACCCCCCATTGTCCCCAGGGTCCATTGTTACATCCTGGGGACCCCCTTGTCCCCAGGGCCCATCGTGACACCATGGGGACCCTCCTTGTCACTGGGGACCCATTGTGACACCCTGGGGAGCCCCCCTTGTCCTCAGGGCCCATTGTGACATTATGGGCACCCCCATTTGTCCCCCGGGACCATTGTAACACCGTGGGGACCCCCTTTGTCCCCAGGGCCCATTGTGACACTGTGGGGACCCCCCTTGTCCCCAGGGCCTATTATTCCGTCCCGGGACCCCCATTGTCCCCAGGGCCCATTGTGACACCTTGGGGACCCCCCTTGTCACTGGGGACCCATTGTGACACCATGGGAACCACCCCTTGTCCTCAGGGCCTATTGTGAACATCCTGGGGAACCTCTATTTTCCCCAGAGTCCATTGAGAGATCCTGGGGACCCCCTTGTCCCCAGGTCCCATTGTGACATCCTGGGGAGCCTCTTTTTCCCCAGGGCCCATTGTGACATCCTGGGGACCCCCTTTGTCCCCAGGGCCCATTGTGACGTCCCAGGACCCCACATTGTCCCCAGGGCCCATTGTGACATCCCAGGACCCCCTTGTCCCCAGGACCCATCGTGACACCATGGGGACCCTCCTTGTCACTGGGGACCCATTCCGACACCCTGGGGAGCCCCCCTTGTCCTCAGGGCCCATTGTGACATTATGGGCACCCCCATTTGTCCCCCGGGACCATTGTAACACCGTGGGGACCCCCTTTGTCCCCAGGGCCCATTGTGACACTGTGGGGACCCCCCTTGTCCCCAGGGCCTATTATTCCGTCCCGGGACCCCCATTGTCCCCAGGGCCCATTGTGACACCTTGGGGACCCCCCTTGTCACTGGGGACCCATTGTGACACCATGGGAACCACCCCTTGTCCTCAGGCCCCATTGTGACATCCTGGGGACCCCCTTTGTCCCCAGGGCCCATTGTGATGTCCCAGGACCCCACATTGTCCCCAGGGCCCATTGTGACATCCTGGGGAGCCTCTTTGTCCCCAGGGCCCATTGTGACATCCTGGGGACCCCCTTTGTCCCCAGGGCCCATTGTGATGTCCCATGACCCCACATTGTCCCCAGGGCCCATTGTGACCTCCCAGGACCCCCCATTGTCCCCAGGGCCCATTGTGACATCCTGGGGACCTCCCATTGTCCTCAGTGCCCATTGAGACATCCTGGGGACCCCCTTTGTCACTGGAGACCCATTGTGACATCCCAGGAACCCCATTGTCCCAAGGGCCCATTGTGACATCCAGGGGACCCCCCTTTGTCTCCAGGACGCATTGTGACACCGTGGGGACCTCATTAGTCCCCGGGGCCCATTGTGACATCCTAGGGACCTCCCTTTGTCCCCAGGGCTCATTGTGGCACCATGGGGACCCCCTTTGTCACTGTGGCACATTGTGATATCCCAGAACCCCACTTTGTCCCCAGGGCCCATTTTGACATCCTGGGGACCCCCTTTCTCCCCAGGGGCCATTGTGACATTCAGGGGACCCCCCCTTGTCCCCATGGCCCATTGTAACGTCCCAGGACCCCTCCTTGTCCCCAGGGCCCATTGTGACATCATGGGGACCCCCATTTGTCACTGGGGCTCATTGAGACATCGTGGGGACCAATTTTGTCCCCAGGGCCCATTGTGACGTCCCAGGTCCTCCCGTTGTCCCCAGGGCCCATTGTGACATTCAGGGGACCCCCCTTTGTCACTGGGGCCCATTGTGACATCCCAGGACCCCCCATTGTCCCCAGGGCCCATTGTGACATCCTGGGGACCCCTCTTTGTCCCCAGGACCCATTGTGACGTCCCAGGACCCCCCATTGTCCCCAGAGCCCATTGTGACATCCTGGAGACCCCCTTAGTCTCCAGGGCCCATTGTGATGTCCCAGGACCCCCCATTGTCCCCAGGGTCCATTGTTACATCCTGGGGACCCCCTTGTCCCCAGGACCCATCGTGACACCATGGGGAGCCTCCCTTGTCCTCAGGGCCCATTGTGACATCCTGGGCACCCCCCTTTGTCCCCCGAGACCATTGTAACACCGTGGGGACCCCCCTTGTCCCAAAGGCCTATTGTTACGTCCCAGGACCCCCACTGTCTCCAGGGCCCATTGTGACACTTGAGGACGCCCCTTGTCACTGGGGAACCATTGTGACACCATGGGGACCTCCCATTGTCCTCAGGGCCCATTGAGACATCCTGGGGACCCCCTTTGTCACTGGGGACCCATTGTGACATCCCAGGAACCCCATTGTGCCAAGGGCCCATTGTGACATCCTGGGGACCCCCCTTTGTCCCCAGGGCTCATTGTGGCTCCATGGAGACCCCCCCTTGTCACTGGGGACCCATTGTGACGCCATGGAGACCTCCCCTTGTCCTCAGGGTCCATTGTGACATCCTGGGCACCCCCCATTGTCCCCAGGACCCATTGTGACATCCTGGCCACCCCCTTGCTCCCAGGGCCCATCGTGGCACCATGGGGACACCCCCTTTGTCCCCAGGGCCCATTGTAGCACCATGGGGACCGCGTTTGACCCCAGGGCCCATTGTGGCACCATGGCAAGCACTTTTGTCCCCAGGGCCCATTGTGACATTCTAGGACCCCACTTTGTCCCCAGGGCCTATTGTGACACCATGGGGACCCCTCCTTGTCACTGGGGACCCATTGTGACACCATGGGGACCCCCCCTTGTCCTCAGGACTCATTTTCACATCCTGGGCACCCCCCATTGTCCCCAGGGCCCATTGTGACATCCTGGGGACCCTCATTGTCCCCAGGGCCCATTGTGACATCCCAGAACCTCCTATTGTCCCCAAGGCCCATTGTGACATCCTGGGGACCCCCATAGTCCCCAGGGCCCATTGTGACATTCCAGGACCCCCCATTGTCCCCAGGGCCCATTGTGACATCCTCGGCACCCCCTTGTCCACAGGGCCCACTGTGACATTCATGGGACCCCTCTTTGTCCCCAGGGCCCATTGTGACATCCTGGGGACTCCCCCTTGTCACTGGGGCCCATGGTGACGTCCCAAGACCCCCCATTGTCCCCATGGCCCATTGTGACATCCTGGGGATCCCTCATTGTCCCCAGGGCCCATTGTGACATCCCAGAACCTCCTATTGTCCCCAAGGCCCATTGTGACATCCTGGGGACCCCCATAGTCCCCAGGGCCCATTGTGACATTCCAGGACCCCCCATTGTCCCCAGGGCCCATTGTGACATCCTCGGCACCCCCTTGTCCGCAGGGCCCATTGTGACATTCAGGGGACCCCTCTTTGTCCCCAGGGCCCATTGTGACATCCTGGGGACCCCCCCTTGTCACTGGGGCCCATGGTGACGTCCCAGGACCCCCCATTGTCCCCAGGGCCCATTGTGACATCCTGGGGATCCCTCCTTGTGCCCAGGGCCCATTGTGACGTCCCAGGACTCCCCATTGTCCCCAGGGCCCATTGTGACATTCAGGGCACCCCCTTGTCCCCAGGGCCCATTGTGACATTCCGGGGACGCCTCTTTGTACCCAGGGCACATTGTGATATCTTGGGGACCCCCCCTTGTCACTGGGGCCCATTGTGACGTCCCAGGACCCCCCATTGTCCCCAGGGCCCATTGTGACATCCTGGGGATCCCTCCTTGTCCCCAGGGCCCATTGTGACGTCCCAGGACCCCACATTGTACCCCAGGACCCATTGTGACATTCAGGGGACCCCCTTTGTCACTGGGGCCCATTGTGACATCCCAGGACCCCACATTGTCCCCAGGACCCATTGTGACATCCTGCGGACCCCACTTGTCCCCAGGACCCATTGTGACACTATGGGGACCCCGCCTTGTTCCCAGGGCCCATTGTCACACCGTGGGTACCACCCTTGTCCGCAGGGCTCATTGTGACATCCCAGGACTCCCCATTGTCCCCAGGGCCCATTGTGACATTCAGGGGACCCCTCTTTGTCTCCAGGGCCCATTGTGACATCCTGGGGACCCCCTCTTGTCCCCAGGGCCCATTGTGATGTCCCAGGACCCCCCATTGTCCCCAGGGCCCATTGTAACATCCTCGGGATCCCTCCTTGTCCCCAGGGCCCATTGTGACATTCAGGGGACCCCCTTTGTCACTGGGGCCCATTGTGACATCCCAGGACCCCACATTGTCCCCAGGGCCCATTGTGACATCCTGGGGACCCCTCTTTGTCCTAAGGACCCAGTGTGACGTCCCAGGACCCCGCATTGTCCCCAGAGCCCATTGTGACATCCTGGAGACCCCCGTTTTCCCCAGGACCCATTGTGACGTCCCAGGACCCCCCATTCTCCCCAGGGTTCATTGTTACATCCTGGGGACCCCCTTGTCCCCAGGACACATCGTGACACCATGGGGACCCTCCTTGTCACTGGGGACCCATTGTGACACCATGGGGACCCCTCCTTGTCCTCAGGGCCCATTGTGACATCCTGGGCATCCCCCTTTGTCCCCCGGGACCATTGTAACACCGTGGGGACCCCCTTTGTCCCCAGGGCCTATTGTTACGTCCCAGGACCCCCCATTGTCCCCAGGGCCCATTGTGACACCTTGGGGACCCCCTTGTCACTGGGGACCCATTGTGACACCATGGGGACCACCCCTTGTCCTCAGGGCCTATTGTGAACATCCTGGGGAACCTCCATTGTCCCCAGAGCCCATTGTGAGTTCCTGGGGACCCCCTTGTCCCCAGGTCCCATTGTGACATCCTGGGGAGCCTCTTTGTCCCTAGGGCCCATTGTGACATTCTGGGGACCCTCATTGTCCCCAGGGCCCATTGTGACATCCTGGGGACCTCCTTGTCCCCAGGACCCATCCTGGGGACCTCCTTGTCCCTAGGACCCATCCTGGCACCGTGGGGACCTCCCTTGTCACTGGGGACCCTTTGTGACACCATGGGGACCTCCCATTGTCCTCAGGGCCCATTGTGACATTCAGGGGACCCCCCCTTGTCCCCAGGTCCCATTGTGACTTCCCAGGACCCCCCATTGTCCCTAGGGCCCTTTGTGACATCCTGGGGATCCCTCCTTGTCCCCAGGGCCCATTGTGACATCCTGGGGATCCCTCCTTGTCCCCAGGGCCCATTGTGACGTCCCAGGACCCCCCATTGTCCCCAGGGCCCATTGTGACATTCAGGGGACCCCCTTAGTCACTGGGGCCCATTGTGACATCCCAGGACCCCACATTGTCCCCAGGGCCCATTGTGACATTCAGGGGTCCCCCCCTTGTCCCCAGGACCCATTGTGATGTCCCAGGACCCCTCATTGTCCCCACGGCCCATTGTGACATCCTGGGTACCCCCCTTTGTCACTGGGGCTCATTGAGACATCGTGGGGACCAACTTTGTCCCCAGGGCCCATTGTGACGTCCCAGGACCTCCCGTTGTCCCCAGTGTCCATTGTGACATCCGAGGAGCCCACTTTGTCCCCAGGACCCATTTTGATATTGAGGGGAGCCACGTTTGTCCCCAGGGCCCATTGTGACACCATGGGTACCACCCTTGTCACTGGAGACCCATTGTGACACCATGGAGACCCCCGCTTGTCCTCAGGGTCCATTGTGACATCTTGGGCACCTCCCATTGACCCCAGGACCCATTGTGACACCATGGGGACCCTCCCTTGTCACTGGAGACCCATTGTGACACCATGGAGACCCCCGCTTGTCCTCAGGGTCCATTGTGACATCTTGGGCACCTCCCATTGTCCCCAGGACCCATTGTGACATCCTGGGGACCCCCTTGCTCCCAGGGCCCATTGTGGCACCATGGGGATATCCCCTTTATCCCCAGGGTCCATTGTGACATCCCAGGACCCCCCTTTGTCCCCAGGGCCCATTGTAGCACCATGGGGAGCCCCTTTGACCCCAGGGCCTACTGCGGCACCATGGCAACCCCTTTTGTCCCCAGGGCCCATTGTGATATTCTAGGACCCCACTTTGTCCCCAGGGCCTATTGTGACACCATGGGGACCCCTCCTTGTCACTAGGGACCCATTGTGACACCATGGGGACCCCCCCTTGTCCTCAGGACTCATTTTCACATCCTGGGCACCCCCCATTGTCCCCAGGGCCCATTGTGACATCCTGGGGACCCTCATTGTCCCTAGGGCCCATTGTGACATCCCAGAACCTCCTATTGTCCCCAGGGCCCATTGTGACATCCTGGGGAACCCTATTGTCCCCAGGGCCCATTGTGACATTGTAGGACCCCCCATTGTCCCCAGGGCCCATTGTGACATCCACTGCACCCCCTTGTCCCCAGGGCCCATTGTGACATTCAGGGGACCCCTCTTTGTCCCCAGGACCGATTGTGACATTCAGGGGGCCCCTTTGTCACTGGGGCCCATTGTGACATCCTGGGGACCCCACTTGTCCCCAGGGCCCATTGTGACATCCTGGGGACCCCACTTGTCCCCAGGACCCATTGTGACACTATGGGGACCCCCCCTTGTTCCCAGGGCCCATTGTGACACCGTGGGTACCACCCTTGTCCGCAGGGCTCATTGTGACATCCCAGGACCCCCCTTTGTCCCCAGGGCCCATTCTGATACCGTGGGGATCCCCTTTGTCCCCAGAGCCCATTGTGACATCCAGGGGACCCCCTTTGTCCCCAGGGCCCATTGTGACATCGCAGGACCCCCCTGGTCCCCAGGGACCATTGTGACATCCTGGGGATGCCCCCTTGTCACTGGGGCCCATTGTGACGTCCCAGGACCCCCCATTGTCCCCAGGGCCCATTGTGACATTCTGGGGACCCTCATTGTCCCCAGGGCCCATTGTGACATCCTGGGGACCTCCTTGTCCCCAGGACCCATCCTGGGGACCTCCTTGTCCCTAGGACCCATCCTGGCACCGTGGGGACCTCCCTTGTCACTGGGGACCCTTTGTGACACCATGGGGACCTCCCATTGTCCTCAGGGCCCATTGTGACATTCAGGGGACCCCCCCTTGTCCCCAGGTCCCATTGTGACTTCCCAGGACCCCCCATTGTCCCTAGGGCCCTTTGTGACATCCTGGGGATCCCTCCTTGTCCCCAGGGCCCATTGTGACATCCTGGGGATCCCTCCTTGTCCCCAGGGCCCATTGTGACGTCCCAGGACCCCCCATTGTCCCCAGGGCCCATTGTGACATTCAGGGGACCCCCTTAGTCACTGGGGCCCATTGTGACATCCCAGGACCCCACATTGTCCCCAGGGCCCATTGTGACATTCAGGGGTCCCCCCCTTGTCCCCAGGACCCATTGTGATGTCCCAGGACCCCTCATTGTCCCCACGGCCCATTGTGACATCCTGGGTACCCCCCTTTGTCACTGGGGCTCATTGAGACATCGTGGGGACCAACTTTGTCCCCAGGGCCCATTGTGACGTCCCAGGACCTCCCGTTGTCCCCAGTGTCCATTGTGACATCCGAGGAGCCCACTTTGTCCCCAGGACCCATTTTGATATTGAGGGGAGCCACGTTTGTCCCCAGGGCCCATTGTGACACCATGGGTACCACCCTTGTCACTGGAGACCCATTGTGACACCATGGAGACCCCCGCTTGTCCTCAGGGTCCATTGTGACATCTTGGGCACCTCCCATTGACCCCAGGACCCATTGTGACACCATGGGGACCCTCCCTTGTCACTGGAGACCCATTGTGACACCATGGAGACCCCCGCTTGTCCTCAGGGTCCATTGTGACATCTTGGGCACCTCCCATTGTCCCCAGGACCCATTGTGACATCCTGGGGACCCCCTTGCTCCCAGGGCCCATTGTGGCACCATGGGGATATCCCCTTTATCCCCAGGGTCCATTGTGACATCCCAGGACCCCCCTTTGTCCCCAGGGCCCATTGTAGCACCATGGGGAGCCCCTTTGACCCCAGGGCCTACTGCGGCACCATGGCAACCCCTTTTGTCCCCAGGGCCCATTGTGATATTCTAGGACCCCACTTTGTCCCCAGGGCCTATTGTGACACCATGGGGACCCCTCCTTGTCACTAGGGACCCATTGTGACACCATGGGGACCCCCCCTTGTCCTCAGGACTCATTTTCACATCCTGGGCACCCCCCATTGTCCCCAGGGCCCATTGTGACATCCTGGGGACCCTCATTGTCCCTAGGGCCCATTGTGACATCCCAGAACCTCCTATTGTCCCCAGGGCCCATTGTGACATCCTGGGGAACCCTATTGTCCCCAGGGCCCATTGTGACATTGTAGGACCCCCCATTGTCCCCAGGGCCCATTGTGACATCCACTGCACCCCCTTGTCCCCAGGGCCCATTGTGACATTCAGGGGACCCCTCTTTGTCCCCAGGACCGATTGTGACATTCAGGGGGCCCCTTTGTCACTGGGGCCCATTGTGACATCCTGGGGACCCCACTTGTCCCCAGGGCCCATTGTGACATCCTGGGGACCCCACTTGTCCCCAGGACCCATTGTGACACTATGGGGACCCCCCCTTGTTCCCAGGGCCCATTGTGACACCGTGGGTACCACCCTTGTCCGCAGGGCTCATTGTGACATCCCAGGACCCCCCTTTGTCCCCAGGGCCCATTCTGATACCGTGGGGATCCCCTTTGTCCCCAGAGCCCATTGTGACATCCAGGGGACCCCCTTTGTCCCCAGGGCCCATTGTGACATCGCAGGACCCCCCTGGTCCCCAGGGACCATTGTGACATCCTGGGGATGCCCCCTTGTCACTGGGGCCCATTGTGACGTCCCAGGACCCCCCATTGTCCCCAGGGCCCATTGTGACATCCTGGGGATCCCTGCTTGGCCCCAGGGCCCATTGTGACGTCTTAGGACCCCCTATTGTCCCCAGGGCCCATTGTGACATTCAGGGGACGCCTCTTTGTACCCAGGGCCCATTGTGACATTCAGGGGACCCCCTTTGTCACTGGGGCCCATTGTGACATCCCAGGACCCCACATTGTCCCCAGGGTCCATTGTGACATCCTGGGGACCCCCTTGTCCCCAGGACCCATCGTGACACCATGGGGACCCTCCTTGTCACTGGGGACCCATTGTGACACCATGGGGACCCCCCCTTGTCCTCAGGGCCCATTGTGACACTGTGGGGAACCCCCTTGTCTCCAGGGCCTATTGTCACGTCCCAGGACCCCACATTGTCCCCAGGGCCCATTGTGACACCTTGGGGACCCCCTTGTCACTGGAGACCCATCCTGGCACCGTGGAGACCTCCCTTGTCACTGGGGACCCATTGTGACACCATGGGGACCTCCCATTGTCCCAAGGGCCCATTGTGACATCCTGGGGACCCCCCTTTGTCTCCAGGACATATTGTGACACCGTGGGGACCTCATTAGTCCCCAGGGCCCATTGTGACATCCTAGGGATCCCCTCTTGTCCCCAGGGCCCATTGTGACGTCCCAGGACCCCCCTTTGTCCCCAGGGCCCATTCTGATATGGTGGGGACCCCCTTTGTCCGCAGGGCCCATTGTGACATCCTGGGGACGCCCTTTGTCCCCAGGGCCCATTTTGACACCATCGACACCCCCCTTTGTCCCCAGGGCCCATTGTGACATCCTGGGGACCCTCCTTGTCTCCAGGGCCCATTGTGACATCCTGGGGACCCCCCTTTGTCTCCAGGACATATTGTGACACCGTGGGGACCTCATTAGTCCCCAGGGCCCATTGTGACATCCTAGGGATCCCCTCTTCTCCCCAGGGCCCATTGTGACGTCCCAGGACCCCCCATTGTCCCCAGGGCCCATTGTGACCTCATCGGCACCCCCTTGTCTCTAGGGCCCATTGTGACATTCACGGGAGCCCCCTTTGTCCCCAGGGCCCATTCTGATATGGTGGGGACCCCCTTTGTCCCCAGGGCCCATTGTGACATCCTGGGGACGCCCTTTGTCCCCAAGGCCCATTTTGACGTCCCAGGACCCCCCCTTGTCCCCAGGGCCCATTGTGACACCGTGGGTACCACCCTTGTCCGCACGGCTCATTGTGACATCCCAGGACCCCCCTTTGTCCCCAGGGCCCATTCTGATATGGTGGGGACCTTCTTTGTCCCCAGGGCCCATTGTGACATCCTGGAGACCCCCCCTTGTCCGCAGGGCCCATTGTGACGTCCCAGGACCCCCCCTTGTCCCCAGGGCCCATTGTGACACCGTGGGTACCACCCTTGTCCGCAGGGCTCATTGTGACATCCCAGGACCCCCCTTTGTCCCCAGGGCCCATTCTGATACCGTGGGGATCCCCTTTGTCCCCAGAGCCCATTGTGACATCCAGGGGACCCCCTTTGTCCCCAGGGCCCATTGTGACATCGCAGGACCCGCCTGGTCTCCAGGGACCATTGTGACATCCTGGGGATGCCCCCTTGTCACTGGGGCCCATTGTGACGTCCCAGGACCCCCCATTGTCCCCAGGGCCCATTGTGACATCCTGGGGATCCCTGCTTGGCCCCAGGGCCCATTGTGACGTCTTAGGAACCCCTATTGTCCCCAGGGCCCATTGTGACATTCAGGGGACGCCTCTTTGTACCCAGGGCACATTGTGACATCCTGGGGACCCCCCCTTGTTCCCAGGGCCCATTGTGAAATCCTGGGGACCCCCCCTTGTCCCCAGGGCTCATCGTGACGTCCCAGGACCCCCCATTGTCCTCAGGACCCATTGTGACATCCTGGGGACCCCCTTTGTCACTGGGGCCATTGTGACATCCCAGGACCCCACATTGTCCCCAGGGCCCATTGTGACGTCCCAGGACCCCCCATTGTTCCCAGGGCCCATTGTGATGTCCTGGGGAGCCCCCTCTGTTCCCAGGGCTCATTGTGACTTTCAGGGTACCCCCCCTTGTCCCCAGGGCTGATTGTGACGTCCTAGGGCCCCTCTGTGTCCCCACGGCCCATTGTGACACTTTAGAGACCCCTCTTTGTCCCCAGGGCCCATTGTGACATCCTGGTGACCCCCCCTTGTCCCCAGGACCCATTGTGATGTCCCAGGACCTCCCATTGTCCCCATGGTGTCACAATGGGTCCCCAGTGACAAGGAGGGTCCCCATGGTGTCACGATGGGTCCTGGGGACAAGGGGGTCCCCAGGATGTAACAATGGACCCTGGGGACAATGGGGGGTCCTGGGACGTCACAATGGGCCCTGGAGACAAAGGGGGTCTCCAGGATGTCACAATGGGCTCTGGGGACAATGCGGGGTCCTGGGACGTGACAATGGGCCCCAGTGACGAAGGGGGTCCCCATGGTGCCACAATGGGCCCTGGGGACAAAGGGGGTCTTCTGGATGTCACAAAGGGCTCTGGGGACAAGGAGGGTCCCCAGGATGTCACAATGGGCCCTGGGGACAAAGGGGGGTGTCGACGGTGTCAAAATGGGCCCTGGGGAGAAAGGGCGTCCCCAGGATGTCACAATGGGCCCTGGGGACAAAGTGGGTCCCCACCATATCAGAATGGGCCCTGGGGACAAAGGGGGGTCCCGTGAATGTCACAATGGGCCCTAGGGACAAGGGGGTGCCGAGGAGGTCACAATGGGCCCTGGGGACAAGGAGGGATCCCTAGGATGTCACAATGGGCCCTGGGGACTAATGAGGTCCCCACGGTGTCACAATATGTCCTGGAGACAAAGGGGGGTCCCCAGGATGTCACAATGGGCCTTTGGGACAATGGGGTTCCTGGGATGTCACAATGGGTCCCCAGTGACAAAGGGGGTCCCCAGGATGTCTCAATGGGCCCTGAGAACAATGGGAGGTCCCCATGGTGTCACAATGGGTCCCCAGTGACAAGGGAGGTCTCCACGGTGCCAGGATGGGTCCTGGGGACAAGGAGGTCCCCAGAATGTCACAATGGGCCCTGGGGACAAAGAGGCTCCCCAGGATCTCACAATGGGAGCTGGGGAAAAGGGGGTCTCCAGGAACTCACAATGGGCTCTGGGGACAATGGAGGTTCCCCAGGATGTTCACAATAGGCCCTGAGGACAAGGGGTGGTCCCCATGCTGTCACAATGGGTCTCCAGTGACAAGGGGGTCCCCAAGGTGTCACAATGGGCCCTGGGGAGAATGGGGGGTCCTGGACGTGACAATAGGCCCTGGGGACAAGGGGATTCCCCACAGTGTCACAATGGGCCCTGGGGACAAAGGGGGTCCGCACGGTGTTACAATGGTCCCGGGGGACAAAGGGGGATGCCCAGGATGTCACAATGGGCCCTGAGGACAAGGGGGGGTCCCCATAGTGTCACAATGGGTCCCCAGTGACAAGGAGGGTCCCCATGGTGTCACGATGTGTCCTGGGGACAAGGGGGTCCCCAGGATGTAACAATGGACCCTGGTGACAATGGGGAGTCCTGGGACGTCACAATGGGCCCTGGAGACAAAGGGGGTCTCCAGGATGTCACAATGGGCTCTGGGGACAATGCGGGGTCCTGGGACGTCACAATGGGCCCCAGTGACAAAGGGGGTCCCCAGGATGTCACAATGGGCCCTGGGGACAATGTGGGGTCCTGGGATGTCACAATGGGCCCCAGTGACAAAGGGGATCCCCAGGATGTCACAATGGGCCCTGGGGACAATGGGGGGTCCTGGGTCGTCACAATGGGCCCCAGTGACAAAGGGGGTCCCCAGGATGTCAAAATGGGCCCTGGGGACAATGGGGGGTCCTGGGACGTCACAATGGGCCCTGGGGACAAGGAGGGATCCCCAGGATGTCACAATGGGCCCTGGGGACAATGGGGGTTCCTGGGACGTCACAATGGGCCCTGGGGACAAGACGGGGTCCCCAGGATGTCACAATGGGCCCTGGGGACAAAGAGGGGTCCCCTGAATGTCACAATGGGCCCTGGGGACAAGGGGGTGCCGAGGATGTCACAATGGGCCCTGGGGACAATGGGGGGTCCTGGGACATCACAATGGGTCCTGGGGACAAGGGGGGGTCCCCAGGATGTCACAATGGGCCCTGGGGACAAAGAGGGGTCTCTAAAGTGTCACAATGGGCCCTGGGGACACAGAGGGGCCCTAGGACGTCACAATCAGCCCTGGGGACAAGGGGGGGTACCCTGAAAGTCACAATGAGCCCTGGGAACAGAGGGGGCTCCCCAGGACATCACAATGGGCCCTGGGAACAATGGGGGGTCCTGGGACATCACAATGGGCCCTGGGGACAAGGGGGGGTCCCCAGGATGTCACAATGGGCCCTGGGGACAATGTGGGGTCCTGGGATGTCACAATGGCCCCAGTGACAAAGGGGGTCCCCAGGATGTCACAATGGGTCCTGAGGATAATGGGCGGTCCTGGGACGTCACAATGGGCCCTGGGGACAAGGGGGGGTCCCCAGGATGTCACAATGGGCCCTGGGAACAAGGGGGGGTCCCCAGGATGTCACAATGTGCCCTGGGTACAAAGAGGCGTCCCGTGAATGTCACAATGGGCCCTGGGGACAATAGGGGTTCCTAAGACGTCACAATGGGCCCTGGGGCCAAGCAGGGATCCCCAGGATGTCACAATGGGCCCTGGGGACAATGGGGGGTCCTGGGACGTCACAATGGGCCCCAGTGACAAGGGGGCATCCCCAGGATGGCACAATGGTCCCTGGGGACCAGGCGGGTCCTGCGATGTCACAATGGGCCCTGGGGAGAAAGGCGGTCCCCTGGATGTCACAATGGGCTCTGGGGACAAAGGGGATCCCCACGGTATCAGAATGGGCCCTGGGAACAAAGGGGGGTCCTGGGATGTCACAATGAGCCCTGCGGACAAGGGTGGTACCCACGGTGTCACAATGGGCCCTGGGGACAAGGGGGGGTCCTGGGACGTCACAATGGGCCCTGGGGACAAGGGGGGGTCCCCAGGATGTCACAATGGGCCCTGGGGACAAGGGGGTGCCGAGGATGTCACAATGGGCCCTGGGGACAATGGGGGGTCCTGGAATGTCACAATGAGCCCTGCGGACAAGGGTGGTACCCACAGTGTCACAGTGGGCTCTGGGCACAAGGCGGGGTCCCCATAGTATCACAATGGGTCCTGGGGACAAGTGGGGTCCCCAGGATGTCACAATGGGCCCTGGGGACAATGTGGGGTCCTGGAATTTCACTATGGGCCCCAGTGACAAAGGGGGTCCCCTGAATGTCACAATGGGTCCTGGGGACAATGGGGGGTCCTGGGACGTCACAATGGGCCCTGGGGACAAGGAGGGATCCCCAGGATGTCACAATGGGTACTGGAGACAAAGGGGGGGTCCCCATGGTGTCACAATGGGCCCCAGTGACAAGGAGGGTCCCCATGGTGCCACAATGGGCCCTGGGGACAAAGGGGGTCTTCTGGATGTCACAATGGGCCCTGGGGACAAGGAGGGTCCCCAGGATGTCACAATGGGCCCTGGGGACAAAGGGGGTGTCGATGGTGTCAAAATGGGCCCTGGGGACAAAGGGCGTCCCCAGGATGTCACAATGGGCCCTGGGGACAAAGGGGGTCCCCACCATATCAGAATGGGCCCTGGGGACAAAGGGGGGTCCCGTGAATGTCACAATGGGCCCTAGAGACAAGGGGGTGCCGAGCATGTCACAATGGGCCCTGGGGACTATGGGGGGTCCTGGGACGTCACAATGGGCCCTGGGGACAAGAGGGGATCCCTACGATGTCACAATGGGCCCTGGGGACTAATGAGGTCCCCACGGTGTCACAATATGTCCTGGAGACAAAGGGGGGTGCCGAGGATGTCACAATGGGCCCTTGGGACAATGGGGTTCCTGGGATGTCACAATGGGTCCCCAGTGACAAAGGGGGTCCCCAGGATGTCTCAATGGGCCCTGAGGACAATGGGAGGTCCCCATGGTGTCACAATGGGTCCCCAGTGACAAGGGAGGTCTCCACGGTGCCAGGATGGGTCTCCAGTGACAAGGGGGTCCCCAAGGTGTCACAATGGGCCCTGGGGACAATGGGGGGTCCTGGGACGTGACAATAGGCCCTGGAGACAAGGGGGTTCCCCACAGTGTCACAATGGGCCCTGAGGACAAGGGGGGGTCCCCATGGTGTCACAATGGGTCCCCAGTGACAAGGAGGGTCCCCATGGTGTCACGATGTGTCCTGGGGACAAGGGGGTCCCCAGGATGTAACAATGGACCCTGGGGACAATGGGGGGTCCTGGGACGTCACAATGGGCCCTGGAGACAAAGGGGGTCTCCAGGATGTCACAATGGGCTCTGGGTACAATGCGGGGTCCTGGGACGTCACCATGGGCCCCAGTGACAAAGGGGGTCCCCAGGATGTCACAATGGGCCCTGGGGACAATGTGGGGTCTTCTGGATGTCACAATGTGTTGGAACGATAAAGGACTCAGCACTCCGATTCAATGTGAATCACGCCAAAGCCATTTATTACAGAAACATGTCTCCTTATATACGCAACTATTCTCTAATCACGAATCCACGCTCCAAGCACGGATTCGCTAAATGAGTATCATGGGCAGTCCACACGCTGGAGCCCCACTGATGATAGGTCCGACGACTCACGCCGTGCTGAGGCCCTGTTAATGAAGAAACGCCCCTCTTTCTCACAGCAGATTCTGTTCTCAGTTTCTCGAAGTGGCCTTGAGATTCCTTTGGGCCTGACTAATTCAACAACATATCTCCTTCTAACGAAACCCCTTCACAACAATGGGCCCCAGTGACAAAGGGGGTCCCCTGAATGTCACAATGGGCCCTGGGGACAATGGGGGGTCCTGGGACGTCACAATGGGCCCTGGGGACAAGGAGGGATCCCCAGGATGTCACAATGGGCCCTGGGGACAATGGGGGGTCCTGGGACGTCACAATGGGCCCTGGGGACAAGAGGGGGTCCCCAGGATGTCACAATGGGCCCTGGGGACAAGGGGGGGTCCCCAGGATGTCACAATGGGCCCTGGGGACAAAGAGGGGTCTCTAAAGTGTCACAATGGGCCCTGGGGACACAGAGGGGCCCTAGGACGTCACAATCAGCCCTGGGGACAAGGGGGGGTACCCTGAAAGTCACAATGAGCCCTGGTAACAGAGGGGGCTCCCCAGGACATCACAATGGGCCCTGGGAACAATGTGGGGTCCTGGGACGTCACAATGGGCCCTGGGGACAAGGGGGGGTCCCCAGGATGTCACAATGTGCCCTGGGTACAAAGAGGTGTCCCCTGAATGTCACAATGGGCCCTGGGGACAATAGGGGGTCCTAAGACGTCACAATGGGCCCTGGGGCCAAGCAGGGATCCCCAGAATGTCACAATGGGCCCTGGGGACAATGGGGGGTCCTGGGACGTCACAATGGGCCCCAGTGACAAGGGGGCATCCCCAGGATGTCACAATGGTCCCTGGGGACCAGGGGGGTCCTGCGATGTCACAATGGGCCCTGGGGACAAAGGCGGTCCCCTGGATGTCACAATGGGCTCTGGGGACAAAGGGGATCCCCACGGTATCAGAATGGGCCCTGGGGACAAAGGGGGGCCCATTGTGACATCCTGGGGACCGCCCTTTGTGTCCAGGGCCCATTGTGACATTCCAGGACCCCCCATTGTCCCCAGGGCCCATTGTGACATGCTCGGCACCCCCTTGTCCCCAGGGCCCATTGTGACATCCTGGGGACCCCCCCTTGTCCCCAGGGCCCATTGTGACGTCCCAGGACCCCCCCTTGTCCCCAGGGCCCATTGTGACACCGTGGGTACCACCCTTGTCCGCAGGGCTCATTGTGACATCCCAGGACCCCCCTTTGTCCCCAGGGCCCATTGTGACATCCTGGGGACCCTCCTTGTCCCCAGGGCCCATTGTGACATCCAGAAGACCCCCTTTGTCCCCAGGGCCCATTGTGGCACCATGGGGACCCCCTTTGTCACTGGGGCCCATTGTGACATCCCATGACCCCCCTTTATCCCCAGTGCTATTGTGAAATCCTGGGGACCCCTTTTGTCCCCAGGGCCCATTGTGGCACCATGGGGAACCCCTTTGTCACTGGGGGCCATTGTGACATTCCAGGATTCCACTTTGTCCCCAGGGCTCGTTCTGACACCTTGGGGACTCCCATTGTCCCCAGGACCCATTGTGACATCCTGGGCAACCCCATAGTCCCCAGGGCCCATTGTGACATCTGGGGAACGCCCTTGTCCCCAGGACCCATCGTGGCACCGTGGGGACCCTCCTTGTCACTTGGGCCCATTGTGACACCATGGGGACCCCCCCTTTGTCCCCAGTGCCCATTGTGACATCCTGCGTACCCCCCTTTGTCCCCAGGGTCCATTGTGACATCCTGGGCAACCCCATTGTCCCCAGGGCCCATTGTGACATCTGGGGGACACCCTTGTCCCCAGGACCCATCGTGGCACCGTGGGGACCCTCCTTGTCACTTGGGCCCATTGTGACACCATGGGGACCCCCCCTTTGTCTCCAGTACCCATTGTGACATCCTGGGGATCCCTCCTTGTCCCCAGGGCCCATTGTGACGTCCCAGGACCCCCCATTGTCCCCAGGACCCATTGTGACATTCAGGGGACCCCCTTTGTCACTGGGGCCCATAGTGAAATTCCAGGACCCCACATTGTCCCCAGGGCCCATTGTGACATCCTGGGGACCCCACTTGTCCCCAGGACATATTGTGACACCGTGGGGACCTCATTAGTCCCCAGGGCCCATTGTGACATCCTAGGGATCCCCTCTTGTCCCCAGGGCCCATTGTGACGTCTCAGGACCCCCCATTGTCCCCAGGGCCCATTGTGACGTCCCAGGACCCCCCATTGTCCCCAGGGCCCATTGTGACATGCTCGGCACCCCCTTGTCTCTAGGGCCCATTGTGACATTCACGGGACCCCCCTTTGTCCCCAGGGCCCATTCTGATATGGTGGGGACCCCCTTTGTCCCCAGGGCCCATTGTGACATCCTGGGGACGCCCTTTGTCCCCAGGGCCCATTTTGACACCATCGACACCCCCCTTTGTCCCCAGGGCCCATTGTGACATCCTGGGGACCCTCCTTGTCCCCAGGGCTCATTGTGACATCCAGAAGACCCCCTTTGTCCCCAGGGCCCATTGTGGCACCATGGGGACCCCCTTTGTCACTGGGGCCCATTGTGACATCCCATGACCCCCCTTTATCCCCAGAGCTATTGTGAAATCCTGGGGACCCCTTTTGTCCCCAGGGCCCATTGTGGCACCATGGGGAACCCCTTTGTCACTGGGGGCCATTGTGACATTCCAGGATTCCACTTTGTCCCCAGGGCTCGTTCTGACACCTTGGGGACTCCCATTGTCCCCAGGACCCATTGTGACATCCTGGGCAACCCCATAGTCCCCAGGGCCCATTGTGACATCTGGGGAACGCCCTTGTCCCCAGGACCCATCGTGGCACCGTGGGGACCCTCCTTGTCACTTGGGCCCATTGTGACACCATGGGGACCCCCCCTTTGTCCCCAGTGCCCATTGTGACATCCTGCGTACCCCCCTTTGTCCCCAGGGTCCATTGTGACATCCTGGGCAACCCCATTGTCCCCAGGGCCCATTGTGACATCTGGGGGACGCCCTTGTCCCCAGGACCCATCGTGGCACCGTGGGGACCCTCCTTGTCACTTGGGCCCATTGTGACACCATGGGGACCCCCCCTTTGTCTCCAGTACCCATTGTGACATCCTGGGGATCCCTCCTTGTCCCCAGGGCCCATTGTGACGTCCCAGGACCCCCCATTGTCCCCAGGACCCATTGTGACATTCAGGGGACCCCCTTTGTCACTGGGGCCCATAGTGAAATTCCAGGACCCCACATTGTCCCCAGGGCCCATTGTGACATCCTGGGGACCCCACTTGTCCCCAGGGCCCATTGTGACACTTTAGAGACCCCTCTTTGTCCCCAGGGCCCATTGTGACATTTTGGGGACCCTCCCTTGTCCCCAGGACCCATTGTGATGTCCCAGGACCTCCCATTGTCCCCATGGTGTCACAATGGGTCCCCAGTGACAAGGAGGATCCCCATGGTGTCACGATGGGCCCTGGGGACAAGGGGGTCCCCAGGATGTAACAATGGACCCTGGGGATAATGGGGGGTCCTGGGACGTCACAATGGGCCCTGGAGACAAAGGGGGTCTCCAGGATGTCACAATGGGCTCTGGGGACAATGCGGGGTCCTGGGACGTCACAATGGGCCCCAGTGACAAAGGGGGTCCCCATGGTGCCACAATGGGCCCTGGGGACAAAGGGGGTCTTCTGGATGTCACAATGGGCTCTGGGGACAAGGAGGGTCCCCAGGATGTCACAATGGGCCCTGGGGACAAAGGGGGGTGTTGACGGTGTCAAAATGGGCCCTGGGGACAAAGGGCGTCCCCAGGATGTCACAATGGGCCCTGGGGACAAAGGGGGTCCCCACCATATCAGAATGGGCCCTGGGGACAAAGGGGGGTCCCGTGAATGTCACAATGGGCCCTAGGGACAAGGGGGTGCCGAGGAGGTCACAATGGGCCCTGGGGACAAGGAGGGATCCCCAGGATGTCACAATGGGCCCTGGGGACAATGGGGGGTCCTGGGACGTCACAATGGGCCCTGGGGACAAGAGGGGGTCCCCAGGTTATCACAGTGGGCCCTGGGGACAATGTGGGGTCCTGGGATGTCACAATGGGCCTCAGTGACAAAGGGGGTCCCCTGAATGTCACAATGGGTCCTTAGGACAATGGGGGGTCCTGGGACGTCACAATGGGCCCTGGGGACAAGGAGGGATCCCCAGGATGTCACAATGGGCCCTGGGGACAATGGGGGGTCCTGGGACGTCACAATGGGCCCTGGGGACAAGAGGGGGTTTCCAGGATGTCACAATGGGCCCTGGGACAAGGGGGTGCCGAGGATGTCACAATGGGCCCTGGGGACAATGGGGGGTCCTGGGACATCACAATGGGCCCTAGGGACAAGGGGGGGTCCCCAGGATGTCACAATGGGCCCTGGGGACAAAGAGGGGTCTCTAAAGTGTCACAATGGGCCCTGGTGACACAGAGGGGCCCTAGGACGTCACAATCAGCCCTGGGGACAAGGGGGGGTACCCTGAAAGTCACAATGAGCCCTGGGAACAGAAGGGGCTCCCCAGGACGTCACAATGGGCCCTGGGAACAATGGGGGTCCTGGGACGTCACAATGGGCCCTGGGGACAAGGGGGGGTCCCCAGGATGTCACAATGGGCCCTGGGGACAATGTGGGGTCCTGGGATGTCACAATGGGTCCCAGTGACAAAGGGGGTCCCCTGAATGTCACAATGGGTCCTGAGGACAATGGGGGGTCCTGGGACGTCACAATGGGCCCTGGGGACAAGGAGGGATCCCCAGGATGTCACAATGGGCCCTGGGGACAAGGGGGGGTACCCTGAAAGTCACAATGAGCCCTGGGAACAGAGGGGGCTCCCCAGGACGTCACAATGGGCCCTGGGAACAATGGGGGTCCTGGGACGTCACAATGGGCCCTGGGGACAAGGGGGGGTCCCCAGGATGTCACAATGGGCCCTGGGGACAATGTGGGGTCCTGGGATGTCACAATGGGCCCCAGTGACAAAGGGGGTCCCCTGAATGTCACAATGGGTCCTGAGGACAATGGGGGGTCCTGGGACGTCACAATGGGCCCTGGGGACAAGGAGGGATCCCCAGGATGTCACAATGGGCCCTGGGGACAAGGGGGGGTACCCTGAAAGTCACAATGAGCCCTGGGAACAGAGGGGGCTCCCCAGGACGTCACAATGGGCCCTGCGAAACAATGGGGGTCCTGGGACGTCACAATGGGCCCTGGGGACAAGGGGGGGTCCCCAGGATGTCACAATGGGCCCTGGGGACAATGTGGGGTCCTGGGATGTCACAATGGGCCCCAGTGACAAAGGGGGTCCCCTGAATGTCACAATGGGTCCTGAGGACAATGGGGGGTCCTGGGACGTCACAATGGGCCCTGGGGACAAGAGGGGGTCCCCAGGATGTCACAATGGTCCCTGGGGACCAGGGGGGTCCTGCGATGTCACAATGGGCCCTGGGGACAAAGGGGGTCCCCTGGATGTCACAATGGGCTCTGGGGACAAAGGGGATCCCCACGGTATCAGAATGGGCCCTGGGGACAAAGGGGGGTCCTGGGATGTCACAATGAGCCCTGCGGACAAGGGTGGTACCCACGGTGTCACAATGGGCCCTGGGGACAAGGGGGGGGTCCCATGAATGTCACAATGGGCCCTGGGGACAGAGAGGGGTCCCCTGAATGTCACAATGGGCCCTGGAGACAAGGGGGGGTCCTGGGACGTCACAATGGGCCCTGGGGACAATGGGGGATCCCTAGGATGTCACAATGGGCCCTGGGGACTAATGAAGTCCCCACGGTGTCACAATATGTCCTGGAGACAAAGGGGGGTCCCCAGGATGTCACAATGGGCCCTTGGGACAATGGGGTTCCTGGGATGTCACAATGGGTCCCCAGTGACAAAGGGGTTCCCCAGGATGTCTCAATGGGCCCTGAGGACAATGGGAGGTCCCCATGGTGTCACAATGGGTCCCCAGTGACAAGGGAGGTCTCCACGGTGCCAGGATGGGTCCTGGGGACAAGGAGGTCCCCAGAATGTCACAATGGGCCCTGGGGACAAAGAGGCTCCCCAGGATGTCACAATGGGAGCTGGGGAAAAGGGGATCTCCAGGAACTCACAATGGGCTCTGGGGACATTGGAGGTTCCCCAGGATGTTCACAATAGGCCCTGAGGACAAGGGGTGGTCCCCATGCTGTCACAATGGGTCTCCAGTGACAAGGGGGTCCCCAAGGTGTCACAATGGGCCCTGGGGACAATGGGGGGTCCTGGGACGTGACAATAGGCCCTGGGGACAAGGGGATTCCCCACAGTGTCACAATGGGCCCTGGGGACAAAGGGGAATCCCCAGGATGTCACAATGGGCCCTGAGGACAAGGGGGGGTCCCCATAGTGTCACAATGGGTCCCCAGTGACAAGGAGGGTCCCCATGGTGTCACGATGTGTCCTGGGGACAAGGGGGTCCCCAGGATGTAACAATAGACCCTGGTGACAATGGGGAGTCCTGGGACGTCACAATGGGCCCTGGAGAAAAAGGGGGTCTCCAGGATGTCACAATGGGCTCTGGGGACAATGCGGGGTCCTGGGACGTCACAATGGGCCCCAGTGACAAAGGGGGTCCCCAGGATGTCACAATGGGCCCTGGGGACAATGTGGGGTCCTGGGATGTCACAATGGGCCCCAGTGACAAAGGGGGTCCCCTGAATGTCACAATGGGCCCTGGGGACAAAGGGGGTTCCTGGGACGTCACAATGGGCCCTGGGGACAAGAGGGGGTCCCCAGGATGTCACAATGGGCCCTGGGGACAAAGAGGGGTCCCCTGAATGTCACAATGGGCCCTGGGGACAAGGGGGTGCCGAGGATGTCACAATGGGCCCTGGGGACAATGGGGGGTCCTGGGACATCACAATGGGTCCTGGGGACAAGGGGGGGTCCCCAGGATGTCACAATGGGCCCTGGGGACAAAGAGGGGTCTCTAAAGTGTCACAATGGGCCCTGGGGACACAGAGGGGCCCTAGGACGTCACAATCAGCCCTGGGGACAAGGGGGGGTACCCTGAAAGTCACAATGAGCCCTGGGAACAGAGGGGGCTCCCCAGGACATCACAATGGGCCCTGGGAACAATGGGGGGTCCTGGGACGTCACAATGGGCCCTGGGGACAAGGGGGGGTCCCCAGGATGTCACAATGGGCCCTGGGGACAATGTGGGGTCCTGGGATGTCACAATGGCCCCAGTGACAAAGGGGGTCCCCAGGATGTCACAATGGGTCCTGAGGACAATGGAGGGTCCTGGGACGTCACAATGGGCCCTGGGGACAAGGGGGGGTCCCCAGGATGTCACAATGGGCCCTGGGGACAAGGGGGGGTCCCCAGGATGTCACAATGTGCCCTGGGTACAAAGAGGCGTCCCCTGAATGTCACAATGGGCCCTGGGGACAATAGGGGTTCCTAAGACGTCACAATGGGCCCTGGGGCCAAGCAGGGATCCCCAGGATGTCACAATGGGCCCTGGGGACAATGGGGGGTCCTGGGACGTCACAATGGGCCCCAGTGACAAGGGGGCATCCCCAGGATGTCACAATGGTCCCTGGGGACCAGGCGGGTCCTGCGATGTCACAATGGGCCCTGGGGACAAAGGGGGTCCCGTGGATGTCACAATGGGCTCTGGGGACAAAGGGGATCCCCACGGTATCAGAATGGGCCCTGGGGACAAAGGGGGGTCCTGGGATGTCACAATGAGCCCTGCGGACAAGGGTGGTACCCACGGTGTCACAATGGGCCCTGGGGACAAGGGGGGGTCCTGGGACGTCACAATGGGCCCTGGGGACAAGGGGGGGTCCCCAGGATGTCACAATGGGCCCTGGGGACAAGGGGGTGCCGAGCATGTCACAATGGGCCCTGGGGACAATGGGGGGTCCTGGAATGTCACAATGGGCCCTGGGCACAAAGGGCAGTCCCCAGGATGTCACAATGGGCCCCCCTTTGTCCCCAGGGCCCATTCTGATACCGTGGGGATCCCCTTTGTCCCCAGAGCCCATTGTGACATCCAGGGGACCCCCTTTGTCCCCAGGGCCCATTGTGACATCGCAGGACCCCCCTGGTCCCCAGGGACCATTGTGACATCCTGGGGATGCCCCCTTGTCACTGGGGCCCATTGTGACGTCCCAGGACCCCCCATTGTCCCCAGGGCCCATTGTGACATCCTGGGGATCCCTGCTTGGCCCCAGGGCCCATTGTGACGTCTTAGGACCCCCTATTGTCCCCAGGGCCCATTGTGACATTCAGGGGACGCCTCTTTGTACCCAGGGCACATTGTGACATCCTGGGCACCCCACTTGTCCCCAGGACCCATTGTGACACTATGGGGACCCCGCCTTGTGCCCAGAGCCCACTGTGACACTGTGGGTACCACCCTTGTCCGCGGGGCTCATTGTGACATCCCAGGACCCCCCATTGTCCCCAGGGCCCATTGTGACATTCTAGGACCCCTCGTTGTCCCCAGGGCCTATTGTGACACCATGGGGACCCCTCCTTGTCACTGGGGACGCACTGTGACACCATGGGGACCCCCCCTTGTCCTCAGGACTCATTCTCACATCCTGGGCACCCCCCATTGTCCCCAGGGCCCATTGTGACATCCTGGGGACCGCCCTTTGTGCCCAGGGCCCATTGTGACATTCCAGGACCCCCCATTGTCCCCAGGGCCCATTGTGACATCCTCGGCACCCCCTTGTCCCCAGGGCCCATTGTGGACATCCTGGGGACCCCCCCTTGTCCCCAGGGCCCATTGTGACGTCCCAGGACCCCCCCTTGTCCCCAGGGCCCATTGTGACACCGTGGGTACCACCCTTGTCCGCAGGGCTCATTGTGACATCCCAGGACCCCCCTTTGTCCCCAGGACCCATTCTGATACCGTGGGGATCCCCTTTGTCCCCAGAGCCCATTGTGACATCCAGGGGAACCCCTTTGTCCCCAGGGCCCATTGTGACATCGCAGGACCCGCCTGGTCCCCAGGGACCATTGTGACATCCTGGGGATGCCCCCTTGTCACTGGGGCCCATTGTGACGTCCCAGGACCCCCCATTGTCCTCAGGACCCATTGTGACATCCTGGGGACCCCCTTTGTCACTGGGGCCATTGTGACATCCCAGGACCCCACATTGTCCCCAGGGCCCATTGTGACATCCTGGGGACCCCCCCTTGTCCCCAGGGCCCATTGTGACGTCCCAGGACCCCCCATTGTTCCCAGGGCCCATTGTGACATCCTGGAGACCCCCTTTGTCTCCAGGGCCCATTGTGACGTCCCAGGACCCCCCATTGTCCTCAGGACCCATTGTGACATCCTGGGGACCCCCTTTGTCACTGGGGCCATTGTGACATCCCAGGACCCCACATTGTCCCCAGGGCCCATTGTGACATCCTGGGGACCCCCCCTTGTCCCCAGGGTCCATTGTGACGTCCCAGGACCCCCCATTGTTCCCAGGGCCCATTGTGATGTCCTGGGGAGCCCCCTCTGTTCCCAGGGCTCATTGTGACTTTCAGGGTACCCCTCCTTGTCCCCAGGGCTGATTGTGACGTCCTAGGGCCCCTCTGTGTCCCCAGGGCCCATTGTGACACTTTAGAGACCCCTCTTTGTCCCCAGGGCCCATTGTGACATCCTGGGGACCCCCCCTTGTCCCCAGGACCCATTGTGATGTCCCAGGACCCCCCATTGTCCCCAGGGCCCATTGTGACATACTCGGCACCCCCTTGTCCCCAGGGCCCATTGTGACATTCAGGGGACCCCTCTTTGTCCCCAGGGCCCATTGTGACATCCCAGGACCCCCCTGGTCCCCAGGGACCATTGTGACATCCTGGGGATGCCCCCTTGTCACTGGGGCCCATTGTGACGTCCCAGGACCTCCCATTGTCCCCAGGGCCCATTGTGACATCTTGGGGACACCCCCTTGTCCCCAGGGCCCATTGTGACGTCCCAGGACCCCACATTGTTCCCAGGGCCCATTGTGATGTCCTGGGGAGCCCCCTCTGTTCCCAGGGCTCATTGTGACTTTCAGGGTACCCCCCCTTGTCCCCAGGGCTGATTGTGACGTCCTAGGGCCCCTCTGTGTCCCCAGGGCCCACTGTGACACTTTAGAGACCCCTCTTTGTCCCCAGGGCCCATTGTGACATCCTGGGGACCCCCCCTTGTCCCCAGGACCCATTGTGATGTCCCAGGACCCCCCATTGTCCCCAGGGCCCATTGTGACATCCTCGGCACCCCCCTTGTCCCCAGGGCCCATTGTGACATTCAGGGGACCCCTCTTTGTCCCCAGGGCCCATTGTGACATCCTGGGGACCCCGTCTTGTCCCCAGGGCCCATTGTGACGTCCCAGGAACCCCCATTGTCCCCAGGGCCCATTGTGACATCCTGGGGATCCCTCCTTGTCCCCAGGGCCCATTGTGACGTCCCAGGACCCCCCATTGTCCCCAGGGCCCATTGTGACATTCAGGGGACCCCCTTTGCCACTGCGGCCCATTGTGACATCCCAGGACCCCACATTGTCCCCAGGGCCCATTGTGACATCCTGGGGACCCCCTTTGTCACTGGGGCCCATTGTGACGTCCCAGGACCCCGCATTGTCCCCAGAGCCCATTGTGACATCCTGGAGACCCCCTTTGTCTCCAGGGCCCATTGTGACATCCCAGGACTCCCCATTGTCACCAGGGTCCATTGTTACATCCTGGGGACCCCCTTGTCCCCAGGACACATCGTGACACCATGGGGACCCTCCTTGTCACTGGGGACCCATTGTGACACTATGGGGACCCCCCCTTGTCCTCAGGGCCCATTGTGACATCCTGGGCATCCCCCTTTGTCCCCCGGGACCATTGTAACACCGTGCGGACCCCCTTTGTCCCCAGGGCCCATTGTGACACTGTGGGGAATCCCCTTGTCACTGGAGACCCATTGTGACAGCATGGGGACCACCCCTTGTCCTCAGGGCCTATTGTGAACCTCCTGGGGAACCTCCATTGTCCCCAGAGCCCATTGTGAGTTCCTGGAGACCCCCTTTTCCCCAGCTCCCATTGTGACATCCTGGGGAGCCTCTTTGTCCCCAGGGCCCATTGTGACATTCTGGGGACCTCCTTGTCCCCAGGACCCATCCTGGCACCGTGGAGACCTCCCTTGTCACTGGGGACCCATTGTGACACCATGGGGACCTCCCATTGTTCTCAGGGCCCATTGAGAGATCCTGGGGACCCCCTTTGTCACTGGGGACCCATTGTGACATCCCAGGAACCCCATTGTCCCAAGGGCCCATTGTGACATCCTCGGCACCCCCCTTTGTCTCCAGGACATATTGTGACACCGTGGGGACCTCATTAGTCCCCAGGGCCCATTTTGACATCCTAGGGATCCCCCATTGACCCCAGGGCCCATTGTGACATCCCAGGACCCCCCCTTGTCTCCAGGGCCCATTGTGACATTCAGGGGACCCCTCTTTGTCCCCAGGGCCCATTGTGACATCCTGGGGACCCCGCCTTGTCCCCAGGGCCCATTGTGACACCGTGGGTACCACCCTTGTCCGCAGGGCTCATTGTGACATCCCAGGACCCCCCTTTGTCGCCAGGGCCCATTCTGATATTGTGGGGATCCCCTTTGTCCCCAGAGCCCATTGTGACATCCAGGGGACCCCCTTTGTCTCCAGGGCCCATTGTGACATCGCAGGACCCCCCTGGTCCCCAGGGACCATTGTGACATCCTGGGGATGCCCCCTTGTCACTGGGGCCCATTTTGACGTCCCAGGACCTCCCATTGTCCCCAGGGCCCATTGTGACATCCTAGGGATCCCTGCTTGGCCCCAGGGCCCATTGTGACGTCTTAGGAACCCCTATTGTCCCCAGGGCCCATTGTGGCATTCAGGGGACGCCTCTTTGTACCCAGGGCACATTGTGACATCCTGGAGATCCCTCCTTGTCCCCAGGGCCCATTGTGACGTCCCAGGACCCCCCATTGTCCTAAGGACCCATTGTGACATTCAGGGTCCCCCTTTGTCACTGGGGCCCATTGTGACATCCCAGGACCCCACATTGTCCCCAGGGCCCATTGTGACGTCCCAGGACCCCACATTGTTCCCAGGGCCCATTGTGACGTCCTGGGGAGCCCCCTCTGTTCCCAGGGCTCATTGTGACTTTCAGGGTACCCCCCCTTGTCCCCAGGGCTGATTGTGACGTCCTAGGGCCCCTCTGTGTCCCCAGGGCCCATTGTGACACTTTAGAGACCCCTCTTTGTCCCCAGGGCCCATTGTGATATCCTGGGGACCCCTCTTTGTCCCCAGGGCCCATTGTGACGTCCTGGGGAACCCGTCTTGTCCTCAGGGCCCATTGTGACGTTCCAGGACCCCCCATTGTCCCCAGGGCCCATTGTGACATCCTGGGGATCCCTCCTTGTCCCCAGGGCCCATTGTGACCTCCTCGGCACCCCCTTGTCCCTAGGGCCCATTGTGATATTCACGGGACCCCCCCTTTGTCCCCAGGGCCCATTCTGATATGGTGGGGACCCCCTTTGTCCCCAGGGCCCATTGTGACATCCTGGGGACCCTCCTTGTCCCCAGAGCCCATTGTGACATCCAGAAGACCCCCTTTGTCCCCAGGGCCCATTGTGGCACCATGGGGACCCCCTTTGTCACTGGGGCCCATTGTCACGTCCCAGGACCCCGCATTGTCCCCAGAGCCCATTGTGACATCCTGGAGACCCCCTTTGTCTCCAGGGCCCATTGTGACGTCCCAGGACCCCCCATTGTCCCCAGGGTCCATTGTTACATCCTGGGGACCCCCTTGTCCCCAGGACCCATCGTGACACCATGGGGACCCTCCTTGTCACTGGGGACCCATTGTGACACCATGGGGACAATGGGAGGTCCTGGGACATCACAATGGGTCCTGGGGACAAGGGGAAGTCCCCAGGATGTCACAATGGGCCCTGGGGACAAAGAGAGGTCTCTAAAGTGTCACAATGGGCCCTGGGGACACAGAGGGGCCCTAGGACGTCACAATCAGCCCTGGGGACAAGGGGGGGTACCCTGAAAGTCACAATGAGCCCTGGGAACAGAGGGGGCTCCCCAGGACATCACAATGGGCCCTGGGAACAATGGGGGGTCCTGGGACGTCACAATGGGCCCTGGGGACAAGGGGGGGTCCCCAGGATGTCACAATGGGCCCTGGGGACAATGTGGGGTCCTGGGATGTCACAATGGCCCCAGTGACAAAGGGGGTCCCCAGGATGTCACAATGGGTCCTGAGGACATTGGGGGGTCCTGGACGTCACAATGGGCCCTGGGGACAAGGGGGGGTCCCCAGGATGTCACAATGGGCCCTGGGAACAAGGGGGGGTCCCCAGGATGTCACAATGTGCCTTGGGTACAAAGAGGCGTCCCCTGAATGTCACAATGGGCCCTGGGGACAATAGGGGTTCTTAAGATGTCACAATGGGCCCTGGGGCCAAGCAGGGATCCCCAGGATGTCACAATGGGCCCTGGGGACAATGGGGGGTCCTGGGACGTCACAATGGGCCCCAGTGACAAGGGGGCATCCCCAGGATGTCACAATGGTCCCTGGGGACCAGGGGGGTCCTGCGATGTCACAATGGGCCCTGGGGACAAAGGGGGTCCCCTGGATGTCACAATGGGCTCTGGGGACAAACGGGATCCCCACGGTATCAGAATGGCCCCTGGGGACAAAGGGGGGTCCTGGGATGTCACAATGAGCCCTGCGGACAAGGGTGGTACCCACGGTGTCACAATGGGCCCTGGGGACAAGGGGGGGTCCTGGGACGTCACAATGGGCCCTGGGGACAAGGGGGGGTCCCCAGGATGTCACAATGGGCCCTGGGGACAAGGGGGTGCCGAGGATGTCACAATGGGCCCTGGGGACAATGGGGGGTCCTGGAATGTCACAATGGGCCCTGGGCACAAAGGGCGGTCCCCAGGATGTCACAATGGGCCCTGGGGACAATGGGGGGTGCCCAGGGTGTGAGAATGAGTCCTGAGGACAAGGGGGGTCCCCATGGTGTCACAGTGCGTCCCCAGTGACAAGGAGGGGTCCCCATGGTGTCACAATAGGCCCTGGGGACAACGTGGGGTCCTAGAATGTCACAATGGGCCCTGGGGACAATGGGGGGTCCTGGGATGTCACAATGAGCCCTGCGGACAAGGGTGGTACCCACAGTGTCACAGTGGGCTCTGGGCACAAGGCGGGGTCCCCATAGTATCACAATGGGTCCTGGGGACAAGTGGGGTCCCCAGGATGTCACAAGGGGCCCTGGGGACAATGTGGGGTCCTGGAATTTCACTATGGGCCCCAGTGACAAAGGGGTCCCCTGAATGTCACAATGGGTCCTGGGGACAATGGGGGGTCCTGGGACGTCACAATGGGCCCTGGGGACAAGGAGGTATCCCCAGGATGTCACAATGGGTACTGGAGACAAAGGGGGGGTCCCCATGGTGTCACAATGGGCCCAAGTGACAAGGAGGGTCCCCACGGTGCCACGATGGGTCCTGGGGACAAGGGCGTCCCCCAGATGTCACAATGGGCCCTGGGGACAATGGGGTTGCCCAGGATGTCACAATGGACCCTGGGGACAATGGGAGTCCCCAAGGTGTCAGAACGAGCCCTGGGGACAAAGTGGAATCCTGGAATGTCACAATGGCCCCCAGTGACAAAGGGGGTCCCCATGGTGCCACAATGGGCCCTGGGGACAAAGGGGGTCTTCTGGATGTCACAATGGGCCCTGGGGACAAGGAGGGTCCCCAGGATGTCACAATGGGCCCTGGGGACAAAGGGGGGTGTCGATGGTGTCAAAATGGGCCCTGGGGACAAAGGGCGTCCCCAGGATGTCACAATGGGCCCTGGGGACAAAGGGGGTCCCCACCATATCAGAATGGGCCCTGGGGACAAAGGGGGGTCCCGTGAATGTCACAATGGGCCCTAGAGACAAGGGGGTGCCGATGAGGTCACAATGGGCCCTGGGGACAATGGGGGGTCCTGGGACGTCACAATGGGCCCTGGGGACAAGAGGGGATCCCTAGGATGTCACAATGGGCCCTGGGGACTAATGAGGTCCCCACGGTGTCACAATATGTCCTGGAGACAAAGGGGGGTCCCCAGGATGTCACAATGGGTCCTTGGGACAATGGGGTTCCTGGGATGTCACAATGGGTCCCCAGTGACAAAGGGGGTCCCCAGGATGTCTCAATGGGCCCTGAAGACAATGGGAGGTCCCCATGGTGTCACAATGGGTCCCCAGTGACAAGGGAGGTCTCCACGGTGCCAGGATGGGTCTCCAGTGACAAGGGGGTCCCCAAGGTGTCACAATGGGCCCTGGGGACAATGGGGGGTCCTGGGACGTGACAATAGGCCCTGGAGACAAGGGGGTTCCCCACAGTGTCACAATGGGCCCTGAGGACAAGGGGGGGTCCCCATGGTGTCACAATGGGTCCCCAGTGACAAGGAATTTCCCCATGGTGTCACGATGGGTCCTGGGGACAAGGGGGTCCCCAGGATGTAACAATGGACCCTGGGGACAATGGGGGGTCCTGGGACGTCACAATGGGCCCTGGAGACAAAGGGGGTCTCCAGGATGTCACAATGGGCCCTGGGGACAATGTGGGGTCCTGGGATGTCACAATGGGCCCCAGTGACAAAGGGGGTCCCCTGAATGTCACAATGGGCCCTGGGGACAATGGGGGGTCCTGGGATGTCACAATGGGCCCTGGGGACAAGGAGGGATCCCCAGGATGTCACAATGGGCCCTGGGGACAATGGGGGGTCCTGGGACGTCACAATGGGCCCTGGGGACAAGAGGGGGTCCCCAGGATGTCACAATGGGCCCTGGGGACAAAGAGGGGTCCCCTGAATGTCGCAATGGGCCCTGGGGACAAGGGGGTGCCGAGGATGTCACAATGGGCCCTGGGGACAATGGGGGGTCCTGGGACATCACAATGGGCCCTGGGGACAAAGAGGGGTCTCTAAAGTGTCACAATGGGCCCTGGGGACACAGAGGGGCCCTAGGACGCCACAATCAGCCCTGGGGAAAAGGGGGGGTACCCTGAAAGTCACAAGGAGCCCTGGGAACACAGGGGGCTCCCCAGGACATCACAATGGGCCCTGGGAACAATGGGGGGTCCTGGGACGTCACAATGGGCCCTGGGGACAAGGGGGGGTCCCCAGGATGTCACAATGGGCCCTGGGGACAATGTAAGGTCCTGGGATGTCACAATGGGCCCCAGTGACAAAGGGGGTCCCCTGAATGTCACAATGGGTCCTGAGGACAATGGGGGGTCCTGGGACGTCACAATGGGCCCTGGGGACAAGGAGGGATCCCCAGGATGTCACAATTGGCCCTGGGGACAAGGGGGGGTCCCCAGGATGTCACAATGTGCCCTGGGTACAAAGAGGCGTCCCCTGAATGTCACAATGGGCCCTGGGGACAATAGGGGGTCCTAAGACGTCACAATGGGCCCTGGGGCCAAGCAGGGATCCCCAGGATGTCACAATGGGCCCTGGGGACAATGGGGGGTCCTGGGACGTCACAATGGGCCCCAGTGACAAGGGGGCATCCCCAGGATGTCACAATGGTCCCTGGGGACCAGGGGGGTCCTGCGATGTCACAATGGGCCCTGGGGACAAAGGGGGTCCCCTGGATGTCACAATGGGCTCTGGGGACAAAGGGGATCCCCACGGTATCAGAATGGGCCCTGGGGACAAAGGGGGGTCCTGGGATGTCACAATGAGCCCTGCGGACAAGGGTGGTACCCACGGTGTCACAATGGGCCCTGGGAACAAGGGGGGGTCCCCATAGTGTCACAATGGGTCCTGGGGACAAGTGGGGTCCCCAGGATGTCACAATGGGTCCTGGGGACAAGTGGGGTCCCCAGGATGTCACAATGGGCCCCAGTGACAAAGGGGCCCCCTGAATGTCACAATCGGTCCTGGGGACAATGTGGGGTCCTGGGACGTCACAATGGGCCCCAGTGACAAGGGGGGGTCCTCAGGATGTCACAATGGGCCCTGGGGACAAAGAGGGGTCCCCTGAATGTCACAATGGGCCCTGGGGACAAGGGGGTGCAGTGGATGTCACAATGGGCCCTGGGGACAATGGGGGGTCCTACAATGTCACAATGGGCCCTGGGGACAATAGGGTTCCCCAGGATGTCACAATGGGCCCTGGGGACAATAGGAGGTTCTGGGATGTCACAATGGGCCCTAGGGACAATGAGGGTCCCCAGGATGTCACAATGGGCCCTGGGGACAATGGGGGGTGCCCAGGATGTGAAAATGAGTCCTGAGGACAAGGGGGGGTCCCCATGGTGTCACAATGGGTCCCCAGTGACAAGGAGGGGTCCCCATGGTGTCACAATAGGCCCTGGGGACAAAGTGGGGTCCTAGAATGTCACAATGGGCCCTGGGGACAAAAGGGGTTGCCATGGTGCCGCAATAGGCCCTGGGGTCAAAGGGGCTCCCCATGGTGCTACAATGGGCCCTGGGGACAAAGGGGGGTCCTGGGATGTCACAATGGACCCTGGGGATAAAGGGGATGTCCCCATGGTGCCACAATGGGCCCTGGGAGCAAGGGGGTCCCCAGGATGTCACAATGGGTCCTGGGGACAATGGGAGGTGCCCAAGATGTCACAATGGACCCTGAGGACAAGCGGGGGTCTCCATGGTGTCACAATGGGTCCCCAGTGACAAGGGAGGGTCCCCATGGTGTCACAATGGGTCCTGGGGTCAATGGGAGGTGCCCAAGATGTCACAATGGACCCTGAGGACAAGCGGGGGTCTCCATGGTGTCACAATGGGTCTCCAGTGACAAGGGTGGTACCCATGGTGTCACAATGGGCCCTGGGGACAAACGTGGCTCCCCTCAATATTAAAATGGGTCCTGGGGACAAAGAGGGCTTCTCAGATGTCACAATGGACACTGGGGACAACGGGAGGTCCTGGGACGTCACAATGGGCCCTGGGGACAAAGTTGGTCCCCACGATGTCTCAATGAGCCCCAGTGACAAAGGGGGGTACCCAGGATGTCACAATGGGCCGTGGGGACAATGAGGGGTCCTGGGACATCACAATGGGTCCTGGGGACAAGGGGGGGACCCCTGAATGTCACAATGGGCCCTGGGGACAATGTGGGGTCCTGGGATGTCACAATGGGCCCCAGTGACTAAGGGGGTCCCCAGGATGTCACAATGGGCCCTGGGGACAATGGGTGGTCCTGGGACGTCACAATGGGCCCTGGGGACAAGGAGGGATCCCCAGGATGTCACAATGGGCCCTGGGGACAAGGAGATATCCCCAGGATGTCACAAAAGGCCCTAGGGACAATGGGGGGTCCTGGGAGGTCACAATGGGCCCTGGGGACAAGGGGGGGTCCCCTGAATGTCACAATGGGCCCTGAGGACAATGGGAGGTCCCCATGGTGTCACAAAGGGTCCCCAGTGACAAGGGAGGTCCCCACGGTGCCAGGATGGGTCCTAGGGACAAGGAGGTCCCCAGGATGTCACAATGGGCCCTGGGGACAATGAGGGTCCCCAGAATGTCACAATGGGCCCTAGGGACAAAGAGGCTCTCCAGGATGTCACAATGGGACCTGGGGACAAGGGGGTCCCCAGGAACTCACAATGGGCTCTGGGGACAATGGAGGTTCCCCAGGATTTTCACAATAGGCCCTGAGGACAAGGGGTTGTCCCCATGGTGTCACAATGGGTCCCCAGTGACAAGGAGGGTCCCCATGGTGTCACAATGGGCCCTGGGGACAATGTGGGGTCCTGGGACGTCACAATGGGCCCTGGGGACAATGGGGGGTCCTGGGACGTCACCATGGGCCCCAGTGACAAGGGGGGGTCCCCAGGATGTCACAATGGGCCCTGGGGACAAAGAGGGGTCCCCTGATTGTCACAATGGGCCCTGCGGACAAGGGGGTGCCGAGGATGTCACAATGGGCTCTGGGGACAATGGGGGGTCCTGGAATGTCACAATGGGCCCTGGGGACTATGGGGGTCCCCAGGATGTCACAATGGGCCTTGGGGACAATAGGAGGTTCTGGGATGTCACAATGGGCCCTGGGGACAATGAGGGATCCCCAGGATGTCACAATGGGCCCTGGGGACAATGGGGGGTCTTGGGACGTCACCATGGGCCCCAGTGACAAGGGGGGGTCCCCAGGATGTCACAATGGGCCCTGGGGACAAAGAGGGGTCCCCTGAATGTCACAATGGGCCCTGCGGACAAGGGGGTGCCGAGGATGTCACAATGGGCCCTGGGGACAATGGGGGGTCCTGGAATGTCACAATGGGCCCTGGGGACTATGGGGGTCCCCAGGATGTCACAATGGGCCTTGGGGACAATAGGAGGTTCTGGGATGTCACAATGGGCCCTGGGGACAATGAGGGTCCCCAGGATGTCACAATGGGCCCTGGGGACAATGGGGGGTGCCCAGGATGTGAAAATGAGTCCTGAGGACAAGGGGGGGTCCCCATGGTGTCACAATGGGTCCCCAGTGACAAGGAGGGGTCCCCATGGTGTCACAATAGGCCCTGGGGACAAAGTGGGGTCCTAGAATGTCACAATGGGCCCTGGGGACAAAAGTGGTTGCCATGGTGCCACAATGGGCCCTGGGGTCAAACGCGGTCCCCTATGGTGCTACAATGGGCCCTGGGGACAAGGAGGGATCCCCAGGATGTCACAATGGGCCCTGGGGACAATGGGGGTCCTGGGACGTCACCATGGGCCCCAGTGACAAGGGGGGGTCCCCAAGATGTCACAATGTGCCCTGGGTACAAAGAGGCGTCCCCATGATGTCACAATGGGCCCTGGGGACAAGGGGGTGCCCTGAATGTCACAATGGGCCCTGGGGAGAAAGGGGGTCCCCAGGATGTCAAAATGGGCCATGGGGACAAAGTGGGGTTCTGGGATATCACAATGTGCCACAGTGACAAAGGGGGTCCCCATGGTGCCACAATGAGCCCTGGGGACAAAGGGAGGTCCCTAGGATGTCACAATGGGCCCCGGGGACTAATGAGGTCCCCACGGTGTCACAATGCGTCCTGGAGACAAAGGGGGGTCCCCTGGATGTCACAATGGGCCCTTGGGAGAATGGGGTTCCTGGGATGTCACAATGGGTCCCCAGTGACAAAGGGGGTCCCCAGGATGTCTCAATGGGCACTGAGGACAATGGGAGGTCCCCAGGATGTCACAATGGGCCCTGGGGACAATGGGGGGTCCTGGGACGTCACAATGGGCCCTGGGGACAATGTGGGGTCATGGGACATCACAATGGGCCCTGGGGACAAAGGGGGTCCCCAGGATGTCACAATGGGCCCTGGGGACAAAGAGGCTCCCCAGGATGTCACAATGGGCCCTGGGGACAATGTGGGGTCCTGGGACATCACAATGGGCCCTGGGGACAAAGGGGGTCCCCAGGATGTCACAATGGGGCCTGAGGACAAGGGGTGGTTCCCATGGTGTCACAATGGGTCCCCAGTGACAAGGGGGGTCCCCAAGGTGTCACAATGGGCCCTGGGGACAATGGGGGTCCCGGGACGGAATAATAGGCCCTGGGGACAAGGGGGGTCCCGACAGTGTCACAATGGGCCCTGGGGACAAAGGGGGTCCCCAGGGTGTCAGAATGGGTCCCCAGTGACAAGGAGGGTCCCCATGGTGTCACAATGGGCCCTGGGGACAATGTGGGGTCCTGGGACGTCACAATGGGCCCTGGGGACAATGGGGGGTCCCCATGGTGTCACAATGGGTCCCCAGTGACAAGGAGGGTCCCCATGGTGTCACGATGGGTCCTGGGGACAAGGGGGTCCCCAGGATGTAACAATGAACCCTGGGGAGAATGGGGGGCCCTGGGACGTCACAATGGGTCCTGGGGAAAACGGGGGTCTCCAGGATGTCACAATGGGCTCTGGGGACAATGCGGGGTCCTGGGACGTCACACTGGGTCCTTAGGACAAAGAGGGGTCCCCAGGATGTCACAATGGGCCCTGGGGACAATGTGGGGTCCTGGGATGTCACAATGGGCCCCAGTGACAAAGGGGGTCCCCTGAATGTCACAATGGGCCCTGGGGACAATGGGGGGTCCTGGGACATCACAATGGGCCCTGGGGACAAGAGGGGGTCCCCAGGATGTCACAATGGGCCCTGGGGACAAAGAGGGGTCCCCTGAATGTCACAATGGGCCCTGGGGACAATGGGGGGTCCTGGGATGTCACAATGAGCCCTGCGGACAAGGGTGGTACCCACGGTGTGACAATGGGCCCTGGGAACAAGGAGGGGTCCCCATAGTGTCACAATGGGTCCTGGGGACAAGTGGGGTCCCCAGGATGTCACAATGGGTCCTGGGGACAATGTGGGGTCCTGGGATGTCACAATGGGCCCCAGTGACAAAGGGGGTCCCCTGAATGTCACAATGGGTCCTGGGGCACAATGTGGGGTCCTGGGACGTCACAATGGGCCCTGGGGACAAGGAGGGATCCCCAGGATGTCACAATGGGCCCTGGGGACAATGGGAGTCCTGGGACGTCACAATGGGCCCCAGTGACAAGGGGGGGTCCCCAAGATGTCACAATGTGCCCTGGGTACAAAGAGACGTCCCCGGAATGTTACAATGGGCCCTGGGGACAAGGGGGTGCCCTGAATGTCACAATGGGCCCTGGGGAGAATTGGGAGTCCTGGGACGTCACAATGGGCCCTGGGCACAAGGAGGGATCCCCAGGATGTCACAATGGGCCCTGGGGACAATGGGGGGTCCTGGGACGTCACCATGGGCCCCAGTGACAAGGGGGGGTCCCCAGGATGTCACAATGGGCCCTGGGGACAAAGAGGGGTCCCCTGAATGTCACAATGGGCCCTGCGGACAAGGGGGTGCCGAGGATGTCACAATGGGCCCTGGGGACAATGGGGGGTCCTGGAATGTCACAATGGGCCCTGGGGACTATGGGGGTCCCCAGGATGTCACAATGGGCCTTGGGGACAATAGGAGGTTCTGGGATGTCACAATGGGCCCTGGGGACAATGAGGGATCCCCAGGATGTCACAATGGGCCCTGGGGACAATGGGGGGTCTTGGGACGTCACCATGGGCCCCACTGACAAGGGGGGGTCCCCAGGATGTCACAATGGGCCCTGGGGACAAAGAGGGGTCCCCTGAATGTCACAATGGGCCCTGCGGACAAGGGGGTGCCGAGGATGTCACAATGGGCCCTGGGGACAATGGGGGGTCCTGGAATGTCACAATGGGCCCTGGGGACTATGGGGGTCCCCAGGATGTCACAATGGGCCTTGGGGACAATAGGAGGTTCTGGGATGTCACAATGGGCCCTGGGGACAATGAGGGTCCCCAGGATGTCACAATGGGCCCTGGGGACAATGGGGGGTGCCCAGGATGTGAAAATGAGTCCTGAGGACAAGGGGGGGGTCCCCATGGTGTCACAATGGGTCCCCAGTGACAAGGAGGGGTCCCCATGGTGTCACAATAGGCCCTGGGGACAAAGTGGGGTCCTAGAATGTCACAATGGGCCCTGGGGACAAAAGTGGTTGCCATGGTGCCACAATGGGCCCTGGGGTCAAACGCGGTCCCCATGGTGCTACAATGGGCCCTGGGGACAAAGGGGGTGTCCCCATGGTGCCACGATGGGCCCTGGGAGCAAGGGGGTGGCCAGGATGTCACAATGGGTCCTGGGGACAATGGGGGGTGCCCAGGATGTCACAATGGACCCTGAGGACAAGGGGGGGTCTCCATGGTGTCACAATGGGTCCCCAGTGTCAAGGGGGGGTCTCCATGGAGCCACAATGAGCCCTGGGGACAAAGGGAGGTCCCTAGGATGTCACAATGGGCCCTGGGGACTAATGAGGTCCCCACGGTGTCACAATGCGTCCTGGAGACAAAGGGGGGTCCCCAGGATGTCACAATGGGCCCTTTGCACAATGGGGTTCCTGGGATGTCACAATGGGTCCCCAGTGACAAAGGGGGTCCCCAGGATGTCTCAATGGGCCCTGAGGACAATGGGAGGTCCCCATGGTGTCACAATGGGTCTCCAGTGACAAGGGAGGTCCCCACGGTGCCACGATGGGTCCTGTGGACAAGGAGGTCCCCAGGATGCCACAATGGGCCCTGGGGACAATGTGGGGTCCTGGGACGTCACAATGGGCCCTGGGAATACAGGGGGTCCCCAGGATGTCACAATGGGACCTGGGGACAAGGGGCTCCACAGGATCTCACAATGGGCTCTGGGGACAATGGAGGTTCCCCAGGATGTTCACAATAGGCCCTGAGGACAAGGGGTGGTCCCCATGGTGTCACAATGGTTCCCCAGTGACAAGGGGCGTCCTCAAGTGTCACAATGGGCCCTGGGGACAGTGGGGGTCCTGGGACGTAACAATAGGCCCTTGGGACAAGGGGGGTCCCCACGGTGTTACAATGGTCTCGGGGGACAAAGGGGGGTGCCCAGGATGTCACAATGGGCCCTGAGGACAAGGGAGGCTCCCCATGGTGTCACGATGGGTCCTGGGGACAAGGGGGTCCCCAGGATGTAACAATGGACCCTGGGGACAATGGGGGGTCCTGGGACATCACAATGGGCCCTGGAGACTAAGGGGGTCTCCAGGATGTCACAATGGGCTCTGGGGACAATGGGGGGTCCTGGGACGTCACAATGGGTCCTGGGGACAAAGAGGGGTCCCCAGGATGTCACAATGGGCCCTGGGGACAATGGGGGGTCCTGGGATGTCACAATGGGCCCCAGTGACAAAGGGGGGTCCCCTGAATGTCACAATGGGCCCTGGGGACAACGGGAGGACCTGGGACGTCACAATGGGCCCTGGGGACAAAATTGGTCCCCACGATGTCTCAATGAGCCCCAGTGACAAATGGGGGTCCCCATGATGTCACAATGGGCCCTGGGGACAAGGAGGGGTCCTGGGACGTTACAATGGGCCATGGGGACAAGGGGGGGTCCCCTGAATGTCACAATGGCCCCTGGGGAGAAAGGGGGTCCCCAGGATGTCAAAATGGGCCATGGGGACAAAGTGGGGTTCTGGGATATCACAATGTGCCACAGTGACAAAGGGGGTCCCCATGGTGCCACAATGAGCCCTGGGGACAAAGGGAGGTCCCTAGGATGTCACAATGGGCCCCGGGGACTAATGAGGTCCCCACGGTGTCACAATGCGTCCTGGAGACAAAGGGGGGTCCCCTGGATGTCACAATGGTCCCTTGGGACAATGGGGTTCCTGGGATGTCACAATGGGTCCCCAGTGACAAAGGGGGTCCCCAGGATGTCTCAATAGGCACTGAGGACAATGGGAGGTCCCCAGGATGTCACAATTGGCCCTGGGGACAAGGGGGGTCCCCACAGTGTCACAATGGGCCCTGGGGACAAAGGGGGTCCCCACGGTGTTACAATGGTCCCGGGGGACAAATGGGGGTGCCCATAATGTCACAATGGGCCCTGAGGACAAGGGGGGCTCCCCAGGGTGTCGGAATGGGTCCCCAGTGACAAGGAGGGTCCCCATGGTGTCACAATGGGCCCTGGGGACAATGTGGGGTCCTGGGACGTCACAATGGGCCCTGGGGACAATGGGGGGTCCTGGGACGTCACCATGGGCCCCAGTGACAAGGGGGGGTCCCCAGGATGTCACAATGGGCCCTGGGGACAAAGAGGGGTCCCCTGATTGTCACAATGGGCCCTGCGGACAAGGGGGTGCCGAGGATGTCACAATGGGCTCTGGGGACAATGGGGGGTCCTGGAATGTCACAATGGGCCCTGGGGACTATGGGGGTCCCCAGGATGTCACAATGGGCCTTGGGGACAATAGGAGGTTCTGGGATGTCACAATGGGCCCTGGGGACAATGAGGGATCCCCAGGATATCACAATGGGCCCTGGGGACAATGGGGGGTCTTGGGACGTCACCATGGGCCCCAGTGACAAGGGGGGGTCCCCAGGATGTCACAATGGGCCCTGGGGACAAAGAGGGGTCCCCTGAATGTCACAATGGGCCCTGCGGACAAGGGGGTGCCGAGGATGTCACAATGGGCCCTGGGGACAATGGGGGGTCCTGGAATGTCACAATGGGCCCTGGGGACTATGGGGGTCCCCAGGATGTCACAATGGGCCTTGGGGACAATAGGAGGTTCTGGGATGTCACAATGGGCCCTGGGGACAATGAGGGTCCCCAGGATGTCACAATGGGCCCTGGGGACAATGGGGGGTGCCCAGGATGTGAAAATGAGTCCTGAGGACAAGGGGGGGTCCCCATGGTGTCACAATGGGTCCCCAGTGACAAGGAGGGGTCCCCATGGTGTCACAATAGGCCCTGGGGACAAAGTGGGGTCCTAGAATGTCACAATGGGCCCTGGGGACAAAAGTGGTTGCCATGGTGCCACAATGGGCCCTGGGGTCAAACGCGGTCCCCTATGGTGCTACAATGGGCCCTGGGGACAAGGAGGGATCCCCAGGATGTCACAATGGGCCCTGGGGACAATGGGGGTCCTGGGACGTCACCATGGGCCCCAGTGACAAGGGGGGGTCCCCAAGATGTCACAATGTGCCCTGGGTACAAAGAGGCGTCCCCATGATGTCACAATGGGCCCTGGGGACAAGGGGGTGCCCTGAATGTCACAATGGGCCCTGGGGAGAAAGGGGGTCCCCAGGATGTCAAAATGGGCCATGGGGACAAAGTGGGGTTCTGGGATATCACAATGTGCCACAGTGACAAAGGGGGTCCCCATGGTGCCACAATGAGCCCTGGGGACAAAGGGAGGTCCCTAGGATGTCACAATGGGCCCCGGGGACTAATGAGGTCCCCACGGTGTCACAATGCGTCCTGGAGACAAAGGGGGGTCCCCTGGATGTCACAATGGGCCCTTGGGAGAATGGGGTTCCTGGGATGTCACAATGGGTCCCCAGTGACAAAGGGGGTCCCCAGGATGTCTCAATGGGCACTGAGGACAATGGGAGGTCCCCAGGATGTCACAATGGGCCCTGGGGACAATGGGGGGTCCTGGGACGTCACAATGGGCCCTGGGGACAATGTGGGGTCATGGGACATCACAATGGGCCCTGGGGACAAAGGGGGTCCCCAGGATGTCACAATGGGCCCTGGGGACAAAGAGGCTCCCCAGGATGTCACAATGGGCCCTGGGGACAATGTGGGGTCCTGGGACATCACAATGGGCCCTGGGGACAAAGGGGGTCCCCAGGATGTCACAATGGGGCCTGAGGACAAGGGGTGGTTCCCATGGTGTCACAATGGGTCCCCAGTGACAAGGGGGGTCCCCAAGGTGTCACAATGGGCCCTGGGGACAATGGGGGTCCCGGGACGGAATAATAGGCCCTGGGGACAAGGGGGGTCCCCACAGTGTCACAATGGGCCCTGGGGACAAAGGGGGTCCCCAGGGTGTCAGAATGGGTCCCCAGTGACAAGGAGGGTCCCCATGGTGTCACAATGGGCCCTGGGGACAATGTGGGGTCCTGGGACGTCACAATGGGCCCTGGGGACAATGGGGGGTCCTGGGACGTCACCATGGGCCCCAGTGACAAGGGGGAGTCCCCAGGATGTCACAATGGGCCCTGGGGACAAAGAGGGGTCCCCTGAATGTCACAATGGGCCCTGCGGACAAGGGGGTGCCGAGGATGTCACAATGGGCCCTGGGGACAATGGGGAGTCCTGGGACGTCACAATGGGCCCTGGGCACAAGGAGGGATCCCCAGGATGTCACAATGGGCCCTGGGGACAATGGGGGGTCCTGGGACGTCACCATGGGCCCCAGTGACAAGGGGGGCCCCCAGGATGTCACAATGGGCCCTGGGGACAAAGAGGGGTCTCCTGAATGTCACAATGGGCCCTGCGGACAAGGGGGTGCCGAGGATGTCACAATGGGCCCTGGGGACAATGGGGGGTCCTGGAATGTCACAATGGGCCCTGGGGACTATGAGGGTCCCCAGGATGTCACAATGGGCCTTGGGGACAATAGGAGGTTCTGGGATGTCACAATGGGCCCTGGGGACAATGAGGGTCCCCAGGATGTCACAATGGGCCCTGGGGACAATGGGGGGTGCCCAGGATGTGAAAATGAGTCCTGAGGACAAGGGGGGGTCCCCATGGTTTCACAATGGGTCCCCAGTGACAAGGAGGGGTCCCCATGGTGTCACAATAGGCCCTGGGGACAAAGTGGGGTCCTAGAATGTCACAATGGGCCCTGGGGACAAAAGTGGTTGCCATGGTGCCACAATGGGCCCTGGGGTCAAACGCGGTCCCCTATGGTGCTACAATGGGCCCTGGGGACAAGGAGGGATCCCCAGGATGTCACAATGGGCCCTGGGGACAATGGGGGTCCTGGGACGTCACCATGGGCCCCAGTGACAAGGGGGGGTCCCCAAGATGTCACAATGTGCCCTGGGTACAAAGAGGCGTCCCCATGATGTCACAATGGGCCCTGGGGACAAGGGGGTGCCCTGAATGTCACAATGGGCCCTGGGGAGAAAGGGGGTCCCCAGGATGTCAAAATGGGCCATGGGGACAAAGTGGGGTTCTGGGATATCACAATGTGCCACAGTGACAAAGGGGGTCCCCATGGTGCCACAATGAGCCCTGGGGACAAAGGGAGGTCCCTAGGATGTCACAATGGGCCCCGGGGACTAATGAGGTCCCCACGGTGTCACAATGCGTCCTGGAGACAAAGGGGGGTCCCCTGGATGTCACAATGGGCCCTTGGGAGAATGGGGTTCCTGGGATGTCACAATGGGTCCCCAGTGACAAAGGGGGTCCCCAGGATGTCTCAATGGGCACTGAGGACAATGGGAGGTCCCCAGGATGTCACAATGGGCCCTGGGGACAATGGGGGGTCCTGGGACGTCACAATGGGCCCTGGGGACAATGTGGGGTCATGGGACATCACAATGGGCCCTGGGGACAAAGGGGGTCCCCAGGATGTCACAATGGGCCCTGGGGACAAAGAGGCTCCCCAGGATGTCACAATGGGCCCTGGGGACAATGTGGGGTCCTGGGACATCACAATGGGCCCTGGGGACAAAGGGGGTCCCCAGGATGTCACAATGGGGCCTGAGGACAAGGGGTGGTTCCCATGGTGTCACAATGGGTCCCCAGTGACAAGGGGGGTCCCCAAGGTGTCACAATGGGCCCTGGAGACAATGGGGGTCCCGGGACGGAATAATAGGCCCTGGGGACAAGGGGGGTCCCGACAGTGTCACAATGGGCCCTGGGGACAAAGGGGGTCCCCAGGGTGTCAGAATGGGTCCCCAGTGACAAGGAGGGTCCCCATGGTGTCACAATGGGCCCTGGGGACAATGTGGGGTCCTGGGACGTCACAATGGGCCCTGGGGACAATGGGGGGTCCTGGGACGTCACCATGGGCCCCAGTGACAAGGGGGAGTCCCCAGGATGTCACAATGGGCCCTGGGGACAAAGAGGGGTCCCCTGAATGTCACAATGGGCCCTGCGGACAAGGGGGTGCCGAGGATGTCACAATGGGCCCTGGGGACAATGGGGAGTCCTGGGACGTCACAATGGGCCCTGGGCACAAGGAGGGATCCCCAGGATGTCACAATGGGCCCTGGGGACAATGGGGGGTCCTGGGACGTCACCATGGGCCCCAGTGACAAGGGGGGCCCCCAGGATGTCACAATGGGCCCTGGGGACAAAGAGGGGTCTCCTGAATGTCACAATGGGCCCTGCGGACAAGGGGGTGCCGAGGATGTCACAATGGGCCCTGGGGACAATGGGGGGTCCTGGAATGTCACAATGGGCCCTGGGGACTATGAGGGTCCCCAGGATGTCACAATGGGCCTTGGGGACAATAGGAGGTTCTGGGATGTCACAATGGGCCCTGGGGACAATGAGGGTCCCCAGGATGTCACAATGGGCCCTGGGGACAATGGGGGGTGCCCAGGATGTGAAAATGAGTCCTGAGGACAAGGGGGGGTCCCCATGGTTTCACAATGGGTCCCCAGTGACAAGGAGGGGTCCCCATGGTGTCACAATAGGCCCTGGGGACAAAGTGGGGTCCTAGAATGTCACAATGGGCCCTGGGGACAAAAGTGGTTGCCATGGTGCCACAATGGGCCCTGGGGACAAAGGGGGTGTCCCTATGGTGCCACGATGGGCCCTGGGAGCAAGGGGGTGGCCAGGATGTCACAATGGGTCCTGGGGACAATGGGGGGTGCCCAGGATGTCACAATGGACCCTGAGGACAAGGGGGGGTCTCCATGGTGTCACAATGGGTCCCCAGTGACAAGGGAGGTCCCCACGGTGCCACGATGGGTCCTGTGGACAAGGAGGTCCCCAGGATGCCACAATGGGCCCTGGGGACAATGTGGGGTCCTGGGACGTCACAATGGGCCCTGGGAATACAGGGGGTCCCCAGGATGTCACAATGGGACCTGGGGACAAGGGGCTCCACAGGATCTCACAATGGGCTCTGGGGACAATGGAGGTTCCCCAGGATGTTCACAATAGGCCCTGAGGACAAGGGGTGGTCCCCATGGTGTCACAATGGTTCCCCAGTGACAAGGGGCGTCCTCAAGTGTCACAATGGGCCCTGGGGACAGTGGGGGTCCTGGGACGTAACAATAGGCCCTTGGGACAAGGGGGGTCCCCACGGTGTTACAATGGTCTCGGGGGACAAAGGGGGGTGCCCAGGATGTCACAATGGGCCCTGAGGACAAGGGAGGCTCCCCATGGTGTCACGATGGGTCCTGGGGACAAGGGGGTCCCCAGGATGTAACAATGGACCCTGGGGACAATGGGGGGTCCTGGGACATCACAATGGGCCCTGGAGACTAAGGGGGTCTCCAGGATGTCACAATGGGCTCTGGGGACAATGGGGGGTCCTGGGACGTCACAATGGGTCCTGGGGACAAAGAGGGGTCCCCAGGATGTCACAATGGGCCCTGGGGACAATGGGGGGTCCTGGGATGTCACAATGGGCCCCAGTGACAAAGGGGGGTCCCCTGAATGTCACAATGGGCCCTGGGGACAACGGGAGGACCTGGGACGTCACAATGGGCCCTGGGGACAAAATTGGTCCCCACGATGTCTCAATGAGCCCCAGTGACAAATGGGGGTCCCCATGATGTCACAATGGGCCCTGGGGACAAGGAGGGGTCCTGGGACGTTACAATGGGCCATGGGGACAAGGGGGGGTCCCCTGAATGTCACAATGGCCCCTGGGGAGAAAGGGGGTCCCCAGGATGTCAAAATGGGCCATGGGGACAAAGTGGGGTTCTGGGATATCACAATGTGCCACAGTGACAAAGGGGGTCCCCATGGTGCCACAATGAGCCCTGGGGACAAAGGGAGGTCCCTAGGATGTCACAATGGGCCCCGGGGACTAATGAGGTCCCCACGGTGTCACAATGCGTCCTGGAGACAAAGGGGGGTCCCCTGGATGTCACAATGGGCCCTTGGGACAATGGGGTTCCTGGGATGTCACAATGGGTCCCCAGTGACAAAGGGGGTCCCCAGGATGTCTCAATAGGCACTGAGGACAATGGGAGGTCCCCAGGATGTCACAATTGGCCCTGGGGACAATGGGGGGTCCTGGGACGTCACAATGGGCCCTGGGGACAATGTGGGGTCATGGGACATCACAATGGGCCCTGGGGACAAAGGGGGTCCCCAGGATGTCACAATGGGCCCTGGGGACAAAGAGGCTCCCCAGGATGTCACAATGGGCCCTGGGGACAATGTGGGGTCCTGGGACATCACAATGGGCCCTGGGGACAAAGGGGGTCCCCAGGATGTCACAATGGGGCCTGAGGACAAGGGGTGGTTCCCATGGTGTCACAATAAGTCCCCAGTGACAAGGGGGGTCCCCAAGGTGTCACAATGGGCCCTGGGGACAATGGGGGTCCCGGGACGGAATAATAGGCCCTGGGGACAAGGGGGGTCCCCACAGTGTCACAATGGGCCCTGGGGACAAAGGGGGTCCCCACGGTGTTACAATGGTCCCGGGGGACAAATGGGGGTGCCCATAATGTCACAATGGGCCCTGAGGACAAGGGGGGCTCCCCAGGGTGTCGGAATGGGTCCCCAGTGACAAGGAGGGTCCCCATGGTGTCACAATGGGCCCTGGGGACAATGTGGGGTCCTGGGACGTCACAATGGGCCCTGGGGACAATGGGGGGTCCTGGGACGTCACCATGGGCCCCAGTGACAAGGGGGGGTCCCCAGGATGTCACAATGGGCCCTGGGGACAAAGAGGGGTCCCCTGATTGTCACAATGGGCCCTGCGGACAAGGGGGTGCCGAGGATGTCACAATGGGCTCTGGGGACAATGGGGGGTCCTGGAATGTCACAATGGGCCCTGGGGACTATGGGGGTCCCCAGGATGTCACAATGGGCCTTGGGGACAATAGGAGGTTCTGGGATGTCACAATGGGCCCTGGGGACAATGAGGGATCCCCAGGATATCACAATGGGCCCTGGGGACAATGGGGGGTCTTGGGACGTCACCATGGGCCCCAGTGACAAGGGGGGGTCCCCAGGATGTCACAATGGGCCCTGGGGACAAAGAGGGGTCCCCTGAATGTCACAATGGGCCCTGCGGACAAGGGGGTGCCGAGGATGTCACAATGGGCCCTGGGGACAATGGGGGGTCCTGGAATGTCACAATGGGCCCTGGGGACTATGGGGGTCCCCAGGATGTCACAATGGGCCTTGGGGACAATAGGAGGTTCTGGGATGTCACAATGGGCCCTGGGGACAATGAGGGTCCCCAGGATGTCACAATGGGCCCTGGGGACAATGGGGGGTGCCCAGGATGTGAAAATGAGTCCTGAGGACAAGGGGGGGTCCCCATGGTGTCACAATGGGTCCCCAGTGACAAGGAGGGGTCCCCATGGTGTCACAATAGGCCCTGGGGACAAAGTGGGGTCCTAGAATGTCACAATGGGCCCTGGGGACAAAAGTGGTTGCCATGGTGCCACAATGGGCCCTGGGGTCAAACGCGGTCCCCTATGGTGCTACAATGGGCCCTGGGGACAAGGAGGGATCCCCAGGATGTCACAATGGGCCCTGGGGACAATGGGGGTCCTGGGACGTCACCATGGGCCCCAGTGACAAGGGGGGGTCCCCAAGATGTCACAATGTGCCCTGGGTACAAAGAGGCGTCCCCATGATGTCACAATGGGCCCTGGGGACAAGGGGGTGCCCTGAATGTCACAATGGGCCCTGGGGAGAAAGGGGGTCCCCAGGATGTCAAAATGGGCCATGGGGACAAAGTGGGGTTCTGGGATATCACAATGTGCCACAGTGACAAAGGGGGTCCCCATGGTGCCACAATGAGCCCTGGGGACAAAGGGAGGTCCCTAGGATGTCACAATGGGCCCCGGGGACTAATGAGGTCCCCACGGTGTCACAATGCGTCCTGGAGACAAAGGGGGGTCCCCTGGATGTCACAATGGGCCCTTGGGAGAATGGGGTTCCTGGGATGTCACAATGGGTCCCCAGTGACAAAGGGGGTCCCCAGGATGTCTCAATGGGCACTGAGGACAATGGGAGGTCCCCAGGATGTCACAATGGGCCCTGGGGACAATGGGGGGTCCTGGGACGTCACAATGGGCCCTGGGGACAATGTGGGGTCATGGGACATCACAATGGGCCCTGGGGACAAAGGGGGTCCCCAGGATGTCACAATGGGCCCTGGGGACAAAGAGGCTCCCCAGGATGTCACAATGGGCCCTGGGGACAATGTGGGGTCCTGGGACATCACAATGGGCCCTGGGGACAAAGGGGGTCCCCAGGATGTCACAATGGGGCCTGAGGACAAGGGGTGGTTCCCATGGTGTCACAATGGGTCCCCAGTGACAAGGGGGGTCCCCAAGGTGTCACAATGGGCCCTGGGGACAATGGGGGTCCCGGGACGGAATAATAGGCCCTGGGGACAAGGGGGGTCCCGACAGTGTCACAATGGGCCCTGGGGACAAAGGGGGTCCCCAGGGTGTCAGAATGGGTCCCCAGTGACAAGGAGGGTCCCCATGGTGTCACAATGGGCCCTGGGGACAATGTGGGGTCCTGGGACGTCACAATGGGCCCTGGGGACAATGGGGGGTCCTGGGACGTCACCATGGGCCCCAGTGACAAGGGGGAGTCCCCAGGATGTCACAATGGGCCCTGGGGACAAAGAGGGGTCCCCTGAATGTCACAATGGGCCCTGCGGACAAGGGGGTGCCGAGGATGTCACAATGGGCCCTGGGGACAATGGGGAGTCCTGGGACGTCACAATGGGCCCTGGGCACAAGGAGGGATCCCCAGGATGTCACAATGGGCCCTGGGGACAATGGGGGGTCCTGGGACGTCACCATGGGCCCCAGTGACAAGGGGGGCCCCCAGGATGTCACAATGGGCCCTGGGGACAAAGAGGGGTCTCCTGAATGTCACAATGGGCCCTGCGGACAAGGGGGTGCCGAGGATGTCACAATGGGCCCTGGGGACAATGGGGGGTCCTGGAATGTCACAATGGGCCCTGGGGACTATGGGGGTCCCCAGGATGTCACAATGGGCCTTGGGGACAATAGGAGGTTCTGGGATGTCACAATGGGCCCTGGGGACAATGAGGGTCCCCAGGATGTCACAATGGGCCCTGGGGACAATGGGGGGTGCCCAGGATGTGAAAATGAGTCCTGAGGACAAGGGGGGGTCCCCATGGTTTCACAATGGGTCCCCAGTGACAAGGAGGGGTCCCCATGGTGTCACAATAGGCCCTGGGGACAAAGTGGGGTCCTAGAATGTCACAATGGGCCCTGGGGACAAAAGTGGTTGCCATGGTGCCACAATGGGCCCTGGGGACAAAGGGGGTGTCCCTATGGTGCCACGATGGGCCCTGGGAGCAAGGGGGTGGCCAGGATGTCACAATGGGTCCTGGGGACAATGGGGGGTGCCCAGGATGTCACAATGGACCCTGAGGACAAGGGGGGGTCTCCATGGTGTCACAATGGGTCCCCAGTGACAAGGGAGGTCCCCACGGTGCCACGATGGGTCCTGTGGACAAGGAGGTCCCCAGGATGCCACAATGGGCCCTGGGGACAATGTGGGGTCCTGGGACGTCACAATGGGCCCTGGGAATACAGGGGGTCCCCAGGATGTCACAATGGGACCTGGGGACAAGGGGCTCCACAGGATCTCACAATGGGCTCTGGGGACAATGGAGGTTCCCCAGGATGTTCACAATAGGCCCTGAGGACAAGGGGTGGTCCCCATGGTGTCACAATGGTTCCCCAGTGACAAGGGGCGTCCTCAAGTGTCACAATGGGCCCTGGGGACAGTGGGGGTCCTGGGACGTAACAATAGGCCCTTGGGACAAGGGGGGTCCCCACGGTGTTACAATGGTCTCGGGGGACAAAGGGGGGTGCCCAGGATGTCACAATGGGCCCTGAGGACAAGGGAGGCTCCCCATGGTGTCACGATGGGTCCTGGGGACAAGGGGGTCCCCAGGATGTAACAATGGACCCTGGGGACAATGGGGGGTCCTGGGACATCACAATGGGCCCTGGAGACTAAGGGGGTCTCCAGGATGTCACAATGGGCTCTGGGGACAATGGGGGGTCCTGGGACGTCACAATGGGTCCTGGGGACAAAGAGGGGTCCCCAGGATGTCACAATGGGCCCTGGGGACAATGGGGGGTCCTGGGATGTCACAATGGGCCCCAGTGACAAAGGGGGGTCCCCTGAATGTCACAATGGGCCCTGGGGACAACGGGAGGACCTGGGACGTCACAATGGGCCCTGGGGACAAAATTGGTCCCCACGATGTCTCAATGAGCCCCAGTGACAAATGGGGGTCCCCATGATGTCACAATGGGCCCTGGGGACAAGGAGGGGTCCTGGGACGTTACAATGGGCCATGGGGACAAGGGGGGGTCCCCTGAATGTCACAATGGCCCCTGGGGAGAAAGGGGGTCCCCAGGATGTCAAAATGGGCCATGGGGACAAAGTGGGGTTCTGGGATATCACAATGTGCCACAGTGACAAAGGGGGTCCCCATGGTGCCACAATGAGCCCTGGGGACAAAGGGAGGTCCCTAGGATGTCACAATGGGCCCCGGGGACTAATGAGGTCCCCACGGTGTCACAATGCGTCCTGGAGACAAAGGGGGGTCCCCTGGATGTCACAATGGGCCCTTGGGACAATGGGGTTCCTGGGATGTCACAATGGGTCCCCAGTGACAAAGGGGGTCCCCAGGATGTCTCAATAGGCACTGAGGACAATGGGAGGTCCCCAGGATGTCACAATTGGCCCTGGGGACAATGGGGGGTCCTGGGACGTCACAATGGGCCCTGGGGACAATGTGGGGTCATGGGACATCACAATGGGCCCTGGGGACAAAGGGGGTCCCCAGGATGTCACAATGGGCCCTGGGGACAAAGAGGCTCCCCAGGATGTCACAATGGGCCCTGGGGACAATGTGGGGTCCTGGGACATCACAATGGGCCCTGGGGACAAAGGGGGTCCCCAGGATGTCACAATGGGGCCTGAGGACAAGGGGTGGTTCCCATGGTGTCACAATAAGTCCCCAGTGACAAGGGGGGTCCCCAAGGTGTCACAATGGGCCCTGGGGACAATGGGGGTCCCGGGACGGAATAATAGGCCCTGGGGACAAGGGGGGTCCCCACAGTGTCACAATGGGCCCTGGGGACAAAGGGGGTCCCCACGGTGTTACAATGGTCCCGGGGGACAAATGGGGGTGCCCATAATGTCACAATGGGCCCTGAGGACAAGGGGGGCTCCCCAGGGTGTCGGAATGGGTCCCCAGTGACAAGGAGGGTCCCCATGGTGTCACAATGGGCCCTGGGGACAATGTGGGGTCCTGGGACGTCACAATGGGCCCTGGGGACAATGGGGGGTCCTGGGACGTCACCATGGGCCCCAGTGACAAGGGGGGGTCCCCAGGATGTCACAATGGGCCCTGGGGACAAAGAGGGGTCCCCTGATTGTCACAATGGGCCCTGCGGACAAGGGGGTGCCGAGGATGTCACAATGGGCTCTGGGGACAATGGGGGGTCCTGGAATGTCACAATGGGCCCTGGGGACTATGGGGGTCCCCAGGATGTCACAATGGGCCTTGGGGACAATAGGAGGTTCTGGGATGTCACAATGGGCCCTGGGGACAATGAGGGATCCCCAGGATATCACAATGGGCCCTGGGGACAATGGGGGGTCTTGGGACGTCACCATGGGCCCCAGTGACAAGGGGGGGTCCCCAGGATGTCACAATGGGCCCTGGGGACAAAGAGGGGTCCCCTGAATGTCACAATGGGCCCTGCGGACAAGGGGGTGCCGAGGATGTCACAATGGGCCCTGGGGACAATGGGGGGTCCTGGAATGTCACAATGGGCCCTGGGGACTATGGGGGTCCCCAGGATGTCACAATGGGCCTTGGGGACAATAGGAGGTTCTGGGATGTCACAATGGGCCCTGGGGACAATGAGGGTCCCCAGGATGTCACAATGGGCCCTGGGGACAATGGGGGGTGCCCAGGATGTGAAAATGAGTCCTGAGGACAAGGGGGGGTCCCCATGGTGTCACAATGGGTCCCCAGTGACAAGGAGGGGTCCCCATGGTGTCACAATAGGCCCTGGGGACAAAGTGGGGTCCTAGAATGTCACAATGGGCCCTGGGGACAAAAGTGGTTGCCATGGTGCCACAATGGGCCCTGGGGTCAAACGCGGTCCCCTATGGTGCTACAATGGGCCCTGGGGACAAGGAGGGATCCCCAGGATGTCACAATGGGCCCTGGGGACAATGGGGGTCCTGGGACGTCACCATGGGCCCCAGTGACAAGGGGGGGTCCCCAAGATGTCACAATGTGCCCTGGGTACAAAGAGGCGTCCCCATGATGTCACAATGGGCCCTGGGGACAAGGGGGTGCCCTGAATGTCACAATGGGCCCTGGGGAGAAAGGGGGTCCCCAGGATGTCAAAATGGGCCATGGGGACAAAGTGGGGTTCTGGGATATCACAATGTGCCACAGTGACAAAGGGGGTCCCCATGGTGCCACAATGAGCCCTGGGGACAAAGGGAGGTCCCTAGGATGTCACAATGGGCCCCGGGGACTAATGAGGTCCCCACGGTGTCACAATGCGTCCTGGAGACAAAGGGGGGTCCCCTGGATGTCACAATGGGCCCTTGGGAGAATGGGGTTCCTGGGATGTCACAATGGGTCCCCAGTGACAAAGGGGGTCCCCAGGATGTCTCAATGGGCACTGAGGACAATGGGAGGTCCCCAGGATGTCACAATGGGCCCTGGGGACAATGGGGGGTCCTGGGACGTCACAATGGGCCCTGGGGACAATGTGGGGTCATGGGACATCACAATGGGCCCTGGGGACAAAGGGGGTCCCCAGGATGTCACAATGGGCCCTGGGGACAAAGAGGCTCCCCAGGATGTCACAATGGGCCCTGGGGACAATGTGGGGTCCTGGGACATCACAATGGGCCCTGGGGACAAAGGGGGTCCCCAGGATGTCACAATGGGGCCTGAGGACAAGGGGTGGTTCCCATGGTGTCACAATGGGTCCCCAGTGACAAGGGGGGTCCCCAAGGTGTCACAATGGGCCCTGGGGACAATGGGGGTCCCGGGACGGAATAATAGGCCCTGGGGACAAGGGGGGTCCCGACAGTGTCACAATGGGCCCTGGGGACAAAGGGGGTCCCCAGGGTGTCAGAATGGGTCCCCAGTGACAAGGAGGGTCCCCATGGTGTCACAATGGGCCCTGGGGACAATGTGGGGTCCTGGGACGTCACAATGGGCCCTGGGGACAATGGGGGGTCCTGGGACGTCACCATGGGCCCCAGTGACAAGGGGGAGTCCCCAGGATGTCACAATGGGCCCTGGGGACAAAGAGGGGTCCCCTGAATGTCACAATGGGCCCTGCGGACAAGGGGGTGCCGAGGATGTCACAATGGGCCCTGGGGACAATGGGGAGTCCTGGGACGTCACAATGGGCCCTGGGCACAAGGAGGGATCCCCAGGATGTCACAATGGGCCCTGGGGACAATGGGGGGTCCTGGGACGTCACCATGGGCCCCAGTGACAAGGGGGGCCCCCAGGATGTCACAATGGGCCCTGGGGACAAAGAGGGGTCTCCTGAATGTCACAATGGGCCCTGCGGACAAGGGGGTGCCGAGGATGTCACAATGGGCCCTGGGGACAATGGGGGGTCCTGGAATGTCACAATGGGCCCTGGGGACTATGGGGGTCCCCAGGATGTCACAATGGGCCTTGGGGACAATAGGAGGTTCTGGGATGTCACAATGGGCCCTGGGGACAATGAGGGTCCCCAGGATGTCACAATGGGCCCTGGGGACAATGGGGGGTGCCCAGGATGTGAAAATGAGTCCTGAGGACAAGGGGGGGTCCCCATGGTTTCACAATGGGTCCCCAGTGACAAGGAGGGGTCCCCATGGTGTCACAATAGGCCCTGGGGACAAAGTGGGGTCCTAGAATGTCACAATGGGCCCTGGGGACAAAAGTGGTTGCCATGGTGCCACAATGGGCCCTGGGGACAAAGGGGGTGTCCCTATGGTGCCACGATGGGCCCTGGGAGCAAGGGGGTGGCCAGGATGTCACAATGGGTCCTGGGGACAATGGGGGGTGCCCAGGATGTCACAATGGACACTGAGGACAAGGGGGGGTCTCCATGGTGTCACAATGGGTCCCCAGTGACAAGGGAGGTCCCCACGGTGCCACGATGGGTCCTGTGGACAAGGAGGTCCCCAGGATGCCACAATGGGCCCTGGGGACAATGTGGGGTCCTGGGACGTCACAATGGGCCCTGGGAATACAGGGGGTCCCCAGGATGTCACAATGGGACCTGGGGACAAGGGGCTCCACAGGATCTCACAATGGGCTCTGGGGACAATGGAGGTTCCCCAGGATGTTCACAATAGGCCCTGAGGACAAGGGGTGGTCCCCATGGTGTCACAATGGTTCCCCAGTGACAAGGGGTGTCCTCAAGTGTCACAATGGGCCCTGGGGACAGTGGGGGTCCTGGGACGTAACAATAGGCCCTTGGGACAAGGGGGGTCCCCACGGTGTTACAATGGTCTCGGGGGACAAAGGGGGGTGCCCAGGATGTCACAATGGGCCCTGAGGACAAGGGAGGCTCCCCATGGTGTCACGATGGGTCCTGGGGACAAGGGGGTCCCCAGGATGTAACAATGGACCCTGGGGACAATGGGGGGTCCTGGGACATCACAATGGGCCCTGGAGACTAAGGGGGTCTCCAGGATGTCACAATGGGCTCTGGGGACAATGGGGGGTCCTGGGACGTCACAATGGGTCCTGGGGACAAAGAGGGGTCCCCAGGATGTCACAATGGGCCCTGGGGACAATGGGGGGTCCTGGGATGTCACAATGGGCCCCAGTGACAAAGGGGGGTCCCCTGAATGTCACAATGGGCCCTGGGGACAACGGGAGGACCTGGGACGTCACAATGGGCCCTGGGGACAAAATTGGTCCCCACGATGTCTCAATGAGCCCCAGTGACAAATGGGGGTCCCCATGATGTCACAATGGGCCCTGGGGACAAGGAGGGGTCCTGGGACGTTACAATGGGCCATGGGGACAAGGGGGGGTCCCCTGAATGTCACAATGGCCCCTGGGGAGAAAGGGGGTCCCCAGGATGTCAAAATGGGCCATGGGGACAAAGTGGGGTTCTGGGATATCACAATGTGCCACAGTGACAAAGGGGGTCCCCATGGTGCCACAATGAGCCCTGGGGACAAAGGGAGGTCCCTAGGATGTCACAATGGGCCCCGGGGACTAATGAGGTCCCCACGGTGTCACAATGCGTCCTGGAGACAAAGGGGGGTCCCCTGGATGTCACAATGGGCCCTTGGGACAATGGGGTTCCTGGGATGTCACAATGGGTCCCCAGTGACAAAGGGGGTCCCCAGGATGTCTCAATAGGCACTGAGGACAATGGGAGGTCCCCAGGATGTCACAATGGGCCCTGGGGACAATGGGGGGTCCTGGGACGTCACAATGGGCCCCAGTGACAAGGGGGGGTCATGGGACATCACAATGGGCCCTGGGGACAAAGGGGGTCCCCAGGATGTCACAATGGGCCCTGGGGACAAAGAGGCTCCCCAGGATGTCACAATGGGCCCTGGGGACAATGTGGGGTCCTGGGACATCACAATGGGCCCTGGGGACAAAGGGGGTCCCCAGGATGTCACAATGGGGCCTGAGGACAAGGGGTGGTTCCCATGGTGTCACAATAAGTCCCCAGTGACAAGGGGGGTCCCCAAGGTGTCACAATGGGCCCTGGGGACAAAGTGGGGTTCTGGGATATCACAATGTGCCACAGTGACAAAGGGGGTCCCCATGGAGCCACAATGAGCCCTGGGGACAAAGGGAGGTCCCTAGGATGTCACAATGGGCCCTGGGGACTAATGAGGTCCCCACGGTGTCACAATGCGTCCTGGAGACAAAGGGGGGTCCCCAGGATGTCACAATGGGCCCTTGGCACAATGGGGTTCCTGGGATGTCACAATGGGTCCCAAGTGACAAAGGGGGTCCCCAGGATGTCTCAATGGGCCCTGAGGACAATGGGAGGTCCCCATGGTGTCACAATGGGTCCCCAGTGACAAGGGAGGTCCCCACGGTGCCACGATGGGTCCTGTGGACAAGGAGGTCCCCAGGATGCCACAATGGGCCCTGGGGACAATGTGGGGTCCTGGGACGTCACAATGGGCCCTGGGAATACAGGGGGTCCCCAGGATGTCACAATGGGACCTGGGGACAAGGGGCTCCACAGGATCTCACAATGGGCTCTGGGGACAATGGAGGTTCCCCAGGATGTTCACAATAGGCCCTGAGGACAAGGGGTGGTCCCCATGGTGTCACAATGGTTCCCCAGTGACAAGGGGCGTCCTCAAGTGTCACAATGGGCCCTGGGGACAGTGGGGGTCCTGGGACGTAACAATAGGCCCTTGGGACAAGGGGGGTCCCCACGGTGTTACAATGGTCTCGGGGGACAAAGGGGGGTGCCCAGGATGTCACAATGGGCCCTGAGGACAAGGGAGGCTCCCCATGGTGTCACGATGGGTCCTGGGGACAAGGGGGTCCCCAGGATGTAACAATGGACCCTGGGGACAATGGGGGGTCCTGGGACATCACAATGGGCCCTGGAGACTAAGGGGGTCTCCAGGATGTCACAATGGGCTCTGGGGACAATGGGGGGTCCTGGGATGTCACAATGGGCCCCAGTGACAAAGCGGGGTCCCCTGAATGTCACAATGGGCCCTGGGGACAATGGGGGGTCCTGGGATGTCACAATGGGCCCTGGGGACAAAAGTGGTTGCCATGGTGCCACAATGGGCCCTGGGATCAAACGCGGTCCCCATGGTGCTACAATGGGCCCTGGGGACAAGGAGGGATCCCCAGGATGTCACAATGGGCCCTGGGGACAATGGGGGTCCTGGGACGTCACAATGGGCCCCAGTCACAAGGGGGGGTCCCCAAGATGTCACAATGTGCCCTGGGTACAAAGAGGCGTCCCCGGAATGTCACAATGGGCCCTGGGGACAAGGGGGTGCCCTGAATGTCACAATGGGCCCTGGGGAGAAAGGGGGTCCCCAGGATGTCAAAATGGGCCATGGGGACAAAGTGGGGTTCTGGGATATCACAATGTGCCACAGTGACAAAGGGGGTCCCCATGGTGCCACAATGAGCCCTGGGGACAAAGGGAGGTCCCTAGGATGTCACAATGGGCCCCGGGGACTAATGAGGTCCCCACGGTGTCACAATGCGTCCTGGAGACTAAGGGGGGTCCCCTGGATGTCACAATGGGCCCTTGGGACAATGGGGTTCCTGGGATGTCACAATGGGTCCCCAGTGACAAAGGGGGTCCCCAGGATGTCTCAATGGGCACTGAGGACAATGGGAGGTCCCCAGGATGTCACAATGGGCCCTGGGGACAATGGGGGGTCCTGGGACGTCACAATGGGCCCTGGGGACAATGTGGGGTCATGGGACATCACAATGGGCCCTGGGGACAAAGGGGGTCCCCAGGATGTCACAATGGGCCCTGGGGACAAAGAGGCTCCCCAGGATGTCACAATGGGCCCTGGGGACAATGTGGGGTCCTGGGACATCACAATGGGCCCTGGGGACAAAGGGGGTCCCCAGGATGTCACAATGGGGCCTGAGGACAAGGGGTGGTTCCCATGGTGTCACAATGGGTCCCCAGTGACAAGGGGGGTCCCCAAGGTGTCACAATGGGCCCTGGGGACAATGGGGGTCCCGGGACGGAATAATAGGCCCTGGGGACAAGGGGGGTCCCCACAGTGTCACAATGGGCCCTGGGGACAAAGGGGGTCCCCAATGTGTCACAATGGGCCCTGGGGACAATGGGGGTCCCGGGACGGAATAATAGGCCCTGGGGACAAGGGGGGTCCCCACAGTGTCACAATGGGCCCTGGGGACAAAGGGGGTCCCCACGGTGTTACAATGGTCCCGGGGGACAAATGGGGGTGCCCATAATGTCACAATGGGCCCTGAGGACAAGGGGGGCTCCCCAGGGTGTCGGAATGGGTCCCCAGTGACAAGGAGGGTCCCCATGGTGTCACGATGGGTCCTGGGGACAAGGGGGTCCTGGGATGTCACAATGGGCCCTGGGGACAATGTGGGGTCCTGGGACGTCACCATGGGCCCCAGTGACAAGGGGGGTCCCCAAGGTGTCACAATGGGCCCTGGGGACAAGGGGTTAGGGGGTTGTGTTAGGGGGTTGGAGGATTAGGTGGTGCAGGATTTGGGGGTGCAAGGCCAGGGGAGCAGGATTTTGCGGGGCCTGATTTGGGGCTACAGGGTCTGTGGTTGCAGGTTCCAGGAGTGCAGGATTTGGGGGTTCAGGGTTTAGGGGTGCAGTGGTTTGGAGTGCAGTGTTTTGGGGTGCAGGGTTTGGGGAAGGAGGATATAGGGGTGCAGGGTTTAGGGTGCAGGATCTTGGGGTGCAGGGGTTTGGGGTGGAGGGCTTGGTAGGGCAGGATTGGGGGTGGAAAGTTTAGGGGTAGGGCTGGGGGTGCAGGATTTGGGGGTGAAGGGGTTGTGGGGTGCAGGGTTCTGGGCTGCAGGGTTTGGGAGATCGTTACGTGGGGCTGGAGGATTTGGGGGTGCAGGGTTTGGAGCAGCAGGATCTGGGGGTGCAAGATTGGGGATAGCAGGGTTTTGGGGGAGCAGGGTTTAGGGGTCAGGCTTTAGGGGGACAGGGTTTGGGGGGCAGGGTTGGGAGGGATGATTTTGGGGTGCAGGGTTTAGGGCAGCACGATCTTGGGGTGAAAGGGTTTGGCGTGAAGGGTTGGGTAGGACAGGATTTGGGGTGCAGGTTTTTAGGGTGCAACTTGTGGGGGTCAGGATTTGGGGTACAGGGTTTGGGGGTGCAGGGTTTAGTGGTGCAGGGTTTGGGGGTGCAGGTCTTGGGGAGGCAGAATTGGGGGTGCAGGTTTTTGGAGTTCAGGGGTTTGGGGGTGCAGATTTTGGGTGTTCAGGACCTGGGGGTGCAGGATTTGGGGATGTAGGTTTGGGGTGCAGGGCTTAGGGTTTCAGTATCTTGGGTTGAAGAGGTTTGGGGTGAAGGGTTGTGTACGGCAGGATTTGGGGGTGCAGGGCTTTGGGCTGAATGTTTGGGGGTGCAGGGTTTGCATGTTTAGGAACTGGGGGTGCAGGATTCGGGTTTGCAGGTTTGGGGAATTTTGCGGTAAAGGATTTGGGGTGCAGGGTTGGGGGATGCAGGATCTGAGGGTGCAGCGTTTGGGGTGCAGAGTTAGGGGCTGCAGGATCTGGGGTGCAGGGTTTGGGGGGCACTGTTTTGGGGGGAAGGATTTGCGAGATGCAGGGTTTAAGGGTTTAGGATTTGGAGGTGTCGAATTTTGGGGTGCAGGAGGTGTGGGGTTTGGGGTTGCAGGATTGGGGGGAGAATGGTTTGGGGGTGCAAGACTTGAGGGTGCAGGGTTTGGGGGTTTGGGACATGGGGCTGGAGGATTTGGGGGTGCAGGATTTGGGGTGCAGTGTGTGGGGGTGCAAGATCTGGGGGTGTATGAGCGTTGGGTGTGGGATTTGAAGGACAATGATTTGGGGGTGCAGGGATTGGGGGTGTAGGGTTTTGGGGTTGCTGCGTTGGGAGATTCGGGATGTGGAGGTCAAGGATTTAGGGGTACAAGGGCTGGTTGCAGGATTTGGGGGTACAGGGTTTGGTTGCAGGATTTGGGGTGCAGGGTTTGAAGTGCAGGGCTAAAGGGGCCAGAATTTGGAGGTGCAAGATTTGGTGGTCTGGGGTACTGGGCTGCAGGGTTTTGGGGTGCGGGATTTGGGGGTGCAGGTTCCATGTCTTTAGGAACTGGGCGGGGAGGGTTTCTTGGTGCGGACTTTTGAGTGCAAGTTTGAGGGGCCTTGATTTTGGGGTGCATGGTTTGGGGGGCAGGATTCCGGGTGTAAGGTTTTGAGGTGCAGGACTTGGGGTGCAGGTTTCACACGTTAAGGAACTGGGGCTGCAGAGGTTGGGGGTGCAGCGTTGTGGGCTGCAGGGTTGAAGGGTGCAGGATTTAGGGGTACAGGTTTTGGGGGTGCAGGAGCTGGGGGTGCAGGCTGTAGGGATCAGAATATGGGGGTGCAGGGTTCTGGGGTGCAGGATCTGGGTGAGCAGGCTGTTGGGGTACAGAACCTTGTAGTTCAGCGTTTAGAGGCAGGATTTGGGGGTGCAGGGCTTTGGGGTGAGGGGTCTGGGGTGAGGGGTTCAGGTGTTCAGCACCTGGGGGTGCAGGACCTGAGGGTTGGAGGATTTGGGGGTGCAGGGATTTCAGGGTGCAACTTGTGGGGTGCAGGGTTTTGGGTATAGGGTTTAGGGGTGCAGAGTTTTGGGGGGGAGGATTGGGGAAGCAGGGTTTTGGGGTGCAAGGTTCAGTGGTGCAGGGTTCTGGGGGTGCAGGGTTTAGCGCCAGAATTGGGGGTGCAGGGTTTGGGATTGCAGGGTGTTGGGGGAAGGATCTGGGGGTACAAGATTGGGGGTAGCAGGGTTTCAGGGTCAGGCTTTAGGGGGACAGGGTTTGGGGGGCAGGGCTGGGAGGGATGATTTGGGGGTGCAGGGTTTAGGGCAGCAGGATCTTGGGGTGAAGGGATTTGGGGTGAAGGGTGGGTAGGACAGGATTTGGGGGTGCAGGATTTTAGGGTGCAACTTGTGGGGACAGGATTTGGGGTACAGGAGGTTGGGGGTGCAGGGTTTGGGGTGTAGGATTTAGTGGAGCAGAGAATGGGGGTGAAGGTCTTGTGGAGGCAGAATTGGGGGTGCAGATTTTGGCTGTTCAGGACCTGGGGGTGCAGGATTTGGGGATGTAGGTTTTGGGGGGTAGATTTTGGGGTGCTGGGTTCGGCACATGGGTCTGGAGGATTTGGGGGTGCAGGGTTAAGGGGTTTAGGATTTTGGGGTGCACAGTTTAGGGTGCACGTTCTGGGCATGTATGATTTCAGAGTGCAGGGCTTTGGGGTACAGGATTTGGGGTGCAGGGTTTTGGGGTCAGGATCTGGGGGTGCAGGGTGTTGGGGAGAAGGATTTGGGGGTGCAGCATTTTGAAGTGCAGGGTTTGGAGGAGGGAGGTTTTGGGGGCGAAGGATTTGGTGGTTCAGGTTTTGGGGGTGCAGTGTTAAGAGGGTGGAGGTTTAGGGGTGCAGGATTTGGGGGTTCAGGATGTGGGGGTGCAGGGTATGGGAGGGAAGGATCTGGGGCTTCAGGATTTGGGGGTGCACTGTTGGGGGTGCAGGGTTTAGAAGTCAGGTCTAAGAGTGCAGCGTTTGGGGTGCAGACTGTGGGGTGCACAGGACTGGGGCACAGGATTTGGGGGTGCGGGGTTTCAGGGATCAGGATTTGGAGGTGTGGAGTTTTGGGGTGCAGGGGATGGGGTTGAAGGATCTGAGGGTGTAGGGTGGTGGGGGAAGGATTTGGGGGTGAGAGATTTGGGTGCAGGATTTGGGGGTTCAGTGTTTAGGGCAGCACAATCTTGGGGTGCAGGGGTTTGCAGTGAGAGGTTTGGTAGGCAGGATTTGGGGTGCAGGATTCTGGGGTGCTGGGTTTGGGGTACAGGATTTGGTGTTGCAGGGATGGGGTTGAAGGGCTTGGGTTTCCAGGCCTTTGAGGTGCAGGATTTGGAGGTGCAAGGTTTGGGAGGGAATTCTTTGGGGTGCAGGGTTTGGGGGCAGGGTTTAGGGGTGGAGGGTATAGGACGGAAGGATTTGGGAATGCAGGGTTTGGGGCGCAGGGGGCGGGGCTGAGGCGGCGAGCTGCGATTGGCCGGCCGGGCCGCAGCGGCCGTTCCCGCCTGAGCCTTGGGGCGGAGCCAGAGCGGGAGTGCGGGGGGCGGCCGGGCCAGGAGCCGCCCGCAGAGCGCCCGGAGAGCGGGCTTCGGGGACTCTGCCCGGGAACGAGCGGCAGGAGGAGAGGAGACGGCCCCAGCGGTACCGGGTGAGCTTCTGGCTGGAGCCTGGGAGCTGTTCCTCCCAGCGAGGGCTGTCGGGCACTGAACGGGCTGCCCAGGGCAGGGCTGGAGCCGCCATCCCTGGAGGGGTTTCCACAGGAGCTCCTGAGGGCTGTGGGCAGTGCCGGGGGTTTGTGCTTGGACTCCAGCACCTTCAAGGTGTTTGACACCCAAAGGGATTCTGTGGCACACTCAATTTTCACATTGCCATGGAGCCCGGAGGTCCCAGCGGGGTTTGGATCAGCGTGTTCTGGAACATTCTCAGTGGTCGGGTCTGTGTGCAGAGTGTGGTGGGAACGAGAAGAGAGGAGATGGAGAGAACAGTGGGGAGGTGGAGGAGCAGGAGTGGAGGTGAATACCAGAGAGAGCGAGTGTGTGCGGATCAGCAGTGATCACCCCAAACCTGCCCCGCAGACACGGCACCCAAAATCCTGCACCCCAAAATACTCTTCCCAAACCTGCACCCCAGATCCTGACCCCAAGCCCTGCACCAAAACCCTGCCCCTCAATCCTGCACCCCCAAATCCTCCACCCCTGATCCTGTCTTCCCAAACCCTGCACCCCAAATCCTGCACCCCCAAATTCGGCCCTACCAAACTCTGCACCCCTAAACCCTACAACTGAAACCTTGCACCCCCTAATCCTGCCCTCCCTACCTTCCTGAACCCCAAAACCTGCGCCCCAAACCTTGCATTCCCAAATCCTTCCGTCCTATACCCTCCACCCCTAAACCCTGCCCCCAAACCCTGCACCCCAAAGAATTCCCTCCCAAACCTTGCACCTCCAAATCCTGCACCTCAAAGGCCTGGAAACCCAAGCCCTTCAACCCCATCCCTGCAACACCAAATCCTGTACCCCAAACCCAGCACCCCAGAATCCTGCACCCCAAATCCTGCCTACCAAACCTTTCACTGCAAACCCCTGCACCCCAAGATTGTGCTGCCCTAAACACTGAACCCCCAAATCCTGCAGCCCCGGATCCTTGCCTGCCAAAACTCTGCATCTCCAAATCCTGCACCCCAAATCTCTCACCCCCACCACCCTGCACTCCCAACCCCTGCACCCCAAAACTCCACACCTCCAAATCCTGAACCCTGAAACCTCGCACCCCCAAATCCTGAGCCCCAGTCCTGTGCACCCCACACTCTGCAACCTTAAATTTCCCCCCAAGCCCCTGCACCCCAAACGCTGCACTCTTAGACCTGACTTCTAAACCCTGCACCCCCAAACAGTGCACCCCCAAATCCTGAAGCCCCAGATCCTTCCCTCCCATACTGTGCACCCCCAAATCCTGAACCCCCAGATCCTGAATTCCAGGATCTTGCACCCCCAGACCCTGCACCCCCAAATCAGACACACGAAAACTCTGCACCCCCAAATCTTGCACCTCTAAGCCTCCACCCCTTAACACTGCATCCCCAAATCTTTCACCCCAAAACCTCAACCCAGAACCCTGTACCCCAAAACCCTACACCTCCAAATCCTGAACCCTTAAACCCTGCACCCCCAGATCCTCCCCCCAAATGAATGAACCCCCAAAACCTACACCCCCAGATGCTGCTACCCCATACCCAGCACCCCAAACTCTGCACCCAGAAATCCTGCACTCTCATAACCCTGCACCTCAAACAATTCCCTCGACCCTGCACCCCCAGAACCTGTAACCCCAGTCGCTGCACCCCCAGGTCCTGTCCCCAAACTCTGCACTGCCAGATCCTGCCCCCCTAAACCCTTAAAGCCCAAATATTGTACCCTCAGATCCTTCCTCAACACCCTGCACCCCCAAATTCCCCACCGAAAACCTGCACCCCCAGATCCTGCACCACCAAGTTCTGTACCCTGAAACCCTGCACTGAAAATCCTGCCCCCTAACTCTGCACTTCCAAATCCTGCACCCCCAAATCCTGCATCCCTAAACCCTACACCCCCAAATCCTTCAACCCCCAAAGCCAATGCACTGCCAAACCCTGGACCCCCAGATACTGCACCCCAGAACCCTGCACGCTGAAATCCTGCACCCCCAAACCCTGCAGGCCAGAACCCTATACCCGATATCCTGCCGCCCCACAACTTGCACCCCCCAAACCTGCAACCCCAAATACTGCACCCCAAATCCTGCATCTTGAAACCCTGCACCCCTAAATCCTTCCTCCCAAGCCATGATTCCCCAAAACCTGTAATACCAAATCCTGCACCCCTAAATTCAGCCCTACCATACTTTGCACCCCTGTAATTCAGCCCTACCAAACTTTGCACCCCTAAACCCTGAAATCTTACACCCCCTGATCCTGCCCTCCCAAATCCTGAGCCCTGCACCCCCAAAGCCTGCATTCCCAAACGCAGCACCCCCAGGTCCTGAACACCCAAACACTGCACCCCCAAATTAGGCAGCCCCAAACCCAGCACCCCAAAATCCTCCATTCACAAACTCTGCATCCCCCAAACCTGGACCCCCACATGTGCACCCTCAAAATCATGCCCCCCTGAAACGCTGCACTTCAAAACCCTGCACCCCTAAATCCTTCCCCCAAAACCCTGCCCCCCCAAACCCTACACCCCAAGGTCCTTCCCCCACCTCCTGGAACCCCAAACCCTGCACCCCAAAGAATTCCCTCCCAAACCTTGCACCTCCAAATCCTGCACCTCAAAGGCCTGGAAACCCAAGCCCTTCAACCCCATCCCTGCAACACCAAATCCTGTACCCCAAACCCAGCACCCCAGAATCCTGCACCCCAAATCCTGCCCTACCAAACCTTTCACTGCAAACCCCTGCACCCCGAGGTTGTGCTGCCCTAAACACTGAACCCCCAAATCCTGCAGCCCCAGATCATTGCCTCCCAAAACTCTGCACCCCCACATCCTGCACCCCAAATCTCTCACCCCCAAATCCTCCCCCCACCACCCTGCAGCCTCAAATCCTTCACCCCCATCCCCTGCACCCCAAAACTCCACACCTCCAAATCTTGAACCCTGAAACCTCGCACCCCCAAATCCTGAGCCCCAGTCCTGTGCACCCCACACTCTGCAACCTTAAATTTCCCCCCAAGCCCCTGCACCCCAAACGCTGCACTCTTAGACCTGACTTCTAAACCCTGCACCCCCAAACAGTGCACCCCCAAATCCTGCACCCCTAATCCTCCACCCTTTTAACACTGCACCCCCAAAACCTGAACCACCAAATCTTTCACCCCCAAAACCTCCCTCCTCCAAACCCTGCACTTCAAAATGCTGCACCCCCAAATCCTTCTCCCCAACACCCTGCACCCCCAGATCCTGACCCCAAAACCCTGCACCCCAAATCCTGTACCCCAAAGCCCTGCACTCTGAAATCATACATGCCCAGAACGTGCACCCTAAACTGTGCACCCCAAAATCCTAAACCCCTTAACCCTGCACCCCCAAATCCTCCAGACCCATGTGCCGAACCCAGCACCCCAAAATCTACCCCCCAAAACCTACATCCCCAAATCCTGCACCCCCAGGTCCTGAACAGCCAAAATATGCACCCCCAATTCTGCCTCCCCAAGACCTGCACCCCCAATTCTGCCTCCACAAGACCTTCACCCCCAGTCCCTGCTCCACCCCAAACCCTGCACCCCCAACCTCCTGTACCCCAAATCCTGCCCCCACAAGTTGCACCCCAAAACCCTGCTACCCCACATCTTGTAGCCCCAGATCCTTCCCCCAACACCCTGCAATCCCAAACCCTGCACCCCCAATTCTGGCGCTAAACCCTGCACCCCCAGAACCCTGCACCACTGAACCTTGCACCCTGAAACCCTGCTCCCCCAATCCCCCCCCCAAAACTCTGCACCCCAAAATCCTATACCCAAAACTCTGCACCCCACAAGTTGCACCCCATATCCCTGCACCCCCAAATCCCTGCACCCCCAAATCCTCCAACCCCCAAGTCCTGCACCCCTAGGTGCTGAACACCTGAACCCCTCACTCCAGACCCCTCACCCCAAAGCCCTGCACCCCCAAATCCTGCCTCTAAACGCTGAACTACAAGGTTCTGTACCCTAACAGCCTGCTCACCCAGATCCTGCACCCCAGAACCCTGCACCCCCATATTCGGATCCCTACAGCCTGCACCCCCAGCTCCTGCACCCCCAAAACCTGTACCCCTAAATCCTGCACCCTTCAACCCTGCAGCCCACAACGCTGCACCCCCAACCTCTGCAGCCCCAGTTCCTTAACGTGTGAAACCTGCGCCCCCAGCTCCTGCACCCCCAAAACCTGTACCCCTAAATCCTGCACCCTTCAACCATGCACCCCAAAATCAAGGCCCCTCAAACTTGCACTCAAAAGTCCGCACCAAGAAACCCTCCCCGCCCAGTTCCTAAAGACATGGAACCTGCACCCCCAAATCCCGCACCCCAAAACCCTGCAGCCCAGTACCCCAGACCACCAAATCTTGCACCTCCAAATCCTGCCCCCTTTAGCCCTGCACTTCAAACCCTGCACCCCAAATCCTGCAACCAACCCTGTACCCCCAAATCCTGCAACCAGCCCTTGTACCCCTAAATCCTTGACCTCCACATCCCGAATCTCCAAACGCATCAACCCCAAAACCCTACACCCCCAATCCCTGCACCCCCAAATCATTGTCCTTCAAATCCCACACCCAAAGCTCGTACACCCCAAGATCTTGCACCCCCACACACTGCACCCCAAATCCTGCACCCCCAAATCCTCCAGCCCCATGTCCCAAACCCCCAAACCCTGCACCCTCAAGTCTTGCACCCTAATTCTGCCTCCCCAAGACCTGCACCCCCAAACCCTGCACCACTAAACCCTGCACCCCCAAACCCTGTACCCCAAATCCTGACCCCCACAAGTTGCACTCTAAAAACCTGCACCCCAAATCCTGTCCTACCCAACCCTTCACACCAAACCCCTTCACCCCAAGATCGTGCTGCCCTAAACCCTGCACCCCAAAATCATCCCTCCCAACCCTGCCCCCCAAACCCTGTCCCCCTAAAGCCTGACCCCGAAACCCTGCTTCCCAAAACCCTGCTACCCCCAATCTTGCACCCCCCAACTCTGCACCCCCAGATCCTGCTGCTCCAAACCCTGCACCCCCAAATCCTCCAGCCCCACGTCCCGATCTCCCAAACCCTGCACCCCACAACCCTGCACCTCACAACCCCTTCACCCCCAAATCCTGCACCCCCAGCCCTACCCAATAAAATTTCCACCCCCAAATCCTGCCCTACCAAGCCCTCCACCCCAAACCCCTGCACCCCAAGATCCTGCTCTCCTATACCCTGCACCCCCATATCCTCCTTCCCCAAACCCTGCACCCCAAAACACTGCACTCCAAACCACTGCACCCCTAAATCCTGCAACCCCAAATCCTGGCCCCCAAACCCGGCACTCCAAACTCCTGCACCCAAATATCCTACTGCCCTAAACCCTGAACCTCCAAATCCTGCACCCCTGGAACCTGCAACCCCAGACTCTGCAGCCACAAATCAGGCCCCGCAAAATCCTTGCACCCCCAAATCCTGCACCACCTAATCCTCCAACCCCCTAACACAACCGCCTAAACCCTTCTCCCCAGGGTCCATTGTGACACCCTGGGGATCCCCCTTGTCCCCAGGGCCCATTGTGAAACCATGGGGGACCCCCTTCTCACTGAGGACCCATTGTGACACCATGGGGACCTCCCCTTGTCCTCAGGGCCCATTGTGACATCCTGGGGACTCCCCTTTGTCCCCAGGGCCAATTGTGACATCCCAGGACCCCCCTTTGTCCCCAGGGCCCATTGTGACAGGGTGGAGATCCCCCTTGTCCCCAGGCCTGTTGTGATATCCCAGGACTCCCCCTTGTCCCCAGAGCCCATTGTGACATCCTGGGGACCCCCTTTTCCCCAGGACCCATTGTGGCACCATTGGGACCCCCTTTGTCACTGGGGCCCATTGTGACGTCCTGGGGACCCCCTTTGTCCCCAGGGCCCATTGTGACATCCCCGGATCCCCCATTGTCCCCAGAGCCCATTGTGACATCCTGGGGACCCCCATTGTCCACAGGGCCCATTGTGACATTCAGGGGACAGCCTTTGTCCCTAGGGCCCATTGTGACACCGTCAAGACCCCCGTTGTCCCCAGGGCCCATTGTGACATCCCAGGACCCCCCATTGTCTCCAGGGCCCATTGTGACATACTGGGGACTCCCCTTTGTCCCCAGCGCCCATTGTGACACCGTGGGGACCCCCTTTGTCCCCAGGGCCCATTGTGGCATCTAAGGACCCCCCAATTGTGCCCAGGGTTCATTGTAACATATCAGGACGTCCCATTGTCCCCAGGGCCCATTGTGACGTCCCAGGACCCCCCGTCATCCCCAGGGCCCATTGTGTCATCCTGGGGACCTCCTTTGTCCCCAGAGCCCATTGTGACATCCTGGGGAACCCGTTGTCCCCAGGGCCCATTGTGACGTCCCAGGACCCCCCTTTGTCCCCAGGGTCCATTGTGAAATCCTGGGGACCCCTCTATGTCCCCACGGCCCACTGTGAGATCCTGGGGACCCCCTTGTCCCCAGGGCCCATTTTGAAACAGTGGGTATCCCCCTTGTCCCCAGGGCCCATTGTGACATCCTGAGGACCCCCTTTGTCCCCAGGGCCCATTGTGACACCGTGGGGACCCCCTTTGTCCCCAGGGCCCATTGTGACAACCTGGGGACCCCCTTTGTCCTCAGGGCCCATTGTGACACTGTGGGGACCCCCTTGTTCCCCAGGGCCCATTGTGACAACCTGGGGACCCCCTTTGTCCCCAGGGCCCATTGTGACATCCCAGGACCCCCTTTGTCCCCAGCCCCATTGTGACAACCTGGGGACCCCCTTTGTCCTCAGGGCCCATTGTGACACTGTGGGGACCCCCTTGTTCCCCAGGGCCCATTGTGACAACCTGGGGACCCCCTTTGTCCCCAGGGCCCATTGTGACATCCCAGGACCCCCTTTGTCCCCAGCCCCATTGTGACATCCAAGGGACCCCCCTTTGTCCCTAGGGACCATTGTGACATTCCAGGACCCCCCATTGTCCCCAGAGCCCATTGTGATATCCAGGGCACCATCCTTGATCCGCAGGGCCCATTGTGACGTCCCAGGACCCCCCTTTGTCCCCAGGGCCCATTGTGACATCCCAGGACCCCACTTTATACTGAAGGCCCATTGTGACATCCTGGGGACCCCCTTTGTCCCCAGGGCCCATTGTGACATTCGGGGGACAGCCTTTGTCCCAAGGGCCCATTGTGACACCTTTGGAATCCCCGTTGTCCCCACAGCCCATTGTGACATCCTGGGAACCCCCTTTGTGCCCAGGGCCCATTGTGACATTTCAGGACCCCACTTTGTCCCCAGGGCCCATTGTGACATCCTGGAGACGCCCTTTGTCCCCAGAGCCCGTTGTGACATCTAAGGACCCCCTAATTGTGCCCAGGGCTCATTGTGACATCCCAGGACCCCCCATTGTCCCCAGGGCCCATTGTGACGTCCCAGGCCCCCCCTTTGTCCCCAGGGTCCATTGTGAGATCCTGGGGACCCCCCTTTGTCCCTAGGGCCCGTTGTGACATCCTGGGGACCTCGTTTGTCACTAGGGTCCATTGTGGCACCATGGGGATGCCCTTTGTCCCCAGGACCCATTGTGACATCCTGGGCACCCCCTTTGTCCCCAGGGCCTATTGTGACAGGGTGGGGACTCCCTTTGTCCCTAGGGCCCATTGTGACATCCTGGGGACCTCGTTTGTCCCCAGGGCCCATTGTGACATCACAGGACCCCCTTTGTCCCCAGGACCCATTGTGACATCCTGGGCACCCCCTTTGTCCCCAGGGCGTATTGTGACAGTGTGGGGACTCCCTTTGTCCCCAGGGCCCATTTTGAAATCCTGGGGACCCCCTTTGTCCCGAGGGCCCATTGTGACATCTCAGGACCCCCCAATTGTTTCCAGGGCTTATTGTGACATCCTGGGGGGACCCCTTTGTCCCCAGGGCCCATTGTGACATTCAGGGGACCCCTCTTTGTCCCCAGGGCCTATTGTGACATCCTGGGGACCCCCCTTTGTCCCCAAGGCCCATTGTGATAGGGTGGGGAACCCCTTTGTCTCCAGGGCACATTGTGCCATCCTGAGGACCCCACTTTGTTCCCAGGACCCATTGTGATGTCCACAATGGCCCCGTTGTCCCAAGGGGTCATTGTGACATCCTGGGGACCTCCTTTGTCCCCAGGGCCCATTGTGACATCCCAGGACCCTCCATTTTTCCAAGAGCCCATTGTGACATCCTGGCGACCCCGCTTTTTCCTCAGGGCCCATTATGGCACCATGGGGAGCCCCTCTGTCTCCAGGGCCCATTGTGACATTTAGGGGACTCCTCTTTGTCCCCAGGGCCCATTGTGACATCCCAGGATCCCCCAATTGTCCCCAGGGCCCATTGTGATATCCTCGGGACCCCCCTTTGTCCCCAGGGCCCATTGTGACACCGTGGGTACCCTGCTTGTCCCCAGGGCCCATTGTGACTTCCTGGGGACCCCCTTTGTCCCCAGGTCCCATTTTGGCACCATAGGGACGCCCTTTGTCACTGGGGCCCATTGTGACATCCCAGGACACCCCTTGTCTCCAGGGCCCATTGTGATATTCAGGGAACTGCTATTTGTCCCCAGGGTCCATTGTGACATCCCAGGACACCCCCTTGTCCCCAGGGCCCTTTGTGACATCTCAGGACCCTCCAATTGTTTCCAGGGCTTATTGTGACATCCTGGGGACCCCCCTTTGTCCCCAGGGCCCATTGTGACATTCAGGGGACCCCTCTTTGTCCCCAGGGCCTATTGTGACATCCTGGGGACCCCCCTTTGTCCCCAAGGCCCATTGTGATAGGGTGGGGAACCCCTTTGTCTCCAGGGCACATTGTGACATCTCAGGACCCCCCAATTGTTTCCAGGGCTTATTGTGACATCCTGGGGACCCCTCTTTGTCCCCAGGGCCCATTGTGACATCCTGGGCTGCCCCGTATGTCACCAGGGCCCATTTTGACACCGTGGGGACCCCCTGTTGTCCTCAGGGCCCATTGTGACATCCCAGGACCCCCAATTGTCCCCAGGGCCCATTGTGACACCATGGGGAACCCTCTTGTCACTGGGGACGCATTGTGACACAATGGGGACCCCACCTTTGTCTCAAGTGCCCATTGTGACATCCTGGGGACCCCCTTTATCCCCAGGACCCATTGTGACGTCCCAGGACCCCATTTGTCCCCAGGGCCCATTGTGACATCCCAGGGCCCCACTTTGTCCCCAGGGCCCATTGTTACAGGGTGGGACCCCCCTTGTCCCCAGGGCCCATTGTGACATCCTGGTGACTCCCTTTGTCCCCAGGGCCCATTGTGGCACCATGGGGACCCTCTTTGTCACTGGGGCCCATTGTGACATCCCAGGACCCCACTTTGTCTTAGAAGGTCACTAATCGGACTACTGGTACATCCTGACTCTGCTTTCTCAATAAACATTGAAGAACACCTGGGGTTTGTTTGCTCCAAGGGAAAACTTCCCTCCCACGGTTCCTGGTTCCCGGTCCTGTTTCCCGGTCCGATTTGGCTTCGCTATCAGAACAGCTGCTGCCTCCACAGCCGCGCTCAAAGTCCCCGTTGTGACACCGGGATGGCGGGAGAAGGGGGGTGGCGGGGGCGGCAGCGGCGGCTCATCCGGCGGCAGCGGCGGCGATTGGGGGGGGGCAGTCGGGGCTGGGCGGACAAGCGGCGGCTCCTGCGGCTCCTCAGGCAGCGACAGCAGCAGCGATCGGGGGGACGTGGGGGGGCGGAAAAGCGGCGGCTGCTGCGGCTCCTCAGGCAGCGACAGCAGCAGCGATCGGGGGGACGTGGGGGGGCGGAAAAGCGGCGGCTCCTGCGGCTCCTCAGGCAGCGACAGCAGCAGCGATCGGGGGGACGTGGGGGGGCGGACAAGCGGCGGCTCCTGCGGCTCCTCAGGCAGCGACAGCAGCAGCGATCGGGGGGACGTGGGGGGGCGGACAAGCGGCGGCTCCTGCGGCTCCTCAGGCAGCGACAGCAGCAGCGATCGGGGGGACGTGGGGGGGCGGACAAGCAGCGGCTCCTCCGGCCGCGGCCAGGACGTGGCTTCGCCGGCACCGGGGCCCGAGACCGCGCGCTGTGGGGCTGCGGGGCGGGTGTGGGGCCGGGGGGCTCCGAATAGTGACCTTCTAAGACAAAGTGGGGTCCTGGGATGTCACAATGGGCCCCAGTGACAAAGAGGGTCCCCATGGTGCCACAATGGGCCCTGGGAACAAAGAGGGGTCCCCTGAATGTCACAATGGTCCCTGGGGACAAGGGGGGTCCCACCCTGTAGTAATGGGCCCTGGGGACAAACTGGGGTCCTGGGATGTCACAATGGGCCCTGGGGACAAACGGGGTGCCCAGGATGTCATAATGGGCCCAGGGGACAAAGAGGAGTCCCCAGGATGTCACATTAGGCCCTGGGGGAAAGAGGGGTCCCCAGGATGTCACAATGGCCTCTGGGGACTATAAGGGGTCCTGGGACGTCACAATGGGTCCTGGGGATAAAGGAGGTCCCCAGGATGTCACAATAGACCCTGGGGACAAGGGGGGTCTCCAGGATGTCACAATGGGCACCTGAGACAAAGGGGGGGTCCCCATTGTGTCACAATGCATCCCCAGTGACAAGGGGGTTCCCCATGGTGTCACAATGGGCCTTGGGGACAATTGGGGGTCCTGGGATGTCACTATGGGCCCTGGGGACAAAGGGAGGTTGCCAGGATGTCACAATGGGCCCTGGGGACAATGAGGGGTTCTGGGACGGCACAATGGGCCCTGGGCACAACTGGGGGGTCCTTAGATGGGGGGTCCTTATGTGGGGGGTGATGGTTAAAGTGTAAGTATGGAGAAGCTTGGCAGATTGATTATATTACACTTCCACAAACACGTCAAGGTAAGCGTTATGTACTTACAATGGTGGAAGCAACCACTGGATGGTTGGAAACATCTGCCGTACCTCATGCTACAGCCCGAAATACCATCTTGGGCCTTGAGAAGCAAGTGCTTTGGCGGCACGGTACGCCAGAAAGAATTGAATCAGACTATGGTACTCATTTCAAAAACAGTATTATAGATAATTGGGCCAAAGAACATGGTATTGAGTGGGTGTATCATATTCCATATCATGCACCAGCCTCTGGGAAAATTGAAAGGTGCAATGGTTTGTTAAAAACTACACTAAAGGCACTGGGTGGTGGAACCTTTAAAAACTGGGATTCACATTTAGCAAAAGCCACTTGGTTGGGCAACACTAGGGGATCAACCAATCGAGCCGGGCCTGCCCAATCAGAAATTCTATGGACTGTAGAAGGAGATAAAGTCCCTGTAGTACACATGAAAAATATGTTAGGATAGGCAGTCTGGGTTCCTCCTGCATCGGGCACAGGCAAAGCCCATTCGTGGGATTGTTTTTGCCCAGGGACCTGGCAGCACCTGGTGGGTGATGCTTAAGGATGGAGAAGTTCGGTGTGTACCTCAAGGGGATTTGATTTTAGGTGAAAATACTCAATACTGAACTGCATGATGTGAATTGCCGCACTAACAATGTTTAATAAGTGTCTTTCAGATCAAGACAATGGTGATGAAACCAGCGCTGGCTTCTTCGAGTGGCGCCCGACACCTTCTTGGAAGTTGGTGTCCTTAACCCACCAACAGGGGTCATGAGATGCACTTGGACCATTTTCCCTGCCCTGGGAGACTGTGGTGACAAAATGAACTTAATGAACTTTTCAAAGGATGGTCCACTGATTAATTACTCCTGTGTATATATGTACATATGTGTATATATATATATATATATATAGTAGTAGTGATTAATTAGATTGTATTGATAGATTGTATTGATAAGGTTTAAGTATTCAGTGAATGTCATATTATAAGGGGTGGAATGTCCTGGTTTTGTTAAAAACAAGTTTCTCTTTTAGTGAATTTGCCTGTCAGCTAAAGTCTTCATATTAGCTGCATTTTCCTGGAGCACCCGACACATGTTTTGGTTAAACCTAGCAAGGGAATGCAAACTTATTGATAAGCATGGATGGACATCTCACGAGAGGGGCAACGAGAAACTGGTGATCGAGAGACTGACCAACGGTGTATAACATTCCATTCATGTGAATACTTCATATAAAAGTGGGAGATCACGAGGATCTCAGCCCTTTGCCCTTTTTCCCTTTTTTCCTCATGGCTGACATTAGGAGAGGACCTTGCTGGTCGTCCCTGCGAACTGAGGCCTAGTGAGAGACTGAATCCAGCTCCGGTTGGCTACAGAGTCTAATCCAGGACTTTGGGTGCTGGCTCTGCAGTTGCTGAGACTTACAAGATTGGTTTTGTATATTTTGTATTATTTTCTCTATTCTTATTAGTAGCATTAGTAAAACATCTTTAACTTTTCCAACTCTCTTCTCTCTGTCCTTCTTTCCCTCCCGATCGCCTGTCCTGAGTGGGAAGGGGGGAGAGGGAGGGGCAAAAGGGGGAAGTGGGGGGGAGAGGAGGTTAACAATACATCTGCCAGGGTTTGATTGTCACCCCGCAATCCTAACCCTCGACAGATAATTGGCACCCAACGTGGGGCAAGAGAAGGGGGTAAATTTGGAGATTTTTGGCTTTTCTACTGCTCTGACGTACCTTCCAATTTTCTTGGCACGGTGCCAACTCATAGAGTTGTGATACTCGCGCGTGGGTTTGCTTTGGATATTATTTAGTGGTATTAAGGCAAAGTGAATTACATTGATTTAAAGATGTTATGGCAAAAGTTGTATCACAGTATCACAGTATGTTTGGGATTGGAAGGGACCTCAAAAGATCATCTAGTCCAATCCCCCTGCTGGAGCAGGAACGCCTAGGTGAGGTCGCACAGGAATGTGTCCAGGCGGGTTTGAATGTCTCCAGGGAAGGAGACTCCACAACCCCCCTGGGCAGCCTGTTCCAGTGCTCTGTTACCCTCACTGAGAAGAAGTTATTTCTCAAATTTAAGTGGAACCTCTTGTGTTCCAGCTTGATCCCATTGCCCCTTGTCCTATCATTGTTTGCCACTGAGAAGAGCCTGACTCCGTCCTCGTGGCACTCACCCTTTATATATTTATAAACATTAATAAGGTCACCCCTCAGTCTCCTCCAAACTAAAGAGCCCCAGCTCCCTCAGCCTTTCTTCATAAGGGAGATGCTCCACTCCCTTAATCATCTTTGTTGCCCTACGCTGGACCCTCTCCAGCAGTTCCCTGTCTTTCTGGAACTGAGGGGCCCAGAACTGGACACAATATTCCAGATGGGGTCTCACCAGGGTGGAGTAGAGGGGAAGGAGGACCTCTCTCGATCTGCTGACCACCCCCCTTGTAATACACCCAAGGATGCCATTGGCCTTCCTGGCCACAAGGGCCCAGTGCTGGCTCATGGTCATCCTGTTGTCCACCAGGACCCCCAGGTCCCTTTCCCCTACACTGCTCTCTAATAGGTCATGCCCCAACCTATACTGGAACTTGGGATTGTTCCTGCCCAGATGCAGGACTCTACACTTTCCCTTGTTAAATTCCATCAGGTTATCCCCCGCCCAACTCTCCAGCCTGTCCAGGTCCCGCTGGATGGCGGCACAGCCTTCTGGTGTGTCAGCCACTCCTCCCAGCTTAGTGTCATCAGCAAACTTGCTGATAGTACACTCAATTCCCTCCTCTAAATCGTTAATGGATATATTGAATAACATTGGCCCCAGTACTGACCCCTGAGGCACTCCACTAGATACTGGCCTCCAACTGGACTCCGCACCATTGACCACCACTCTCTGGCTTCTCTCATTAAGCCAGTTTGCAACCCACCTCACTACTCTATTGTCGAGACCACACCTCCTCAATTTAGCTGTGAGGATGCTGTGAGGGACTGTGTCAAAGGCTTTACTGAAGTCAAGGTAGACCACATCCACCGCTCTGCCATCATCCATCCACCTTGGTACATTCTCATAAAAGGCTATGAGGTTGGTCAAGCATGACTTACCCTTGGTAAAGCCATGCTGACTGCCCCTAATGACCCTCTTATCCCTGATGTGCCTTGAGATGGCACCAAGGATAAGCTGTTCCATTACTTTCCCAGGGACAGAGGTGAGGCTGACCGGTCTATAATTACCCGGGTCCTCCTTCTTGCCCTTTTTAAAGACTGGAGTGACATTTGCTTTCCTCCAATCCTCGGGCACCTCTCCCGTTTCCCAAGACTTGGCAAAAATGATGGATAGCGGTCTAGCAATGACTTCAGCCAGCTCCCTCAGCACCCGCGGATGCATCCCATCTGGACCCATGGATTTATGGATGTCCAGACTACTTAATTGTTCCCTAACCCAGTCCTCATCGACTAAAGCAAACTCCTCCATTAACCTGGCTTCATCTGGGGTCTCAGGGGTACAGGGTTCCCCAGGACAGCCTCCAGCAGAGTAGACAGAGACAAAGGCGGCATTCAGCAATTCTGCCTTCTCTGTGTCTTCTGCCACCAGGGCACCCACCTCATTCATCAGTGGGCCTACATTGCCTCTGGTATTACTTTTATCTGCTATGTATTTGAAAAAGTTCTTCTTGCTGTCCTTGACCCCTCTCGCCAGCTGTAATTCTAAGGAGGCCTTGGCTACCCTAGCTGCCTTCCTGCATCCTCTATCAGCAAGCCTTATATTCCTCCCAAGTGGCCAGTCCCTGCTTCCATGACCTGTAAACTCGCCTCTTCTGCTTGAGCATACCCAACAGATCCCTATTCAACCACGCAGGCCTTCTGACTCCCTTCCTCGACTTCCTACGTGTGGGGATGCTCTGATCCTGAGCATGGAAGAAGCAATCTCTGAATGCAATCCAGCTCTCTTGGGCCCCTTTTCCTTCAAGCAGTCTTGCCCATGGGATTTCCCCCAGCAATTGCTTGAAAAGGCCGAAATTAGCCCTGCCAAAGTCCAGGGTTGCAATTCTACTTGCTATTCTGTTCCTGCCACACGAGATGCTGAACTCCACCATCTCGTGGTCACTGCAACCCAGGCAGCCCTCGACCTTTACTGCTTCGACCAGACCCTCTTTGTTAGTGAGGATGAGATCCAGCAGTGTACCTCTCCTGGTGGGCTCCTCCACCATCTGCATGAGGAAGTTATCATCAATGCACTGGAGGAACCTCCTGGACTGTGGCTGGCTGGCTGAATGGTCCTTCCAGCAAACATCAGGGAAGTTAAAATCACCCACAATAACCAGGGCCTGTGACTGTGAGGCCACTCTCAGCTGCGCATAGAAGGCCTCATCAACTTCCTCAGTCTGATCTGGTGGCCTGTAATAGACACCTACAACAGTATCACCCCTGCCAGCCTGTCCCTTGATCCTGACCCATACACTCTCAACTCGTTCCTCATCCGCTCCTGGGCAGAATTTAGTACATTGCAGTTGCTCTCTCACATAGAGAACAACTCAACCACCACGCCTGGCTGGCCTGTCTTTCCTGAAAAGGGCGTAGCCATCCATGACCACACTCCAGTCATGTGAACTGTCCCACCACGTTTCTGTAACTGCCACCAGATCATAATCTCCCGAACGAACATAGGATTCTAACTCCTCCTGCTTATGCCCCATGCTGCGCGCATTGGTGTACAGGCATTTCAGGGAGGGAGCAGAGCACACCAATTTCTCCCTAGGGGCACAGGAGGCCACCCGGTCCTCATCTGTTTTAGAATGCTGCCCCACTGGGGCAAGCCCAACTACAAACCCATCCCCCTTCGAGCCTAGTTTAAAGCTCTCCAAATGAGCCCAGCTAATTCCTGCCCCAGCATCCTTTTGCCTCTGCGAGATAAGCCTTTCCCGCGTAACACTGTCCGGACTGGAGTCTTAAAAAACCACCCACCTGATGACATCATTTCAAGAGCAACAGCAGCAATTTGCAGAATTCAGCTTCTTTGGGGAACTCAGAAATTGCTGAGTTGACACCAAGTCCTGCTGTGTCCCTGTCACCCGCAGAGTGCCCGCATCCTCACCACGGTAGCGGGCATTGTGACAAAGGTTCTATGTCAGCTGGGTGTGGCAGCCGAGCGCCCCCTAGGGGAGGGGGAGCCTGTCAGCCCCGGGCCTGTCACTGCCTGCTGTCTCCCCACTTCAGTAGCGAGGCCTCTGAAAAGTTTCCAAAACATCCCCAGACTTGGGTCCAGCGTGGCCAAAAGTCTCCAAGAGACAAGTCGGAAAGAAGGATATGGAACAAAGGAAGAAAGCGAAGGGAGTAAGCCAAAGGGAGGGAAGAGGAATATCTAGTGCCGGGCTGCAGGACTGAAATGGAGGAATGGAAAGACAAAAGCCAGGAAGCAGGAGAGTTTGAGAAAAGGAGAGAGGAAAGAAGAGACATGCAGCCAGACGAGGGCTTAGTGAGAGAGGCTGGGACAGAGAACAGGATGAGAAGGAAATAAGGCAAGGCAAGGCTGGGCCAAAGGACGTTTCCTTGCTTTATATTTTCTACCACATTCATGTGGAGACGAGGAGGAAAGCCATCAGACCTGATGGATTAGGCCCAATCAAAAACCCCGGCTATTTGAGACACTTAGACTAAGCCTAAAATGCAAAGATCTCTCCATAAGGATGGTTTTTATACTCTACTTCCACAATCTGCTGGCAGTACAAAAGAATAAGCGGCAGATCTACTTAGGCTGAGTCACGGTGCTTTGCTCCTAAGACCATGCATATCACGGGAATATTTCAGCATTTCTGCTCTGGTTTTCAGTGTATTACACAAAAACACCCACCTGATAATGTCATTTCAAGAGCAACAGCAGCGATTTGCAGAATTCAGCTTCTTTGGGGAACTGAGAAATTGCTGAGCTGACACCAAGTCCTGCTGTGTCCCTGTCACCCGCAGAGTGCCCGCATCCTCACCACGGTAGCGGGCATTGTGACAAAGGTTCTATGTCAGCTGTTGCTCTTGCGTCCGTCAAGAGAGCTACAACGAAGCATGCCGAACGGAGAAAATAGCAGCAGCTCATCTGTTCACACCTTGTTTCTGCCGTGTGCTCGAACGCCAAGACGTTCGTGCTGCTGTGAGATGAAAGACGTCCTTCTGCATATGTGCTTGCTCACACCGGTGCACTTGTTAGTGTATCCATTCAGTGCTGGGCTGCGGGGCATTCAGAAGTGGCTCTGTGGAGACGTCTGCATAGAGGCAGCTGTCAGAACACGCACACTCGATTGTTCACCAAAACATATGCAGACGCGTCCTTACCCTATAGATTTCGATGCACAGAGTTCCCTGTGTTCGCAAGAGACAAGGGAATCGAATCTGTATGCACAGAAGCAATACCGTACCGTTTCCCTCGGAGTGAACACGAAAGAGCCGTCTATACACTCGCAGACACGGGAACGTGCCTCAATGCTGTCACAGAGGCAGCAGCTTTTGCACAGATGCTCTGGTGATTCTGGCACTTTCCAGGCACACTCCTGAAAGTCGCGCACACTGCTGTTCACTCGCTAAACGACCTCTTCGGAAACACGTCTCCGGTCCATGTACCGCTCAGATTTCTTCTCGTGTAACTGTGAACTGTGCCAGCGCGGGGATTCCGTCTCTGTTGAGCAGATGTCAATCCTGCCTCGCTTTTGCTTTGTTGCCTCTACCAAGATGATTTCCTGTTTCTCTCTTCACTGGAGCAGGCAGACACAGCCAACACACAGCAAGTGTCAAGAGACACACTCTGCTGAGCTCAACGCTTGTGCAGATGCACATGTGCAACGAAGTCAACTCACGTGCTTGTGGAGAGAAAGAAAGGGACTCACAGGCGTGTGGAGCGACGGATAGAAAGAGTGGGCGCTAAGGAACACAGAGTTTCAGGCAGACTGTCTCCACACAAACAGGCACCTGTCTGCAGGTATCCTAGATCTTGATTCTTGAACTTGAGGAAACATGCGTCTGAGCAAAACTCCCAAACGCTTCCAGGAAAGACACAGGCTCTCCCACAAGCATACAAGTGTTTGCCCTCAGCTATAGATCAGGGACAAGCTTGTGAAGAGATGCCCTGATATTCTTTCGCCTTATGGCATCATGTGTTTCATTTCTCTTGGAAATCGATTGCTAAGTGTCTTTCCTCGGGCGACTGTGAAGCATTTGCCACCGGAGGAGAAGTAGCACGGAGCAGCATTCAGTACTGTCTACGTCACGGCCCCTTATAAGACAGCGGCACTGGCGCACACACACACACAGGAGACGGCAGCACTGGCGCACACACACACACACACAGGAGACGGCAGCACTACTTAAAAACTTCAAGACGCTGGGAAGAAGTGCCAGTCCCTTAGACTGGAGGGGTACAGAGCACAGCTGCCGATGCAGCCCAGAACTACACCATAAAACACAACTGCGCAGAAACATCCAAAATGCAAAAACCATCCACGCTTTCAGCTGCTGATACAAGAAAACCAGGACCCGATTGGCGCTACGCCAACTGGCACCGGCGTTCCGGATCCCGGGATGGCGCCCGGGATGCCTGTCGGGTCCCTCAAGCGCGACGAGACCCCGGGACCGTCTGACAGGCACAATGCAAGCCTCCCCACCTGCAATACAACACTGACACTAGGCTGGAGCTGCCCTGCCCGGGACACGCTGGCATCGCACTGTGAAGTTCCCTGGACCCTTCGCCTGCCCAAAAGGGACTGTTCCTGGATCACCCTTGCCCCAAAGAGAACTTTACCCCCCTCCCTGCAGTTCCCAACCCCTTCCCAGCCCCCCAGCCTCCACTTCTCTTTCAGAGGGCCAAGAGACTGAATCCATCTTCAACAGAGGAAAACACCACATGTGCTGATAGAGATCGTCCTGCATCACCAAGTTCCTCCTTGTCCTGGTTTTGTTGAAAAACAAGTTTCTCTTTTAGTGATTTTTTGCCTGTCAGCTAAAGCCTTCATATTAGCTGCATTTTCCTGGAGAACCCGACACATGTTTTGGTTAAACCTAGCAAGGGAATGCAAACTTATTGATAAGCACGGACGGACATCTCGCGAGAGGGGCAACGAGAAACTGATGACTGAGAGACTGACCAACCGTGTATAACATTCCATTCACGTGAATACTTCATATAAAAGTGGGAGATCACGAGGATCTCGGCCCCTTTTTTCCCTTTTTCCCTTTTTCCTCATGGCTGACATTAGGAGAGGACCTTGCTGGTCGTCCCTGCGAACTGAGGCCTAGTGAGAGACTGAATCCAGCTCCGGTTGGCTACAGAGTCTAATCCAGGACTTTGGGTGCTGGCTCTGCAGTTGCTGAGACTTAGAAGATTGGTTTTGTATATTTTGTATTATTTTCCCTATTCTTATTAGTAGCATTAGTAAAACATCTTTAACTTTTCCAACTGTCTTCTCTCTGTCCTTCTTTCCCTCCCGATCGCCTGTCCTGAGTGGGAAGGGGAGAGGGAGGGGCAAAAGGGGGAAGTGGGGGGGAAAGGAGGTTAACAATACATCTGCCAGGGTTTGATTGTCACCCCGCAATATTAACCCTTGACAGATAATTGGCACCCAACGTGGGGCAAGAGAAAGGGGTAAATTTGGAGATTTTTGGCTTTTCTACTGTTCTGACGTACCTTTCAATTTTCTTGGCACAGTGCCAACTCAGAGTTGTGATACTCGCGCGTGGGTTTGCTTTGGATATTATTTAGTGGTATTAAGGCAAAGTGAATTACATCGATTTAAAGATGTTACGGCAAAAGTTGTATCAGTTATTTTCTACATTGTGCTCGCTGATCCCATATCTGTGTTGGTGTTTCTTTCTGAATCGAAGTATTCATTATATAACAACAAGAAACTGGACAGCGGTCATGATGATACTGTGTGGTATGGCACTGGTTTATTTCACTATACTGCAGCCGCTAATGAATTTCTACTCGCTTCTGCTTTACCTTGAAAAACCTCCAGGAGAGATTAAAGAGCAGAATGGCTCTATATTTGCTAATTGGTCAAGCGAATCTTTAGAAAGGCTGACTAACAATACTTCTGTGTTTTCGCTAGGACAGTTTGCAAATGTTTTAGAGAACTTTGAATATCCTTGGAGCTTTGTAGAACTGTGATGGTGTTATCTGGTTTGCTGAATGTGTGTCAGTTTGTGTTACTGTTAAGAGAAATGAGGTTCAATAGGAGGTTTGCGTCTCTTTTTAGTCCTGAGATTTGCAGTGCGTCTTCAGAAGCTTTAGCAAAAAGCACTCCTAGCCGCTCGAGAAAAGGCAAAACAGCCAAAGCTGCTGCTGCAGCCACTGCCCCCCAACCGCAGCTTCAGAGGCTGAAGCTACAGCTCCTCCGCAGAGCTCCTCTGCCAAGGTCGCTGCAGATAACGTTACTTCTCCAGCCTCAAAGGCTAACAAGGCAGCCCCCCCGCCTTCACACACTGGGCACTGTTGCTGCTGTAACCACAGCAATCACTGTGACAGTCATTCAGACTCTGAAAATGAATCAAATGATGGTGAACCCATATCAGCATCAGTTGCTGGTTGTAAGAAAGTCACTAGAAAGACTACCTGTGCAGCAGGTGATGGCACAGGGCCAACATCAACCCAAGAGGCATCATCATCAGGACAGGGTGGAGATGAAGTGACCACCACTCGGTCCTTTTCTCCAGGTGAGCTGAGAGATCTGCGAAAAGACTTCAGTCGTCGTGAAGGCGAGAATATTTTAACCTGGCTGCTGCGATGCTGGGACAATGAGGCAGAAACAATTGAATTGGAAGGTGGTGAAGCCAGGCAACTGGGATCTCTGTCAAAAGATTCCACCATTGATAGGGCAATTTCAAGAGAGTCTAATGCCTCTACTCTCTGGACCCGACTCCTGGCAGCTATGAAAGTCAGATTTCCCTACAAGGAAGATTGTATATCCAAGTTAGGGAAATGGAATACTATGGAGAGAGGTATCCAATTCCTGAGAGAATTAGCTGTGCGAGAGATCATCTATCTAGGACCAAACAGCCAAGAGGGGACAGACCCAGATAGAATCAATTGTACAAAATCTATGTGGTGCAGATTTGTACAAAGTGCACCACCTGCATATGCTAAGTCATTGGCAGGAATGGTCTGGTCAGCTAGAGGTATACAAGAAATTAATGAAGTGATTGAGCAGCTCCGGTACTTTGAGGACAGCCTTGCTGGTTCTCTACAGGCTTGTATATCCGCTGTGGAGAAACTGTGTGAAAAATCTGATGACCGGTTTGAAAAGCTGTTGCAAGAAATCAAAGAGCTCAGAGAAGACTCGTACCGTTCACGACCTGCACAAACCTATGTTTCAGCTGTTAAGAGAAGGCGTTTCCAATCTCGAGAGAGAGGGCAGAGACAGCCCACAAAAAGAGGTTCACTGTGGTTCTTCCTACATGAGCAGGGAGAAAACATCAATAAGTGGCATGGAAGGCCTACCTCAACTTCAAGAACGAGTACGTGAGATAAAAGGAAAAACTCCTAGGAAAGTGGCTGCTCCAGTTTACAAAAGGAGCAGAAGAGATTCTGATGCTCTTGAAGGAACCTCTAATTCACACCCAGAGACTGTGCAAAACAGGAATTAGAGGTGCCCTGCCTCCAACCAGGTGGAGGAAAGGGATAACAGAGTTTATTGGACTGTAGAAATACTATGGCCTGGTACAACACAACCCCAGGAGTACAAAGCTTTAGTGGACACTGGTGCTCAGTGCACAATAATTCCTTCTAATTATAAAGGAACGCAATCCATCAATATTGTTGGAGTGACTGGGGGATCCCAGGAACTGACTGTTGCAGAGGCTGAAATGAGCCTAACTGGAAAAAACTGGCAAAAGCATCCCATTGTGACTGGTCCAGATGCTCCGTGCATCCTTGGTATAGACTACCTCAGGAGAGGGTATTTTAAGGACCCAAAAGGGTATAGGTGGGCATTTGGTATAGCAGCTGTGGACACTGTGAAAATTGAACAGCTGTCTGATTTGCCTGGTCTTCCAGATGACCCTTCTGTTGTAGGACTGCTGATGGTTGACGATCAGCAGGTGCCAATTGCTACCACGACGGTGCATCGCTGGCAATATCACACCAATCGAGACTCTTGGATTCCTATCCAGAAGCTGATTCGTCAATTGGAAAGCCAGGGTGTGATCAGTAAGACTCGCTCACCTTTTAACAGCCCAATCTGGCCAGTGCGTAAGTCTAATGACGAGTGGAGACTAACTGTAGACTATCGTTGCCTGAATTAAGTTACACCACCACTGAGTGCTGCTGTGCCTGACATGCTAGAACTGCAATTTGAACTGGAGTCAAAGGCAGCCAAGTGGTATGCTACAATTGACATTGCTAATGCATTTTTCTCTATTCCTGTAGCAGCAGAGTGCAGGCCGCAGTTTGCTTTCACCTGGAGGGGCATCCAGTATACATGGAATCGCTTGCCCCAGGGGTGGAAACACAGTCCTACCATCTGCCATGGACTGATCCAGACCACGCTGGAGCAAGGTGAAGCTCCAGAACACTTGCAATATATTGATGACATCATCGTATGGGGCGACGCAGCGAAAGAAGTCTTCGAGAAATGTGAGAGAATAATTCCTATTCTTTTGGATGCTGGTTTTGCCATAAAACGAAGCAAGGTCAAGGGACCTGCACGAGAGATCCAGTTTTTAGGAATAAAATGGCAAGATGGCCGTCGTCAGATCCCAATGGATGTGATCAACAAAATTGCAGCAATGTCTCCACCTACTAATAAAAAGGAGACACAGACTTTCTTGGGCATTGTAGGTTTTTGGAGAATGCATATTCCTGACTACAGCCACATTGTGAGCCTCTCTATCGAGTGACTCGTAAAAAGAACCAATTTGAGTGGGGCCCTGAACAACGACAAGCCTTTGAACAAATTAAGCGTGAGATAACTCATGCGGTGGCCCTTGGACCAGTCCAAACTGGACTAGATGTTAAAAATGTGCTCTACACCGCAGCCGGAGATAATGGACTTACCTGGAGCCTCTGGCAGAAAGCACCAGGAGAAACCCGAGGTCAACCCTTAGGTTTTTGGAGTCGAGGATACAAAGGATCTGAGGCCAACTATACTCCAACTGAAAAGGAAATACTAGCAGCATATGAAGGAGTTCGAGCTGCTTCAGAAGTGATCGGCACCGAAAACGCTCCGCAACGACAGCAACGCCAAAACCAGAGATGGCATCAATCGAAACACCCTGCAGGGAGGCAGTGATGAGGCAAGGAGCCTCTTCTGCAACCCCAGGAAAAAGGACCCCAACGTCACAGCCCCTTATGAGATGGCGGCACTGGCGCGCACACACCCACAGAGCAGACGGCGGCACTGGCGCGCACACACCCACAGAGCAGACGGCGGCACTGGCGCGCACACACCCACAGAGCAGACGGCGGCACTGGCGCGCACACACCCACAGAGCAGACGGCGGCACTGGCGCGCACACACCCACAGAGCAGACGGCGGCACTGGCGCGCACACACCCACAGAGCAGACGGCGGCACTGGCGCGCACACACCCACAGAGCAGACGGCGGCACAACCTAAGAACTTCTTCCCAGCATCTTGAAGTGTCAGTCCCTAGGACTGGAGGGGTAGAGAGCAGAGCTGCTGATGCAGCCCAGAATGACACCATAAATCACAACTGACCAGGAACATCCAAAATGCAAGAACCGTCCACGCTTTTGGCTGATGATACAATATTCCAGCACCCGATTGGCATTACGCCAATTAACACCGGCATTCTGGATCCCGGGATGGCACCTGAGAGGCCCGTTGGGCCCCCGGAGGACAGCGAGACCCCGGGATCATCTGACAGATGCAAGGCAGGCTTCCCGAGCTACACGACAACGCAGACGCAGGCTGGAGCTGCCCTGCCCGGCACATGCTGGCATCGCACTGTAAAGTTCCCTGGGCCCTTTACCCACCCAAAGGGGACTTGTCCTGGACAGCCCTTTCCCTTATCAGAACTTTACCCCCATCCCTGCGATTCCCGGCCCCTTCCCAGCCCCCGTGCCTCCACTTATCTTTCAGAAGGCCGAGGGACCAAATCCACCTTCGACAGAGAAAACGCCACGTGCACTAACGGAGATGTTCCTGCATTGCCGGGGTCCTCTTCAACATCTACGGTAACACAGGAAAAGACACGCTCACTAAGCCGTGCCAGCATACAGTATAGCGGGGTAAACGCCGACTCCTCCCGCAACACCCACCTCCTCCTAAGTTCCTCGGCGTTCCGTTCGGCGCGTCGTGTCACGGGTGCGGTCACAAACCCTCATCGCTCGTAACACCTAAGACAGCGAGAAACAAAAGAACTGTAGGGCTTGGAGCGAGTCCCCAGCCCCACGCTCCTCCTCGCCCATACCCCGGCTCACCAGAAACGTTCCTCCAAGTCCAAAGGGCCCAAAAGGAGCCTGCAAAACAAGAAGGAAACGCTGAACCGAGTCACCGAGCGACACCGGGCTCCTCGACACCCACCGCCGCCTCACCTTCTCGGCTGCTGACCGGCGTGCGGCTTCGCCCCTCCGAGCTGGTCCACGGCACCTGCAAAAACAAAAGCACCTGCTCGGACGCTGCTCAAAAACAGCCCGCCCGTAGACGGGCCCATCTCCCCCTCCTTTACCTTGGCCGCTCTCCCACCTGCCTGCCCACCCTTGCTTTTGACTGCAACGCCCTTGACCACAGAGGTTCAGCTGCCGCCTGTAAAACACAACCCAATGACGCTCATACCTGCACTGGCAACACGGGACCTGAAACGAGCTGCTGCTTCGGCCCGACGCTCATTGTTCACCTTGCCCGAGGAGATGCGGTGCTAATACCCAGGTTTCCTCTTTGCTTCTATGAAAGAGACAAATGACCAAACTTACATAGAGCCACACGACACATCTTCCCGCTGGCATCACACACCGACCCACCTGCTTATGGCGCGCTGCTCGCCTCTTCTGTTGCTCTTTCGTACCAAGTCATCCCTCTACCTCTGAAAATAAGGTATTCAACAAGTCACCCAGACGCTCATCAACAGCTTGACCATTCCACAGGTTTGCTTTCTATTCAGGAATCCCACCCGACACTCTAATTGAGTCCCTAAAACACTGCGGAACGGACTGCCAGCTCCCCTGCCCACAGCTACTGCATCCCAGATGATCACCCAACCTTTGCCTACACAATTGAATCTGTCAACAGATTAACCCTGGACTCCTAGAGTTTGCTCTACCCGCCCCTGACTCCACACCACCGGGCAGAGCAGCTCCGAGCCGAACGTGCACGTGCGCAGACAAACGCGCCACAGAACGCTATGGACAACACAACCGCAACAGCACCAAAAACGCTCTGCAACGACAGTGACCCAAAACCAGAGACGGCATCAATCCAAATGCCCTGCAGGGAGGCAGTGATGAGGCAAGGAGCCTCTTCTGCAGCCCCAGGAAAAAGAAAAAGGAACCGAACATCACACCCTTACGAGACAGCGGCACTGCCACACACACACGCAGAAGAGATGGCGGCACGACCTAAGAACTTCTTCCCAGCATCTTGAAGTGCCAGTCCCTTAGACTGGAGGAGTAGAGCGCAGAGCTGCTGATGCAGCCCAGATTGACACCGTAAGTCACAGCTGACCAGAAACGTCCAAAATGCAAGCACCGTCCACGCTTTTGGCTGATGATACAAGAATCCAGCACCCGATTGGCTCTACGCCAATTAACACCGACATTTTGGATCCCAGGATAGCACCTGAGAGGCCCGTGGGGTCTCGCTGTGCTCCGGGGGCCCAGGGATCGTCTGACAGGCACGAGGCGGGCTTCCCGAACTACACGACAACAGGCGCCGGCGGGAGCTGCCCTGCCCGGCAGATGCTGGCATCACACCGTAACGTTCCCTGACCCCTTATCTGCCCGAAGGGGACCGCTCCTAGACTGCGCTTTTCTGTCTGAGAACTTTAAACCCACCCTGCGATTCCCAGCCTCTTCCCAGCCCTCGTGCCTCCACTTATCTTTCAGAGGGCCGAGGGACCAAATCCACCTTCGACAGAGGAAAATGCCACCTGTGCTAACGGGGATCTTCCCGCAGTTGTCGCTTTCTCCATCGTCGCCTACAGTAAGGAAAGCGAGAACACGCACGCTATTGAGCCCCCAAATAATATTTATCCATAGTAGCCTACGGTTCGTTGCTCACATTGGCTGAGTTCTGGGAGGTACATTTGAATGATCCACCGGGGGCCGCCGCACGCTGCAAAGGTTCTGGAGACAAGATGCTCTTCCAGGAGAAGAGATGACATTAACAACTATTAATACAGCAATACAAACCAAAAAACAACACTCCCTCTCCATTGTAGTCAGGAATCTTGGGAAAATGCAAAGCACCTGGAAATGAATCGACAAATGAAACATAATGATAAACAACTTTTCTACTACAGCTGTTGTTAAACCTTCGCTGTTCCTGAAGCTCTTACGTCAAACAGACACCTCTGCTTGTCCAAAGACATCTGCCTATTTGGATTAAACATCTCAAAAGCTGCTGAAGGAGCAGCAGAGAACCACCACCAAAGAGGCTCTGGAGCAGAATGAGCTCCCTGCCCGGGGACCGGGGCTCAAATACCCAGGGCTCCGCCCACCCCTTCCCACAAACCCCTGGGAAAGGGGCAGGGTCATTCACCCCAGACCCCCTCACCACCCTTATCAAATTACCTGGAATCTCCCTGAAAATGACAGCACCTGCACTTTATTGCTGCTATTGCAGCTACAATGAGACCGAGTATGGATTTCAACTTAGTTTTTCTAGGGAGCAGATAGAAAGTGAAATACAACTGCCAGCACTCCATCTCCATTGAAGTCAGGAATTTTGGGAAAATGCAAAGCACCTGGAACCAAATCAATGAATGAAACATAATGACAAACAACCTTTCTACTACAGCTGCTACTGAACCTTTGCTGCTCCTGAAGCTCGTACCTCGAACAGACACCTCCACTTCTCCAAAGACATCTGCCCATGTAGATTAAACGGCTCCAAAGCTGCCGAGGGGAGGGGTCGATCATCCCAGGCCCCGCCCACCACCCTTATAAAATCACCTGGACCCTAACTAGAAAAGACAGCACCTGTGGGAGATTTAAGGGATTTTCTTAAGGTTGTTGTGCAGATGGGTTTCTGTTAGATAGAGATTTATTTCTGAACTAGACAAAGCGACTCCAAGGCTGGCGCGAAGGCTGAAAAACAACATCTGTTATGAGAGTGAGGTAATTCTATAGTAACAAGACCCGAACGTGGACGATATCCGATCAGCCGACACGTGTTTGGAACGTGGACGCTTATCGGGAAATAACTGCGTATATAAGGAGGCTTGTCTCTGTAATAAATGGCTTCGCTTGAATTCGTGTTGAGTTGCGTGGAGTCCGTGAGTTTGCGCCCTCGCAAGCGGTGACCCCGACGTGATCCCTAAGGAGAATTTACAGAAGGCGCACGACCGCTGCAGGGAGCGAGCCCGAGCTGGAACGGCTCGGCTGGACCGTGACCGGGACGCGGGCTGCGTGACTCCCGATTGATGGCTACGGAGTGACAGAGGAGGGATAAAGGATCCGATATCGTCGCAACGGACGCCCAAAGAGGTGAGCAGCTGGGGGCGAGAGGAGATGGGGCAGAATATTTTTAAAGAAGAAGAAGAAATACTGCGGCTCCTCTTGCATATTCTCTCTAAGAGAGTGGTGAAGTATGAGGAGAGTAACCTCAAAAGATTGTTAATTTGGTGCAGAGGCAGTGGGTTTCCTGCTGACCTGTTAGGAGTTTTTCAAATAAAGACCTGGGAAAAAGTGGGAACTGTGTTGTGGAAGGCGATTAGTCGCAGTGAAAACTATATTCTCAGCCTTGTAACCACCTGTAAACTGGTACTTACTACAGTGAAGCAATTAAAACCTGGAAAGACTGTTATGAGCATTAGTGACTCAAAACTTAAACTTGAACTTTGGGATGATATGTAAAAACCTAACCCTAACCCTAAACCCTAACCCGCTGTGAAGTGGCCGGGGCGGAGGTGTGAAGTGAAGTGGCCAGGCAGGCCAGGAGTTCAGGAGGGGACCCGCCCAGGAGTTCAGGGAGGGACTGAAGAATTCAGGAGGGGACCTAGGAGTTCAGGGGGTAACCCAAGAGTTCAGGAGCGGACCCAGGAGTGCCCCAAAGGACCCAGGAGTTCAGTAGGGGACCCAGGAGTGCCCCAAAGGATCCAGAGTTCAGGAGGGGACCCAGGAGTACCCCAAAGGACCCAGGAGTTCAGGGGGGAACCCAGAAGTTCTGAGGGGACCCAAGAGTTCAGGAGGGGACCCAAGAGTGCCCCAAAGGATTCAGAGTTCAGGACGGGACCCACCCAGGAGTTCAGGAGGAGAACCAGCAGTGCCCCAAAGGACCCAGGAGTTCAGGGGGGAACACAGGAGTTCGGAGGGGACCCAGGCGTTCTGAGGGGACCCAGGAGTGCCCCAAAGTACCCAAGAGTTCGGGGGGGACCCACCCAGGAGTTCGGGAGGGGACCCAGCAGTGCCCCAAAGGACCCAGCAGTTCAGGGGGGAACCCAAGAGTACTGAGGAGACCCAGGAGTGCCCCAAAGGACCCAGGAGTTCTGAGGGGACCCAAGAGTTCCCCAAAGGACCCAAGAGCTTAGGAGGGAACCCAGGAGTGCCCCAAAGGATCCAGAGTTCAGGAGGGGACCCAAAAGTTCAGGAGGGAACCCAGGAGTGCCCCAAAGGACCCAGGAGTTCAGTGGGGGACCGAAGAGTTCAGGAGGGGGACCAGGAGTGCCCCAAAGGACCCAGGAGTTCTGAGGGGACCCAAGAGTGCCCCAAAGGACCCAGGACTTCAGGAGGGGACCCACCCAGGACTTCAGGAGGGGACCCACCCAGGACTTCAGGAGGGGACCCTGGAGTTCTGAGGTGACCCAGGAGTTCAGGAGGGACCCATTCAGGAGTTCAGAAGGGACCCATTCAGGAGTTCAGGAGGGGGACCAGGAGTGCCCCAAAGGACCCAGGAGTTCAGGGGTGAACCCAGGAGTTCTGAGGGGACCCAAGAGTTCCCCAAGGGACCCAAGAGCTTAGAGGGGGACCCAGGAGTGCCCCAAAGGACCCAAGAGTTCAGGAGGGGACCCAGGAGTACCCCAAAGGACCCAGGAGTTCAGTGGGGAACCCAGGAGTTCTGAGGGGACCCAAGAGTGACCCAAAGGACCCAGGAGTTCAGGAGGGGACCCTCCCAGGAGTTCAGGAGGGGACCCTCCCAGGAGTTCAGGAGGGGACCCAGCAGTGCCCCAAAGGACCCAGGAGTTCAGGGGGGAACCCAGGAGTGCCCCAAAGGATCCAGAGTTCAGGAGGGGACCCAGGAGTGCCCCAAAGGATCCAGAGTTCAGGAGGGGACCCAAGAATTCAGGAGGGACCCACCCAGGACTTCATGGCGGTACCCACCCAGGACTTCAGGAGGGGACCCAGGAGTTCAGGAGGGACCCATTCAGGAGTTCAGGAGGGGACCCAGAAGTGCCCCAAAGGACCCAGGAGTTCAGGAGGGGACCCGCCCAGGAGTTCAGGAGGGGACCCGCCCAGGAGTTCAGGGAGGGACTGAAGAATTCAGGAGGGGACTTAGGAGTTCAGGGGGTAACCCAAGCGTTCAGGAGCGGACCCAGGAGTGCCCCAAAGGACCCAGGAGTGCCCCAAAGGACCCAGGAGTTCAGGAGGGGACCCAGGAGTGCCCCAAAGGATCCAGAGTTCAGGAGAGGACCCAGGAATGCCCCAAAGAACCCAGGAGTTCAGGGGGGAACCCAGCCGTTCTGAGGTAACCCAGGAGTGCCCCAAAGGACCCAAGAGTTCAGGGGGGAACCCAAGAGTACTGAGGAGACCCAGAAGTGCCCCAAAGGACCCAGGAGTTTAGTGGTGAAGCCAGGAGTTCTGAGGGGACCCAAGAGTTCCCCAAAGGACCCAAGAGCTTAGGAGGGGACCCAGGAGTGCCCCAAAGGATCCAGAGTTCAGGAGGGGACCCAGGGGACCTCAAGTCCTGGGTGGGTCCCGCCATGAACTCCTTGGTGGGTCCCTCCTGAACTTTTGGGTCCCACCCTGAACTCCTGGGTCCTTTGGGGCACTCCTGGTCCCCCTCCTGAACTCCTGAATGGGTCCCTCCTGAACTCCTGAATGGGTCCCTCCTGAAGTCCTGGGTGGGTCCCTCCTGAACTCTTGAGTCCCCTCCTGAACTCTGGATCCTTTCGGGCACTCCTGGTTCCCCTCCTGAACTCTGGATCCTTTGGGGCACTCCTGGATCCCCTCCTGAACTCTGGATCCTTTGGGGCACTCCTGGGTCCCCTCCTAAGCTCTTGGGTCCTTTGGGGAACTCTTGGGTCCCCTCAGAACTCCTGGCTTCACCCCTAAACTCCTGGGTCCTTTGGGGCACTCCTGGGTCCCCTCAGAACGCCTGGGTTCCCCCCTGAACTCCTGGGTCCCCTCCTGAACTCTGGATCCTTTGGGGCACTCCTGGTCCCCCTCCTGAACTCCTGAATGGGTCCCCTCAGAACTCATGGGTCCCCTCCTGAAGTCCTGGGTGGGTCCCTCCTGAACTTTTGGGTCCCACCCTAAACTCCTGGGTCCTTTGGGGCACTCCTGGTCTCCCTCCTGAACTCCTGAATGGGTCCCCTCCTGAACTCCTGAATGGGTCCCGCCATGAAGTCCTGGGTGGGTCCCTCCTGAACTCTTGGGTCCCCTCCTGAACCCTGGATCCTTTGGGGCACTCCTGGGTCCCCTCCTGAACTCTGGGTCCTTTGGGGCACTCCTGGGTCCTTTGCGGCACTGCTGGGTCCCCACCTGAACTCCTGGGTGGGTCCCTCCTGAACTCCTGGGTGGGTCCCTCCTGATCACTTGGGTCCTTTGGGGCACTCTTGGGTCCCCTCAGAACTCCTGGGTTCCCCACTGAACTCCTGGGTCCTTTGGGGCACTCCTGGGTCCCCTCCTGAACTCTTGGGTCCCCTCCTGAACTCTTGGGTCCTTTGGGGCAGTCCTGGGTCCCCTCCTAACCTCTTGGGTCCTTTGGGGAACTCTTGGGTCCCCTCAGAACTCCTGGGTTCACCCCTGAACTCCTGGGCCCTTTGGGGCACTGCTGGGTCCCCTCCTGATCTCCTGGGTGGGTGCCCTCCCGAACTCCTGGGTGGGTCCCCTCTTGAACTCCTGGGTGGGTCCCTCACGAACTCCTGGGTACTTTGGGGCTCTCCTGGGTTCCCTCAGAACGGCTGGGTTCCCCACTGAACTCCTGGGTCCTTTGGGGCATTCCTGGGTCCTCTCCTGAACTCTGGATCCTTTGTAGCACTCCTGGGTCCGCTCCTGAACTCCTAGGTCCCCTCCTGAATTCTTCAGTCCCTCCCTGAACTCCTGGGCGGGTCCCTCCTGAACTCCTGGGCGGGTCCCCTCCTGAACTCTTTGGTCCTTTGGGGCACTTCTGGGTCCCCTCCTGAACTCCTGAATGGGTCCCTCCTGAACTCCTGGGTCCCCTCCTGAAGTCCTGGGTGGGTCCCTCCTGAATTCTTGGGTCCCCTCCGGAACTCTGGATCCTTTGGGGCACTCCTGGGTCCCCTCCTGAACTCTGGATCCTTTGGGGCACTCCTGGGTTCCCCCCTGAACTCCTGGGTCCTTTGGGGCACTGCTGGGTCCCCTCCTGAACTCCTGGGTGGGTCCCCTCCTGAACTCCTGGGTGCCCTCCTGATCTCTTGGGTCCTTTGGGTCACTCTTGTGTCCCCTCAGAACTCCTGGGTTCCCCACTGAACTCCTGGGTCCTTTGGGGTACTCCTGGGTTCCCTCCTGAACTCTTGGGTCCCCTCCTGAACTCTTGGGTCCTTTGGGGCACTCCTGGGCTCCCCCTCTAAGCTCTTGGGTCCCTTGGGGAACTCTTGGGTCCCCTCAGAACTCCTGGGTTCCCCCCTGAACTCCTGGGTCCTTTGGGGCACTGCTGGGTCCCCTCCTGAACTCCTGGGTGGGTCCCTCCTGATCTCTTGGGTGCCCTCCTGATCTCTTGGGTGCCCTCCTGATCTCTTGGGTCCTTTGGGGCACTCTTGGGTCTCCTCAGAACTCCTGGGTTCCCCACTGAACTCCTGGGTCCTTTGGGGCACTCCTGGGTCCGCTCCTGAACTCTTCAGTCCCTCCCTGAACTCCCGGTCCCCTCCTGAACTCCTGGGCGGGTCCCATCCTGAACTATGGATCCTTTGGGGCACTCTTGGGTCCCCTCCTGAACTCCTGGGTCCTTTGGGGCACTCCTGGTCCCCCTCCTGAACTACTGAATGGGTCCCCTCAGAACTCCTGGGTCCCCTCCTGAACTCTGGATCCTTTCGGGCACTCCTGGGTCCCCTCCTGAACTCTGGATCCTTTGGGGCACTCCTGGGTCCCCTCCTGAACTCTGGATCCTTTGGGGCACTCCTGGGTCCCCTCCTGAACTCTGGATCCTTAGGGGCACTCCTGGGTCCCCTCCTAAGCTCTTGGGTCCTTTGGGGAACTCTTGGGTCCCCTCAGAACTCCTGGCTTCACCACTAAACTCCTGGGTCCTTTGGGGCACTCCTGGGTCCCCTCAGAACGCCTGGGTTCCCCCCTGAACTCCTGGGTCCTTTGGGGCATTCCTGGGTCCCCTTCTGAACTCTGGATCCTTTGGGGCACTCCTGGTCCCCCTCCTGAACTCCTGAATGGGTCCCCTCCTGAAGTCCTGGGTGGGTCCCTCCTGAACTCCTGGGTGGGTCCCACCCTAAACTCCTGGGTCCTTTGGGGCACTCCTGGTCTCCCTCCTGAACTCCTGAATGGGTCCCCTCCTGAACTCCTGAATGGGTCCCGCCATGAAGTCCTGGGTGGGTCCCTCCTGAACTCTTGGGTCCCCTCCTGAACCCTGGATCATTTGGGGCACTCCTGGGTCCCCTCCTGAACTCTGGATCCTTTGGGGCACTCCTGGGTCCTTTGCGGCACTGCTGGGTCCCCACCTGAACTCCTGGGTGGGTCCCTCCTGAACTCCTGGGTGGGTCCCTCCTGAACTCCTGGGTGGGTCCCTCCTGAACTCCTGGGTGCCCTCCTGATCACTTGGGTCCTTTGGGGCACTCTTGGGTCCCCTCAGAACTCCTGGGTTCCCCACTGAACTCCTGGGTCCTTTGGGGCACTCCTGGTCCCCCTCCTGAACTCTTCGGTCCCCCACTGAACTCCTGGGTCCTTTGGGGCACTCCTGGGTCCCCTCCTGAACTCTTGGGTCCTTTGGGGCAGTCCTGGGTCCCCTCCTAACCTCTTGGGTCCCCTCAGAACTCCTGGGTTCACCCCTGAACTCCTGGGTCCTTTGGGGCAATTCTGGGTCTCCTCAGTACTCTTGGGTTCCCCCCTGAACTCTTGGGCCCTTTGGGGCACTGCTGGGTCCCCTCCTGATCTCCTGGGTGGGTGCCCTCCCGAACTCCTGGGTGGGTCCCCTCTTGAACTCCTGGGTGGGTCCCTCACGAACTCCTGGGTACTTTGGGGCTCTCCTGGGTTCCCTCAGAACGGCTGGGTTCCCCCCTGAACTCCTGGGTCTTTTGGGGCATTCCTGGGTCCTCTCCTGAACTCTGGATCCTTTGTAGCACTCCTGGGTCCGCTCCTGAACTCTTGGGTTACCCCCTGAACTCCTAGGTCCCCTCCTGAATTCTTCAGTCCCTCCCTGAACTCCTGGGCGGGTCCCTCCTGAACTCCTGGGCGGGTCCCTCCTGAACTCCTGGGCGGGTCCCTCCTGAACTCCTGGGCGGGTCCCCTCCTGAACTCTTTGGTCCTTTGGGGCACTTCTGGGTCCCCTCCTGAACTCCTGAATGGGTCCCTCCTGAACTCCTGGGTCCCCTCCTGAAGTCCTGGGTGGGTCCCTCCTGAATTCTTGGGTCCCCTCCGGAACTCTGGATCCTTTGGGGCACTCCTGGGTCCCCTCCTGAACTCTGGATCCTTTGGGGCACTCCTGGGTTCCCCCCTGAACTCCTGGGTCCTTTGGGGCACTGCTGGGTCCCCTCCTGAACTCCTGGGTGCCCTCCTGATCTCTTGGGTCCTTTGGGTCACTCTTGTGTCCCCTCAGAACTCCTGGGTTCCCCACTGAACTCCTGGGTCCTTTGGGGTACTCCTGGGCTCCCCCTCTAAGCTCTTGGGTCCCTTGGGGAACTCTTGGGTCCCCTCAGAACTCCTGGGTTCCCCCCTGAACTCCTGGGTCCTTTGGGGCACTGCTGGGTCCCCTCCTGAACTCCTGGGTGGGTCCCTCCTGAACTCCTGGGTGGGTCCCTCCTGAACTCCTGGGTGGGTCCCTCCTGAACTCCTGGGTGGGTCCCTCCTGAACTCCTGGGTGGGTCCCTCCTGATCTCTTGGGTGCCCTCCTGATCTCTTGGGTCCTTTGGGGCACTCTTGGGTCTCCTCAGAACTCCTGGGTTCCCCACTGAACTCCTGGGTCCTTTGGGGCACTCCTGGGTCCGCTCCTGAACTCTTCAGTCCCTCCCTGAACTCCCGGTCCCCTCCTGAACTCCTGGGCGGGTCCCATCCTGAACTATGGATCCTTTGGGGCACTCTTGGGTCCCCTCCTGAACTCCTGGGTCCTTTGGGGCACTCCTGGTCCCCCTCCTGAACTACTGAATGGGTCCCCTCAGAACTCCTGGGTCCCCTCCTGAACTCTGGATCCTTTCGGGCACTCCTGGGTCCCCTCCTGAACTCTGGATCCTTTGGGGCACTCCTGGGTCCCCTCCTGAACTCTGGATCCTTTGGGGCACTCCTGGGTCCCCTCCTGAACTCTGGATCCTTTGGGGCACTCCTGGGTCCCCTCCTAAGCTCTTGGGTCCTTTGGGGAACTCTTGGGTCCCCTCAGAACTCCTGGCTTCACCACTAAACTCCTGGGTCCTTTGGGGCACTCCTGGGTCCCCTCCTGAACTCTGGATCCTTTGGGGCACTCCTGGGTCCCCTCCTAAGCTCTTGGGTCCTTTGGGGAACTCTTGGGTCCCCTCAGAACTCCTGGCTTCACCACTAAACTCCTGGGTCCTTTGGGGCACTCCTGGGTCCCCTCAGAACGCCTGGGTTCCCCCCTGAACTCCTGGGTCCTTTGGGGCATTCCTGGGTCCCCTTCTGAACTCTGGATCCTTTGGGGCACTCCTGGTCCCCCTCCTGAACTCCTGAATGGGTCCCCTCCTGAAGTCCTGGGTGGGTCCCTCCTGAACTCCTGGGTGGGTCCCACCCTAAACTCCTGGGTCCTTTGGGGCACTCCTGGTCTCCCTCCTGAACTCCTGAATGGGTCCCGCCATGAAGTCCTGGGTGGGTCCCTCCTGAACTCTTGGGTCCCCTCCTGAACCCTGGATCCTTTGGGGCACTCCTGGGTCCCCTCCTGAACTCTTGATCCTTTGGGGCACTCCTGGGTCCTTTGGGGCACTGCTGGGTCCCCACCTGAACTCCTGGGCGGGTCCCCTCCTGAACTCCTGGGCGGGTCCCCTCCTGAACTCCTGGGCGGGTCCCCTCCTGAACTCCTGGGCGGGTCCCCTCCTGAACTCCTGGGCGGGTCCCCTCCTGAACTCCTGGGCGGGTCCCCTCCTGAACTCCTGGGTCCTTTGGGGCACTTCTGGGTCCCCTCCTGAACTCCTGAATGGGTCCCTCCTGAACTCCTGGGTCCCCTCCTGAAGTCCTGGGTGGGTACCGCCATGAAGTCCTGGGTGGGTCCCTCCTGAATTCTTGGGTCCCCTCCGGAACTCTGGATCCTTTGGGGCACTCCTGGGTCCCCTCCTGAACTCTGGATCCTTTGGGGCACTCCTGGGTTCCCCCCTGAACTCCTGGGTCCTTTGGGGCACTGCTGGGTCCCCTCCTGAACTCCTGGGTGGGTCCCCTCCTGAACTCCTGGGTGGGTCCCCTCCTGAACTCCTGGGTGGGTCCCCTCCTGAACTCCTGGGTCCTTTGGGTCACTCTTGGGTCCCCTCAGAACTCCTGGGTTCCCCACTGAACTCCTGGGTCCTTTGCGGTACTCCTGGGTCCCCTCCTGAACTCTTGGGTCCTTTGGGGCACTCCTGGGTCCCCCTCTAAGTTCTTGGGTCCCTTGGGGAAGTCTTGGGTCCCCTCAGAACTCCTGGGTTCACCCCTGAACTCCTGGGTCCTTTGGGGCACTCCTGGTCCCCCTCCTGAACTATTGAATGGGTCCCTTCTGAACTCCTGAATGGGTCCCTCCTGAACTCCAGGGTCCCCTCCTGAAGTCCTGGGTGGGTCCCCTCCTGAAGTCCTGGGTGGGTCCCCTCCTGAAGTCCTGGGTCCTTTGGGGCACTCTTGGGTCCCCTCAGAACTCCTGGGTTCCCCACTGAACTCCTGGGTCCTTTGGGGCACTCCTGGTCCCCCTCCTGAACTCTTCGGTCCCCCACTGAACTCCTGGGTCCTTTGGGGCACTCCTGGGTCCCCTCCTGAACTCTGGATCCTTTGGGGCACTCCTGGGTTCCCTCCTAAGCTCTTGGGTCCTTTGGGGAACTCTTGGGTCCCCTCAGAACTCCTGGGTCCTTTGGGGCACTCCTGGGTCTCCTCAGTACTCTTGGGTTCCCCCCTGAACTGCTGGGTCCTTTGGGGCACTTCTGGGTCCCCTCCCGAACTCCTGGGTGGGTCCCCCCCGAACTCTTGGGTACTTTGGGGCACTCCTGGGTCCCCTCAGAACGCCTGTGTTCCCCCCTGAACTCCTGGGTCCTTTGGAGCACTGCTGGTTCTCCTCCTGAACTCCTGGGTGGGTCCCGTCCTGAACTCTGAATCCTTTGGGGCACTCTTGGGTCCCCTCCTGAACTCTTGGGTCCCCTCAGAACTTCTGGGTTCCCTCCTGAACTCCTGGGTGCTTTGGGGTACTCCTGGGTCCCCTCCTGAACTCTGGATCCTTTGGGGCACTCCTGGGTCCCCTACTGAACTCCTGGGTCCTTTGGGGCACTCCTGGGTCCGCTCCTGAACTCTTGGGTTACCCCCTGAACTCCTAGGTCCCCTCCTGAATTCTTCAGTCCCTCCCTGAACTCCTGGGCGGGTCCCCTCCTGAACTCCTGGCCTGCCTGGCCACTTCACTTCACACCTCCGCCCCGGCCACTTCACAGCGGGTTAGGGTTTAGGGTTAGGTTTTTACATATCATCCCAAAGTTCAAGTTTAAGTTTTGAGTCACTAATGCTCATAACAGTCTTTCCAGGTTTTAATTGCTTCACTGTAGTAAGTACCAGTTTACAGGTGGTTACAAGGCTGAGAATATATTTTTCACTGCGACTAATCGCCTTCCACAACACAGTTCCCACTTTTTCCCAGGTCTTTATTTGAAAAACTCCTAACAGGTCAGCAGGAAACCCACTGCCTCTGCACCAAATTAACAATCTTTTGAGGTTACTCTCCTCATACTTCACCACTCTCTTAGAGAGAATATGCAAGAGGAGCCGCAGTATTTCTTCTTCTTCTTTAAAAATATTCTGCCCCATCTCCTCTCGCCCCCAGCTGCTCACCTCTTTGGGCGTCCGTTGCGACGATATCGGATCCTTTATCCCTCCTCTGTCACTCCGTAGCCATCAATCGGGAGTCACGCAGCCCGCGTCCCGGTCACGGTCCAGCCGAGCCGTTCCAGCTCGGGCTCGCTCCCTGCAGCGGTCGTGCGCCTTCTGTAAATTCTCCTTAGGGATCACGTCGGGGTCACCGCTTGCGAGGGCGCAAACTCACGGACTCCACGCAACTCAACACGAATTCAAGCGAAGCCATTTATTACAGAGACAAGCCTCCTTATATACGCAGTTATTTCCCGATAAGCGTCCACGTTCCAAACACGTGTCGGCTGATCGGATATCGTCCACGTTCGGGTCTTGTTACTATAGAATTACCTCACTCTCATAACAGATGTTGTTTTTCAGCCTTCGCGCCAGCCTTGGAGTCGCTTTGTCTAGTTCAGAAATAAATCTCTATCTAACAGAAACCCATCTGCACAACAACCTTAAGAAAATCCCTTAAATCTCCCACAGGTGCTGTCTTTTCTAGTTAGGGTCCAGGTGATTTTATAAGGGTGGTGGGCGGGGCCTGGGATGATCGACCCCTCCCCTTGGCAGCTTTGGAGCCGTTTAATCTACATGGGCAGATGTCTTTGGAGAAGTGGAGGTGTCTGTTCGAGGTACGAGCTTCAGGAGCAGCAAAGGTTCAGTAGCAGCTGTAGTAGAAAGGTTGTTTGTCATTATGTTTCATTCATTGATTTGGTTCCAGGTGCTTTGCATTTTCCCAAAATTCCTGACTTCAATGGAGATGGAGTGCTGGCAGTTGTATTTCACTTTCTATCTGCTCCCTAGAAAAACTAAGTTGAAATCCATACTCGGTCTCATTGTAGCTGCAATAGCAGCAATAAAGTGCAGGTGCTGTCATTTTCAGGGAGATTCCAGGTAATTTGATAAGGGTGGTGAGGGGGTCTGGGGTGAATGACCCTGCCCCTTTCCCAGGGGTTTGTGGGAAGGGGTGGGCGGAGCCCTGGGTATTTGAGCCCCGGTCCCCGGGCAGGGAGCTCATTCTGCTCCAGAGCCTCTTTGGTGGTGGTTCTCTGCTGCTCCTTCAGCAGCTTTTGAGATGTTTAATCCAAATAGGCAGATGTCTTTGGACAAGCAGAGGTGTCTGTTTGACGTAAGAGCTTCAGGAACAGCGAAGGTTTAACAACAGCTGTAGTAGAAAAGTTGTTTATCATTATGTTTCATTTGTCGATTCATTTCCAGGTGCTTTGCATTTTCCCAAGATTCCTGACTACAATGGAGAGGGAGTGTTGTTTTTTGGTTTGTATTGCTGTATTAATAGTTGTTAATGTCATCTCTTCTCCTGGAAGAGCATCTTGTCTCCAGAACCTTTGCAGCGTGCGGCGGCCCCCGGTGGATCATTCAAATGTACCTCCCAGAACTCAGCCAATGTGAGCAACGAACCGTAGGCTACTATGGATAAATATTATTTGGGGGCTCAATAGCGTGCGTGTTCTCGCTTTCCTTACTGTAGGCGACGATGGAGAAAGCGACAACTGCGGGAAGATCCCCGTTAGCACAGGTGGCATTTTCCTCTGTCGAAGGTGGATTCGGTCCCTCGGCCCTCTGAAAGATAAGTGGAGGCACGAGGGCTGGGAAGAGGCTGGGAATCGCAGGGTGGGTTTAAAGTTCTCAGACAGAAAAGCGCAGTCTAGGAGCGGTCCCCTTCGGGCAGATAAGGGGTCAGGGAACGTTACGGTGTGATGCCAGCATCTGCCGGGCAGGGCAGCTCCCGCCGGCGCCTGTTGTCGTGTAGTTCGGGAAGCCCGCCTCGTGCCTGTCAGACGATCCCTGGGCCCCCGGAGCACAGCGAGACCCCACGGGCCTCTCAGGTGCTATCCTGGGATCCAAAATGTCGGTGTTAATTGGCGTAGAGCCAATCGGGTGCTGGATTCTTGTATCATCAGCCAAAAGCGTGGACGGTGCTTGCATTTTGGACGTTTCTGGTCAGCTGTGACTTACGGTGTCAATCTGGGCTGCATCAGCAGCTCTGCGCTCTACTCCTCCAGTCTAAGGGACTGGCACTTCAAGATGCTGGGAAGAAGTTCTTAGGTCGTGCCGCCATCTCTTCTGCGTGTGTGTGTGGCAGTGCCGCTGTCTCGTAAGGGTGTGATGTTCGGTTCCTTTTTCTTTTTCCTGGGGCTGCAGAAGAGGCTCCTTGCCTCATCACTGCCTCCCTGCAGGGCATTTGGATTGATGCCGTCTCTGGTTTTGGGTCACTGTCGTTGCAGAGCGTTTTTGGTGCTGTTGCGGTTGTGTTGTCCATAGCGTTCTGTGGCGCGTTTGTCTGCGCACGTGCACGTTCGGCTCGGAGCTGCTCTGCCCGGTGGTGTGGAGTCAGGGGCGGGTAGAGCAAACTCTAGGAGTCCAGGGTTAATCTGTTGACAGATTCAATTGTGTAGGCAAAGGTTGGGTGATCATCTGGGATGCAGTAGCTGTGGGCAGGGGAGCTGGCAGTCCGTTCCGCAGTGTTTTAGGGACTCAATTAGAGTGTCGGGTGGGATTCCTGAATAGAAAGCAAACCTGTGGAATGGTCAAGCTGTTGATGAGCGTCTGGGTGACTTGTTGAATACCTTATTTTCAGAGGTAGAGGGATGACTTGGTACGAAAGAGCAACAGAAGAGGCGAGCAGCGCGCCATAAGCAGGTGGGTCGGTGTGTGATGCCAGCGGGAAGATGTGTCGTGTGGCTCTATGTAAGTTTGGTCATTTGTCTCTTTCATAGAAGCAAAGAGGAAACCTGGGTATTAGCACCGCATCTCCTCGGGCAAGGTGAACAATGAGCGTCGGGCCGAAGCAGCAGCTCGTTTCAGGTCCCGTGTTGCCAGTGCAGGTATGAGCGTCATTGGGTTGTGTTTTACAGGCGGCAGCTGAACCTCTGTGGTCAAGGGCGTTGCAGTCAAAAGCAAGGGTGGGCAGGCAGGTGGGAGAGCGGCCAAGGTAAAGGAGGGGGAGATGGGCCCGTCTACGGGCGGGCTGTTTTTGAGCAGCGTCCGAGCAGGTGCTTTTGTTTTTGCAGGTGCCGTGGACCAGCTCGGAGGGGCGAAGCCGCACGCCGGTCAGCAGCCGAGAAGGTGAGGCGGCGGTGGGTGTCGAGGAGCCCGGTGTCGCTCGGTGACTCGGTTCAGCGTTTCCTTCTTGTTTTGCAGGCTCCTTTTGGGCCCTTTGGACTTGGAGGAACGTTTCTGGTGAGCCGGGGTATGGGCGAGGAGGAGCGTGGGGCTGGGGACTCGCTCCAAGCCCTACAGTTCTTTTGTTTCTCGCTGTCTTAGGTGTTACGAGCGATGAGGGTTTGTGACCGCACCCGTGACACGACGCGCCGAACGGAACGCCGAGGAACTTAGGAGGAGGTGGGTGTTGCGGGAGGAGTCGGCGTTTACCCCGCTATACTGTATGCTGGCACGGCTTAGTGAGCGTGTCTTTTCCTGTGTTACCGTAGATGTTGAAGAGGACCCCGGCAATGCAGGAACATCTCCGTTAGTGCACGTGGCGTTTTCTCTGTCGAAGGTGGATTTGGTCCCTCGGCCTTCTGAAAGATAAGTGGAGGCACGGGGGCTGGGAAGGGGCCGGGAATCGCAGGGATGGGGGTAAAGTTCTGATAAGGGAAAGGGCTGTCCAGGACAAGTCCCCTTTGGGTGGGTAAAGGGCCCAGGGAACTTTACAGTGCGATGCCAGCATGTGCCGGGCAGGGCAGCTCCAGCCTGCGTCTGCGTTGTCGTGTAGCTCGGGAAGCCTGCCTTGCATCTGTCAGATGATCCCGGGGTCTCGCTGTCCTCCGGGGGCCCAACGGGCCTCTCAGGTGCCATCCCGGGATCCAGAATGCCGGTGTTAATTGGCGTAATGCCAATCGGGTGCTGGATTATTGTATCATCAGCCAAAAGCGTGGACGGTTCTTGCATTTTGGATGTTCCTGGTCAGTTGTGATTTATGGTGTCATTCTGGGCTGCATCAGCAGCTCTGCTCTCTACCCCTCCAGTTCTAGGGACTGACACTTCAAGATGCTGGGAAGAAGTTCTTAGCTTGTGCCGCCGTCTGCTCTGTGGGTGTGTGCGCGCCAGTGCCGCCGTCTGCTCTGTGGGTGTGTGCGCGCCAGTGCCGCCGTCTGCTCTGTGGGTGTGTGCGCGCCAGTGCCGCCGTCTGCTCTGTGGGTGTGTGCGCGCCAGTGCCGCCGTCTGCTCTGTGGGTGTGTGCGCGCCAGTGCCGCCATCTCATAAGGGGCTGTGACGTTGGGGTCCTTTTTCCTGGGGTTGCAGAAGAGGCTCCTTGCCTCATCACTGCCTCCCTGCAGGGTGTTTCGATTGATGCCATCTCTGGTTTTGGCGTTGCTGTCGTTGCGGAGCGTTTTCGGTGCCGATCACTTCTGAAGCAGCTCGAACTCCTTCATATGCTGCTAGTATTTCCTTTTCAGTTGGAGTATAGTTGGCCTCAGATCCTTTGTATCCTCGACTCCAAAAACCTAAGGGTTGACCTCGGGTTTCTCCTGGTGCTTTCTGCCAGAGGCTCCAGGTAAGTCCATTATCTCCGGCTGCGGTGTAGAGCACATTTTTAACATCTAGTCCAGTTTGGACTGGTCCAAGGGCCACCGCATGAGTTATCTCACGCTTAATTTGTTCAAAGGCTTGTCGTTGTTCAGGGCCCCACTCAAATTGGTTCTTTTTACGAGTCACTCGATAGAGAGGCTCACAATGTGGCTGTAGTCAGGAATATGCATTCTCCAAAAACCTACAATGCCCAAGAAAGTCTGTGTCTCCTTTTTATTAGTAGGTGGAGACATTGCTGCAATTTTGTTGATCACATCCATTGGGATCTGACGACGGCCATCTTGCCATTTTATTCCTAAAAACTGGATCTCTCGTGCAGGTCCCTTGACCTTGCTTCGTTTTATGGCAAAACCAGCATCCAAAAGAATAGGAATTATTCTCTCACATTTCTCGAAGACTTCTTTCGCTGCGTCGCCCCATACGATGATGTCATCAATATATTGCAAGTGTTCTGGAGCTTCACCTTGCTCCAGCGTGGTCTGGATCAGTCCATGGCAGATGGTAGGACTGTGTTTCCACCCCTGGGGCAAGCGATTCCATGTATACTGGATGCCCCTCCAGGTGAAAGCAAACTGCGGCCTGCACTCTGCTGCTACAGGAATAGAGAAAAATGCATTAGCAATGTCAATTGTAGCATACCACTTGGCTGCCTTTGACTCCAGTTCAAATTGCAGTTCTAGCATGTCAGGCACAGCAGCACTCAGTGGTGGTGTAACTTAATTCAGGCAACGATAGTCTACAGTTAGTCTCCACTCGTCATTAGACTTACGCACTGGCCAGATTGGGCTGTTAAAAGGTGAGCGAGTCTTACTGATCACACCCTGGCTTTCCAATTGACGAATCAGCTTCTGGATAGGAATCCAAGAGTCTCGATTGGTGTGATATTGCCAGCGATGCACCGTCGTGGTAGCAATTGGCACCTGCTGATCGTCAACCATCAGCAGTCCTACAACAGAAGGGTCATCTGGAAGACCAGGCAAATCAGACAGCTGTTCAATTTTCACAGTGTCCACAGCTGCTATACCAAATGCCCACCTATACCCTTTTGGGTCCTTAAAATACCCTCTCCTGAGGTAGTCTATACCAAGGATGCACGGAGCATCTGGACCAGTCACAATGGGATGCTTTTGCCAGTTTTTTCCAGTTAGGCTCATTTCAGCCTCTGCAACAGTCAGTTCCTGGGATCCCCCAGTCACTCCAACAATATTGATGGATTGCGTTCCTTTATAATTAGAAGGAATTATTGTGCACTGAGCACCAGTGTCCACTAAAGCTTTGTACTCCTGGGGTTGTGTTGTACCAGGCCATAGTATTTCTACAGTCCAATAAACTCTGTTATCCCTTTCCTCCACCTGGTTGGAGGCAGGGCACCTCTAATTCCTGTTTTGCACAGTCTCTGGGTGTGAATTAGAGGTTCCTTCAAGAGCATCAGAATCTCTTCTGCTCCTTTTGTAAACTGGAGCAGCCACTTTCCTAGGAGTTTTTCCTTTTATCTCACGTACTCGTTCTTGAAGTTGAGGTAGGCCTTCCATGCCACTTATTGATGTTTTCTCCCTGCTCATGTAGGAAGAACCACAGTGAACCTCTTTTTGTGGGCTGTCTCTGCCCTCTCTCTCGAGATTGGAAACGCCTTCTCTTAACAGCTGAAACATAGGTTTGTGCAGGTCGTGAACGGTACGAGTCTTCTCTGAGCTCTTTGATTTCTTGCAACAGCTTTTCAAACCGGTCATCAGATTTTTCACACAGTTTCTCCACAGCGGATATACAAGCCTGTAGAGAACCAGCAAGGCTGTCCTCAAAGTACCGGAGCTGCTCAATCACTTCATTAATTTCTTGTATACCTCTAGCTGACCAGACCATTCCTGCCAATGACTTAGCATATGCAGGTGGTGCACTTTGTACAAATCTGCACCACATAGATTTTGTACAATTGATTCTATCTGGGTCTGTCCCCTCTTGGCTGTTTGGTCCTAGATAGATGATCTCTCGCACAGCTAATTCTCTCAGGAATTGGATACCTCTCTCCATAGTATTCCATTTCCCTAACTTGGATATACAATCTTCCTTGTAGGGAAATCTGACTTTCATAGCTGCCAGGAGTCGGGTCCAGAGAGTAGAGGCATTAGACTCTCTTGAAATTGCCCTATCAATGGTGGAATCTTTTGACAGAGATCCCAGTTGCCTGGCTTCACCACCTTCCAATTCAATTGTTTCTGCCTCATTGTCCCAGCATCGCAGCAGCCAGGTTAAAATATTCTCGCCTTCACGACGACTGAAGTCTTTTCGCAGATCTCTCAGCTCACCTGGAGAAAAGGACCGAGTGGTGGTCACTTCATCTCCACCCTGTCCTGATGATGATGCCTCTTGGGTTGATGTTGGCCCTGTGCCATCACCTGCTGCACAGGTAGTCTTTCTAGTGACTTTCTTACAACCAGCAACTGATGCTGATATGGGTTCACCATCATTTGATTCATTTTCAGAGTCTGAATGACTGTCACAGTGATTGCTGTGGTTACAGCAGCAACAGTGCCCAGTGTGTGAAGGCGGGGGGGCTGCCTTGTTAGCCTTTGAGGCTGGAGAAGTAACGTTATCTGCAGCGACCTTGGCAGAGGAGCTCTGCGGAGGAGCTGTAGCTTCAGCCTCTGAAGCTGCGGTTGGGGGGCAGTGGCTGCAGCAGCAGCTTTGGCTGTTTTGCCTTTTCTCGAGCGGCTAGGAGTGCTTTTTGCTAAAGCTTCTGAAGACGCACTGCAAATCTCAGGACTAAAAAGAGACGCAAACCTCCTATTGAACCTCATTTCTCTTAACAGTAACACAAACTGACACACATTCAGCAAACCAGATAACACCATCACAGTTCTACAAAGCTCCAAGGATATTCAAAGTTCTCTAAAACATTTGCAAACTGTCCTAGCGAAAACACAGAAGTATTGTTAGTCAGCCTTTCTAAAGATTCGCTTGACCAATTAGCAAATATAGAGCCATTCTGCTCTTTAATCTCTCCTGGAGGTTTTTCAAGGTAAAGCAGAAGCGAGTAGAAATTCATTAGCGGCTGCAGTATAGTGAAATAAACCAGTGCCATACCACACAGTATCATCATGACCGCTGTCCAGTTTCTTGTTGTTATATAATGAATACTTCGATTCAGAAAGAAACACCAACACAGATATGGGATCAGCGAGCACAATGTAGAAAATAACTGATACAACTTTTGCCGTAACATCTTTAAATCGATGTAATTCACTTTGCCTTAATACCACTAAATAATATCCAAAGCAAACCCACGCGCGAGTATCACAACTCTGAGTTGGCACTGTGCCAAGAAAATTGAAAGGTACGTCAGAACAGTAGAAAAGCCAAAAATCTCCAAATTTACCCCTTTCTCTTGCCCCACGTTGGGTGCCAATTATCTGTCAAGGGTTAATATTGCGGGGTGACAATCAAACCCTGGCAGATGTATTGTTAACCTCCTTTCCCCCCCACTTCCCCCTTTTGCCCCTCCCTCTCCCCTTCCCACTCAGGACAGGCGATCGGGAGGGAAAGAAGGACAGAGAGAAGAGAGTTGGAAAAGTTAAAGATGTTTTACTAATGCTACTAATAAGAATAGGGAAAATAATACAAAATATACAAAACCAATCTTCTAAGTCTCAGCAACTGCAGAGCCAGCACCCAAAGTCCTGGATTAGACTCTGTAGCCAACCGGAGCTGGATTCAGTCTCTCACTAGGCCTCAGTTCGCAGGGACGACCAGCAAGGTCCTCTCCTAATGTCAGCCATGAGGAAAAAGGGAAAAAAGGGGCCGAGATCCTCGTGATCTCCCACTTTTATATGAAGTATTCACGTGAATGGAATGTTATACACGGTTGGTCAGTCTCTCAGTCATCAGTTTCTCGTTGCCCCTCTCGCGAGATGTCCGTCCGTGCTTATCAATAAGTTTGCATTCCCTTGCTAGGTTTAACCAAAACATGTGTCGGGTTCTCCAGGAAAATGCAGCTAATATGAAGGCTTTAGCTGACAGGCAAAAAATCACTAAAAGAGAAACTTGTTTTTCAACAAAACCAGGACAAGGAGGAACTTGGTGATGCAGGACGATCTCTATCAGCACATGTGGTGTTTTCCTCTGTTGAAGATGGATTCAGTCTCTTGGCCCTCTGAAAGAGAAGTGGAGGCTGGGGGGCTGGGAAGGGGTTGGGAACTGCAGGGAGGGGGGTAAAGTTCTCTTTGGGGCAAGGGTGATCCAGGAACAGTCCCTTTTGGGCAGGCGAAGGGTCCAGGGAACTTCACAGTGCGATGCCAGCGTGTCCCGGGCAGGGCAGCTCCAGCCTAGTGTCAGTGTTGTATTGCAGGTGGGGAGGCTTGCATTGTGCCTGTCAGACGGTCCCGGGGTCTCGTCGCGCTTGAGGGACCCGACAGGCATCCCGGGCGCCATCCCGGGATCCGGAACGCCGGTGCCAGTTGGTGTAGCGCCAATCGGGTCCTGGTTTTCTTGTATCAGCAGCTGAAAGCGTGGATGGTTTTTGCATTTTGGATGTTTCTGCGCAGTTGTGTTTTATGGTGTAGTTCTGGGCTGCATCGGCAGCTGTGCTCTGTACCCCTCCAGTCTAAGGGACTGGCACTTCTTCCCAGCGTCTTGAAGTTTTTAAGTAGTGCTGCCGTCTCCTGTGTGTGTGTGTGTGCGCCAGTGCTGCCGTCTCCTGTGTGTGTGTGTGCGCCAGTGCCGCTGTCTTATAAGGGGCCGTGACGTAGACAGTACTGAATGCTGCTCCGTGCTACTTCTCCTCCGGTGGCAAATGCTTCACAGTCGCCCGAGGAAAGACACTTAGCAATCGATTTCCAAGAGAAATGAAACACATGATGCCATAAGGCGAAAGAATATCAGGGCATCTCTTCACAAGCTTGTCCCTGATCTATAGCTGAGGGCAAACACTTGTATGCTTGTGGGAGAGCCTGTGTCTTTCCTGGAAGCGTTTGGGAGTTTTGCTCAGACGCATGTTTCCTCAAGTTCAAGAATCAAGATCTAGGATACCTGCAGACAGGTGCCTGTTTGTGTGGAGACAGTCTGCCTGAAACTCTGTGTTCCTTAGCGCCCACTCTTTCTATCGGTCGCTCCACACGCCTGTGAGTCCCTTTCTTTCTCTCCACAAGCACGTGAGTTGACTTTGTCGCACACGTGCATCTGCACAAGCGTTGAGCTCAGTGGACGGAGTGTGTCTCTTGACACTTGCTGTGTGTTGGCTGTGTCTGCCTGCTCCAGTGAAGAGAGAAACAGGAAATCATCTTGGTAGAGGCAACAAAGCAAAAGCGAGGCAGGATTGACATCTGCTCAACAGAGACGGAATCCCCGCGCTGGCACAGTTCACAGTTACACGAGAAGAAATCTGAGCGGTACATGGACCGGAGACGTGTTTCCGAAGAGGTCGTTTAGCGAGTGAACAGCAGTGTGCGCGACTTTCAGGAGTGTGCCTGGAAAGTGCCAGAATCACCAGAGCATCTGTGCAAAAGCTGCTGCCTCTGTGACAGCATTGAGGCACGTTCCCGTGTCTGCGAGTGTATAGACGGCTCTTTCGTGTTCACTCCGAGGGAAACGGTACGGTATTGCTTCTGTGCATACAGATTCGATTCCCTTGTCTCTTGCGAACACAGGGAACTCTGTGCATCGAAATCTATAGGGTAAGGACGCGTCTGCATATGTTTTGGTGAACAATCGAGTGTGCGTGTTCTGACAGCTGCCTCTATGCAGACGTCTCCACAGAGCCACTTCTGAATGCCCCGCAGCCCAGCACTGAATGGATACACTAACAAGTGCACCGGTGTGAGCAACCACATCTTCAGAAGGACGTCTTTCATCTCACAGCAGCACGAACGTCTTGGCGTTCGAGCACACGGCAGAAACAAGGTGTGAACAGATGAGCTGCTGCTATTTTCTCCGTTCGGCATGCTTCGTTGTAGCTCTCTTGACGGACGCAAGAGCAACAGCTGACATAGAACCTTTGTCACAATGCCGCTACCGTGGTGAGGATGCGGGCACTCTGCGGGTGACAGGGACACAGCAGGACTTGGTGTCAGCTCAGCAATTTCTGAGTTCCCCAAAGAAGCTGAATCCTGCAAATTGCTGCTGTTGCTCTTGAAATGACGTCATCAGGTGGGTGTTTTGGTGTAATACACTGAAAACCAGGGCAGAAATGATGAAATATTCCCATGGTATGCATGGTCTTAGGAGCAAAGCACTGTGACTCAGCCTTAGTAGATCTGCCGCTTATTCTCTTGTACTGCCAGCAGATTGTGGAAGTAGAGTATAAAACCCATCCTTATGGAGAGATCTTTGCATTTTAGGCTTAGTCTAAGTATCTCAAGTAGCAAGGGTTTTTGATTGGGCCTAATCCATCAGGTCTGATGGCTTTCCTCCTCGTCTCCAGATGAATGTGGTAGAAAATATAAAGCAAGGAAACGTCCTTTGGCCCAGCCTTGCCTTGCCTTATTTCCTTCTCATCCTGTTCTCTGTGCCAGCCTCTCTCACTAACCCCTCGTCTGGCTGCATGTCTCTCCTTTCCTCTCTCCTTTTCTCAAACTCTCCTGCTTCCTGGCTTTTGTCTTTCCATTCCTCCATTTCAGTCCTGCAGCCCGGCACTAGATTTTCCTCTTCCCTCCCTTTGGCTTGCTCCCTTCACTTTCTCCCTTTGTTCCATATCCTTCTTTCCGACTTGTCTCTTGGAGACTTTTGGCCACGCTGGACTCAAGTCTGGGGATGTTTTGGAAATATTTCCGAGGCCTCGCTGGTGACGGGGGGACAGCAGGCAGTGACAGGCCCGGGGCTGACAGACTCTCCCTCCCCTAGGGGGCGCTCAGCTGCCACACCCAGCTGATATAGAACCTTTGTCACAATGCCCGCTACCGTGGTGAGGATGCGGGCACTCTGCGGGTGACAGGGACACAGCAGGACTTTGTGTCAGCTCAGCAAGTTCTCAGTTCCCCAAAGAAGCTGAATTCTGCAAATTGCTGCTGTTGCTCTTGACATGATGTCATCAGGTGGGTGTTTTGCTGTAATACACTAAAAACCAGAGCAGAAATGCTGAAATATTCCCATGGTATGCATGGTCTTAGGAGCAAAGCACCGTGACTCAGCCTAAGTAGATCTGCCGCTTATTCTCTTGTACTGCCAGCAGATTGTGGAAGTAGAGTATAAAACCCATCCTTATGGAGAGATATTTGCATTTTAGGCTTAGTCTAAGTGTCTCAAGTAGCCGGGGTTTTTGATTGGGCTTAATCCATCAGGTCTGATGGCTTTCCTCCTCGTCTCCAGATGAATGTGGTAGAAAATATAAAGCCAAGAAACTTCCTTTGGCCCAGCCTTGCCTTGCCTTATTTCCTTCTCATCCTGTTCTCTGTCCCAGCCTCTCTCACTAAGCCCTCGTCTGGCTGCATGTCTCTTCTTTCCTCTCTCCTTTTCTCAAACTCTCCTGCTTCCTGGCTTTTGTCTTTCCATTCCTCCATTTCAGTCCTGCAGCCCGGCACTAGATTTTCCTCTTCCCTCCCTTTGGCTTGCTCCCTTCGCTTTCTCCCTTTGTTCCATATCCTTCTTTGCGACTTGTCTCTTGGAGACTTTTGGCCACGCTGGACCCAAGTCTGGGGTGTTTTGGAAACTTTTACGAGGCCTCGCTGGTGATGGGCCCCGGTGCCGGCGAAGCCACGTCCTGGCCGCGGCCGGAGGAGCCGCTGCTTGTTCGCCCCCCCACGTCCCCCCGATCGCTGCTGCTGTCGCTGCCTGAGGAGCCGCAGGAGCCGCCGCTTTTCCGCCCCCCCACGTCCCCCCGATCGCTGCTGCTGTCGCTGCCTGAGGAGCCGCAGGAGCCGCCGCTTGTCCGCCCCCCCACGTCCCCCCGATCGCTGCTGCTGTCGCTGCCTGAGGAGCCGCAGGAGCCGCCGCTTTTCCGCCCCCCCACGTCCCCCCGATCGCTGCTGCTGTCGCTGCCTGAGGAGCCGCAGGAGCCGCCGCTTTTCCGCCCCCCCACGTCCCCCCGATCGCTGCTGCTGTCGCTGCCTGAGGAGCCGCAGCAGCCGCCGCTTGTCCGCCCCCCCACGTCCCCCCGATCGCTGCTGCTGTCGCTGCCTGAGGAGCCGCAGGAGCCGCCGCTTGTCCGCCCAGCCCCGACTGCCCCCCCCCCCAATCGCCGCCGCTGCCGCCGGATGAGCCGCCGCTGCCGCCCCCGCCACCCCCCTTCTCCCGCCATCCCGGTGTCACAACGCGGACTTTGAGCGCGGCTGTGGAGGCAGCAGCTGTTCTGATAGCGAAGCCAAATCGGACCGGGAAACAGGACCGGGAACCAGAAACCGTGGGAGGGAAGTTTTCCCTTGGAGCAAACAAACCCCAGGTGTTCTTCAATGTTTATTGAGAAAGCAGAGTCAGGATGTACCAGTAGTCCGATTAGTGACCTTCTAAGACAAAGTGGGGTCCTGGGATGTCACAATGGGCCCCAGTGACAAAGAGGGTCCCCATGGTGCCACAATGGGCCCTGGGGACAAAGGGAGTCACCAGGATGTCACAATGGGCCCTGGGGACAAGGGGGGTCCCACCCTGTAACAATGGGCCCTGGGGACAAAGTGGGGCCCTGGGATGTCACAATGGGCCCTGGGGACAAATGGGGTCCTGGGACGTCACAATGGGTCGTGGGGATAAAGGGGGTCCCCAGGATGTCACAATGGGCACTTGAGACAAAGGTGGGGTCCCCATTGTGTCACAATGCGTCCCCAGTGACAAGAGGGTTCCCCATGGTGTCACAATGGGCCCTGGGGACAATTGGGGGTACTGGGATGTCACAATGGGCCCTGAGGACAACAGGGGGTCCCCACGGTGTCAAAATGGGCCCTGGTGACATACGGGGCAGCCCAGGACGTCACAATGGGCCCTGGGGACAAAGAGGGGTCCCCAGGATGTCACAATAAGCCCTGGAAACAATTGGGGGGTCCTGAGATGTCACAATGTGCCCTGGAGACAAAGGGGTTCCCCACCCTATCACAATGGGCCTTGGGGACAAAGGGGGGTCCCCAGGATGTCACAATAGGCCCTGGGGACAAAGAGGGGTCCCCTGAATGTCACAATGGGCCCTGGGGACAAAGGGGGGTCCCCAGGATGTCACAATAAGCCCTGGAAACAATTGGAGGGTCCTGAGATGTCACAAAGGGCCCTGGGGACAAGGGGGTGTCCTGGGATGTCACAATGGACCCTGGGGACAAATAGCAGTTCCCTGAATATCACAATGGGCCCTGGAGACAAGGGGTGTCCTGGGATGTCACAATGGGCCCCAGTGACAAAGGGCGTCCCTATGGTGCCAAAATGGGGCCTGGGGACAAAGGGGGTCCCCAGGAAGTCACAATGGGCCCTGGGGACAAGCAGGGTACCCACGGTGTCACAATGGGCCCTGGGGACAAAGGGGGGTCCCGAGGATATCACAATGGGCCCTGGGGACAATTGGGGGATCCTGGGATGTCACAATGGGCCCTGGGGACAAAGAGGAGTCCCCTAAATGTCACAATGGGCCCTGGAGACAGAGGGGCTCCCCATGGTGCCATAATGGGCCCTGAGGAAAAAGCGGGGTCGCCAGGATGTCACAATGGGCTCTTGGAAAAATGGAGGGTCCTGGGATGTCACAATGGGCCCTGGGGACAAAGGAGGTCCCCAGGATGTCACAATGACCCCTTGGGACAACGGGGCCATTGTGGACATCACAATGGGTCCTGGGAACAAAGTGGGGTCCCCAGGATGGCACAATGTGCCCTGGAGACAAAGGGGTTCCCCACCCTATCACAATGGGCCTTGGGGACAAAGGGGGGTCCCCAGGATGTCACAATAGGCCCTGGGGACAAAGAGGGGTCCCCTGAATGTCACAATGGGCCCTGGGGACAAAGGGGGTCCCCAGGATTTCAAAATGGGCCCTGGGGACAAAGGGAGTCCCCACACTGTCACAATACGCCCTGGGGACAAAGGGGGTGCCCAGGATGTCACAATGGGTCCTGGGGACAAAGGGGGTCCTGTGATGTCACAATGAGCCCTGGGCACAATTAGGGGGTCCTTAGATGTCACAACGGGCTCTGGGGACAAAGGGCGTCTCCAGGATGTCACAATGGTCCCTGGGGACAAAGTGGGGTCCTGAAATGTCACAATGGGCTCTGGGCACAAAGGGGGTTCCCAGGATGTCACAATGGGCTGTGGGGACAACGGGGATTCCAAAGGTGTCACAATGGGCCCTTGGGACAAAGGCTGTCCCCCGAATGTCACAATGGGCCCTGGGGACAAAGGGGGTCCCCAGGATGTCACAATGGGCCTTCAGTATAAAGTGGGGTCCTGGGATGTCACAATGGGCCCTGGGGACAAAGGGGGGTCCTGGGACGTCACAATGGGCCCTGCGGATCAAGGATGGTGCCCTGGATATCACAATGGGCTCTGGGGACAATGGGGGGTCCTGGAATGTCACAATGGTCCCTAGGGACAAAGGGGGGTCCCTTGGATGTCACAATGGGGCTGGGGACAAAGGGGGTCCTGGGATGTCACAATGGGCCCTGGGGACAAAGGGAGTCCCCAGGTTGTCACAATGGGCCCTGGGGAACAAGGGGGTCCCCACAGTGTCACAATGGGCCCTGAGGACAAAGGGGGTCCCCAGGTTGTCACAATGGGCCCTGGGGACAAAGGGGGTCCCCATGGTGTCACAATGGGCCCTGGGGACAAGGGGGATACCCACTGTTTCAAAATGGGCCCTGGGGACAAGGGGGTCCCCGGGATCTCACAGTGGGCCGTGGGGACAAAGAGGGGTCCCCAGGATTTCACAATGGACCCTGGGGACAAAGGGGGGTCCTGGGACGTCACAATGGGCCCTGGGGACAACGGGTTCCCCAGGATGTCACAATGGGCTCTGGGGACAAAGGAGGTCCCCAGGATGACACAATGGGCCCTGGGGATGACGGGGGGTCCTGGGACGTCACAATGGGCCCTGGGGACAATGGGACGTCCTGATATGTTACAATGAACCCTGGGCACAATTGGGGGGTCCTTAGATGCCACAATGGGCCCTGGGGACAAAGGGGGTCCCCACGGTGTCACAATGGGCGCTGGGGACAAAGGGGAGTCCCCAGTATGTCACAATGGCCCCTGGAGACAATGGGGGGTCCTGGGATGTCACAATGGGCCCTGGGGACAACGGGGGTCCCGACGGTGTCACAATGGGCCCTAGGGACAAAGGCTGTCCCCTGAATGTCACAATGGGCCCTGTGGACAATGGGGGTCCCCAGGATGTCACAATGGGCTCTGGGGACAATGGGGGATCCTTGGATGTCACAATGGGCCCTGGGGACAAAGGGGGTCCCCAGGACGTCACAATGGGCCCCAGTGACAAAGGGGGTCCCAATGGTGCCACAATGGGTCCTGGGGAAAAAGGGGGTCCCCAGGATGTCACAATGGGCTCTGGGGACAAGGGGGGGTCCCCATAGTGTTACAATGGGTCCCCAGTGACAAGGGGGGTCCCCAGGATGTCACAATGGGCCCTGGGGACAAAGGGGGTCCTGGGACTTCACTATGGGCCCTGGGGACAAGGGGCGGTCCCCAAGATGTCACAATGGGTCCTGGGGACAAGGGGGTCCCCAGGATGTCACAATGGGCCCTGGGGACAAAGGGGGTCCTGGGACTTCACTATGGGCCCTGGGGACAAGGGGCGGTCCCCAAGATGTCACAATGGGTCCTGGGGACAAGGGGGTCCCCAGGATGTCAGAATGGGCCCTTAGGACAAGGGGGGTCCCCAAGGTGTCACAATGGGCCCTGGGGACAATGGGGAGTCATGGGACATCACAACAGGCCTGGGGACAAGGGGGATCTCCACCCTGTCACAATGTGCCCTGGGGCAAAGGGGGGTCCTGGGATGTCACAATTGGCCCGGGGGACAAAGGGGGTCCCCATGGTGCCACAATGGGCCCTGGGGACAAAGGGGATCCCCAGGATGTCACAATGGGCCCTTAGGACAAGGGGGGTCCCCAAGGTGTCACAATGGGCCCTGGGGACAATGGGGAGTCCTGGGATATTACAACAGGCCTGGGGACAAGGGGGATCTCCACCCTGTCACAATGGGCCCTGGGGACAAAGGGGGGTCCTGGGATGTCACAATTGGCCCTGGGGACAAAGGGGAGTCCCCAGGATGTCACAATGGGCCCTGAGGACAAGGGGAGGTCCCCATGGTGTCACAATGGGTCCTCAGTGAGAAGGGGGTCCCCCATGGTTTCACAATGGGCCCTGGGGACAAGGGGGATCCCCAGGGTGTCACAATGGACCCTGGGGAGAAGGGTTTAGGCGGTTGTGTTAGGGGGTTGGAGGATTAGGTGGTGCAGGATTTGGGGGTGCAAGGATTTTGCGGGGCCTGATTTGTGGCTGCAGAGTCTGGGGTTGCAGGTTCCAGGGGTGCAGGATTTGGAGGTTCAGGGTTTAGGGCAGTAGGATATTTGGGTGCAGGAGTTTGGAGTGCCGGGTTTGGGGGCCAGGATTTGGGGTTGCAGGATTTAGGGGTGCAGTGGTTTGGAGTGCAGTGTTTTGGGGTGCAGGGTTTGGGGAAGGAGGATATGGGGGTGCAGGGTATAGGAGAGCAGGATCTTGGGGTGCAGGGGTTTGGGGTGGAGGGCTTGGTAGGGCAGGATTTGGGGGTGGAAATTTTATTGGGTAGGGCTGGGGGTGCAGGATTTGGGGGTGAAGGGGTTGTGAGGTGCAGGGTTGTGGGGTGCAGGGTTTGGGAGATCGGGACGTGGGGCTGGAGGATTTGGGGGTGCAGGGTTTGGAGCAGCAGGATCTGGGGGTGCAGAGTTGGGGGATGCAAGATTGGGGGTAGCAGGGTTTTGGGAAGCAGGGTTTCGGGGTCAGGCTTTAGGGGGACAGTGTTTGGGGGGCAGGGTTGGGAGGGATGATTTTGGGGTGCAGGGTTTAGGGCAGCAGGATCTTGGGGTGAAGGGGTTTGGTGTGAAGGGTTGGGTAGGACAGGATTTGGGGTGCAGGTTTTTAGAGTGCAACTTGTGGGGGTCAGGATTTGGGGTACAGGGTTTGGGGGTGCAGGGTTTAGTGGTGCAGGGTTTGGGGGTGCAGGTCTTGGGGAGGCAGAATTAGGGTGCAAGACTTGAGGGTGCAGGGTTTGGGGGTTTGGGACATGGGGCTGGAGGATTTAGGGGTGCAGGATTTGGGGTGCAGTGTGTGGGGGTGCAAGATCTTGGGGTGTACGAGCTTTGGGTGTGGGATTTGAAGGACAATGATTTGGGGGTGCAGGGATTGGGGGTGTAGGGTCTTGGGGTTGATGCGTTTGGAGATTCGGGATGTGGAGGTCAAGGATTTAGGGGTACAAGGGCTGGTTGCAGGATTTGGGGGTACAGGGTTGGTTGCAGGATTTGGGGTGCAGGGTTTGAAGTGCAGGGCTAAAGGGGGCAGGATTTGGAGGTGCAAGATTTGGTGGTCTGGGGTACTGGGCTGCAGGGTTTTGGGGTGCGGGATTTGGGGGTGCAGGTTCCATGTCTTTAGGAACTGGGCGGGGAGGGTTTCTTGGTGCGGACTTTTGAGTGCAAGTTTGAGGGGCCTTGATTTTGGGGTGCATGGTTGAAGGGTGCAGGATTTAGGGGTACAGGTTTTGGGGGTGCAGGAGCTGGGGGCGCAGGTTTCACACGTTAAGGAACTGGGGCTGCAGAGGTTGGGGGTGCAGCGTTGTGGGCTGCAGGGTTGAAGGGTGCAGGATTTAGGGGTACAGGTTTTGGGGGTGCAGGAGCTGGGGGTGCAGGCTGTAGGGATCCGAATATGGGGGTGCAGGGTTCTGGGGTGCAGGATCTGGGTGAGCAGGCTGTTAGGGTACAGAACCTTGTAGTTCAGCGTTTAGAGGCAGGATTTGGGGGTGCAGGGCTTTGGGGTGAGGGGTCTGGGGTGAGGGGTTCAGGTGTTCAGCACCTAGGGGTGCAGGACTTGGGGGTTGGAGGATTTGGGGGTGCAGGGATTTGGGGGTGCAGGGATATGGGGTGCAACTTGTGGGGTGCAGAGTTTTGGGTATAGGATTTTGGGGTGCAGAGTTTTGGGGGGGGGGATTGGGGGAGCAGGGTTTCAGGGTGCAAGGTTCAGTGGTGCAGGGTTCTGGGGGTGCAGGGTTTAGCGCCAGAATTGGGGGTGCAGGGTTTGGGATTGCAGGGTGTTGGGGGAAGGATCTGGGGCTACAAGATGTGGGGTAGCAGGGTTTTGGGGTGCAACTTGTGGGGGCAGGATTTGGGGTACAGGAGGTTGGGGGTGCAGGGTTTGGGGTGTAGGATTTAGTGGAGCAGGGACTGGGGGTGAAGGTCTTGTGGAGGCAGAATTGGGGGTGCAGGTCTTGGGGAGGCAGAATTGGGGGTGCATATTTTGGCTGTTCAGGACCTGGGGGTGCAGGATTTGGGGATGTAGGTTTTGGGGGGTAGATTTTGGGGTGCTGGGTTCGGCACATGGGTCTGGAGGATTTGGGGGTGCAGGGTTAAGGGGTTTAGGATTTTGGGGTGCACAGTTTAGGGTGCACGTTCTGGGCATGTATGATTTCAGAGTGCAGGGCTTTGGGGTACAGGATTTGGGGTGCAGGGTTTTGGGGTCAGGATCTGGGGGTGCAGGGTGTTGGGGAGAAGGATTTGGGGGTGCAGCATTTTGAAGTGCAGGGTTTGGAGGAGGGAGGTTTTGGGGGTGAAAGATTTGGTGGTTCAGGTTTTGGGGGTGCAGTGTTAAAAGGGTGGAGGATTAGGGGTGCAGGATTTGGGGGTGCACTGTTTGGGGGTGCAGGGTTTAGAAGTCAGGTCTAAGAGTGCAGCGTTTGGGGTGCAGGGGCTTGGGGGGAAATTTAAGGTTGCAGAGTGTGGGGTGCACAGGACTGGGGCTCAGGATTTGGGGGTGCGAGTTTTCAGGGTTCAAGATTTGGAGGTGTGGAGTTTTGGGGTGCAGGGGATGGGGGTGAAGGATTTGAGGCTGCAGGGTGGTGGGGGGAGGATTTGGGGGTGAGAGATTTGGGGTGCAGGATGTGGGGGTGCAGAGTTTTGGGAGGCAATGATCTGGGGCTGCAGGATTTGGGGGTTCAGTGTTTAGGGCAGCACAACCTCGGGGTGCAGGGGTTTGCAGTGAAAGGTTTGGTAGGGCAGGATTTGGGGTGCAGGATTCTGGGGTGCTGGGTTTGGGGTACAGGATTTGGTGTTGCAGGGATGGGGTTGAAGGGCTTGGGTTTCCAGGCCTTTGAGGTGCAGGATTTGGAGGTGCAAGGTTTGGGAGGGAATTCTTTGGGGTGCAGGGTTTGGGGTTCCAGGAGGTGGGGGAAGGACCTTGGGGTGTAGGGTTTGGGGGGGCAGGGTTTTGGGGGAAGGATTTAGGGGTGCAGGGTTTTGAAGTGCAGCGTTTCAGGGGGGCATGATTTTGAGGGTGCACATGTGGGGGTCCAGGTTTGGGGGATGCAGAGTTTGTGAATGGAGGATTTTGGGGTGCTGGGTTTGGGGCTGCCTAATTTGGGGGTGCAGTGTTTGGGTGTTCAGGACCTGGGGGTGCTGCGTTTGGGAATGCAGGCTTTGGGGGTGCAGGGCTCAGGATTTGGGAGGGCAGGATCAGGGGGTGTAAGATTTCAGGGTTTAGGGGTGCAAAGTTTGGTAGGGCTGAATTACAGGGGTGCAAAGTATGGTAGGGCTGAATTTAGGGGTGCAGGATTTGGTATTACAGGTTTTGGGGAATCATGGCTTGGGAGGAAGGATTTAGGGGTGCAGGGTTTCAAGATGCAGGATTTGGGGTGCAGTATTTGGGGTTGCAGGTTTGGGGGGTGCAAGTTGTGGGGCGGCAGGATATCGGGTATAGGGTTCTGGCCTGCAGGGTTTGGGGGTGCAGGATTTCAGCGTGCAGGGTTCTGGGGTGCAGTATCTGGGGGTCCAGGGTTTGGCAGTGCATTGGCTTTGGGGGTTGAAGGATTTGGGGGTGTAGGGTTTAGGGATGCAGGATTTGGGGGTGCAGGATTTGGAAGTGCAGAGTTAGGGGGCAGGATTTTCAGTGCAGGGTTTCAGGGTACAGAACTTGGTGGTGCAGGATCTGGGGGTGCAGGTTTTCGGTGGGGAATTTGGGGGTGCAGGGTGTTGAGGAAGGATCTGAGGGTACAATATTTGGGCTTTAAGGGTTTAGGGGGGCAGGATCTGGCAGTGCAGAGTTTGGGGACAGGACCTGGGGGTGCAGCGACTGGGGTTACAGGTTCTGGGGGTGCAGGGTCGAGGGAATTGTTTGAGGTGCAGGGTTATGAGAGTGCAGGATTTCTGGGTGCAGAGTTTGGGGTGCTGGGTATGGGGTAGCAGCATCTGGGGGTGTAGGTTTTGGGGGTTCATTCATTTGGGGGGAGGATCTGGGGGTGCAGGGTTTAAGGGTTCAGGATTTGGAGGTGTAGGGTTTTGGGGTACAGGGTTCTGGGTTGAGGTTTTGGGGTGAAAGATTTGGGGATGCAGTGTTAAGGGGTGGAGGCTTAGAGGTGCAAGATTTGGGGGTGCAGAGTTTTCGTGTGTCTGATTTGGGGGTGCAGGGTCTGGGGGTGCAAGATCCTGGAATTCAGGATCTGGGGGTTCAGGATTTGGGGGTGCACAGTATGGGAGGGAAGGATCTAGGGCTTCAGGATTTGGGGGTGCACTGTTTGGGGGTGCAGGGTTTAGAAGTCAGGTCTAAGAGTGCAGCGTTTGGGGTGCAGGGGCTTGGGGGGAAATTTAAGGTTGCAGAGTGTGGGGTGCACAGGACTGGGGCTCAGGATTTGGGGGTGCGAGGTTTCAGGGTTCAGGATTTGGAGGTGTGGAGTTTTGGGGTGCAGGGGTTGGGAGTGCAGGGTGGTGGGGGTGAGAGATTTGGGGTGCAGGATTTGGAGATGCAGAGTTTTGGCAGGCAAGGATCCGGGGCTGCAGGATTTGGGGGTTCAGTGTTTAGGGCAGCACAATCTTGGGGTGCAGGGGTTTGCAGTGAAAGGTTTGGTAGGCAGGATTTGGGGTGCAGGATTCTGGGGTGCTGGGTTTGGGGTACAGGATTTGGTGTTGCAGGGATGGGGTTGAAGGGCTTGGGTTTCCAGGCCTTTGAGGTGCAGGATTTGGAGGTGCAGGGTTTGGGAGGGAATTCTTTGGGGTGCAGGGTTTGGGGGCAGGGTTTAGGGGTGGAGGGTATAGGACGGAAGGATTTGGGAATGCAAGGTTTGGGGCGCAGGTTTTGGGGTTCAGGAAGGTAGGGAGGGCAGGATTAGGGGGTGCAAGGTTTCAGTTGTAGGGTTTAGGGGTGCAGAGTTTGGTAGGGCCGAATTTGGGGGTGCAGGATTTGGGGTGCAGGGTTTGGGAAGACAGGATCAGGGGTGGAGGATTTGGGGGTGCAGGATTGAGGGGCAGGGTTTTGGTGCAGGGCTTGGGGTCAGGATCTGGGGTGCAGGTTTGGGAAGAGTATTTTGGGGTGCAGGATTTTGGGTGCCGTGTCTGCGGGGCAGGTTTGGGGTGATCACTGCTGATCCGCACACACTCGCTCTCTCTGGTATTCACCTCCACTCCTGCTCCTCCACCTCCCCACTGTTCTCTCCATCTCCTCTCTTCTCGTTCCCACCACACTCTGCACACAGACCCGACCACTGAGAATGTTCCAGAACACGCTGATCCAAACCCCGCTGGGACCTCCGGGCTCCATGGCAATGTGAAAATTGAGTGTGCCACAGAATCCCTTTGGGTGTCAAACACCTTGAAGGTGCTGGAGTCCAAGCACAAACCCCCGGCACTGCCCACGGCCCTCAGGAGCTCCTGTGGAAACCCCTCCAGGGATGGCGGCTCCAGCCCTGCCCTGGGCAGCCCGTTCAGTGCCCGACAGCCCTCGCTGGGAGGAACAGCTCCCAGGCTCCAGCCAGAAGCTCACCCGGTACCGCTGGGGCCGTCTCCTCTCCTCCTGCCGCTCGTTCCCGGGCAGAGTCCCCGAAGCCCGCTCTCCGGGCGCTCTGCGGGCGGCTCCTGGCCCGGCCGCCCCCCGCACTCCCGCTCTGGCTCCGCCCCAAGGCTCAGGCGGGAACGGCCGCTGCGGCCCGGCCGGCCAATCGCAGCTCGCCGCCTCAGCCCCGCCCCCTCAAAACAGCCCTTGGCCCCGCCCCCTCCCCCCATCACCTCAGGAGGAGCCGCACCTGCTGGTGCTGAGTGCGGAGCTCAGCGCACAAAGAGCTGCACAGGGTGAGAGGGGCAGGGGGATTCGAGCTGAGATGGGCGCTGTTTGCAGACGGAACCAAGTGAGGCACGGGCTCTGCACCTGGAGAAAGGAAAAGGTGCAGTGATCACCCCAAACCTGCCCCGCAGACACGGCACCCAAAATCCTTTGTCCCCAGGGCCCATTGTGACGCTGCTATCCCCAATCTTGCACCCCCAGATCCTGCTGCTCCAAACCCTGCACCCCCAAATCCTCCAGCCCCACGTAACGATCTCCCAAACCCTGCAGCCCAGAACCCTGCACCCCACAACCCCTTCACCCCCACAACCCTGCACCCCACAACCCCTTCACCCCCAAATCCTGCACCCCCAGCCCTACCCCGAAACTTTCCACCCCCAATCCTGCCCTACCAAGCCCTCCACCCCAAACCCCTGCACCCCAAGATCCTGCACCCTAAACCCTGCACCCCTATATCCTCCTTCCCCAAACCCTGCACCCCAAAACACTGCACTCCAAACCACTGCACCCCTAAACCCTGAACCCCCAAATCCTGCACTCCTGGAACCTGCAACCACAGACCCTGTAGCCCCAAATCAGGCCCCGCAAAATCCTGCTCCCCTGGCCTTGCACCCCCAAATCCTGCACCACCTAATCCTCCAACCCCCTAACACAACCCCCTAACCCCTTGTCCCCAGGGCCCATTGTGACATCCCAGGACCCCCCATTGTCCCCAGGGCTCATTGTGACACCATGGGGGACCCCCTTGTCGCTGGGGACCCATTGTAACACCATGGGGACCTCCCCTTGTCCTCAGGCCACATTGTGATATCCTGGGGAGCCCCCTTTGTCCCCAGGGCCCATTGTGAGATCCTGGGGACCCCCTCTGTTCCCCGGGCTCATTGTGACTTTCAGGGGACACCCCCTTTGTCCCCAGGGCCGATTGTGAGGTCCTAGGGCCCCTCTGTGTCCCCAGGACCCATTGTGACACTGTAGGGACCCCTCTTTGTCCCCAGGGCCCCTTGTGACATCCTGGCGACGCCCCCTTGTCCCCAGGGCCCATTGTGACGTCCCAGGACCCCCCATAGTCCCCACGGCCCATTGTGACATCCTGGAGATCCCTCCTTGTCCCCAGGACCCATTGTGACGCCCCAGGACCCCCCATTGTCCCCAGGGTCCATTGTTACATCCTGGGGACCCCCTTGTCCCCAGGGCCCATCGTGACACCATGGGGACCCTCCTTGTCACTGGGGACCCATTGTGACACCATGGGGAGCCCCCCTTTTCCTCAGGGCCCACTGTGACATCCTGGGCACCCCACTTTGTCCCCCGGGACCATTGTAACACCGTGGAGACCCCCTTTGTCCCCAGGGCACATTGTGACACTGTGGGGACCCCTCTTCTCCCCAGGGCCTATTGTTACGTTCCAGGACCCCCCATTTTCCCCAGGGCCCATTGTGACACCTTGGGGACCCCCCTTGTCACTGGGGACCCATTGTGACACCATGGGGACCACCCCTTGTCCTCAGGGCCTATTGTGAACATCCTGGGGAACCTCTATTTTCCCCAGAGTCCATTGAGAGATCCTGGGGACCCCCTTGTCCCCAGGTCCCATTGTGACATCCTGGGGAGCCTCTTTTTCCCCAGGGCCCATTGTGACATCCTGGGGACCCCCTTTGTCCCCAGGGCCCATGGTGACGTCCCAGGACCCCACATTGTCCCCAGGGCCCATTGTGACATCCCAGGACCCCCTTGTCCCCAGGACCCATCGTGACACCATGGGGACCCTCCTTGTTACTGGGGACCCATTCCGACACCCTGGGGAGCCCCCCTTGTCCTCAGGGCCCATTGTGACATTATGGGCACCCCCCTTTTGTCCCCCGGGACCATTGTAACACCGTGGGGACCCCCTTTGTCCCCAGGGCCCATTGTGACACTGTGGTGACCCCCCTTGTCCCCACGGCCTATTATTCCGTCCCGGGACCCCCATTGTCCCCAGGGCCCATTGTGACACATTGGGGACCCCCTTTGTCCCCAGGGCCCATTGTGACACTGTGGGGACCCCCCTTGTCCCCAGGGCCTATTATTCCGTCCCGGGACCCCCATTGTCCCCAGGGCCCATTGTGACACCTTGGGGACCCCCCTTGTCACTGGGGACCCATTGTGACACCATGGGAACCACCCCTTGTCCTCAGGCCCCATTGTGACATCCTGGGGACCCCCTTTGTCCCCAGGGCCCATTGTGATGTCCCAGGACCCCACATTGTCCCCAGGGCCCACTGTGACATCCTGGGGAGCCTCTTTGTCCCCAGGGCCCATTGTGACATCCTGGGGACCCCCTTTGTCCCCAGGGCCCATTGTGATGTCCCATGACCCCACATTGTCCCCAGGGCCCATTGTGACGTCCCAGGACCCCCCATTGTCCCCAGGGCCCATTGTGACATCCTGGGGACCTCCCATTGTCCTCAGTGCCCATTGAGACATCCTGGGGACCCCCTTTGTCACTGTGGCACATTGTGATATCCCAGAACCCCACTTTGTCCCCATGGCCCATTTTGACATCCTGGGGACCCCCTTTCTCCCCAGGGGCCATTGTGACATTCAGGGGACCCCCCCTTGTCCCCATGGCCCATTGTAACGTCCCAGGACCCCTCCTTGTCCCCAGGGCCCATTGTGACATCATGGGGACCCCCATTTGTCACTGGGGCTCATTGAGACATCGTGGGGACCAATTTTGTCCCCAGGGCCCATTGTGACGTCCCAGGTCCTCCCGTTGTCCCCAGGGCCCATTGTGACATTCAGGGGACCCCCCTTTGTCACTGGGGCCCATTGTGACATCCCAGGACCCCCCATTGTCCCCAGGGCCCATTGTGACATCCTGGGGACCCCTCTTTGTCCCCAGGACCCATTGTGACGTCCCAGGACCCCCCATTGTCCCCAGAGCCCATTGTGACATCCTGGAGACCCCCTTAGTCTCCAGGGCCCATTGTGATGTCCCAGGACCCCCCATTGTCCCCAGGGTCCATTGTTACATCCTGGGGACCCCCTTGTCCCCAGGACCCATCGTGACACCATGGGGAGCCTCCCTTGTCCTCAGGGCCCATTGTGACATCCTGGGCACCCCCCTTTGTCCCCCGAGACCATTGTAATACCGTGGGGACCCCCCTTGTCCCAAGAGCCTATTGTTACGTCCCAGGACCCCCACTGTCCCCAGGGCCCATTGTGACACTTGAGGACGCCCCTTGTCACTGGGGAACCATTGTGACACCATGGGGACCACCCCTTGTCCTCAGGGCCTATTGTGAACATCCTGGGGAACCTCCATTGTCCCCAGAGCCCATTGTGAGATCCTGTGGAGCCCCTTGTCCCCAGGTCCCATTGTGACATCCTGGGGACCCCCTGTATTCCCAGGGCCCATTGTGACGTCCCAGGACCCCACATTGTCCCCAGGGCCCATTGTGGCATCCTGGGGACCTCCTTGTCCACAGGACCCATCGTGGCACCGTGGGGACCTCCCTTGTCACTGGGGACCCATTGTGACACCATGGGGACCTCCCATTGTCCTCAGGGCCCATTGAGACATCCTGGGGACCCCCTTTGTCACTGGGGACCCATTGTGACATCCCAGGAACCCCATTGTGCCAAGGGCCCATTGTGACATCCTGGGGACCCCCCTTTGTCTCCAGGACGCATTGTGACACCGTGGGGACCTCATTAGTCCCCAGGGCCCATTGTGACATCCTAGGGACCTCCCTTTGTCCCCAGGGCTCATTGTGGCTCCATGGAGACCCCCCCTTGTCACTGGGGACCCATTGTGACACCATGGAGACCCCCCCTTGTCCTCAGGGTCCATTGTGACATCCTGGGCACTCCCCATTGTCCCCAGGACCCATTGTGACATCCTGGCCACCCCCTTGCTCCCAGGGCCCATCGTGGCACCATGGGGACACCCCCTTTGTCCCCAGGGCCCATTGTAGCACCATGGGGACCGCGTTTGACCCCAGGGCCCATTGTGGCACCATGGCAACCACTTTTGTCCCCAGGGCCCATTGTGACATCCTGGGGACCCTCATTGTCCCCAGGGCCCATTGTGACATCCCAGAACCTCCTATTGTCCCCAAGGCCCATTGTGACATCCTGGGGACCCCCATAGTCCCCAGGGCCCATTGTGACATTCCAGGACCCCCCATTGTCCCCAGGGCCCACTGTGACATCCTCGGCACCCCCTTGTCCGCAGGGCCCATTGTGACATTCAGGGGACCCCTCTTTGTCCCCAGGGCCCATTGTGACATCCTGGGGACCCCCCCTTGTCACTGGGGCCCATGGTGACGTCCCAAGACCCCCCATTGTCCCCAGGGCCCATTGTGACATCCTGGGGATCCCTCATTGTCCCCAGGGCCCATTGTGACATCCCAGAACCTCCTATTGTCCCCAAGGCCCATTGTGACATCCTGGGGACCCCCATAGTCCCCAGGGCCCATTGTGACATTCCAGGACCCCCCATTGTCCCCAGGGCCCATTGTGACATCCTCGGCACCCCCTTGTCCGCAGGGCCCATTGTGACATTCAGGGGACCCCTCTTTGTCCCCAGGGCTTATTGTGACATCCTGGGGACCCCCCCTTGTCACTGGGGCCCATGGTGACGTCCCAGGACCCCCCATTGTCCCCAGGGCCCATTGTGACATCCTGGGGATCCCTCCTTGTGCCCAGGGCCCATTGTGACGTCCCAGGACTCCCCATTGTCCCCAGGGCCCATTGTGACATTCAGGGCACCCCCTTGTCCCCAGGGCCCATTGTGACATTCCGGGGACGCCTCTTTGTACCCAGGGCACATTGTGACATCTTGGGGACCCCCCCTTGTCACTGGGGCCCATTGTGACGTCCCAGGACCCCCATTGTCCCCAGGGCCCATTGTGACATCCTGGGGATCCTTCCTTGTCCCCAGGGCCCATTGTGACGTCCCAGGACCCCACATTGTACCCCAGGACCCATTGTGACATTCAGGGGACCCCCTTTGTCACTGGGGCCCATTGTGACATCCCAGGACACCACATTGTCCCCAGGACCCATTGTGACATCCTGGGGACCCCACTTGTCCCCAGGACCCATTGTGACACTATGGGGACCCCTCCTTGTTCCCAGGGCCCATTGTCACACCGTGGGTACCACCCTTGTCCGCAGGGCTCATTGTGACATCCCAGGACCCCCCATTGTCCCCAGGGCCCATTGTGACATTCAGGGGACCCCTCTTTATCTCCAGGGCCCATTGTGACATCCTGGGGACCCCCTCTTGTCCCCAGGGCCCATTGTGATGTCCCAGGACCCCCCATTGTCCCCAGGGCCCATTGTAACATCCTGGGGATCCCTCCTTGTCCCCAGGGCCCATTGTGACGTCCCAGGACCCCCCCCATTGTCCCCAGGGCCCATTGTGACATTCAGGGGACCCCCTTTGTCACTGGGGCCCATTGTGACATCCCAGGACCCCACATTGTCCCCAGGGCCCATTGTGACATCCTGGGGACCCCTCTTTGTCCTAAGGACCCAGTGTGACGTCCCAGGACCCCGCATTGTCCCCAGAGCCCATTGTGACATCCTGGAGACCCCCGTTTTCCCCAGGACCCATTGTGACGTCCCAGGACCCCCCATTCTCCCCAGGGTTCATTGTTACATCCTGGGGACCCCCTTGTCCCCAGGACCCATCGTGACACCATGGGGACCCTCCTTGTCACTGGGGACCCATTGTGACACCATGGGGACCCCTCCTTGTCCTCAGGGCCCATTGTGACATCCTGGGCATCCCCCTTTGTCCCCCGGGACCATTGTAACACCGTGGGGACCCCCTTTGTCCCCAGGGCCTATTGTTACGTCCTAGGACCCCCCATTGTCCCCAGGGCCCATTGTGACACCTTGGGGACCCCCTTGTCACTGGGGACCCATTGTGACACCATGGGGACCACCCCTTGTCATCAGGGCCTATTGTGAACATCCTGGGGAACCTCCATTGTCCCCAGAGCCCATTGTGAGTTCCTGGGGACCCCCTTGTCCCCAGGTCCCATTGTGACATCCTGGGGAGCCTCTTTGTCCCTAGGGCCCATTGTGACATTCTGGGGACCCTCATTGTCCCCAGGGCCCATTGTGACATCCTGGGGACCTCCTTGTCCCCAGGACCCATCCTGGGGACCTCCTTGTCCCTAGGACCCATCCTGGCACCGTGGGGACCTCCCTTGTCACTGGGGACCCTTTGTGACACCATGGGGACCTCCCATTGTCCTCAGGGCCCATTGTGACATTCAGGGGACCCCCCCTTGTCCCCAGGGCCCATTGTGACCTCCCAGGACCCCCCATTGTCCCTAGGGCCCTTTGTGACATCCTGGGGATCCCTCCTTGTCCCCAGGGCCCATTGTGACATCCTGGGGATCCCTCCTTGTCCCCAGGGCCCATTGTGACGTCCCAGGACCCCCCATTGTCCCCAGGGCCCATTGTGACATTCAGGGGTCCCCCCCTTGTCCCCAGGACCCATTGTGATGTCCCAGGACCCCTCATTGTCCCCACGGCCCATTGTGACATCCTGGGTACCCCCCTTTGTCACTGGGGCTCATTGAGACATCGTGGGGACCAATTTTGTCCCCAGGGCCCATTGTGACGTCCCAGGACCTCCCGTTGTCCCCAGTGTCCATTGTGACATCCGAGGAGCCCACTTTGTCCCCAGGACCCATTTTGATATTGAGGGGAGCCACGTTTGTCCCCAGGGCCCATTGTGACACCATGGGTACCACCCTTGTCACTGGAGACCCATTGTGACACCATGGAGACCCCCGCTTGTCCTCAGGGTCCATTGTGACATCTTGGGCACCTCCCACTGACCCCAGGACCCATTGTGACACCATGGGGACCCTCCCTTGTCACTGGGGACCCATTGTGACACCATGGAGACCCCCGCTTGTCCTCAGGGTCCATTGTGACATCTTGGGCACCTCCCATTGTCCCCAGGACCCATTGTGACATCCTGGGGACCCCCTTGCTCCCAGGGCCCATTGTGGCACCATGGGGACATCCCCTTTATCCCCAGGGTCCATTGTGACATCCCAGGACCCCCCTTTGTCCCCAGGGCCCATTGTAGCACCATGGGGAGCCCCTTTGACCCCAGGGCCTATTGCGGCACCATGGCAACCCCTTTTGTCCCCAGGGCCCATTGTGACATTCTAGGACCCCACTTTGTCCCCAGGGCCTATTGTGACACCATGGGGACCCCTCCTTGTCACTGGGGACCCATTGTGACACCATGGGGACCCCCCCTTGTCCTCAGGACTCATTTTCACATCCTGGGCACCCCCCATTTTCCCCAGGGCCCATTGTGACATCCTGGGGACCCTCATTGTCCCTAGGGCCCATTGTGACATCCCAGAACCTCCTATTGTCCCCAGGGCCCATTGTGACATCCTGGGGAACCCTATTGTCCCCAGGGCCCATTGTGACATTGTAGGACCCCGCATTGTCCCCAGGGCCCATTGTGACATCCACTGCACCCCCTTGTCCCCAGGGCCCATTGTGACATTCAGGGGACCCCTCTTTGTCCCCAGGGCCCATTGTGACATCCTGGGGACCCCCCCTTGTCACTGGGGCCCATTGTGACGTCCCAGGACCCCACATTGTCCCCAGGACCGATTGTGACATTCAGGGGGCCCCTTTGTCACTGGGGCCCATTGTGACATCCTGGGGACCCCACTTGTCCCCAGGACCCATTGTGACATCCTGGGGACCCCACTTGTCCCCAGGACCCATTGTGACACTATGGGGACCCCCCCTTGTTCCAGGGCCCATTGTGACACCGTGGGTACCACCCTTGTCCGCAGGGCTCATTGTGACATCCCAGGACCCCCCTTTGTCCCCAGGGCCCATTCTGATACCCTGGGGATCCCCTTTGTCCCCAGAGCCCATTGTGACATCCAGGGGACCCCCTTTGTCCCCAGGGCCCATTGTGACATCGCAGGACCCCCCTGGTCCCCAGGGACCATTGTGACATCCTGGGGATGCCCCCTTGTCACTGGGGCCCATTGTGACGTCCCAGGACCCCCCATTGTCCCCAGGGCCCATTGTGACATCCTGGGGATCCCTGCTTGGCCCCAGGGCCCATTGTGACATTCAGGGGACGCCTCTTTGTACCCAGGGCACATTGTGACATCCTAGGGACCCCCCCTTGTCCCCAGGGCCCATTGTGACATCCTGGGGATCCCTCCTTGTCCCCAGGGCCCATTGTGACGTCCCAGGACCCCCCATTGTCCTCAGGACCCATTGTGACATTCAGGGGACCCCCTTTGTCACTGGGGCCCATTGTGACATCCCAGGACCTTACGTTGTCCCCAGGGCCCATTGTGACATCCTGGGGACCCCCCCTTGTCCCCAGGGCCCATTGTGACGTCCCAGGACCCCCCATTGTTCCCAGGGCCCATTGTGATGTCCTGGGGAGCCCCCTCTGTTCCCAGGGCTCATTGTGACTTTCAGGGTACCCCCCTTTGTCCCCAGGGCTGATTGTGGCGTCCTAGGGCCCCTCTGTGTCCCCAGGGCCCATTGTGACACTTTAGAGACCCCTCTTTGTCCCCAGGGCCCATTGTGACATCCTGGGGACCCCCCCATTGTCCCCATGGCCCATTGTGACATCCTCGGCACCCCCTTGTCCCCAGGGCCCATTGTGACATTCAGGGGACCCCTCTTTGTCCCCAGGGCCCATTGTGACATCCTGGGGACCCCCTCTTGTCCCCAGGGCCCATTGTGACGTCCCAAGACCCCCCATTGTCCCCAGGGCCCATTGTGACATCCTGGGGATCCCTCCTTGTCCCCAGGGCCCATTGTGACATCCCAGGACCCCCCATTGTCCCCAGGGCCCATTCTGACATTCAGGGGACCCCCTTTGTCACTGGGGCCCATTGTGAAATCCCAGGACCCCACATTGTCCCCAGGGCCCATTGTGACATCCTGGGGACCCCCTTTGTCACTGGGGCCCATTGTGACGTCCCAGGACCCCGCATTGTCCCCAGAGCCCATTGTGACATCCTGGAGACCCCCTTTGTCTCCAGGGCCCATTGTGACGTCCCAGGACCCCCCATTGTCCCCAGGGTCCATTGTTACATCCTGGGGACCCCCTTGTCTCCAGGACCCATCGTGACACCATGGGGACCCTCCTTGTCACTGGGGACCCATTGTGACACCATGGGGACCCCCTCTTGTCCTCAGGGCCCATTGTGACACTGTGGGGAACCCCCTTGTCTCCAGGGCCTATTGTCATGTCCCAGGACCCCCCATTGTCCCCAGGGCCCATTGTGACGTCCCAGGACCCCCCATTGTCCCCAGGGCCCATTGTGACCTCATCGGCACTTCCTTGTCTCTAGGGCCCATTGTGACATTCACGGGACCCCCCTTTGTCCCCAGGGCCCATTCTGATATGGTGGGGACCCCCTTTGTCCCCAGGGCCCATTGTGACATCCTGGGGACGCCCGTTGTCCCCAGGGCCCATTTTGACACCATCGACACCCCCCTTTGTCCCCAGGGCCCATTGTGACATCCTGGGGACCCTCCTTGTCCCCAGGGCCCATTGTGACATCCAGAAGACCCCCTTTGTCCCCAGGGCCCATTGTGGCACCATGGGGACCCCCTTTGTCACTGGGGCCCATTGTGACATCCCATGACCCGCCTTTATCCCCAGTGCTATTGTGAAATCCTGGGGACCCCTTTTGTCCCCAGGGCCCATTGTGGCACCATGGGGAACCCCTTTGTCACTGGGGGCCATTGTGACATTCCAGGATTCCACTTTGTCCCCAGGGCTCGTTCTGACACCTTAGGGACTCCCATTGTCCCCAGGGTCCATTGTGACATCCTGGGCAACCCCATTGTCCCCAGGGCCCATTGTGACATCTGGGGGACGCCCTTGTCCCCAGGACCCATCGTGGCACCGTGGGGACCCTCCTTGTCACTTGGGCCCATTGTGACACCATGGGGACCCCCCCTTTGTCTCCAGTACCCATTGTGACATCCTGGGGATCCCTCCTTGTCCCCAGGGCCCATTGTGACGTCCCAGGACCCCCCATTGTCCCCAGGACCCATTGTGACATTCAGGGGACCCCTTTGTCACTGGGGCCCATAGTGAAATTCCAGGACCCCACATTGTCCCCAGGGCCCCTTGTGACATCCTGGGGACCCCACTTGTCCCCAGGACCCATTGTGATACTATGGGGACCCCGCCTTGTGCCCAGAGCCCACTGTGACACTGTGGGTACCACCCTTGTCCGCAGGGCTCATTGTAACATCCCAGGACCCCCCATTGTCCCTAGGGCCCATTGTGACATTCTAGGACCCCACGTTGTCCCCAGGGCCTATTGTGACACCATGGGGACCCCTCCTTGTCACTGGGGACGCACTGTGACACCATGGGGACCCCCCCTTGTCCTCAGGACTCATTCTCACATCCTGGGCACCCCCCATTGTCCCCAGGGCCCATTGTGACATCCTGGGGACCGCCCTTTGTGCCAAGGGCCCATTGTGACATTCCAGGACCCCCCATTGTCCCCAGGGCCCATTGTGACATCCTCGGCACCCCCTTGTCCCCAGGGCCCATTGTGACATCCTGGGGACCCCCCTTTGTCCCCAGGGCCCATTGTGACATCCTGGGGACCCTCCTTGTCTCCAGGGCCCATTGTGACATCCAGAAGACCCCCTTTGTCCCCAGGGCCCATTGTGGCACCATGGGGACCCCCTTTGTCACTGGGGCCCATTGTGACATCCCATGACCCGCCTTTATCCCCAGTGCTATTGTGAAATCCTGGGGACCCCTTTTGTCCCCAGGGCCCATTGTGGCACCATGGGGAACCCCTTTGTCACTGGGGGCCATTGTGACATTCCAGGATTCCACTTTGTCCCCAGGGCTCGTTCTGACACCTTAGGGACTCCCATTGTCCCCAGGGTCCATTGTGACATCCTGGGCAACCCCATTGTCCCCAGGGCCCATTGTGACATCTGGGGGACGCCCTTGTCCCCAGGACCCATCGTGGCACCATGGGGACCCTCCTTGTCACTTGGGCCCATTGTGACACCATGGGGACCCCCCCTTTGTCTCCAGTACCCATTGTGACATCCTGGGGATCCCTCCTTGTCCCCAGGGCCCATTGTGACATCCCAGGACCCCCCATTGTCCTCAGGACCCATTGTGACATTCAGGGGACCCCTTTGTCACTGGGGCCCATAGTGAAATTCCAGGACCCCACATTGTCCCCAGGGCCCCTTGTGACATCCTGGGGACCCCACTTGTCCCCAGGACCCATTGTGATACTATGGGGACCCCGCCTTGTGCCCAGAGCCCACTGTGACACTGTAGGTACCACCCTTGTCCGCAGGGCTCATTGTGACATCCCAGGACCCCCCATTGTCCCCAGGGCCCATTGTGACATTCTAGGACCCCACGTTGTCCCCAGGGCCTATTGTGACACCATGGGGACCCCTCCTTGTCACTGGGGACGCACTGTGACACCATGGGGACCCCCCCTTGTCCTCAGGACTCATTCTCACATCCTGGGCACCCCCCATTGTCCCCAGGGCCCATTGTGACATCCTGGGGACCGCCCTTTGTGCCCAGGGCCCATTGTGACATTCCAGGACCCCCCATTGTCCCCAGGGCCCATTGTGACATCCTCGGCACCCCCTTGTCCCCAGGGCCCATTGTGACATCCTGGGGACCCCCCCTTGTCCCCAGGGCCCATTGTGACGTCCCAGGACCCCCCCTTGTCCCCAGGGCCCATTGTGACACCGTGGGTACCACCCTTGTCCGCAGGGCTCATTGTGACATCCCAGGACCCCCCTTTGTCCCCAGGGCCCATTCTGATACCGTGGGGATCCCCTTTGTCCCCAGAGCCCATTGTGACATCCAGGGGACCCCCTTTGTCCCCAGGGTACATTGTGACATCGCAGGACCCCCCTGGTCCCCAGGGACCATTGTGACATCCTGGGGATGCCCCCTTGTCACTTGGGCCCATTGTGACGTCCCAGGACCCCCCATTGTCCCCAGGGCCCATTGTGACATCCTGGGGATCCCTGCTTGGCCCCAGGGCCCATTGTGACATCTTAAGAACCCCTATTGTCCCCAGGGCCCATTGTGACATTCAGGGGACGCCTCTTTGTACCCAGGGCACATTGTGACATCCTGGGGACCCCCCCTTGTTCCCAGGGCCCATTGTGACATCCTGGGGACCCCCCCTTGTCCCCAGGGCCCATTGTGACGTCCCAGGACCCCCCATTGTCCTCAGGACCCATTGTGACATCCTGGGGACCCCCTTTGTCACTGGGGCCATTGTGACATCCCAGGACCCCACATTGTCCCCAGGGCCCATTGTGACATCCTGGGGACCCCCCCTTGTCCCCAGGACCCGTTGTGACGTCCCAGGACCCCCCATTGTTCCCAGGGCCCATTGTGATGTCCTGGGGAGCCCCCTCTGTTCCCAGGGCTCATTGTGACTTTCAGGGTACCCCCCCTTGTCCCCAGGGCTGATTGTGACGTCCTAGGGCCCCTCTGTGTCCCCAGGGCCCATTGTGACACTTTAGAGACCCCTCTTTGTCCCCAGGGCCCATTGTGACATCCTGGGGACCCCCCCTTGTCCCCAGGACCCATTGTGATGTCCCAGGACCTCCCATTGTCCCCATGGTGTCACAATGGGTCCCCAGTGACAAGGAGGGTCCCCATGGTGTCACGATGCGCCCTGGGGACAAGGGGGTCCCCAGGATGTAACAATGGACACTGGGGACAATGGGGGGTCCTGGGACGTCACAATGGGCCCTGGAGACAAAGGGGGTCTCCAGGATGTCACAATGGGCTCTGGGGACAATGCGGGGTCCTGGGACGTGACAATGGGCCCCAGTGACAAAGGGGGTCCCCATGGTGCCACAATGGGCCCTGGGGACAAAGGGGGTCTTCTGGATGTCACAATGGGCCCTGGGGACAAAGGGGGGTGTCGACGGTGTCAAAATGGGCCCTGGGGACAAAGGGCGTCCTCAGGATGTCACAATGGGCCCTGGGGACAAAGGGGGTCCCCACCATATCAGAATGGGCCCTGGGGACAAAGGGGGGTCCCGTGAATGTCACAATGGGCCCTAGGGACAAGGGGGTGCCGAGGAGGTCACAATGGGCCCTGGGGACAAGGAGGGATCCCCAGGATGTCACAATGGGCCCTGGGGACAATGGGGGGTCCTGGGACGTCACAATGGGCCCTGGGGACAAGACGGGGTCCCCAGGACGTCACAATGGGCCCTGGGGACAAAGAGGGGTCCCCTGAATGTCACAATGGGCTCTGGGGACAAGGGGGTGCCGAGGATGTCACAATGGGCCCTGGGGACAATGGGGGGTCCTGGGACATCACAATGGGCCCTAGGGACAAGGGGGGGTCCCCAGGATGTCACAATGGGCCCTGGGGACAAAGAGGGGTCTCTAAAGTGTCACAATGGGCCCTGGGGACACAGAGGGGGTACCCTGAAAGTCACAATGAGCCCTGGGAACAGAGGGGGCTCCCCAGGACGTCACAATGGGCCCTGGGAACAATGTGGGGTCCTGGGACGTCACAATGGGCCCTGGGGACAAGGGGGGGTCCCCAGGATGTCACAATGGGCCCTGGGGACAATGTGGGGTCCTGGGATGTCACAATGGGCCCCAGTGACAAAGGGGGTCCCCTGAATGTCACAATGGGTCCTTAGGACAATGGGGGGTCCTGGGACGTCACAATGGGCCCTGGGGACAAGGAGGGATCTCCAGGATGTCACAATGGGCCCTGGGGACAAGGGGGGGTCACCAGGATGTCACAATGTGCCCTGGGTACAAAGAGGCGTCCCCTGAATGTCACAATGGGCCCTGGGGACAATAGGGGTTCCTAAGACGTCACAATGGGCCCTGGGGCCAAGCAGGGATCCCCAGGATGTCACAATGGGCCCTGGGGACAATGGGAGGTCCTGGGACGTCACAATGGGCCCCAGTGACAAGGGGGCATCCCCAGGATGTCACAATGGTCCCTGGGGACCAGGGGGGTCCTGCGATGTCACAATGGGCCCTGGGGACAAAGGGGGTCCCCTGGATGTCACAATGGGCTCTGGGGACAAAGGGGATCCCCACAATATCAGAATGGGCCCTGGCAACAAAGGGGGGTCCTGGGATGTCACAATGAGCCCTGCGGACAAGGGTAGTACCCACGGTGTCACAATGGGCCCTGGGGACAAGGCGGGGTCCCCAGGATGTCACAATGGGCCCTGGGGACAAAGAGGGGTCCCCTGAATGTCACAATGGGCCCTGGAGACAAGGGGGGGTCCTGGGACGTCACAATGGGCCCTGGGGACAATGGGGGATCCCTAGGATGTCACAATGGGCCCTGGGGACTAATGAGGTCCCCACGGTGTCACAATATGTCCTGGAGACAAAGGGGGGTGCCGAGGATGTCACAATGGGCCCTTGGGACAATGGGGTTCCTGGGATGTCACAATGGGTCCCCAGTGACAAAGGGGGTCCCCAGGATGTCTCATTGGGCCCTGAGAACAATGGGAGGTCCCCATGGTGTCACAATGGGTCCCCAGTGACAAGGGAGGTCTCCACGGTGCCAGGATGGGTCCTGGGGACAAGGAGGTCCCCAGAATGTCACAATGGGCCCTGGGGACAAAGAGGCTCCCCAGGATGTCACAATGGGAGCTGGGGAAAAGGGGGTCTCCAGGAACTCACAATGGGCTCTGGGGACAATGGAGGTTCCCCAGGATGTTCACAATGGGCCCTGAGGACAAGGGGTGGTCCCCATGCTGTCACAATGGGTCTCCAGTGACAAGGGGGTCCCCAAGGTGTCACAATGGGCCCTGGGGACAATGGGGGGTCCTGGGACGTGACAATAGGCCCTGGGGACAAGGGGATTCCCCACAGTGTCACAATGGGCCCTGGGGACAAAGGGGGTCCGCACGGTGTTACAATGGTCCCGGGGGACAAAGGGGGATGCCCAGGATGTCACAATGGGCCCTGAGGACAAGGGGGGGTCCCCATAGTGTCACAATGGGTCCCCAGTGACAAGGAGGGTCCCCATGGTGTCACGATGTGTCCTGGGGACAAGGGGGTCCCCAGGATGTAACAATGGACCCTGGTGACAATGGGGAGTCCTGGGACGTCACAATGGGCCCTGGAGACAAAGGGGGTCTCCAGGATGTCACAATGGGCTCTGGGGACAATGCGGGGTCCTGGGACGTCACAATGGGCCCCAGTGACAAAGGGGGTCCCCAGGATGTCACAATGGGCCCTGGGGACAATGTGGGGTCTTCTGGATGTCACAATGGGCCCCAGTGACAAAGGGGGTCCCCTGAATGTCACAATGGGCCCTGGGGACAATGGGGGGTCCTGGGACGTCACAATGGGCACTGGGGACAAGGAGGGATCCCCAGGATGTCACAATGGGCCCTGGGGACAATGGGGGTTCCTGGGACGTCACAATGGGCCCTGGGGACAAGACGGGGTCCCCAGGATGTCACAATGGGCCCTGGGGACAAAGAGGGGTCCCCTGAATGTCACAATGGGCCCTGGGGACAAGGGGGTGCCGAGGATGTCACAATGGGCCCTGGGGACAATGGGGGGTCCCCAAGATGTCACAATGGGCCCTGGGGACAATGGGAGGTCCTGGGACGTCACAATGGGCCCCAGTGACAAGGGGGCATCCCCAGGATGTCACAATGGTCCCTGGGGACCAGGGGGGTCCTGCGATGTCACAATGGGCCCTGGGGACAAAGAGGGGTCCCCTGAATGTCACAATGGGCCCTGGGGACAAGGGGGTGCCGAGGATGTCACAATGGGCCCTGGGGACAATGGGGGGTCCTGGGACATCACAATGGGTCCTGGGGACAAGGGGGGGTCCCCAGGATGTCACAATGGGCCCTGGGGACAAAGAGGGGTCTCTAAAGTGTCACAATGGGCCCTGGGGACACAGAGGGGCCCTAGGACGTCACAATCAGCCCTGGGGACAAGGGGGGGTACCCTGAAAGTCACAATGAGCCCTGGGAACAGAGGGGGCTCCTCAGGACATCACAATGGGCCCTGGGAACAATGGGGGGTCCTGGGACGTCACAATGGGCCCTGGGGACAAGGGGGGGTCCCCAGGATGTCACAATGGGCCCTGGGGACAATGTGGGGTCCTGGGATGTCACAATGGCCCCAGTGACAAAGGGGGTCCCCAGGATGTCACAATGGGTCCTGAGGACAACGGGGAGTCCTGGGACGTCACAATGGGCCCTGGGGACAAGGGGGGGTCCCCAGGATGTCACAATGGGCCCTGGGAACAAGGGGGGGTCCCCAGGATGTCACAATGTGCCCTGGGTACAAAGAGGCGTCCCCTGAATGTCACAATGGGCCCTGGGGACAATAGGGGTTCCTAAGACATCACAATGGGCCCTGGGGCCAAGCAGGGATCCCCAGGATGTCACAATGGGCCCTGGGGACAATGGGGGGTCCTGGGACGTCACAATGGGCCCCAGTGACAAGGGGGCATCCCCAGGATGTCACAATGGTCCCTGGGGACCAGGCGGGTCCTGCGATGTCACAATGGGCCCTGGGGACAAAGGGGGTCCCCTGGATGTCACAATGGGCTCTGGGGACAAAGGGGATCCCCACGGTATCAGAATGGGCCCTGGGGACAAAGGGGGGTCCTGGGATGTCACAATGAGCCCTGCGGACAAGGGTGGTACCCACGGTGTCACAATGGGCCCTGGGGACAAGGGGGGGTCCTGGGACGTCACAATGGGCCCTGGGGACAAGGGGGGGTCCCCAGGATGTCACAATGGGCCCTGGGGACAAGGGGGTGCCGAGGATGTCACAATGGGCCCTGGGGACAATGGGGGGTCCTGGAATGTCACAATGGGCCCTGGGCACAAAGGGCGGTCCCCAGGATGTCACAATGGGCCCTGGGGACAATGGGGGGTCCTGGGACGTCACAATGGGCCCCAGTGACAAGGGGGCATCCCCAGGATGTCACAATGGTCCCTGGGGACCAGGCGGGTCCTGCGATGTCACAATGGGCCCTGGGGACAAAGGGGGTCCCCTGGATGTCACAATGGGCTCTGGGGACAAAGGGGATCCCCACGGTATCAGAATGGGCCCTGGGGACAAAGGGGGGTCCTGGGATGTCACAATGAGCCCTGCGGACAAGGGTGGTACCCACGGTGTCACAATGGGCCCTGGGGACAAGGGGGGGTCCTGGGACGTCACAATGGGCCCTGGGGACAAGGGGGGGTCCCCAGGATGTCACAATGGGCCCTGGGGACAAGGGGGTGCCGAGGATGTCACAATGGGCCCTGGGGACAATGGGGGGTCCTGGAATGTCACAATGGGCCCTGGGCACAAAGGGCGGTCCCCAGGATGTCACAATGGGCCCTGGGGACAATGGGGGGTGCCCAGGATGTGAGAATGAGTCCTGAGGACAAGGGGGGGTCCCCATGGTGTCACAGTGCGTCCCCAGTGACAAGGAGGGGTCCCCATGGTGTCACAATAGGCCCTGGGGACAACGTGGGGTCCTAGAATGTCACAATGGGCCCTGGGGACAATGGGGGGTCCTGGGATGTCACAATGAGCCCTGCGGACAAGGGTGGTACCCACAGTGTCACAGTGGGCTCTGGGCACAAGGCGGGGTCCCCATAGTGTCACAATGGGTCCTGGGGACAAGTGGGGTCCCCAGGATGTCACAATGTGCCCTGGGTACAAAGAGGCGTCCCCTGAATGTCACAATGGGCCCTGGGGACAATAGGGGTTCCTAAGACGTCGCAATGGGCCCTGGGGCCAAGCAGGGATCCCCAGGATGTCACAATGGGCCCTGGGGACAATGGGGGGTCCTGGGACGTCACAATGGGCCCCAGTGACAAGGGGGCATCCCCAGGATGTCACAATGGTCCCTGGGGACCAGGGGGGTCCTGCGATGTCACAATGGGCCCTGGGGACAAAGGGGGTCCCCTGGATGTCACAATGGGCTCTGGGGACAAAGGGGATCCCCACGGTATCAGAATGGGCCCTGGGGACAAAGGGGGGCCCATTGTGACATCCTGGGGACCCCCCCTTGTCCCCAGGGCCCATTGTGACGTCCCAGGACCCCCCCTTGTCCCCAGGGCCCATTGTGACACCGTGGGTACCACCCTTGTCCGCAGGGCTCATTGTGACATCCCAGGACCCCCCTTTGTCCCCAGGGCCCATTCTGATACCGTGGGGATCCCCTTTGTCCCCAGAGCCCATTGTGACATCCAGGGGACCCCCTTTGTCCCCAGGGCCCACTGTGACATCGCAGGACCCCCCTGGTCCCCAGGGACCATTGTGACATCCTGGGGATCCCTGCTTGGCCCCAGGGCCCATTGTGACGTCTTAGGAACCCCTATTGTCCCCAGGGCCCATTGTGACATTCAGGGGATCCCTGCTTGGCCCCAGGGCACATTGTGACATCCTGGGGACCCCCCCTTGTTCCCAGGGCCCATTGTGACATCCTGGGGACCCCCCCTTGTCCCCAGGGCCCATTGTGACGTCCCAGGACCCCCCATTGTCCTCAGGACCCATTGTGACATCCTAGGGACCCCCTTTGTCACTGGGGCCATTGTGACATCCCAGGACCCCACATTGTCCCCAGGGCCCATTGTGACATCCTGGGGACCCCCCCTTGTCCCCAGGGCCCATTGTGACGTCCCAGGATCCCCCATTGTTCCCAGGGCCCATTGTGATGTCCTGGGGAGCCCCCTCTGTTCCCAGGGCTCATTGTGACTTTCAGGGTACCCCCCTTGTCCCCAGGGCTGATTGTGACGTCCTAGGGCCCCTCTGTGTCCCCAGGGCCCATTGTGACACTTTAGAGACCCCTCTTTGTCCCCAGGGCCCATTGTGACATCCTGGGGACCCCCCCTTGTCCCCAGGACCCATTGTGACATTCAGGGGACCCCTCTTTGTCCCCAGGGCCCATTGTGACATCCTCGGCACCCCCTTGTCCCCAGGGCCCATTGTGACATTCAGGGGACCCCTCTTTGTCCCCAGGGCCCATTGTGACATCCTGGGGACCCCCTCTTGTCCCCAGGGCCCATTGTGACGTCCCAGGAACCCCCATTGTCCCCAGGGCCCATTGTGACATCCTCGGGATCCCTCCTTGTCCCCAGGGCCCATTGTGACGTCCCAGGACCCCCCTTTGTCCCCAGGGCCCATTGTGACATTCAGGGGACCCCCTTTGTCACTGGGGCCCATTGTGACATCCCAGGTCCCCACATTGTCCCCAGGGCCCATTGTGACATCCTGGGGACCCCCTTTGTCACTGGGGCCCATTGTGACGTCCCAGGACCCCGCATTGTCCCCAGAGCCCATTGTGACATCCTGGAGACCCCCTTTGTCTCCAGGGCCCATTGTGACGTCCCAGGACTCCCCATTGTCACCAGGGTCCATTGTTACATCCTGGGGACCCCCTTGTCCCCAGGACACATCGTGACACCATGGGGACCCTCCTTGTCACTGGGGACCCATTGTGACACTATGGGGACCCCCCCTTGTCCTCAGGGCCCATTGTGACATCCTGGGCATCCCCCTTTGTCCCCCGGGACCATTGTAACACCGTGCGGACCCCCTTTGTCCCCAGGGCCCATTGTGACACTGTGGGGAATCCCCTTGTCCCCAGGGCCCATTGTCACGTCCCAGGGCCCCCCCATTGTCCCCAGGGCCCATTGTGACACCTTGGGGACCCCCTTGTCACTGGAGACCCATTGTGACAGCATGGGGACCACCCCTTGTCCTCAGGGCCTATTGTGAACATCCTGGGGAACCTCCAATGTCCCCAGAGCCCATTGTGAGTTCCTGGGGACCCCCTTTTCCCCAGCTCCCATTGTGACATCCTGGGGAGCCTCTTTGTCCCCAGGGCCCATTGTGACATTCTGGGGACCTCCTTGTCCCCAGGACCCATCCTGGCACCGTGGAGACCTCCCTTGTCACTGGGGACCCATTGTGACACCATGGGGACCTCCCATTGTCCTCAGGGCCCATTGAGACATCCTGGGGACCCCCTTTGTCACTGGGGACCCATTGTGACATCCCAGGAACCCCATTGTCCCAAGGGCCCATTGTGACATCCTGGGGACCCCCCTTTGTCTCCAGGACATATTGTGACACCGTGGGGACCTCATTAGTCCCCAGGGCCCATTGTGACATCCTAGGGATCCCCCATTGTCCCCAGGGCCCATTGTGACGTCCCAGGACCCCCCCTTGTCTCCAGGGCCCATTGTGACATTCAGGGGACCCCTCTTTGTCCCCAGGGACCATTGTGACATTCACGGGACCCCCCCTTGTCCCCAGGGCCCATTGTGACACCGTGGGTACTACCCTTGTCCGCAGGGCTCATTGTGACATCCCAGGACCCCCCTTTGTCCCCAGGGCCCATTCTGATACCGTGGGGATCCCCTTTGTCCCAAGAGCCCATTGTGACATCCAGGGGACCCCCTTTGTCCCCAGGGCCCATTGTGACATCGCAGGACCCCCCTGGTCCCCAGGGACCATTGTGACATCCTGGGGATGCCCCCTTGTCACTGGGGCCCATTGTGACGTCCCAAAACCTCCCATTGTCCCCAGGGCCCATTGTGACATCCTGGGGATCCCTGCTTGGCCCCAGGGCCCGTTGTGACGTCTTAGGAACCCCTATTGTCCCCAGGGCCCATTGTGACATTCAGGGGACGCCTCTTTGTCCCCAGGGCCCATTGTGACACTTTAGAGACCCCTCTTTGTCCCCAGGGCCCATTGTGACATCCTGGGGACCCCCCCTTGTCCCTAGGGCCCATTGTGATGTCCCAGGACCCCCCATTGTCCCCAGGGCCCATTGTGACATCCTCGGCACCCCCTTGTCCCCAGGGCCCATTGTGACATCCTGGGGACCCCCTCTTGTCCCCAGGGCCCATTGTGACGTCCCAGGACCCCCCATTGTCCCCAGGGCCCATTGTGACATCCTGGGGATCCCTCCTTGTCCCCAGGGCTCATTGTGACGTCCCAGGACCCCCCATTGTCCTAAGGACCCATTGTGACATTCAGGGGACCCCCTTTGTCACTGGGGCCCATTGTGACATCCCAGGACCCCACATTGTCCCCAGGGCCCATTGTGACATCCTGGGGACCCCCCCTTGTCCCCAGGGCCCATTGTGACGTCCCAGGACCCCCATTGTTCCCAGGGCCCATTGTGACGTCCTGGGGAGCCCCCTCTGTTCCCAGGGCTCATTGTGACTTTCAGGGTACCCCCCCTTGTCCCCAGGGCTGATTGTGACGTCCTAGGGCCCCTCTGTGTCCCCAGGGCCCATTGTGACACTTTAGAGACCCCTCTTTGTCCCCAGGGCCCATTGTGACATCCTGGGGACCCCCCCTTGTCCCTAGGGCCCATTGTGATGTCCCAGGACCCCCCATTGTCCCCAGGGCCCATTGTGACATCCTCGGCACCCCCTTGTCCCCAGGGCCCATTGTGACATCCTGGGGACCCCCTCTTGTCCCCAGGGCCCATTGTGACGTCCCAGGACCCCCCATTGTCCCCAGGGCCCATTGTGACATCCTGGGGATCCCTCCTTGTCCCCAGGGTCCATTGTGACCTCCTTGGCACCCCCTTGTCCCTAGGGCCCATTGTGACATTCACGGGACCCCCCTTGTCCCCAGGGCCCATTCTGATATGGTGGGGACCCCCTTTGTCCCCAGGGCCCATTGTGACATCCTGGGGACGCCCTTTGTCCCCAGGGCCCATTTTGACACCGTCGACAGCCCCCCTTTGTCCCCAGGGCCCATTGTGACATCCTGGGGACCCTCCTTGTCCCCAGAGCCCATTGTGACATCCAGAAGACCCCCTTTGTCCCCAGGGCCCATTGTGGCACCATGAGGACCCCCTTTGTCACTGGGGCCCATTGTGACGTCCCAGGACCCCGCATTGTCCCCAGAGCCCATTGTGACATCCTGGAGACCCCCTTTGTCTCCAGGGCCCATTGTGACGTCCCAGGACCCCCCATTGTCCCCAGGGTCCATTGTTACATCCTGGGGACCCCCTTGTCCCCAGGACCCATCGTGACACCATGGGGAGCCTCCCTTGTCCTCAGGGCCCATTGTGACATCCTGGGCACCCCCCTTTGTCCCCCGAGACCATTGTAACACCGTGGGGACCCCCCTTGTCCCAAGGGCCTATTGTTACGTCCCAGGACCCCCACTGTCCCCAGGGCCCATTGTGACACTTGAGGACGCCCCTTGTCACTGGGGAACCATTGTGACACCATGGGGACCACCCCTTGTCCTCAGGGCCTATTCTGATACCGTGGGGATCCCCTTTTTCCCCGAGCCCATTGTGACATCCAGGGGACCCCCTTTGTCCCCAGGGCCCACTGTGACATCGCAGGACCCCCCTGGTCCCCAGGGACCATTGTGACATCCTGGGGATGCCCCCTTGTCACTTGCGCCCATTGTGACGTCCCAGGACTCCCCATTGTCACCAGGGTCCATTGTTACATCCTGGGGACCCCCTTGTCCCCAGGACCCATCGTGACACCATGGGGATCCTCCTTGTCACTGGGGACCCATTGTGACACAATGGGGACAATGGGAGGTCCTGGGACATCACAATGGGTCCTGGGGACAAGGGAGGGTCCCCAGGATGTCACAATGGGCCCTGGGGACAAAGAGGGGTCTCTAAAGTGTCACAATGGGCCCTGGGGACAACTGGGGTCCCCAGGATGTCACAATGGGCCCTGGGGACAATGTGGGGTCCTGGAATTTCACTATGGGCCCCAGTGACAAAGGGGGTCCCCTGAATGTCACAATGGGTCCTGGGGACAATGGGGGGTCCTGGGACGTCACAATGGGCCCTGGGGACAAGGAGGGATCCCCAGGATGTCACAATGGGTACTGGAGACAAAGGGGGGGTCCCCATGGTGTCACAATGGGCCCAAGTGACAAGGAGGGTCCCCACGGTGCCACGATGGGTCCTGGGGACAGGGGCGTTCCCCAGATGTCACAATGGGCCCTGGGGACTATGGGGTTGCCCAGGATGTCACAATGGGTCCTGGGGACAATGGGAGTCCCCAAGGTGTCAGAACGAGCCCTGGGGACAAAGTGGAATCCTGGAATGTCACAATGGCCCCCAGTGACAAAGGGGTTCCCCATGGTGCCACAATGGGCCCTGGGGACAAAAGGGGTCCCCAGGATTTCACAATAGCTCTGGGGATAAAGGGGGGTCATGGGATGTCACAATGGGCCCCAGTGACAAAGGGGGTCCCCATGGTGCCACAATGGGCCCTGGGGACAAAGGGGGTCTTCTGGATGTCACAATGGGCCCTGGGGACAAGGAGGGTCCCCAGGATGTCACAATGGGCCCTGGGGACAAAGGTGGGTGTCGATGGTGTCAAAATGGGCCCTGGGGACAAAGGGCGTCCCCAGGATGTCACAATGGGCCCTGGGGACAAAGGGGGTCCCCACCATATCAGAATGGGCCCTGGGGACAAAGGGGGGTCCCGTGAATGTCACAATGGGCCCTAGAGACAAGGGGGTGCCGAGCATGTCACAATGGGCCCTGGGGACAATGGGGGGTCCTGGGACGTCACAATGGGCCCTGGGGACAATGGGGGGTCCTGAGACGTCACAATGGGCCCTGGGGACAAGAGGGGATCCCTAGGATGTCACAATGGGCCCTGGGGACTAATGAGGTCCCCACGGTGTCACAATATGTCCTGGGGACAAGTGGGGTCCCCAGGATGTCACAATGGGCCCTGGGGACAATGTGGGGTCCTGGAATTTCACTATGGGCCCCAGTGACAAAGGGGGTCCCCTGAATGTCACAATGGGTCCTGGGGACAATGGGGGGTCCTGGGACGTCACAATGGGCCCTGGGGACAAGGAGGGATCCCCAGGATGTCACAATGGGTACTGGAGACAAAGGGGGGGTCCCCATGGTGTCACAATGGGCCCAAGTGACAAGGAGGGTCCCCACGGTGCCACAATGGGCCCTGGGGACAAAAGGGGTCCCCAGGATTTCACAATAGCACTGGGGATAAAGAGGGGTCATGGGATGTCACAATGGGCCCCAGTGACAAAGGGGGTCCCCATGGTGCCACAATGGGCCCTGGGGACAAAGGGGGTCTTCTGGATGTCACAATGGGCCCTGGGGACAAGGAGGGTCCCCAGGATGTCACAATGGGCCCTGGGGACAAAGGGGGGTCCTGGGATGTCACAATGAGCCCTGCGGACAAGGGTGGTACCCACGGTGTCACAATGGGCCCTGGGGACAAGGGGGGGTCCTGGGACGTCACAATGGGCCCTGGGGACAAGGGGGGGTCCCCAGGATGTCACAATGGGCCCTGGGGACAAGGGGGTGCCGAGCATGTCACAATGGGCCCTGGGGACAATGGGGGGTCCTGGAATGTCACAATGGGCCCTGGGCACAAAGGGCGGTCCCCAGGATGTCACAATGGGCCCCCCTTTGTCCCCAGGGCCCATTCTGATACCGTGGGGATCCCCATTGTCCCCAGGGCCCATTGTGACATCCTGGGGATCCCTCCTTGTCCCCAGGGCCCATTCTGACCTCCTCGGCACCCCCTTGTCCCTAGGGCCCATTGTGACATTCACGGGACCCCCCTTGTCCCCAGGGCCCATTCTGATATGGTGGGGACCCCCTTTGTCCCCAGGGCCCATTGTGACATCCTGGGGACGCCCTTTGTCCCCAGGGCCCATTTTGACACCGTCGACAGCCCCCCTTTGTCCCCAGGGCCCATTGGGACATCCTGGGGACCCTCCTTGTCCCCAGAGCCCATTGTGACATCCAGAAGACCCCCTTTGTCCCCAGGGCCCATTGTGGCACCATGAGGACCCCCTTTGTCACTGGGGCCCATTGTGACGTCCCAGGACCCCGCATTGTCCCCAGAGCCCATTGTGACATCCTGGAGACCCCCTTTGTCTCCAGGGCCCATTGTGACGTCCCAGGACCCCCCATTGTCCCCAGGGTCCATTGTTACATCCTGGGGACCCCCTTGTCCCCAGGACCCATCGTGACACCATGGGGAGCCTCCCTTGTCCTCAGGGCCCATTGTGACATCCTGGGCACCCCCCTTTGTCCCCCGAGACCATTGTAACACCGTGGGGACCCCCCTTGTCCCAAGGGCCTATTGTTACGTCCCAGGACCCCCACTGTCCCCAGGGCCCATTGTGACACTTGAGGACGCCCCTTGTCACTGGGGAACCATTGTGACACCATGGGGACCACCCCTTGTCCTCAGGGCCTATTCTGATACCGTGGGGATCCCCTTTTTCCCCGAGCCCATTGTGACATCCAGGGGACCCCCTTTGTCCCCAGGGCCCACTGTGACATCGCAGGACCCCCCTGGTCCCCAGGGACCATTGTGACATCCTGGGGATGCCCCCTTGTCACTTGCGCCCATTGTGACGTCCCAGGACTCCCCATTGTCACCAGGGTCCATTGTTACATCCTGGGGACCCCCTTGTCCCCAGGACCCATCGTGACACCATGGGGATCCTCCTTGTCACTGGGGACCCATTGTGACACAATGGGGACAATGGGAGGTCCTGGGACATCACAATGGGTCCTGGGGACAAGGGAGGGTCCCCAGGATGTCACAATGGGCCCTGGGGACAAAGAGGGGTCTCTAAAGTGTCACAATGGGCCCTGGGGACAAGTGGGGTCCCCAGGATGTCACAATGGGCCCTGGGGACAATGTGGGGTCCTGGAATTTCACTATGGGCCCCAGTGACAAAGGGGGTCCCCTGAATGTCACAATGGGTCCTGGGGACAATGGGGGGTCCTGGGACGTCACAATGGGCCCTGGGGACAAGGAGGGATCCCCAGGATGTCACAATGGGTACTGGAGACAAAGGGGGGGTCCCCATGGTGTCACAATGGGCCCAAGTGACAAGGAGGGTCCCCACGGTGCCACGATGGGTCCTGGGGACAGGGGCGTTCCCCAGATGTCACAATGGGCCCTGGGGACTATGGGGTTGCCCAGGATGTCACAATGGGTCCTGAGGACAATGGGAGTCCCCAAGGTGTCAGAACGAGCCCTGGGGACAAAGTGGAATCCTGGAATGTCACAATGGCCCCCAGTGACAAAGGGGTTCCCCATGGTGCCACAATGGGCCCTGGGGACAAAAGGGGTCCCCAGGATTTCACAATAGCTCTGGGGATAAAGGGGGGTCATGGGATGTCACAATGGGCCCCAGTGACAAAGGGGGTCCCCATGGTGCCACAATGGGCCCTGGGGACAAAGGGGGTCTTCTGGATGTCACAATGGGCCCTGGGGACAAGGAGGGTCCCCAGGATGTCACAATGGGCCCTGGGGACAAAGGGGGGTGTCGATGGTGTCAAAATGGGCCCTGGGGACAAAGGGCGTCCCCAGGATGTCACAATGGGCCCTGGGGACAAAGGGGGTCCCCACCATATCAGAATGGGCCCTGGGGACAAAGGGGGGTCCCGTGAATGTCACAATGGGCCCTAGAGACAAGGGGGTGCCGAGCATGTCACAATGGGCCCTGGGGACAATGGGGGGTCCTGGGACGTCACAATGGGCCCTGGGGACAAGTGGGGTCCCCAGGATGTCACAATGGGCCCTGGGGACAATGTGGGGTCCTGGAATTTCACTATGGGCCCCAGTGACAAAGGGGGTCCCCTGAATGTCACAATGGGTCCTGGAGACAAAGGGGGGGTCCCCATGGTGTCACAATGGGCCCAAGTGACAAGGAGGGTCCCCACGGTGCCACGATGGGTCCTGGGGACAAGGGCGTCCCCCAGATGTCACAATGGGCCCTGGGGACAATGGGGTTGCCCAGGATGTCACAATGGACCCTGGGGACAAAGGGGGGTACGCAGGATGTCACAATGGGCACTGGGGACAAAGGGGGGGTCCCCATGGTGTCACAATGGGCCCTGGGGACAAGGAGGGTCCCCAGGATGTCACAATGGGCCCTGGGGACAAAGGGGGGTCCTGGGATGTCACAATGAGCCCTGCGGACAAGGGTGGTACCCACGGTGTCACAATGGGCCCTGGGGACAAGGGGGGGTCCTGGGACGTCACAATGGGCCCTGGGGACAAGGGGGGGTCCCCAGGATGTCACAATGGGCCCTGGGGACAAGGGGGTGCCGAGCATGTCACAATGGGCCCTGGGGACAATGGGGGGTCCTGGAATGTCACAATGGGCCCTGGGCACAAAGGGCGGTCCCCAGGATGTCACAATGGGCCCCCCTTTGTCCCCAGGGCCCATTCTGATACCGTGGGGATCCCCATTGTCCCCAGGGCCCATTGTGGCACCATGGGGACCCCCTTTGTCCCCAGGGCCCACTGTGACATCGCAGGACCCCCCTGGTCCCCAGGGACCATTGTGACATCCTGGGGATGCCCCCTTGTCACTGGGGCCCATTGTGACGTCCCAGGACCCCCCATTGTCCCCAGGGCCCATTGTGACATCCTGGGGATCCCTGCTTTGCCCCAGGGCCCATTGTGACGTCTTAGGACCCCCCATTGTTCTCAGGACCCATTGTGACATTCAGGGGACCCCCTTTGTCACTGGGGCCCATTGTGACATCCCAGGACCTTACATTGTCCCCAGGGCCCATTGCGACATCCTGGGGACCCCCCCTTGTCCCCAGGGCCCATTGTGACATCCTGGGGATCCCTCCTTGTCCCCAGGGCCCATTGTGACGTCCCAGGACCCCCCATTGTCCTCAGGACCCATTGTGACATTCAGGGGACCCCCTTTGTCACTGGGGCCCATTGTGACATCCCAGGACCTTACATTGTCCCCAGGGCCCATTGTGACATCCTGGGGACCCCCCCTTGTCCCCAGGGCCCATTGTGACGTCCCAGGACCCCCCATTGTTCCCAGGGCCCATTGTGATGTCCTGGGGAGCCCCTTGTCCCCAGGGCCCATTGTGACGTCCCAGGACCCCCCATTGTCCCCAGGGCCCATTGTGACATTCAGGGGACCCCCTTTGTCACTGGGGCCCATTGTGATATCCCAGGACCCCACATTGTCCCCAGGGCCCATTGTGACATCCTGGGGACCCCCTTTGTCACTGGGGCCCATTGTGACGTCCCAGGACCCCGCATTGTCCCCAGAGCCCATTGTGACATCCTGGAGACCCCCTTTGTCTCCAGGGCCCATTGTGACGTCCCAGGACCCCCCATTGTCCCCAGGGTCCATTGTTACATCCTGGGGACCCCCTTGTCCCCAGGACCCATCGTGACACCATGGGGACCCTCCTTGTCACTGGGGACCCATTGTGACACCATGGGGACCCCCCCTTGTCCTCAGGGCCCATTGTGACACTGTGGGGAACCCCCTTGTCTCCAGGGCCTATTGTCACGTCCCAGGACCCCCCATTGTCCCCAGGGCCCATTGTGACACCTTGGGGACCCCCTTGTCACTGGAGACCCATCCTGGCACCGTGGAGACCTCCCTTGTCACTGGGGACCCATTGTGACGCCATGGGGACCTCCCATTGTCCTCAGGGCCCATTGAGACATCCTGGGGACCCCCTTTGTCACTGGGGACCCATTGTGACATCCCAGGAACCCCATTGTCCCAAGGGCCCATTGTGACATCCTCTGCACCCCCCTTTGTCTCCAGGACATATTGTGACACCGTGGGGACCTCATTAGTCCCCAGGGCCCATTGTGACATCCTAGGGATCCCCTCTTGTCCCCAGGGCCCATTGTGACGTCCCAGGACCCCCCATTGTCCCCAGGGCCCATTGTGACATGCTCGGCACCCCCTTGTCTCTCGGGCCCATTGTGACATTCACGGGACCCCCCTTTGTCCCCAGGGCCCATTCTGATATGGTGGGGACCCCCTTTGTCCCCAGGGCCCATTGTGACATCCTGGGGACGCCCTTTGTCCCCAGGGCCCATTTTGACACCATCGACACCCCCCTTTGTCCCCAGGGCCCATTGTGACATCCTGGGGACCCTCCTTGTCCCCAGGGCCCATTGTGACATCCAGAAGACCCCCTTTGTCCCCAGGGCCCATTGTGGCACCATGGGGACCCCCTTTGTCACTGGGGCCCATTGTGACATCCCATGACCCCCCTTTATCCCCAGTGCTATTGTGAAATCCTAGGGACCCCTTGTGTCCCCAGGGCCCATTGTGGCACCATGGGGAACCCCTTTGTCACTGGGGGCCATTGTGACATTCCAGGATTCCACTTTGTCCCCAGGGCTCGTTCTGACACCTTGGGGACTCCCATTGTCCCCAGGACCCATTGTGACATCCTGGGCAACCCCATTGTCCCCAGGGCCCATTGTGACATCTGGGGAACGCCCTTGTCCCCAGGACCCATCGTGGCACCGTGGGGACCCTCCTTGTCACTTGGGCCCATTGTGACACCATGGGGACCCCCCCTTTGTCCCCAGTGCCCATTGTGACATCCTGCGTACCCCCCTTTGTCCCCAGGGTCCATTGTGACATCCTGGGCAACCCCATTGTCCCCAGGGCCCATTGTGACATCTGGGGGACCCCCTTTGTCACTGGGGCCCATAGTGAAATTCCAGGACCCCACATTGTCCCCAGGACCCATTGTGATACTATGGGGACCCCGCCTTGTGCCCAGAGCCCACTGTGACACTGTGGGTACCACCCTTGTCCGCAGGGCTCATTGTGACATCCTGGGGACCGCCCTTTGTGCCCAGGGCCCATTGTGACATTCCAGGACCCCACATTGTCCCCAGGGCCCATTGTGACATCCTGGGGACCCCCCTTGTCACTGGGGACGCACTGTGACTCCATGGGGACCCCCCCTTGTCCTCAGGACTCATTCTCACATCCTGGGCACCCCCCATTGTCCCCAGGGCCCATTGTGACATCCTGGGGACCGCCCTTTGTGCCCAGGACCCATTGTGACATTCCAGGACCCCCCATTGTCCCCAGGGCCCATTGTGACATCCTCGGCACCCCCTTGTCCCCAGGGCCCATTGTGACATCCTGGGGACCCCCCCTTGTCCCCAGGGCCCATTGTGACGTCCCAGGACCCCCCCTTGTCCCCAGGGCCCATTGTGACACCGTGGGTACCACCCTTGTCCGCAGGGCTCATTGTGACATCCCAGGACCCCCCTTTGTCCCCAGGGCCCATTCTGATACCGTGGGGATCCCCTTTGTCCCCAGAGCCCATTGTGACATCCAGGGGACCCCCTTTGTCCCCAGGGTACATTGTGACATCGCAGGACCCCCCTGGTCCCCAGGGACCATTGTGACATCCTGGGGATGCCCCCTTGTCACTGGGGCCCATTGTGACGTCCCAGGACCCCCCATTGTCCCCAGGGCCCATTGTGACATCCTGGGGATCCCTGCTTGCCCCAGGGCCCATTGTGACGTCTTAGGAACCCCTATTGTCCCCAGGGCCCATTGTGACATTCAGGGGACGCCTCTTTGTACCCAGGGCACATTGTCACATCCTGGGGACCCCCCCTTGTTCCCAGGGCCCATTGTGACATCCTGGGGACCCCCCCTTGTCCCCAGGGCCCATTGTGAAGTCCCAGGACCCCCCATTATCCTCATGACCCATTGTGACATCCTGGGGACCCCCTTTGTCACTGGGGCCATTGTGACATCCCAGGACCCCACATTGTCCCCAGGGCCCATTGTGATGTCCTGGGGAGCCCCCTCTGTTCCCAGGGCTCATTGTGACTTTCAGGGTACCCCCCTTGTCCCCAGGGCTGATTGTGACGTCCTAGGGCCCCTCTGTGTCCCCAGGGCCCATTGTGACACTTTAGAGACCCCTCTTTGTCCCCAGGGCCCATTGTGACATCCTGGGGACCCCCCCTTGTCCCCAGGACCCATTGTGATGTCCCAGGACCCCCCATTGTCCACAGGGCCCATTGTGACATCCTCGGCACCCCCTTGTCCCCAGGGCCCATTGTGACATTCAGGGGACCCCTCTTTGTCCCCAGGGCCCATTGTGACATCCTGGGGACCCCGTCTTGTCCCCAGGGCCCATTGTGACGTCCCAGGAACCCCCATTGTCCCCAGGGCCCATTGTGACATCCTGGGGATCCCTCCTTGTCCCCAGGGCCCATTGTGACGTCCCAGGACCCCCCATTGTCCCCAGGGCCCATTGTGACATTCAGGGGACCCCCTTTGTCACTGGGGCCCATTGTGACATCCCAGGACCCCACATTGTCCCCAGGGCCCATTGTGACATCCTGGGGACCCCCTTTGTCACTGGGGCCCATTGTGACGTCCCAGGACCCCGCATTGTCCCCAGAGCCCATTGTGACATCCTGGAGACCCCCTTTGTCTCCAGGGCCCATTGTGACGTCCCAGGACTCCCCATTGTCACCAGGGTCCATTGTTACATCCTGGGGACCCCCTTGTCCCCAGGACACATCGTGACACCATGGGGACCCTCCTTGTCACTGGGGACCCATTGTGACACTATGGGGACCCCCCCTTGTCCTCAGGGCCCATTGTGACATCCTGGGCATCCCCCTTTGTCCCCCGGGACCATTGTAACACCGTGCGGACCCCCTTTGTCCCCAGGGCCCATTGTGACACTGTGGGGAATCCCCTTGTCCCCAGGGCCTATTGTCACGTCCCAGGACCCCCCATTGTCCCCAGGGCCCATTGTGACACCTTGGGGACCCCCTTGTCACTGGAGACCCATTGTGACAGCATGGGGACCACCCCTTGTCCTCAGGGCCTATTGGGAACATCCTGGGGAACCTCCATTGTCCCCAGAGCCCATTGTGAGTTCCTGGAGACCCCCTTTTCCCCAGCTCCCATTGTGACATCCTGGGGAGCCTCTTTGTCCCCAGGGCCCATTGTGACATTCTGGGGACCTCCTTGTCCCCAGGACCCATCCTGGCACCGTGGAGACCTCCCTTGTCACTGGGGACCCATTGTGACACCATGGGGACCTCCCATTGTTCTCAGGGCCCATTGAGACATCCTGGGGACCCCCTTTGTCACTGGGGACCCATTGTGACATCCCAGGAACCCCATTGTCCCAAAGGCCCATTGTGACATCCTGGGGACCCCCCTTTGTCTCCAGGACATATTGTGACACCGTGGGGACCTCATTAGTCCCCAGGGCCCATTGTGACATCCTAGGGATCCCTCCTTGTCCCCAGGGCCCATTGTGACCTCCTCGGCACCCCCTTGTCCCTAGGGCCCATTGTGACATTCACGGGACCCCCCTTTGTCCCCAGGGCCCATTCTGATATGGTGGGGACCCCCTTTGTCCCCAGGGCCCATTGTGACATCCTGGGGACGCCCTTTGTCCCCAAGGCCCATTGCGACATCCTGGGGACCCTCCTTGTCCCCAGAGCCCATTGTGACATCCTGGAGACCCCCTTTGTCTCCAGGGCCCATTGTGATGTCCCAGGACCCCCCATTGTCCCCAGGGTCCATTGTTACATCCTGGGGACCCCCTTGTCCCCAGGACCCATCGTGACACCATGGGGACCCTCCTTGTCACTGGGGACCCATTGTGACACCATGGGGACAATGGGAGGTCCTGGGACATCACAATGGGTCCTCGGGACAAGGGGGGGTCACCAGAATGTCACAATGGGCCCTGGGGACAAAGAGCGGTCTCTAAAGTGTCACAATGGGCCCTGGGGACACAGAGGGGCCCTAGGACGTCACAATCAGCCCTGGGGACAAGGGGGGGTACCCTGAAAGTCACAATGAGCCCTGGGAACAGAGGGGGCTCCCCAGGACATCACAATGGGCCCTGGGAACAATGGGGGGTCCTGGGACGTCACAATGGGCCCTGGGGACTATGTGGGGTCCTGGGATGTCACAATGGCCCCAGTGACAAAGGGGGTCCCCAGGATGTCACAATGGGTCCTGAGGACAATGGGGGGTCCTGGGACGTCACAATGGGCCCTGGGGCCAAGCAGGGATCCCCAGGATGTCACAATGGGCCCTGGGGACAATGGGGGGTCCTGGGACGTCACAATGGGCCCCAGTGACAAGGGGGCATCCCCAGGATGTCACAATGGTCCCTGGGGACCAGGCGGGTCCTGCGATGTCACAATGGGCCCTGGGGACAAAGGGGGTCCCCTGGATGTCACAATGGGCTCTGGGGACAAAGGGGATCCCCACGGTATCAGAATGGGCCCTGGGGACAAAGGGGGGTCCTGGGATGTCACAATGAGCCCTGCGGACAAGGGTGGTACCCACGGTGTCACAATGGGCCCTGGGGACAAGGGGGGGTCCTGGGACGTCACAATGGGCCCTGGGGACAAGGGGGGGTCCCCAGGATGTCACAATGGGCCCTGGGGACAAGGGGGTGCCGAGCATGTCACAATGGGCCCTGGGGACAATGGGGGGTCCTGGAATGTCACAATGGGCCCTGGGGACAATGGGGGGTGCCCAGGATGTGAGAATGAGTCCTGAGGACAAGGGGGGGTCCCCATGGTGTCACAGTGCGTCCCCAGTGACAAGGAGGGGTCCCCATGGTGTCACAATAGGCCCTGGGGACAAAGTGGGGTCCTAGAATGTCACAATGGGCCCTGGGGACAATGGGGGGTCCTGGGATGTCACAATGAGCCCTGCGGACAAGGGTGGTACCCACAGTGTCACAGTGGGCTCTGGGCACAAGGCGGGGTCCCCATAGTATCACAATGGGTCCTGGAGACAAGTGGGGTCCCCAGGATGTCACAATGGGCCCTGGGGACAATGTGGGGTCCTGGAATTTCACTATGGGCCCCAGTGACAAAGGGGGTCCCCTGAATGTCACAATGGGCCCTGGGGACAAGGAGGGATCCCCAGGATGTCACAATGGGTACTGGAGACAAAGGGGGGGTCCCCATGGTGTCACAATGGGCCCAAGTGACAAGGAGGGTCCCCACGGTGCCACGATGGGTCCTGGGGACAAGGGCGTCCCCCAGATGTCACAATGGGCCCTGGGGACAATGGGGTTGCCCAGGATGTCACAATGGACCCTGGGGACAATGGGAGTCCCCAAGGTGTCAGAACGAGCCCTGGGGACAAAGTGGAATCCTGGAATGTCACAATGGCCCCCAGTGACAAAGGGGTTCCCCATGGTGCCACAATGGGCCCTGGGGACAAAAGGGGTCCCCAGGATTTCACAATAGCACTGGGGATAAAGGCGGGTCATGGGATGTCACAATGGGCCCCAGTGACAAAGGGGGTCCCCATGGTGCCACAATGGGCCCTGGGGACAAAGGGGGTCTTCTGGATGTCACAATGGGCCCTGGGGACAAGGAGGGTCCCCAGGATGTCACAATGGGCCCTGGGGACAAAGGGGGGTGTCGATGGTGTCAAAATGGGCCCTGGGGACAAAGGGCGTCCCCAGGATGTCACAATGGGCCCTGGGGACAAAGGGGGTCCTCACCATATCAGAATGGGCCCTGGGGACAAAGGGGGCTCCCGTGAATGTCACAATGGGCCCTAGAGACAAGGGGGTGCCGATGAGGTCACAATGGGCCCTGGGGACAATGGGGGGTCCTGAGACGTCACAATGGGCCCTGGGGAAAATGGGGGGTCCTGAGACGTCACAATGGGCCCTGGGGACAAGAGGGGATCCCTAGGATGTCACAATGGGCCCTGGGGACTAATGAGGTCCCCACGGTGTCACAATATGTCCTGGAGACAAAGGGGGGTCCCCAGGATGTCACAATGGGCCCTTGGGACAATGGGGTTCCTGGGATGTCACAATGGGTCCCCAGTGACAAAGGGGGTCTCCAGGATGTCTCAATGGGCCCTGAGGACAATGGGAGGTCCCCATGGTGTCACAATGGGTCCCCAGTGACAAGGGAGGTCTCCACGGTGCCAGGATGGGTCTCCAGTGACAAGGGGGTCCCCAAGGTGTCACCATGGGCCCTGGGGACAATGGGGGGTCCTGGGACGTGACAATAGGCCCTGGAGACAAGGGGGTTCCCCACAGTGTCACAATGGGCCCTGAGGACAAGGGGGGGTCCCCATGGTGTCACAATGGGTCCCCAGTGACAAGGAGGGTCCCCATGGTGTCACGATGGGTCCTGGGGACAAGGGGGTCCCCAGGATGTAACAATGGACCCTGGGGACAATGGGGGGTCCTGGGACGTCACAATGGGCCCTGGAGACAAAGGGGGTCTCCAGGATGTCACAATGGGCTCTGGGGACAATGCGGGGTCCTGGGACGTCACAACGGGCCCCAGTGACAAAGGGGGTCCCCAGGATGTCACAATGGGCCCTGGGGACAATGTGGGGTCCTGGGATGTCACAATGGGCCCCAGTGACAAAGGGGGTCCCCTGAATGTCACAATGGGCCCTGGGGACAATGGGGGGTCCTGGGACGTCACAATGGGCCCTGGGGACAAGGAGGGATCCCCAGGATGTCACAATGGGCCCTGGGGACAATGGGGGGTTCTGGGACGTCACAATGGGCCCTGGGGACAAGAGGGGGTCCCCAGGATGTCACAATGGGCCCTGGGGACAAAGAGGGGTCCCCTGAATGTCACAATGGGCCCTGGGGACAAGGGGGTGCCGAGGATGTCACAATGGGCCCTGGGGACAATGGGGGGTCCTGGGACGTCACAATGGGCCCTGGGGACAAGGGGGCGTCCCCAGGATGTCACAATGGGCCCTGGGGACAAGGGGGGGTCCCCAGGATGTCACAATGGGCCCTGGGGACAAAGAGGGGTCTCTGAAGTGTCACAATGGGCCCTGGGGACACAGAGGGGCCCTAGGACACCACAATCAGCCCTGGGGACAATGGGGGGGTACCCTGAAAGTCACAATGAGCCCTGGGAACAGAGGGGGGTCCTGGGACGTCACAATGGGCCCTGGGGACAAGGGGGGGTCCCCAGGATGTCACAATGGGCCCTGGGGACAATGTAAGGTCCTGGGATGTCACAATGGGCCCCAGTGACAAAGGGGGTCCCCTGAATGTCACAATGGGTCCTGAGGACAATGGGGGGTCCTGGGACGTCACAATGGGCCCTGGGGACAAGGAGGGATCCCCAGGATGTCACAATGGGCCCTGGGGACAAGGGGGGGTCCCCAGGATGTCACAATGTGCCCTGGGTACAAAGAGGCGTCCCCTGAATGTCACAATGGGCCCTGGGGACAATAGGGGGTCCTAAGACGTCACAATGGGCCCTGGGGCCAAGCAGGGATCCCCAGGATGTCACAATGGGCCCTGGGGACAATGGGGGGTCCTGGGACGTCACAATGGGCCCCAGTGACAAGGGGGCATCCCCAGGATGTCACAATGGTCCCTGGGGACCAGGGGGGTCCTGCGATGTCACAATGGGCCCTGGGGACAAAGGGGGTCCCCTGGATGTCACAATGGGCTCTGGGGACAAAGGGGATCCCCACGGTATCAGAATGGGCCCTGGGGACAAAGGGGGGTCCTGGGATGTCACAATGAGCCCTGCGGACAAGGGTGGTACCCACGGTGTCACAATGGGCCCTGGGAACAAGGGGGGGTCCCCATAGTGTCACAATGGGTCCTGGGGACAAGTGGGGTCCCCAGGATGTCACAATAGGCCCTGGGGACAAGTGGGGTCCCCAGGATGTCACAATGGGCCCCAGTGACAAAGGGGCCCCCTGAATGTCACAATCGGTCCTGGGGACAATGTGGGGTCCTGGGACGTCACAATGGGCCCCAGTGACAAGGGGGGGTCCCCAGGATGTCACAATGGGCCCTGGGGACAAAGAGGGGTCCCCTGAATGTCACAATGGGCCCTGGGGACAAGGGGGTGCAGTGGATGTCACAATGGGCCCTGGGGACAATGGGGGGTCCTACAATGTCACAATGGGCCCTGGGGACAATAGGGTTCCCCAGGATGTCACAATGGGCCCTGGGGACAATAGGAGGTTCTGGGATGTCACAATGGGCCCTAGGGACAATGAGGGTCCCCAGGATGTCACAATGGGCCCTGGGGACAATGGGGGGTGCCCAGGATGTGAAAATGAGTCCTGAGGACAAGGGGGGGTCCCCATGGTGTCACAATGGGTCCCCAGTGACAAGGAGGGGTCCCCATGGTGTCACAATAGGCCCTGGGGACAAAGTGGGGTCCTAGAATGTCACAATGGGCCCTGGGGACAAAAGGGGTTGCCATGGTGCCGCAATAGGCCCTGGGGTCAAAGGGGCTCTCCATGGTGCTACAATGGGCCCTGGGGACAAAGGGGGGTCCTGGGATGTCACAATGGACCCTGGGGATAAAGGGGATGTCCCCATGGTGCCACAATGGGCCCTGGGAGCAAGGGGGTCCCCAGGATGTCACAATGGGTCCTGGGGACAATGGGAGGTGCCCAAGATGTCACAATGGACCCTGAGGACAAGCGGGGGTCTCCATGGTGTCACAATGGGTCTCCAGTGACAAGGGTGGTACCCATGGTGTCACAATGGGCCCTGGGGACAAACGTGGCTCCCCTCAATATCAAAATGGGTCCTGGGGACAAAGTGGGCTCCTCGGATGTCACAATGGACACTGGGGACAACGGGAGGTCCTGGGACGTCACAATGAGCCCTGGGGACAAAGTTGGTCCCCACGATGTCTCAATGAGCCCCAGTGACAAAGGGGGGTACCCAGGATGTCACAATGAGCCGTGGGGACAATGAGGGGTCCTGGGACATCACAATGGGTCCTGGGGACAAGGGGGGGACCCCTGAATGTCAAAATGGGCCCTGGGGACAATGTGGGGTCCTGGGATGTCACAATGGGCCCCAGTGACTAAGGGGGTCTTCTGAATGTCACAATAGGCCCTGGGGACAATGGGGGGTCCTGGGACGTCACAATGGGCCCTGGGGACAAGGAGGGATCCCCAGGATGTCACAATGGACCCTGGGGACAAGGAGGGATCCCCAGGATGTCACAAAGGGCCCTAGGGACAATGGGGGGTCCTGGGAAGTCACAATGGGCCCTGGGGACAAGGGGGGGTCCCCTGAATGTCACAATGGGCCCTGAGGACAATGGGAGGTCCCCATGGTGTCACAAAGGGTCCCCAGTGACAAGGGAGGTCCCCACGGTGCCAGGATGGGTCCTAGGGACAAGGAGGTCCCCAGGATGGGTCCTGGGGACAAGGAGGTCCCCAGGATGTCACAATGGGCCCTGGGGACAATGAGGGTCCCCAGAATGTCACAATGGGCCCTAGGGACAAAGAGGCTCCCCAGGATGTCACAATGGGACCTGGGGACAAGGGGGTCCCCAGGAACTCACAATGGGCTCTGGGGACAATGGAGGTTCCCCAGGATGTTCACAATAGGCCCTGAGGACAAGGGGTGGTCCCCATGGTGTCACAATGGGTCCCCAGTGACAAGGGGGTCCCCAAGGTGTCACAATGGGCCCTGGGGACAATGGGGGGTCCTGGGACGTAACAATAGGCCCTGGGGACAAAGGGGGTCCCCACGGTGTTACAATGGTCCCGGGGGACAAAGGGGGATGCCCAGGATGTCACAATGGGCCCTGAGGACAAGGAGGGGTCCCCATGGTGTCACAATGGGTCCCCAGTGACAAGGAGGGTCCCCATGGTGTCACGATGGGTCCTGGGGACAAGGGGGTCCCCAGGATGTAACAATGAACCCTGGGGAGAATGGGGGGTCCTGGGACGTCACAATGGGTCCTGGGGAAAACGGGGGTCTCCAGGATGTCACAATGGGCTCTGGGGACAATGCGGGGTCCTGGGACGTCACACTGGGTCCTTAGGACAAAGAGGGGTCCCCAGGATGTCACAATGGGCCCTGGGGACAATGTGGCGTCCTGGGATGTCACAATGGGCCCCAGTGACAAAGGGGGTCCCCTGAATGTCACAATGGGCCCTGGGGACAATGGGGGGGTCCTGGGACGTCACAATGGGCCCTGGGGACAAGGAGGGATCCCCAGGATGTTACAATGGGCCCTGGGGACAATGGGGGGTCCTGGGACATCACAATGGGCCCTGGGGACAAGAGGGGGTCCCCAGGATGTCACAATGGGCCCTGGGGACAAAGAGGGGTCCCCTGAATGTCACAATGGGCCCTGGGGACAATGGGGGGTCCTGGGATGTCACAATGAGCCCTGCGGACAAGGGTGGTACCCACGGTGTGACAATGGGCCCTGGGAACAAGGCGGGGTCCCCATAGTGTCACAATGGGTCCTGGGGACAAGTGGGGTCCCCAGGATGTCACAATGGGTCCTGGGGACAATGTGGGGTCCTGGGATGTCACAATGGGCCCCAGTGACAAAGGGGGTCCCCTGAATGTCACAACGGGTCCTGGGGTACAATGTGGGGTCCTGGGACGTCACAATGGGCCCTGGGGACAAGGAGGGATCCCCAGGATGTCACAATGGGCCCTGGGGACAATGGGGGGTCCTGGGACGTCACAATGGGCCCCAGTGACAAGGGGGGGTCCCCAAGATGTCACAATGTGCCCTGGGTACAAAGAGGTGTCCCCGGAATGTCACAATGGGCCCTGGGGACAAGGGGGTGCCCTGAATGTCACAATGGGCCCTGGGGACAATGGGGAGTCCTGGGACGTCACAATGGGCCCTGGGCACAAGGAGGGATACCCAGGATGTCACAATGGGCCCTGGGGACAATGGGGGGTCCTGGGACGTCACCATGGGCCCCAGTGACAAGGGGGGGTCCCCAGGATGTCACAATGGGCCCTGGGGACAAAGAGGGGTCCCCTGAATGTCACAATGGGCCCTGCGGACAAGGGGGTGCCGAGGATGTCACAATGGGCCCTGGGGACAATGGGGGGTCCTGGAATGTCACAATGGGCCCTGGGGACTATGGGGGTCCCCAGGATGTCACAATGGGCCTTGGGGACAATAGGAGGTTCTGGGATGTCACAATGGGCCCTGGGGACAATGAGGGATCCCCAGGATGTCACAATGGGCCCTGGGGACAATGGGGGGTCTTGGGACGTCACCATGGGCCCCAGTGACAAGGGGGAGTCCCCAGGATGTCACAATGGGCCCTGGGGACAAAGAGGGGTCCCATGAATGTCACAGTGGGCCCTGCGGACAAGGGGGTGCCGAGGATGTCACAATGGGCCCTGGGGACAATGGGGGGTCCTGGAATGTCACAATGCGCCCTGGGGACAATGAGGGTCCCCAGGATGTCACAATGGGCCCTGGGGACAATGAGGGTCCCCAGGATGTCACAATGGGCCCTGGGGACAATGGGGGGTGCCCAGGATGTGAAAATGAGTCCTGAGGACAAGGGGGGGTCCCCATGGTGTCACAATGGGTCCCCAGTGACAAGGAGGGGTCCCCATGGTGTCACAATAGGCCCTGGGGACAAAGTGGGGTCCTAGAATGTCACAATGGTCCCTGGGGACAAAAGTGGTTGCCATGGTGCCACAATGGGCCCTGGGGTCAAACGCGGTCCCCATGGTGCTACAATGGGCCCTGGGGACAAAGGGGGTGTCCCCATGGTGCCACGATGGGCCCTGGGAGCAAGGGGGTGGCCAGGATGTCACAATGGGTCCTGGGGACAATGGGGGGTGCCCAGGATGTCACAATGGACCCTGAGGACAAGGGGGGGTCTCCATGGAGTCACAATGGGTCCCCAGTGACAAGGGGGGGTCTCCATGAAGCCACAATGAGCCCTGGGGACAAAGGGGGGTCCCCAGGATGTCACAATGGGCCCTTGGCACAATGGGGTTCCTGGGATGTCACAATGGGTCCCCAGTGACAAAGGGGGTGCCCAGGATGTCTCAATGGGCCCTGAGGACAATGGGAGGTCCCCATGGTGTCACAATGGGTCCCCAGTGACAAGGGAGGTCCCCACGGTGCCACGATGGGTCCTGTGGACAAGGAGGTCCCCAGGATGCCACAATGGGCCCTGGGGACAATGTGGGGTCCTGGGACGTCACAATGGGCCCTGGGAATACAGGGGGTCCCCAGGATGTCACAATGGGACCTGGGGACAAGGGGCTCCACAGGATCTCACAATGGGCTCTGGGGACAATGGAGGTTCCCCAGGATGTTCACAATAGGCCCTGAGGACAAGGGGTGGTCCCCATGGTGTCACAATGGTTCCCCAGTGACAAGGGGCGTCCTCAAGTGTCACAATGGGCCCTGGGGACAGTGGGGGTCCTGGGACGTAGCAATAGGCCTTTGGGACAAGGGGGGTCCCCACGGTGTTACAATGGTCTCGGGGGACAAAGGGGGGTGCCCAGGATGTCACAATGGGCCCTGAGGACAAGGGAGGCTCCCCATGGTGTCACGATGGGTCCTGGGGACAAGGGGGTCCCCAGGATGTAACAATGGACCCTGGGGACAATGGGGGGTCCTGGGACATCACAATGGGCCCTGGAGACTAAGGGGGTCTCCAGGATGTCACAATGGGCTCTGGGGACAATGGGGGGTCCTGGGACGTCACAATGGGTCCTGGGGACAAAGAGGGGTCCCCAGGATGTCACAATGGGCCCTGGGGACAATGGGGGGTCCTGGGATGTCACAATGGGCCCCAGTGACAAAGGGGGATCCCCTGAATGTCACAATGGGCCCTGGGGACAACGGGAGGACCTGGGACGTCACAATGGGCCCTGGGGACAAAATTGGTCCCCACGATGTCTCAATGAGCCCCAGTGACAAATGGGGGTCCCCATGATGTCACAATGGGCCCTGGGGACAAGGAGGGGTCCTGGGACGTTACAATGGGCCATGGGGACAAGGGGGGGTCCCCTGAATGTCACAATGGCCCCTGGGGAGAAAGGGGGTCCCCAGGATGTCAAAATGGGCCATGGGGACAAAGTGGGGTTCTGGGATATCACAATGTGCCACAGTGACAAAGGGGGTCCCCATGGTGCCACAATGAGCCCTGGGGACAAAGGGAGGTCCCTAGGATGTCACAATGGGCCCCGGGGATTAATGAGGTCCCCACGGTGTCACAATGCGTCCTGGAGACAAAGGGGGGTCCCCTGGATGTCACAATGGGCCCTTGGGACAATGGGGTTCCTGGGATGTCACAATGGGTCCCCAGTGACAAAGGGGGTCCCCAGGATGTCTCAATGGGCAATGAGGACAATGGGAGGTCCCCAGGATGTCACAATGGGCCCTGGGGACAATGGGGGGTCCTGGGACGTCACAATGGGCCCTGGGGACAATGTGGGGTCATGGGACATCACAATGGGCCCTGGGGACAAAGGGGGTCCCCAGGATGTCACAATGGGCCCTGGGGACAAAGAGGCTCCACAGGATGTCACAATGGGCCCTGGGGACAATGTGGGGTCCTGGGACATCACAATGGGCCCTGGGGACAAAGGGGGTCCCCAGGATGTCACAATGGGGCCTGAGGACAAGGGGTGGTTCCCATGGTGTCACAATGGGTCCCCAGTGACAAGGGGGGTCCCCAAGGTGTCACAATGGGCCCTGGGGACAATGGGGGTCCCGGGACGGAATAATAGGCCCTGGGGACAAGGGGGGTCCCCACAGTGTCACAATGGGCCCTGGGGACAAAGGGGGTCCCCACGGTGTTACAATGGTCCCGGGGGACAAATGGGGGTGCCCATAATGTCACAATGGGCCCTGAGGACAAGGGGGGCTCCCCAGGGTGTCGGAATGGGTCCCCAGTGACAAGGAGGGTCCCCATGGTGTCACGATGGGTCCTGGGGACAAGGGGGTCCCCAGGATGTAACAATGGACCCTGGGGACAATGGGGGGTCCTGGGGCGTCACAATGGGTCCTGGGGACAAGGAGGGATCTCCAGGATGTCACAATGGGCCGTGGGGACTATGGGGGGTCCTGGGACGTCACAATGGGCCCTGGGGACAAGGGGGCGTCGCCAGGATGTCACAAGGGGCCCTGGGGACAAAGAGGGGTCCCTACAGTGTCACAATGGGTCCTGGGGACACAGAGGGGCCCTAGGACCTCACAATCGGCCCTGGGGACAAAGGGGGTGTCCCCTGAAAGTCACAATGAGCCCGGGGAACAGAGGGGGTCCCCAGGATCTCACAATGGGCCCTGGGGACAAAGGGGGCTCCCCAGGATATCACAATGTGGCCTGAGGACAAGGGGAGGTCCCCATGGTGTTACAATGGGTCCCCAGCGACAAGGGGGTCCCCCATGGTGTCACAATGAGCCCTGGGGACAATGGGGGGTCCTGGGATGTCACAATGGGCCCTGGGGACAAGGGGTTAGGGGGTTGTGTTAGGGGGTTGGAGGATTAGGTGGTGCAGGATTTGGGGGTGCAAGGCCAGGGCAGCAGGATTTTGCGGGGCCTGATTTGGGGCTACAGGGTCTGTAGTTGCAGGTTCCAGGGGTGCAGGATTTGGGGGTTCAGGGTTTAGGGGTGCAGTGGTTTGGAGTGCAGTGTTTTGGGGTGCAGGGTTTGGGGAAGGAGGATATAGGGGTGCAGGGTTTAGGGTGCAGGATCTTGGGGTGCAGGGGTTTGGGGTGGAGGGCTTGGTAGGGCAGGATTGGGGGTGGAAAGTTTAGGGGTAGGGCTGGGGGTGCAGGATTTGGGGGTGAAGGGGTTGTGGGGTGCAGGGTTCTGGGCTGCAGGGTTTGGGAGATCGTTACGTGGGGCTGGAGGATTTGGGGGTGCAGGGTTTGGAGCAGCAGGATCTGGGGGTGCAAGATTGGGGATAGCAGGGTTTTGGGGGAGCAGGGTTTAGGGGTCAGGCTTTAGGGGGACAGGGTTTGGGGGGCAGGGTTGGGAGGGATGATTTTGGGGTGCAGGGTTTAGGGCAGCACGATCTTGGGGTGAAAGGGTTTGGCGTGAAGGGTTGGGTAGGACAGGATTTGGGGTGCAGGTTTTTAGGGTGCAACTTGTGGGGGTCAGGATTTGGGGTACAGGGTTTGGGGGTGCAGGGTTTAGTGGTGCAGGGTTTGGGGGTGCAGGTCTTGGGGAGGCAGAATTGGGGCTGCAGGTTTTTGGAGTTCAGGGGTTTGGGGGTGCAGATTTTGGGTGTTCAGGACCTGGGGGTGCAGGATTTGGGGATGTAGGTTTGGGGTGCAGGGCTTAGGGTTTCAGTATCTTGGGTTGAAGAGGTTTGGGGTGAAGGGTTGTGTACGGCAGGATTTGGGGGTGCAGGGCTTTGGGCTGAATGTTTGGGGATGCAGGGTTTGCATGTTTAGGAACTGGGGGTGCAGGATTCGGGTTTGCAGGTTTGGGGAATTTTGCGGTAAAGGATTTGGGGTGCAGGGTTGGGGGACGCAGGATCTGAGGGTGCAGCGTTTGGGGTGCAGAGTTAGGGGCTGCAGGATCTGGGGTGCAGGGTTTGGGGGGCACTGTTTTGGGGGGAAGGATTTGCGAGATGCAGGGTTTAAGGGTTTAGGATTTGGAGGTGTCGAATTTTGGGGTGCAGGAGGTGTGGGGTTTGGGGTTGCAGGATTGGGGGGAGAATGGTTTGGGGGTGCAAGACTTGAGGGTGCAGGGTTTGGGGGTTTGGGACATGGGGCTGGAGGATTTGGGGGTGCAGGATTTGGGGTGCAGTGTGTGGGGGTGCAAGATCTGGGGGTGTATGAGCGTTGGGTGTGGGATTTGAAGGACAATGATTTGGGGGTGCAGGGATTGGGGGTGTAGGGTTTTGGGGTTGCTGCGTTTGGAGATTCGGGATGTGGAGGTCAAGGATTTAGGGGTACAAGGGCTGGTTGCAGGATTTGGGGGTACAGGGTTTGGTTGCAGGATTTGGGGTGCAGAGTTTGAAGTGCAGGGCTAAAGGGGCCAGAATTTGGAGGTGCAAGATTTGGTGGTCTGGAGTACTGGGCTGCAGGGTTTTGGGGTGCGGGATTTGGGGGTGCAGGTTCCATGTCTTTAGGAACTGGGCGGGGAGGGTTTCTTGGTGCGGACTTTTGAGTGCAAGTTTGAGGGGCCTTGATTTTGGGGTGCATGGTTTGGGGGGCAGGATTCCGGGTGTAACGTTTTGAGGTGCAGGACTTGGGGTGCAGGTTTCACACGTTAAGGAACTGGGGCTGCAGAGGTTGGGGGTGCAGCGTTGTGGGCTGCAGGGTTGAAGGGTGCAGGATTTAGGGGTACAGGTTTTGGGGGTGCAGGAGCTGGGGGTGCAGGCTGTAGGGATCAGAATATGGGGGTGCAGGGTTCTGGGGTGCAGGATCTGGGTGAGCAGGCTGTTGGGGTACAGAACCTTGTAGTTCAGCGTTTAGAGGCAGGATTTGGGGGTGCAGGGCTTTGGGGTGAGGGGTCTGGGGTGAGGGGTTCAGGTGTTCAGCACCTGGGGGTGCAGGACCTGAGGGTTGGAGGATTTGGGGGTGCAGGGATTTCAGGGTGCAACTTGTGGGGTGCAGGGTTTTGGGTATAGGGTTTAGGGGTGCAGAGTTTTGGGGGGAGGATTGGGGAAGCAGGGTTTTGGGGTGCAAGGTTCAGTGGTGCAGGGTTCTGGGGGTGCAGGGTTTAGCGCCAGAATTGGGGGTGCAGGGTTTGGGATTGCAGGGTGTTGGGGGAAGGATCTGGGGGTACAAGATTGGGGGTAGCAGGGTTTCAGGGTCAGGCTTTAGGGGGACAGGGTTTGGGGGGCAGGGCTGGGAGGGATGATTTGGGGGTGCAGGGTTTAGGGCAGCAGGATCTTGGGGTGAAGGGATTTGGGGTGAAGGGTGGGTAGGACAGGATTTGGGGGTGCAGGATTTTAGGGTGCAACTTGTGGGGGCAGGATTTGGGGTACAGGAGGTTGGGGGTGCAGGGTTTGGGGTGTAGGATTTAGTGGAGCAGGGACTGGGGGTGAAGGTCTTGTGGAGGCAGAATTGGGGGTGCAGGTCTTGGGGAGGCAGAATTGGGGGTGCAGATTTTGGCTGTTCAGGACCTGGGGGTGCAGGATTTGGGGATGTAGGTTTTGGGGGGTAGATTTTGGGGTGCTGGGTTCGGCACATGGGTCTGGAGGATTTGGGGGTGCAGGGTTAAGGGGTTTAGGATTTTGGGGTGCACAGTTTAGGGTGCACGTTCTGGGCATGTATGATTTCAGAGTGCAGGGCTTTGGGGTACAGGATTTGGGGTGCAGGGTTTTGGGGTCAGGATCTGGGGGTGCAGGGTGTTGGGGAGAAGGATTTGGGGGTGCAGCATTTTGAAGTGCAGGGTTTGGAGGAGGGAGGTTTTGGGGGCGAAGGATTTGGTGGTTCAGGTTTTGGGGGTGCAGTGTTAAGAGGGTGGAGGTTTAGGGGTGCAGGATTTGGGGGTTCAGGATGTGGGGGTGCAGGGTATGGGAGGGAAGGATCTGGGGCTTCAGGATTTGGGGGTGCACTGTTGGGGGTGCAGGGTTTAGAAGTCAGGTCTAAGAGTGCAGCGTTTGGGGTGCAGACTGTGGGGTGCACAGGACTGGGGCACAGGATTTGGGGGTGCGGGGTTTCAGGGATCAGGATTTGGAGGTGTGGAGTTTTGGGGTGCAGGGGATGGGGTTGAAGGATCTGAGGGTGTAGGGTGGTGGGGGAAGGATTTGGGGGTGAGAGATTTGGGTGCAGGATTTGGGGGTTCAGTGTTTAGGGCAGCACAATCTTGGGGTGCAGGGGTTTGCAGTGAGAGGTTTGGTAGGCAGGATTTGGGGTGCAGGATTCTGGGGTGCTGGGTTTGGGGTACAGGATTTGGTGTTGCAGGGATGGGGTTGAAGGGCTTGGGTTTCCAGGCCTTTGAGGTGCAGGATTTGGAGGTGCAAGGTTTGGGAGGGAATTCTTTGGGGTGCAGGGTTTGGGGGCAGGGTTTAGGGGTGGAGGGTATAGGACGGAAGGATTTGGGAATGCAGGGTTTGGGGCGCAGGTTTCGGGGTTCAGGAAGGTAGGGAGGGCAGGATTAGGGGGTGCAAGGTTTCAGTTGTAGGGTTTAGGGGTGCAGAGTTTGGTAGGGCCGAATTTGGGGGTGCAGGGTTTGGGGTGCAGGGTTTGGGAAGACAGGATCGGGGGTGGAGGATTTGGGGGTGCAGGATTGAGGGGCAGGGTTTTGGTGCAGGGCTTGGGGTCAGGATTTGGGGTGCGGGTTTGGGAAGAGTATTTTGGGGTGCAGGATTTTGGGTGCCGTGTTTGCGGGGCAGGTTTGGGGTGATCACTGCACCTTTTCCTTTCTCCAGGTGCAGAGCCCGTGCCTCACTTGGTTCCGTCTGCAAACAGCGCCCATCTCAGCTCGAATCCCCCTGCCCCTCTCACCCTGTGCAGCTCTTTGTGCGCTGAGCTCCGCACTCAGCACCAGCGGGTGCGGCTCCTCCTGAGGTGATGGGGGGAGGGGGCGGGGCCAAGGGCTGTTTTGAGGGGGCGGGGCTGAGGCGGCGAGCTGCGATTGGCCGGCCGGGCCGCAGCGGCCGTTCCCGCCTGAGCCTTGGGGCGGAGCCAGAGCGGGAGTGCGGGGGGCGGCCGGGCCAGGAGCCGCCCGCAGAGCGCCCGGAGAGCGGGCTTCGGGGACTCTGCCCGGGAACGAGCGGCAGGAGGAGAGGAGACGGCCCCAGCGGTACCGGGTGAGCTTCTGGCTGGAGCCTGGGAGCTGTTCCTCCCAGCGAGGGCTGTCGGGCACTGAACGGGCTGCCCAGGGCAGGGCTGGAGCCGCCATCCCTGGAGGGGTTTCCACAGGAGCTCCTGAGGGCCGTGGGCAGTGCCGGGGGTTTGTGCTTGGACTCCAGCACCTTCAAGGTGTTTGACACCCAAAGGGATTCTGTGGCACACTCAATTTTCACATTGCCATGGAGCCCGGAGGTCCCAGCGGGGTTTGGATCAGCGTGTTCTGGAACATTCTCAGTGGTCGGGTCTGTGTGCAGAGTGTGGTGGGAACGAGAAGAGAGGAGATGGAGAGAACAGTGGGGAGGTGGAGGAGCAGGAGTGGAGGTGAATACCAGAGAGAGCGAGTGTGTGCGGATCAGCAGTGATCACCCCAAACCTGCCCCGCAGACACGGCACCCAAAATCCTGCACCCCAAAATACTCTTCCCAAACCTGCACCCCAGATCCTGACCCCAAGCCCTGCACCAAAACCCTGCCCCTCAATCCTGCACCCCCAAATCCTCCACCCCTGATCCTGTCTTCCCAAACCCTGCACCCCAAATCCTGCACCCCCAAATTCGGCCCTACCAAACTCTGCACCCCTAAACCCTACAACTGAAACCTTGCACCCCCTAATCCTGCCCTCCCTACCTTCCTGAACCCCAAAACCTGCGCCCCAAACCTTGCATTCCCAAATCCTTCCGTCCTATACCCTCCACCCCTAAACCCTGCCCCCAAACCCTGCACCCCAAAGAATTCCCTCCCAAACCCTGCACCTCCAAATCCTGCACCTCAAAGGCCTGGAAACCCAAGCCCTTCAACCCCATCCCTGCAACACCAAATCCTGTACCCCAAACCCAGCACCCCAGAATCCTGCACCCCAAATCCTGCCTACCAAACCTTTCACTGCAAACCCCTGCACCCCAAGATTGTGCTGCCCTAAACACTGAACCCCCAAATCCTGCAGCCCCGGATCCTTGCCTGCCAAAACTCTGCATCTCCAAATCCTGCACCCCAAATCTCTCACCCCCACCACCCTGCACTCCCAACCCCTGCACCCCAAAACTCCACACCTCCAAATCCTGAACCCTGAAACCTCGCACCCCCAAATCCTGAGCCCCAGTCCTGTGCACCCCACACTCTGCAACCTTAAATTTCCCCCCAAGCCCCTGCACCCCAAACGCTGCACTCTTAGACCTGACTTCTAAACCCTGCACCCCCAAACAGTGCACCCCCAAATCCTGAAGCCCCAGATCCTTCCCTCCCATACTGTGCACCCCCAAATCCTGAACCCCCAGATCCTGAATTCCAGGATCTTGCACCCCCAGACCCTGCACCCCCAAATCAGACACACGAAAACTCTGCACCCCCAAATCTTGCACCTCTAAGCCTCCACCCCTTAACACTGCATCCCCAAATCTTTCACCCCAAAACCTCAACCCAGAACCCTGTACCCCAAAACCCTACACCTCCAAATCCTGAACCCTTAAACCCTGCACCCCCAGATCCTCCCCCCAAATGAATGAACCCCCAAAACCTACACCCCCAGATGCTGCTACCCCATACCCAGCACCCCAAACTCTGCACCCAGAAATCCTGCACTCTCATAACCCTGCACCTCAAACAATTCCCTCGACCCTGCACCCCCAGAACCTGTAACCCCAGTCGCTGCACCCCCAGGTCCTGTCCCCAAACTCTGCACTGCCAGATCCTGCCCCCCTAAACCCTTAAAGCCCAAATATTGTACCCTCAGATCCTTCCTCAACACCCTGCACCCCCAAATTCCCCACCGAAAACCTGCACCCCCAGATCCTGCACCACCAAGTTCTGTACCCTGAAACCCTGCACTGAAAATCCTGCCCCCTAACTCTGCACTTCCAAATCCTGCACCCCCAAATCCTGCATCCCTAAACCCTACACCCCCAAATCCTTCAACCCCCAAAGCCAATGCACTGCCAAACCCTGGACCCCCAGATACTGCACCCCAGAACCCTGCACGCTGAAATCCTGCACCCCCAAACCCTGCAGGCCAGAACCCTATACCCGATATCCTGCCGCCCCACAACTTGCACCCCCCAAACCTGCAACCCCAAATACTGCACCCCAAATCCTGCATCTTGAAACCCTGCACCCCTAAATCCTTCCTCCCAAGCCATGATTCCCCAAAACCTGTAATACCAAATCCTGCACCCCTAAATTCAGCCCTACCATACTTTGCACCCCTGTAATTCAGCCCTACCAAACTTTGCACCCCTAAACCCTGAAATCTTACACCCCCTGATCCTGCCCTCCCAAATCCTGAGCCCTGCACCCCCAAAGCCTGCATTCCCAAACGCAGCACCCCCAGGTCCTGAACACCCAAACACTGCACCCCCAAATTAGGCAGCCCCAAACCCAGCACCCCAAAATCCTCCATTCACAAACTCTGCATCCCCCAAACCTGGACCCCCACATGTGCACCCTCAAAATCATGCCCCCCTGAAACGCTGCACTTCAAAACCCTGCACCCCTAAATCCTTCCCCCAAAACCCTGCCCCCCCAAACCCTACACCCCAAGGTCCTTCCCCCACCTCCTGGAACCCCAAACCCTGCACCCCAAAGAATTCCCTCCCAAACCTTGCACCTCCAAATCCTGCACCTCAAAGGCCTGGAAACCCAAGCCCTTCAACCCCATCCCTGCAACACCAAATCCTGTACCCCAAACCCAGCACCCCAGAATCCTGCACCCCAAATCCTGCCCTACCAAACCTTTCACTGCAAACCCCTGCACCCCGAGGTTGTGCTGCCCTAAACACTGAACCCCCAAATCCTGCAGCCCCAGATCATTGCCTCCCAAAACTCTGCACCCCCACATCCTGCACCCCAAATCTCTCACCCCCAAATCCTCCCCCCACCACCCTGCAGCCTCAAATCCTTCACCCCCATCCCCTGCACCCCAAAACTCCACACCTCCAAATCTTGAACCCTGAAAACTCGCACCCCCAAATCCTGAGCCCCAGTCCTGTGCACCCCACACTCTGCAGCCTTAAATTTCCCCCCAAGCCCCTGCACCCCAAACGCTGCACTCTTAGACCTGACTTCTAAACCCTGCACCCCCAAACAGTGCACCCCCAAATCCTGCACCCCTAATCCTCCACCCTTTTAACACTGCACCCCCAAAACCTGAACCACCAAATCTTTCACCCCCAAAACCTCCCTCCTCCAAACCCTGCACTTCAAAATGCTGCACCCCCAAATCCTTCTCCCCAACACCCTGCACCCCCAGATCCTGACCCCAAAACCCTGCACCCCAAATCCTGTACCCCAAAGCCCTGCACTCTGAAATCATACATGCCCAGAACGTGCACCCTAAACTGTGCACCCCAAAATCCTAAACCCCTTAACCCTGCACCCCCAAATCCTCCAGACCCATGTGCCGAACCCAGCACCCCAAAATCTACCCCCCAAAACCTACATCCCCAAATCCTGCACCCCCAGGTCCTGAACAGCCAAAATATGCACCCCCAATTCTGCCTCCCCAAGACCTGCACCCCCAATTCTGCCTCCACAAGACCTTCACCCCCAGTCCCTGCTCCACTAAATCCTACACCCCAAACCCTGCACCCCCAACCTCCTGTACCCCAAATCCTGCCCCCACAAGTTGCACCCCAAAACCCTGCTACCCCACATCTTGTAGCCCCAGATCCTTCCCCCAACACCCTGCAATCCCAAACCCTGCACCCCCAATTCTGGCGCTAAACCCTGCACCCCCAGAACCCTGCACCACTGAACCTTGCACCCTGAAACCCTGCTCCCCCAATCCCCCCCCCCAAAACTCTGCACCCCAAAATCCTATACCCAAAACTCTGCACCCCACAAGTTGCACCCCATATCCCTGCACCCCCAAATCCCTGCACCCCCAAATCCTCCAACCCCCAAGTCCTGCACCCCTAGGTGCTGAACACCTGAACCCCTCACTCCAGACCCCTCACCTCAAGGCCCTGCACCCCCAAATCCTGCCTCTAAACGCTGAACTACAAGGTTCTGTACCCTAACAGCCTGCTCACCCAGATCCTGCACCCCAGAACCCTGCACCCCCATATTCGGATCCCTACAGCCTGCACCCCCAGCTCCTGCACCCCCAAAACCTGTACCCCTAAATCCTGCACCCTTCAACCCTGCAGCCCACAACGCTGCACCCCCAACCTCTGCAGCCCCAGTTCCTTAACGTGTGAAACCTGCGCCCCCAAGTCCTGCACCTCAAAACCTTACACCCGGAATCCTGCCCCCCAAACCATGCACCCCATAATCAAGGCCCCTCAAACTTGCACTCAAAAGTCCGCACCAAGAAACCCTCCCCGCCCAGTTCCTAAAGACATGGAACCTGCACCCCCAAATCCCGCACCCCAAAACCCTGCAGCCCAGTACCCCAGACCACCAAATCTTGCACCTCCAAATCCTGCCCCCTTTAGCCCTGCACTTCAAACCCTGCACCCCAAATCCTGCAACCAACCCTGTACCCCCAAATCCTGCAACCAGCCCTTGTACCCCTAAATCCTTGACCTCCACATCCCGAATCTCCAAACGCATCAACCCCAAAACCCTACACCCCCAATCCCTGCACCCCCAAATCATTGTCCTTCAAATCCCACACCCAAAGCTCATACACCCCAAGATCTTGCACCCCCACACACTGCACCCCAAATCCTGCACCCCTAAATTCTCCAGCCCCATGTCCCAAACCCCCAAACCCTGCACCCTCAAGTCTTGCACCCTAATTCTGCCTCCCCAAGACCTGCACCCCCAAACCCTGCACCACTAAACCCTGCACCCCCAAACCCTGTACCCCAAATCCTGACCCCCACAAGTTGCACTCTAAAAACCTGCACCCCAAATCCTGTCCTACCCAACCCTTCACACCAAACCCCTTCACCCCAAGATCCTGCTGCCCTAAACCCTGCACCCCAAAATCATCCCTCCCAACCCTGCCCCCCAAACCCTGTCCCCCTAAAGCCTGACCCCGAAACCCTGCTTCCCAAAACCCTGCTACCCCCAATCTTGCATCCCCCAACTCTGCACCCCCAGATCCTGCTGCTCCAAACCCTGCACCCCCAAATCCTCCAGCCCCACGTCCCGATCTCCCAAACCCTGCACCCCACAACCCTGCACCTCACAACCCCTTCACCCCCAAATCCTGCACCCCCAGCCCTACCCAATAAAATTTCCACCCCCAAATCCTGCCCTACCAAGCCCTCCACCCCAAACCCCTGCACCCCAAGATCCTGCTCTCCTATACCCTGCACCCCCATATCCTCCTTCCCCAAACCCTGCACCCCAAAACACTGCACTCCAAACCACTGCACCCCTAAATCCTGCAACCCCAAATCCTGGCCCCCAAACCCGGCACTCCAAACTCCTGCACCCAAATATCCTACTGCCCTAAACCCTGAACCTCCAAATCCTGCACCCCTGGAACCTGCAACCCCAGACTCTGCAGCCACAAATCAGGCCCCGCAAAATCCTTGCACCCCCAAATCCTGCACCACCTAATCCTCCAACCCCCTAACACAACCGCCTAAACCCTTCTCCCCAGGGTCCATTGTGACACCCTGGGGATCCCCCTTGTCCCCAGGGCCCATTGTGAAACCATGGGGGACCCCCTTCTCACTGAGGACCCATTGTGACACCATGGGGACCTCCCCTTGTCCTCAGGGCCCATTGTGACATCCTGGGGACTCCCCTTTGTCCCCAGGGCCAATTGTGACATCCCAGGACCCCCCTTTGTCCCCAGGGCCCATTGTGACAGGGTGGAGATCCCCCTTGTCCCCAGGCCTGTTGTGATATCCCAGGACTCCCCATTGTCCCCAGGGCCCATTGTGACACCTTGGGGACCCCCCTTGTCCTAAGGGCCCATTGTGACATCCTGGGGATCCCCTTTGTCCCCAGGGCCCATTGTGGCACCATGGGGACCCCCTTTGTCCCCCGGGCCAATTGTGACATCCCAGGACCCCCCTTTGCCCCAGGGCACATTGTGACAGGGTGGAGATCCCCCTTGTCCCCAGGCCTGTTGTGATGTCCCAGGACTCCCCATTGTCCCCAGGGCCCATTGTGACACCTTGGGGACCCCCCTTGTCCTAAGGACCCATTGTGACATCCTGGGGACCCCCTTGTCCCCAGGACCCATTGTGACATCTTGGGGACCGCCCCTTGTCCCCAGGGCCCATAGTGAAGTCCCAGGACCCCCTTTGCCCCCAGGACCCATTGTGACATCTTGGGGACCGCCCCTTGTCCCCAGGGCCCATAGTGAAGTCCCAGGACCCCCTTTGTCCCCAGGGCCCATTGTGACATCCTGGGGACCCCCCTTGTCACTGGGGACCCATTGTAACACTATGGGGACCCCCCCTTGTCCCCAGAGCCCATTGTGACATCCTGGGGACCCCCTTTTTCCCCAGGACCCATTGTGGCACCATTGGGACCCCCTTTGTCACTGGGGCCCATTGTGACGTCCTGGGGACCCCCTTTGTCCCCAGGGCCCATTGTGACATCCCCGGATCCCCCATTTTCCCCAGAGCCCATTGTGACATCCTGGGGACCCCCATTGTCCACAGGGCCCATTGTGACATTCAGGGGACAGCCTTTGTCCCTAGGGCCCATTGTGACACCGTCGGGACCCCCGTTGTCCCCAGGGCCCATTGTGACATCCCAGGACCCCTCATTGTCTCCAGGGCCCATTGTGACATACTGGGGACTCCCCTTTGTCCCCAGTGCCCATTGTGACACCGTGGGGACCCCCTTTGTCCCCAGGGCCCATTGTGGCATCTAAGGACCCCCCAATTGTGCCCAGGGTTCATTGTAACATATCAGGACGTCCCATTGTCCCCAGGGCCCATTGTGATGTCCCAGGACCCCCCGTCATCCCCAGAGCCCATTGTGACATCCTGGGGAACCCGTTGTCCCCAGGGCCCATTGTGACGTCCCAGGACCCCCCTTTGTCCCCAGGGTCCATTGTGAAATCCTGGGGACCCCTCTTTGTCCCCAGGGCCCACTGTGAGATCCTGGGGACCCCCTTGTCCCCAGGGCCCATTTTGAAACAGTGGGTATCCCCCTTGTCCCCAGGGCCCATTGTGACATCCTGAGGACCCCCTTTGTCCCCAGGGCCCATTGTGACACCGTGGGGACCCCCTTTGTCCCCAGGGCCCATTGTGACAACCTGGGGACCCCCTTTGTCCTCAGGGCCCATTGTGACACTGTGGGGACCCCCTTGTTCCCCAGGGCCCATTGTGACAACCTGGGGACCCCCTTTGTCCCCAGGGCCCATTGTGACATCCCAGGACCCCCTTTGTCCCCAGCCCCATTGTGACATCCAAGGGACCCCCCTTTGTCCCTAGGGACCATTGTGACATTCCAGGACCCCCCATTGTCCCCAGAGCCCATTGTGATATCCAGGGCACCATCCTTGATCCGCAGGGCCCATTGTGACGTCCCAGGACCCCCCTTTGTCCCCAGGGCCCATTGTGACATCCCAGGACCCCACTTTATACTGAAGGCCCATTGTGACATCCTGGGGACCCCCTTTGTCCCCAGGGCCCATTGTGACATTCGGGGGACAGCCTTTGTCCCAAGGGCCCATTGTGACACCTTTGGAATCCCCGTTGTCCCCACAGCCCATTGTGACATCCTGGGAACCCCCTTTGTGCCCAGGGCCCATTGTGACATTTCAGGACCCCACTTTGTCCCCAGGGCCCATTGTGACATCCTGGAGACGCCCTTTGTCCCCAGAGCCCGTTGTGACATCTAAGGACCCCCCAATTGTGCCCAGGGCTCATTGTGACATCCCAGGACCCCCCATTGTCCCCAGGGCCCATTGTGACGTCCCAGGCCCCCCCTTTGTCCCCAGGGTCCATTGTGAGATCCTGGGGACCCCCCTTTGTCCCTAGGGCCCGTTGTGACATCCTGGGGACCTCGTTTGTCACTAGGGTCCATTGTGGCACCATGGGGATGCCCTTTGTCCCCAGGACCCATTGTGACATCCTGGGCACCCCCTTTGTCCCCAGGGCCTATTGTGACAGGGTGGGGACTCCCTTTGTCCCTAGGGCCCATTGTGACATCCTGGGGACCTCGTTTGTCCCCAGGGTCCATTGTGGCACCATGCGGACCCCCTTTGTCCCCAGGGCCCATTGTGACATCCTGGGGACCCCCCTTTGTCCCCAAGGCCCATTGTGATAGGGTGGGGAACCCCTTTGTCTCCAGGGCACATTGTGCCATCCTGGGGACCCCACTTTGTTCCCAGGACCCATTGTGATGTCCACAATGGCCCCGTTGTCCCAAGGGGTCATTGTGACATCCTGGGGACCTCCTTTGTCCCCAGGGCCCATTGTGACATCCCAGGACCCTCCATTTTTCCAAGAGCCCATTGTGACATCCTGGCGACCCCGCTTTTTCCTCAGGGCCCATTATGGCACCATGGGGAGCCCCTCTGTCTCCAGGGCCCATTGTGACATTTAGGGGACTCCTCTTTGTCCCCAGGGCCCATTGTGACATCCCAGGATCCCCCAATTGTCCCCAGGGCCCATTGTGATATCATCGGGACCCCCCTTTGTCCCCAGGGCCCATTGTGACACCGTGGGTACCCTGCTTGTCCCCAGGGCCCATTGTGACTTCCTGGGGACCCCCTTTGTCCCCAGGCCCCATTTTGGCACCATAGGGACGCCCTTTGTCACTGGGGCCCATTGTGACATCCCAGGACACCCCTTGTCTCCAGGGCCCATTGTGATATTCAGGGAACTGCTATTTGTCCCCAGGGTCCATTGTGACATCCCAGGACACCCCCTTGTCCCCAGGGCCCTTTGTGACATCTCAGGACCCTCCAATTGTTTCCAGGGCTTATTGTGACATCCTGGGGACCCCCCTTTGTCCCCAGGGCCCATTGTGACATTCAGGGGACCCCTCTTTGTCCCCAGGGCCTATTGTGACATCCTGGGGACCCCCCTTTGTCCCCAAGGCCCATTGTGATAGGGTGGGGAACCCCTTTGTCTCCAGGGCACATTGTGACATCTCAGGACCCCCCAATTGTTTCCAGGGCTTATTGTGACATCCTGGGGACCCCTCTTTGTCCCCAGGGCCCATTGTGACATCCTGGGCTGCCCCGTATGTCACCAGGGCCCATTTTGACACCGTGGGGACCCCCTGTTGTCCTCAGGGCCCATTGTGACATCCCAGGACCCCCAATTGTCCCCAGGGCCCATTGTGACACCATGGGGAACCCTCTTGTCACTGGGGACGCATTGTGACACAATGGGGACCCCACCTTTGTCTCAAGTGCCCATTGTGACATCCTGGGGACCCCCTTTATCCCCAGGACCCATTGTGACGTCCCAGGACCCCATTTGTCCCCAGGGCCCATTGTGACATCCCAGGGCCCCACTTTGTCCCCAGGGCCCATTGTTACAGGGTGGGACCCCCCTTGTCCCCAGGGCCCATTGTGACATCCTGGTGACTCCCTTTGTCCCCAGGGCCCATTGTGGCACCATGGGGACCCTCTTTGTCACTGGGGCCCATTGTGACATCCCAGGACCCCACTTTGTCTTAGAAGGTCACTAATCGGACTACTGGTACATCCTGACTCTGCTTTCTCAATAAACATTGAAGAACACCTGGGGTTTGTTTGCTCCAAGGGAAAACTTCCCTCCCACGGTTCCTGGTTCCCGGTCCTGTTTCCCGGTCCGATTTGGCTTCGCTATCAGAACAACTGCTGCCTCCACAGCCGCGCTCAAAGTCCCCGTTGTGACACCGGGATGGCGGGAGAAGGGGGGTGGCGGGGGCGGCAGCGGCGGCTCATCCGGCGGCAGCGGCGGCGATTGGGGGGGGGCAGTCGGGGCTGGGCGGACAAGCGGCGGCTCCTGCGGCTCCTCAGGCAGCGACAGCAGCAGCGATCGGGGGGACGTGGGGGGGCGGAAAAGCGGCGGCTGCTGCGGCTCCTCAGGCAGCGACAGCAGCAGCGATCGGGGGGACGTGGGGGGGCGGACAAGCGGCGGCTGCTGCGGCTCCTCAGGCAGCGACAGCAGCAGCGATCGGGGGGACGTGGGGGGGCGGACAAGCGGCGGCTGCTGCGGCTCCTCAGGCAGCGACAGCAGCAGCGATCGGGGGGACGTGGGGGGGCGGACAAGCGGCGGCTCCTGCGGCTCCTCAGGCAGCGACAGCAGCAGCGATCGGGGGGACGTGGGGGGGCGGACAAGCGGCGGCTCCTGCGGCTCCTCAGGCAGCGACAGCAGCAGCGATCGGGGGGACGTGGGGGGGCGGACAAGCAGCGGCTCCTCCGGCCGCGGCCAGGACGTGGCTTCGCCGGCACCGGGACCCGAGACCGCGCGCTGTGGGGCTGAGGGGCGGGTGTGGGGCCGGGGGGCTCCGGGGGTCCGAATAGTGACCTTCTAAGACAAAGTGGGGTCCTGGGATGTCACAATGGGCCCCAGTGACAAAGAGGGTCCCCATGGTGCCACAATGGGCCCTGGGAACAAAGAGGGGTCCCCTGAATGTCACAATGGTCCCTGGGGACAAGGGGGGTCCCACCCTGTAGTAATGGGCCCTGGGGACAAACTGGGGTCCTGGGATGTCACAATGGGCCCTGGGGACAAACGGGGTGCCAAGGATGTCATAATGGGCCCAGGGGACAAAGAGGAGTCCCCAGGATGTCACATTAGGCCCTGGGGGAAAGAGGGGTCCCCAGGATGTCACAATGGCCTCTGGGGACTATGAGGGGTCCTGGGACGTCACAATGGGTCCTGGGGATAAAGGAGGTCCCCAGGATGTCACAATAGACCCTGGGGACAAGGGGGGTCTCCAGGATGTCACAATGGGCACCTGAGACAAAGGGGTCGTCCCCATTGTGTCACAATGCATCCCCAGTGACAAGGGGGTTCCCCATGGTGTCACAATGGGCCTTGGGGACAATTGGGGGTCCTGGGATGTCACTATGGGCCCTGGGGACAAAGGGAGGTTGCCAGGATGTCACAATGGGCCCTGGGGACAATGAGGGGTTCTGGGACGGCACAATGGGCCCTGGGCACAACTGGGGGGTCCTTAGATGGGGGGTCCTTATGTGGGGGGTGATGGTTAAAGTGTAAGTATGGAGAAGCTTGGCAGATTGATTATATTACACTTCCACAAACACGTCAAGGTAAGCGTTATGTACTTACAATGGTGGAAGCAACCACTGGATGGTTGGAAACATCTGCCGTACCTCATGCTACAGCCCGAAATACCATCTTGGGCCTTGAGAAGCAAGTGCTTTGGCGGCACGGTACGCCAGAAAGAATTGAATCAGACTATGGTACTCATTTCAAAAACAGTATTATAGATAATTGGGCCAAAGAACATGGTATTGAGTGGGTGTATCATATTCCATATCATGCACCAGCCTCTGGGAAAATTGAAAGGTGCAATGGTTTGTTAAAAACTACACTAAAGGCACTGGGTGGTGGAACCTTTAAAAACTGGGATTCACATTTAGCAAAAGCCACTTGGTTGGGCAACACTAGGGGATCAACCAATCGAGCCGGGCCTGCCCAATCAGAAATTCTATGGACTGTAGAAGGAGATAAAGTCCCTGTAGTACACATGAAAAATATGTTAGGATAGGCAGTCTGGGTTCCTCCTGCATCGGGCACAGGCAAAGCCCATTCGTGGGATTGTTTTTGCCCAGGGACCTGGCAGCACCTGGTGGGTGATGCTTAAGGATGGAGAAGTTCGGTGTGTACCTCAAGGGGATTTGATTTTAGGTGAAAATACTCAATACTGAACTGCATGATGTGAATTGCCGCACTAACAATGTTTAATAAGTGTCTTTCAGATCAAGACAATGGTGATGAAACCAGCGCTGGCTTCTTCGAGTGGCGCCCGACACCTTCTTGGAAGTTGGTGTCCTTAACCCACCAACAGGGGTCATGAGATGCACTTGGACCATTTTCCCTGCCCTGGGAGACTGTGGTGACAAAATGAACTTAATGAACTTTTCAAAGGATGGTCCACTGATTAATTACTCCTGTGTATATATGTACATATGTACATATGTATATATATATATATATAGTAGTAGTGATTAATTAGATTGTATTGATAGATTGTATTGATAAGGTTTAAGTATTCAGTGAATGTCATATTATAAGGGGTGGAATGTCCTGGTTTTGTTAAAAACAAGTTTCTCTTTTAGTGAATTTGCCTGTCAGCTAAAGTCTTCATATTAGCTGCATTTTCCTGGAGAACCCGACACATGTTTTGGTTAAACCTAGCAAGGGAATGCAAACTTATTGATAAGCACGGATGGACATCTCGCGAGAGGGGCAACGAGAAACTGGTGATCGAGAGACTGACCAACGGTGTATAACATTCCATTCACGTGAATACTTCATATAAAAGTGGGAGATCACGAGGATCTCAGCCCTTTGCCCTTTTTCCCTTTTTTCCTCATGGCTGACATTAGGAGAGGACCTTGCTGGTCGTCCCTGCGAACTGAGGCCTAGTGAGAGACTGAATCCAGCTCCGGTTGGCTACAGAGTCTAATCCAGGACTTTGGGTGCTGGCTCTGCAGTTGCTGAGACTTACAAGATTGGTTTTGTATATTTTGTATTATTTTCTCTATTCTTATTAGTAGCATTAGTAAAACATCTTTAACTTTTCCAACTCTCTTCTCTCTGTCCTTCTTTCCCTCCCGATCGCCTGTCCTGAGTGGGAAGGGGGGAGAGGGAGGGGCAAAAGGGGGAAGTGGGGGGGAGAGGAGGTTAACAATACATCTGCCAGGGTTTGATTGTCACCCCGCAATCCTAACCCTCGACAGATAATTGGCGCCCAACGTGGGGCAAGAGAAGGGGGTAAATTTGGAGATTTTTGGCTTTTCTACTGCTCTGACGTACCTTCCAATTTTCTTGGCACGGTGCCAACTCATAGAGTTGTGATACTCGCGCGTGGGTTTGCTTTGGATATTATTTAGTGGTATTAAGGCAAAGTGAATTACATTGATTTAAAGATGTTATGGCAAAAGTTGTATCACAGTATCACAGTATGTTTGGGATTGGAAGGGACCTCAAAAGATCATCTAGTCCAATCCCCCTGCTGGAGCAGGAACACCTAGGTGAGGTCGCACAGGAATGTGTCCAGGCGGGTTTGAATGTCTCCAGGGAAGGAGACTCCACAACCCCCCTGGGCAGCCTGTTCCAGTGCTCTGTTACCCTCACTGAGAAGAAGTTATTTCTCAAATTTAAGTGGAACCTCTTGTGTTCCAGCTTGATCCCATTGCCCCTTGTCCTATCATTGTTTGCCACTGAGAAGAGCCTGACTCCGTCCTCGTGGCACTCACCCTTTATATATTTATAAACATTAATAAGGTCACCCCTCAGTCTCCTCCAAACTAAAGAGCCCCAGCTCCCTCAGCCTTTCTTCATAAGGGAGATGCTCCACTCCCTTAATCATCTTTGTTGCCCTACGCTGGACCCTCTCCAGCAGTTCCCTGTCTTTCTGGAACTGAGGGGCCCAGAACTGGACACAATATTCCAGATGGGGTCTCACCAGGGTGGAGTAGAGGGGAAGGAGGACCTCTCTCGATCTGCTGACCACCCCCCTTGTAATACACCCAAGGATGCCATTGGCCTTCCTGGCCACAAGGGCCCAGTGCTGGCTCATGGTCATCCTGTTGTCCACCAGGACCCCCAGGTCCCTTTCCCCTACACTGCTCTCTAATAGGTCATGCCCCAACCTATACTGGAACTTGGGATTGTTCCTGCCCAGATGCAGGACTCTACACTTTCCCTTGTTAAATTCCATCAGGTTATCCCCCGCCCAACTCTCCAGCCTGTCCAGGTCCCGCTGGATGGCGGCACAGCCTTCTGGTGTGTCAGCCACTCCTCCCAGCTTAGTGTCATCAGCAAACTTGCTGATAGTACACTCAATTCCCTCCTCTAAATCGTTAATGGATATATTGAATAACATTGGCCCCAGTACTGACCCCTGAGGCACTCCACTAGATACTGGCCTCCAACTGGACTCCGCACCATTGACCACCACTCTCTGGCTTCTCTCATTAAGCCAGTTTGCAACCCACCTCACTACTCTATTGTCGAGACCACACCTCCTCAATTTAGCTGTGAGGATGCTGTGAGGGACTGTGTCAAAGGCTTTACTGAAGTCAAGGTAGACCACATCCACCGCTCTGCCATCATCCATCCACCTTGGTACATTCTCATAAAAGGCTATGAGGTTGGTCAAGCATGACTTACCCTTGGTAAAGCCATGCTGACTGCCCCTAATGACCCTCTTATCCCTGATGTGCCTTGAGATGGCACCAAGGATAAGCTGTTCCATTACTTTCCCAGGGACAGAGGTGAGGCTGACCGGTCTATAATTACCCAGGTCCTCCTTCTTGCCCTTTTTAAAGACTGGAGTGACATTTGCTTTCCTCCAATCCTCGGGCACCTCTCCCGTTTCCCAAGACTTGGCAAAAATGATGGATAGCGGTCTAGCAATGACTTCAGCCAGCTCCCTCAGCACCCGCGGATGCATCCCATCTGGACCCATGGATTTATGGATGTCCAGACTACTTAATTGTTCCCTAACCCAGTCCTCATCGACTAAAGCAAACTCCTCCATTAACCTGGCTTCATCCGGGGTCTCAGGGGTACAGGGTTCCCCAGGACAGCCTCCAGCAGAGTAGACAGAGACAAAGGCGGCATTCAGCAATTCTGCCTTCTCTGTGTCTTCTGCCACCAGGGCACCCACCTCATTCATCAGTGGGCCTACATTGCCTCTGGTATTACTTTTATCTGCTATGTATTTGAAAAAGTTCTTCTTGCTGTCCTTGACCCCTCTCGCCAGCTGTAATTCTAAGGAGGCCTTGGCTACCCTAGCTGCCTTCCTGCATCCTCTATCAGCAGCCTTATATTCCTCCCAAGTGGCCAGTCCCTGCTTCCATGACCTGTAAACTCGCCTCTTCTGCTTGAGCATACCCAACAGATCCCTATTCAACCACGCAGGCCTTCTGACTCCCTTCCTCGACTTCCTACGTGTGGGGATGCTCTGATCCTGAGCATGGAAGAAGCAATCTCTGAATGCAATCCAGCTCTCTTGGGCCCCTTTTCCTTCAAGCAGTCTTGCCCATGGGATTTCCCCCAGCAATTGCTTGAAAAGGCCGAAATTAGCCCTGCCAAAGTCCAGGGTTGCAATTCTACTTGCTATTCTGTTCCTGCCACACGAGATGCTGAACTCCACCATCTCGTGGTCACTGCAACCCAGGCAGCCCTCGACCTTTACTGCTTCGACCAGACCCTCTTTGTTAGTGAGGATGAGATCCAGCAGTGTACCTCTCCTGGTGGGCTCCTCCACCATCTGCATGAGGAAGTTATCATCAATGCACTGGAGGAACCTCCTGGACTGTGGCTGGCTGGCTGAATGGTCCTTCCAGCAAACATCAGGGAAGTTAAAATCACCCACAACAACCAGGGCCTGTGACTGTGAGGCCACTCTCAGCTGCGCATAGAAGGCCTCATCAACTTCCTCAGTCTGATCTGGTGGCCTGTAATAGACACCTACAACAGTATCACCCCTGCCAGCCTGTCCCTTGATCCTGACCCATACACTCTCAACTCGTTCCTCATCCGCTCCTGGGCAGAATTTAGTACATTGCAGTTGCTCTCTCACATAGAGAACAACTCCACCACCACGCCTGGCTGGCCTGTCTTTCCTGAAAAGGGCGTAGGCATCCATGACCACATTCCAGTCATGTGAACTGTCCCACCACGTTTCTGTAATTGCCACCAGATCATAATCTCCCGACCGAACAGAGGATTCTAACTCCTCCTGCTTATTCCCCATGCTGCGCGCATTGGTGTACAGGCATTTCAGGGAGGGAGCAGAGCACACCAATTTCTCCCTAGGGGCACAGGAGGCCACCCGGTCCTCATCTGTTTTAGAATGCTGCCCCACTGGGGCAAGCCCAACTACAAACCCATCCCCCTTCGAGCCTAGTTTAAAGCTCTCCAAATGAGCCCAGCTAATTCCTGCCCCAGCATCCTTTTGCCTCTGCGAGATAAGCCTTTCCCGCGTAACACTGTCCGGACTGGAGTCTTAAAAAACCACCCACCTGATGACATCATTTCAAGAGCAACAGCAGCAATTTGCAGAATTCAGCTTCTTTGGGGAACTGAGAAATTGCTGAGCTGACACCAAGTCCTGCTGTGTCCCTGTCACCCGCAGAGTGCCCGCACCCTCACCACGGTAGCGGGCATTGTGACAAAGGTTCTATGTCAGCTGGGTGTGGCAGCCGAGCGCCCCCTAGGGGAGGGGGAGCCTGTCAGCCCCGGGCCTATCACTGCCTGCTGTCCCCCCTGTCAGCAGCGAGGCCTCTGAAAAGTTTCCAAAACATCCCCAGACTTGGGTCCAGCGTGGCCAAAAGTCTCCAAGAGACAAGTCGGAAAGAAGGATATGGAACAAAGGGAGAAAGCGAAGGGAGCAAGCCAAAGGGAGGGAAGAGGAAAATCTAGTGCCGGGCTGCAGGACTGAAATGGAGGAATGGAAAGACAAAAGCCAGGAAGCAGGAGAGTTTGAGAAAAGGAGAGAAAAAAGAAGAGACATGCAGCCAGACGAGGGCTTAGTGAGAGAGGCTGGGACAGAGAACAGGATGAGAAGGAAATATGGCAAGGCAAAATACGCCAAAGGACGTTTCGTTGCTTTATATTTTCTACCACATTCATCTGGAGACGAGGAGGAAAGCCATCAGACCTGATGGATTAGGCCCAATCAAAAACCCCGGCTACTTGAGACACTTAGACTAAGCCTAAAATGCAAAGATCTCTCCATAAGGATGGGTTTTATACTCTACTTCCACAATCTGCTGGCACTACAAAAGAATAAGTGGCAGATTTACTTAGGCTGAGTCACGGTGCTTTGCTCCTAAGACCATGCATACCATGGGAATATTTCATCATTTCTGCTCTGGTTTTCAGTGTATTACACCAAAACACCCACCTGATGACGTCATTTCAAGAGCAACAGCAGCAATTTGCAGGATTCAGCTTCTTTGGGGAACTCAGAAATTGCTGAGCTGACACCAAGTCCTGCTGTGTCCCTGTCACCCGCAGAGTGCCCGCATCCTCACCACGGTAGCGGGCATTGTGACAAAGGTTCTATGTCAGCTGGCTGTGGCAGCCGAGCGCCCCCTAGGGGAGGGGGAGCCTGTCAGCCCCGGGCCTGTCACTGCCTGATGTCCCCCCTGTCACCAGCGAGGCCTTTGGAAAGTTTCCAAAACATCCCCAGACTTGGGTCCAGCGTGGCCAAAAGTCTCCAAGAGACAAGTCGGAAAGAAGGATATGGAACAAAGGGAGAAAGCGAAGGGAGCAAGCCAAAGGGAGGGAAGAGGAAAATCTAGTGCCGGGCTGCAGGACTGAAATGGAGGAATGGAAAGACAAAAGCCAGGAAGCAGGAGAGTTTGAGAAAAGGAGAGAGGAAAGAAGAGACATGCAGCCACACGAGGGGTTAGTGAGAGAGGCTGGGACAGAGAACAGGATGAGAAGGAAATAAGGCAAGGCAAGGCTGGGCCAAAGGACGTTTCCTTGCTTTATATTTTCTACCACATTCATCTGGAGACGAGGAGGAAAGCCATCAGACCTGATGGATTAGGCCCAATCAAAAACCCCGGCTACTTAGAGATACTTAGACTAAGCCTAAAATGCAAAGATCTCTCCATAAGGATGGATTTTATACTCTACTTCCACAATCTGCTGGCAGTACAAAAGAATAAGCGGCAGATCTACTTAGGCTGAGTCACGGTGCTTTGCTCCTAAGACCATGCATACCATGGGAATATTTCAGCATTTCTGCTCTGGTTTTCAGTGTATTACACCAAAACACCCACCTGATGACATCATGTCAAGAGCAACAGCAGCAATTTGCAGAATTCAGCTTCTTTGGGGAATTCAGAAATTGCTGAGCTGACACCAAGTCCTGCTGTGTCCCTGTCACCCGCAGAGTGCCCGCATCCTCACCACGGTAGCGGGCATTGTGACAAAGGTTCTATGTCAGCTGGGTGTGGCAGCCGAGCGCCCCCTAGGGGAGGGGGAGCCTGTCAGCCCCGGGCCTGTCACTGCCTGCTGTCTCCCCCCTTAGCAGCGAGGCCTCTGAAAACTTTCCAAAACATCCCCAGACTTGGGTCCAGCGTGGCCAAAAGTCTCCAAGAGACAAGTCGGAAAGAAGGATATGGAGCAAAGGGAGAAAGCGAAGGGAGCAAGCCAAAGGGAGGGAAGAGGAAAATCTAGTGCTGGGCTGCAGGACTGAAATGGAGGAATGGAAAGACAAAAGCCAGGAAGCAGGAGAGTTTGAGAAAAGGAGAGAGGAAAGAAGAGACATGCAGCCAGACGAGGGGTTAGTGAGAAAGGCTGGCACAGAGAACAGGATGAGAAGGAAATAAGGCAAGACAAAATACGCCAAAGGACGTTTCCTTGCTTTATATTTTCTAACACATTCATCTGGAGACGAGGAGGAAAGCCATCAGACCTGATGGATTAGGCCCAATCAAAAACCCCGGCTACTTGAGACACTTAGACTAAGCCTAAAATGCAAAGATCTCTCCATAAGGATGGGTTCTATACTCTACTTCCACAATCTGCTGGCAGTACAAAAGAATAAGCGGCAGATCTCCTTAGGCTGAGTCACGGTGCTTTGCTCCTAAGACCATGCATACCATGGGAATATTTCAGCATTTCTGCTCTGGTTTTCAGTGTATTACACCAAAACACCCACCTGATGACGTCATTTCAAGAGCAACAGCAGCAACTTGCAGAATTCAGCTTCTTTGGGGAACTGAGAACTTGCTGAGCTGACACCAAGTCCTGCTGTGTCCCTGTCACCCGCAGAGTGCCCGCATCCTCACCACGGTAGCGGGCATTGTGACAAAGGTTCTATGTTAGCTGTTGCTCTTGCGTCCGTCAAGAGAGCTACAACGAAGCATGCCGAACGGAGAAAATAGCAGCAGCTCATCTGTTCACACCTTGTTTCTGCCGTGTGCTCGAACGCCAAGACGTTCGTGCTGCTGTGAGATGAAAGACGTCCTTCTGAAGATGTGGTTGCTCACACCGGTGCACTTGTTAGTGTATCCATTCAGTGCTGGGCTGCGGGGCATTCAGAAGTGGCTCTGTGGAGACGTCTGCATAGAGGCAGCTGTCAGAACACGCACACTCGATTGTTCACCAAAACATATGCAGACGCGTCCTTACCCTATAGATTTCGATGCACAGAGTTCCCTGTGTTCGCAAGAGACAAGGGAATCGAATCTGTACGCACAGAAGCAATACCGGACCGTTTCCCTCGGAGTGAACACGAAAGAGCCGTCTATACACTCGCAGACACGGGAACGTGCCTCAATGCTGTCACAGAGGCAGCAGCTTTTGCACAGATGCTCTGGTGATTCTGGCACTTTCCAGGCACACTCCTGAAAGTCGCGCACACTGCTGTTCACTCGCTAAACGACCTCTTCGGAAACACGTCTCCGGTCCATGTACCGCTCAGATTTCTTCTCGTGTAACTGTGAACTGTGCCAGCGCGGGGATTCCGTCTCTGTTGAGCAGATGTCAATCCTGCCTCGCTTTTGCTTTGTTGCCTCTACCAAGATGATTTCCTGTTTCTCTCTTCACTGGAGCAGGCAGACACAGCCAACACACAGCAAGTGTCAAGAGACACACTCCGTCCGCTGAGCTCAACGCTTGTGCAGATGCACGTGTGCGACAAAGTCAACACACGTGCTTGTGGAGAGAAAGAAAGGGACTCACAGGCGTGTGGAGCGACGGATAGAAAGAGTGGGCGCTAAGGAACACAGAGTTTCAGGCAGACTGTCTCCACACAAACAGGCACCTGTCTGCAGGTATCCTAGATCTTGATTCTTGAACTTGAGGAAACATGCGTCTGAGCAAAACTCCCAAACGCTTCCAGGAAAGACACAGGCTCTCCCACAAGCATACAAGTGTTTGCCCTCAGCTATAGATCAGGGACAAGCTTGTGAAGAGATGCCCTGATATTCTTTCGCCTTATGGCATCATGTGTTTCATTTCTCTTGGAAATCGATTGCTAAGTGTCTTTCCTCGGGCGACTGTGAAGCATTTGCCACCGGAGGAGAAGTAGCACGGAGCAGCATTCAGTACTGTCTACGTCACGGCCCCTTATAAGACAGCGGCACTGGCGCACACACACACACAGGAGACGGCAGCACTGGCGCACACACACACACACAGGAGACGGCAGCACTACTTAAAAACTTCAAGACGCTGGGAAGAAGTGCCAGTCCCTTAGACTGGAGTGGTACAGAGCACAGCTGCCGATGCAGCCCAGAACTACACCATAAAACACAACTGCGCAGAAACATCCAAAATGCAAAAACCATCCACGCTTTCAGCTGCTGATACAAGAAAACCAGGACCCGATTGGCGCTACACCAACTGGCACCGGCGTTCCGGATCCCGGGATGGCGCCCGGGATGCCTGTCGGGTCCCTCAAGCGCGACGAGACCCCGGGACCGTCTGACAGGCACAATGCAAGCCTCCCCACCTGCAATACAACACTGACACTAGGCTGGAGCTGCCCTGCCCGGGACACGCTGGCATCGCACTGTGAAGTTCCCTGGACCCTTCGCCTGCCCAAAAGGGACTGTTCCTGGATCACCCTTGCCCCAAAGAGAACTTTACCCCCCTCCCTGCAGTTCCCAACCCCTTCCCAGTCCCCCAGCCTCCACTTCTCTTTCAGAGGGCCAAGAGACTGAATCCATCTTCAACAGAGGAAAACACCACATGTGCTGATAGAGATCGTCCTGCATCACCAAGTTCCTCCTTGTCCTGGTTTTGTTGAAAAACAAGTTTCTCTTTTAGTGATTTTTTGCCTGTCAGCTAAAGCCTTCATATTAGCTGCATTTTCCTGGAGAACCCGACACATGTTTTGGTTAAACCTAGCAAGGGAATGCAAACTTATTGATAAGCACGGACGGACATCTCGTGAGAGGGGCAACGAGAAACTGATGACTGAGAGACTGACCAACCGTGTATAACATTCCATTCACGTGAATACTTCATATAAAAGTGGGAGATCACGAGGATCTCGGCCCCTTTTTTCCCTTTTTCCCTTTTTCCTCATGGCTGACATTAGGAGAGGACCTTGCTGGTCGTCCCTGCGAACTGAGGCCTAGTGAGAGACTGAATCCAGCTCCGGTTGGCTACAGAGTCTAATCCAGGACTTTGGGTGCCGGCTCTGCAGTTGCTGAGACTTAGAAGATTGGTTTTGTATATTTTGTATTATTTTCCCTATTCTTATTAGTAGCATTAGTAAAACATCTTTAACTTTTCCAACTCTCTTCTCTCTGTCCTTCTTTCCCTCCCGATCGCCTGTCCTGAGTGGGAAGGGGAGAGGGAGGGGCAAAAGGGGGAAGTGGGGGGGAAAGGAGGTTAACAATACATCTGCCAGGGTTTGATTGTCACCCCGCAATATTAACCCTTGACAGATAATTGGCACCCAACGTGGGGCAAGAGAAAGGGGTAAATTTGGAGATTTTTGGCTTTTCTACTGTTCTGACGTACCTTTCAATTTTCTTGGCACAGTGCCAACTCAGAGTTGTGATACTCGCGCGTGGGTTTGCTTTGGATATTATTTAGTGGTATTAAGGCAAAGTGAATTACATCGATTTAAAGATGTTACGGCAAAAGTTGTATCAGTTATTTTCTACATTGTGCTCGCTGATCCCATATCTGTGTTGGTGTTTCTTTCTGAATCGAAGTATTCATTATATAACAACAAGAAACTGGACAGCGGTCATGATGATACTGTGTGGTATGGCACTGGTTTATTTCACTATACTGCAGCCGCTAATGAATTTCTACTCGCTTCTGCTTTACCTTGAAAAACCTCCAGGAGAGATTAAAGAGCAGAATGGCTCTATATTTGCTAATTGGTCAAGCGAATCTTTAGAAAGGCTGACTAACAATACTTCTGTGTTTTCGCTAGGACAGTTTGCAAATGTTTTAGAGAACTTTGAATATCCTTGGAGCTTTGTAGAACTGTGATGGTGTTATCTGGTTTGCTGAATGTGTGTCAGTTTGTGTTACTGTTAAGAGAAATGAGGTTCAATAGGAGGTTTGCGTCTCTTTTTAGTCCTGAGATTTGCAGTGCGTCTTCAGAAGCTTTAGCAAAAAGCACTCCTAGCCGCTCGAGAAAAGGCAAAACAGCCAAAGCTGCTGCTGCAGCCACTGCCCCCCAACCGCAGCTTCAGAGGCTGAAGCTACAGCTCCTCCGCAGAGCTCCTCTGCCAAGGTCGCTGCAGATAACGTTACTTCTCCAGCCTCAAAGGCTAACAAGGCAGCCCCCCCGCCTTCACACACTGGGCACTGTTGCTGCTGTAACCACAGCAATCACTGTGACAGTCATTCAGACTCTGAAAATGAATCAAATGATGGTGAACCCATATCAGCATCAGTTGCTGGTTGTAAGAAAGTCACTAGAAAGACTACCTGTGCAGCAGGTGATGGCATAGGGCCAACATCAACCCAAGAGGCATCATCATCAGGACAGGGTGGAGATGAAGTGACCACCACTCGGTCCTTTTCTCCAGGTGAGCTGAGAGATCTGCGAAAAGACTTCAGTCGTCGTGAAGGCGAGAATATTTTAACCTGGCTGCTGCGATGCTGGGACAATGAGGCAGAAACAATTGAATTGGAAGGTGGTGAAGCCAGGCAACTGGGATCTCTGTCAAAAGATTCCACCATTGATAGGGCAATTTCAAGAGAGTCTAATGCCTCTACTCTCTGGACCCGACTCCTGGCAGCTATGAAAGTCAGATTTCCCTACAAGGAAGATTGTATATCCAAGTTAGGGAAATGGAATACTATGGAGAGAGGTATCCAATTCCTGAGAGAATTAGCTGTGCGAGAGATCATCTATCTAGGACCAAACAGCCAAGAGGGGACAGACCCAGATAGAATCAATTGTACAAAATCTATGTGGTGCAGATTTGTACAAAGTGCACCACCTGCATATGCTAAGTCATTGGCAGGAATGGTCTGGTCAGCTAGAGGTATACAAGAAATTAATGAAGTGATTGAGCAGCTCCGGTACTTTGAGGACAGCCTTGCTGGTTCTCTACAGGCTTGTATATCCGCTGTGGAGAAACTGTGTGAAAAATCTGATGACCGGTTTGAAAAGCTGTTGCAAGAAATCAAAGAGCTCAGAGAAGACTCGTACCGTTCACGACCTGCACAAACCTATGTTTCAGCTGTTAAGAGAAGGCGTTTCCAATCTCGAGAGAGAGGGCAGAGACAGCCCACAAAAAGAGGTTCACTGTGGTTCTTCCTACATGAGCAGGGAGAAAACATCAATAAGTGGCATGGAAGGCCTACCTCAACTTCAAGAACGAGTACGTGAGATAAAAGGAAAAACTCCTAGGAAAGTGGCTGCTCCAGTTTACAAAAGGAGCAGAAGAGATTCTGATGCTCTTGAAGGAACCTCTAATTCACACCCAGAGACTGTGCAAAACAGGAATTAGAGGTGCCCTGCCTCCAACCAGGTGGAGGAAAGGGATAACAGAGTTTATTGGACTGTAGAAATACTATGGCCTGGTACAACACAACCCCAGGAGTACAAAGCTTTAGTGGACACTGGTGCTCAGTGCACAATAATTCCTTCTAATTATAAAGGAACGCAATCCATCAATATTGTTGGAGTGACTGGGGGATCCCAGGAACTGACTGTTGCAGAGGCTGAAATGAGCCTAACTGGAAAAAACTGGCAAAAGCATCCCATTGTGACTGGTCCAGATGCTCCGTGCATCCTTGGTATAGACTACCTCAGGAGAGGGTATTTTAAGGACCCAAAAGGGTATAGGTGGGCATTTGGTATAGCAGCTGTGGACACTGTGAAAATTGAACAGCTGTCTGATTTGCCTGGTCTTCCAGATGACCCTTCTGTTGTAGGACTGCTGATGGTTGACGATCAGCAGGTGCCAATTGCTACCACGACGGTGCATCGCTGGCAATATCACACCAATCGAGACTCTTGGATTCCTATCCAGAAGCTGATTCGTCAATTGGAAAGCCAGGGTGTGATCAGTAAGACTCGCTCACCTTTTAACAGCCCAATCTGGCCAGTGCGTAAGTCTAATGACGAGTGGAGACTAACTGTAGACTATCGTTGCCTGAATTAAGTTACACCACCACTGAGTGCTGCTGTGCCTGACATGCTAGAACTGCAATTTGAACTGGAGTCAAAGGCAGCCAAGTGGTATGCTACAATTGACATTGCTAATGCATTTTTCTCTATTCCTGTAGCAGCAGAGTGCAGGCCGCAGTTTGCTTTCACCTGGAGGGGCATCCAGTATACATGGAATCGCTTGCCCCAGGGGTGGAAACACAGTCCTACCATCTGCCATGGACTGATCCAGACCACGCTGGAGCAAGGTGAAGCTCCAGAACACTTGCAATATATTGATGACATCATCGTATGGGGCGACGCAGCGAAAGAAGTCTTCGAGAAATGTGAGAGAATAATTCCTATTCTTTTGGATGCTGGTTTTGCCATAAAACGAAGCAAGGTCAAGGGACCTGCACGAGAGATCCAGTTTTTAGGAATAAAATGGCAAGATGGCCGTCGTCAGATCCCAATGGATGTGATCAACAAAATTGCAGCAATGTCTCCACCTACTAATAAAAAGGAGACACAGACTTTCTTGGGCATTGTAGGTTTTTGGAGAATGCATATTCCTGACTACAGCCACATTGTGAGCCTCTCTATCGAGTGACTCGTAAAAAGAACCAATTTGAGTGGGGCCCTGAACAACGACAAGCCTTTGAACAAATTAAGCGTGAGATAACTCATGCGGTGGCCCTTGGACCAGTCCAAACTGGACTAGATGTTAAAAATGTGCTCTACACCGCAGCCGGAGATAATGGACTTACCTGGAGCCTCTGGCAGAAAGCACCAGGAGAAACCCGAGGTCAACCCTTAGGTTTTTGGAGTCGAGGATACAAAGGATCTGAGGCCAACTATACTCCAACTGAAAAGGAAATACTAGCAGCATATGAAGGAGTTCGAGCTGCTTCAGAAGTGATCGGCACCGAAAACGCTCCGCAACGACAGCAACGCCAAAACCAGAGATGGCATCAATCGAAACACCCTGCAGGGAGGCAGTGATGAGGCAAGGAGCCTCTTCTGCAACCCCAGGAAAAAGGACCCCAACGTCACGGCCCCTTATGAGATGGCGGCACTGGCGCGCACACACCCACAGAGCAGACGGCGGCACTGGCGCGCACACACCCACAGAGCAGACGGCGGCACTGGCGCGCACACACCCACAGAGCAGACGGCGGCACTGGCGCGCACACACCCACAGAGCAGACGGCGGCACAACCTAAGAACTTCTTCCCAGCATCTTGAAGTGTCAGTCCCTAGGACTGGAGGGGTAGAGAGCAGAGCTGCTGATGCAGCCCAGAATGACACCATAAATCACAACTGACCAGGAACATCCAAAATGCAAGAACCGTCCACGCTTTTGGCTGATGATACAATAATCCAGCACCCGATTGGCATTACGCCAATTAACACCGGCATTCTGGATCCCGGGATGGCACCTGAGAGGCCCATTGGGCCCCCGGAGGACAGCGAGACCCCGGGATCATCTGACAGATGCAAGGCAGGCTTCCCGAGCTACACGACAACGCAGACGCAGGCTGGAGCTGCCCTGCCCGGCACATGCTGGCATCGCACTGTAAAGTTCCCTGGGCCCTTTACCCACCCAAAGGGGACTTGTCCTGGACAGCCCTTTCCCTTATCAGAACTTTACCCCCATCCCTGCGATTCCCGGCCCCTTCCCAGCCCCCGTGCCTCCACTTATCTTTCAGAAGGCCGAGGGACCAAATCCACCTTCGACAGAGAAAACGCCACGTGCACTAACGGAGATGTTCCTGCATTGCCGGGGTCCTCTTCAACATCTACGGTAACACAGGAAAAGACACGCTCACTAAGCCGTGCCAGCATACAGTATAGCGGGGTAAACGCCGACTCCTCCCGCAACACCCACCTCCTCCTAAGTTCCTCGGCGTTCCGTTCGGCGCGTCGTGTCACGGGTGCGGTCACAAACCCTCATCGCTCGTAACACCTAAGACAGCGAGAAACAAAAGAACTGTAGGGCTTGGAGCGAGTCCCCAGCCCCACGCTCCTCCTCGCCCATACCCCGGCTCACCAGAAACGTTCCTCCAAGTCCAAAGGGCCCAAAAGGAGCCTGCAAAACAAGAAGGAAACGCTGAACCGAGTCACCGAGCGACACCGGGCTCCTCGACACCCACCGCCGCCTCACCTTCTCGGCTGCTGACCGGCGTGCGGCTTCGCCCCTCCGAGCTGGTCCACGGCACCTGCAAAAACAAAAGCACCTGCTCGGACGCTGCTCAAAAACAGCCCGCCCGTAGACGGGCCCATCTCCCCCTCCTTTACCTTGGCCGCTCTCCCACCTGCCTGCCCACCCTTGCTTTTGACTGCAACGCCCTTGACCACAGAGGTTCAGCTGCCGCCTGTAAAACACAACCCAATGACGCTCATACCTGCACTGGCAACACGGGACCTGAAACGAGCTGCTGCTTCGGCCCGACGCTCATTGTTCACCTTGCCCGAGGAGATGCGGTGCTAATACCCAGGTTTCCTCTTTGCTTCTATGAAAGAGACAAATGACCAAACTTACATAGAGCCACACGACACATCTTCCCGCTGGCATCACACACCGACCCACCTGCTTATGGCGCGGTGCTCGCCTCTTCTGTTGCTCTTTCGTACCAAGTCATCCCTCTACCTCTGAAAATAAGGTATTCAACAAGTCACCCAGACGCTCATCAACAGCTTGACCATTCCACAGGTTTGCTTTCTATTCAGGAATCCCACCCGACACTCTAATTGAGTCCCTAAAACACTGCGGAACGGACTGCCAGCTCCCCTGCCCACAGCTACTGCATCCCAGATGATCGCCCAACCTTTGCCTACACAATTGAATCTGTCAACAGATTAACCCTGGACTCCTAGAGTTTGCTCTACCCGCCCCTGACTCCACACCACCGGGCAGAGCAGCTCCGAGCCGAACGTGCACGTGCGCAGACAAACGCGCCACAGAACGCTATGGACAACACAACCGCAACAGCACCAAAAACGCTCTGCAACGACAGTGACCCAAAAACAGAGACGGCATCAATCCAAATGCCCTGCAGGGAGGCAGTGATGAGGCAAGGAGCCTCTTCTGCAGCCCCAGGAAAAAGAAAAAGGAACCGAACATCACACCCTTACGAGACAGCGGCACTGCCACACACACACGCAGAAGAGATGGCGGCACGACCTAAGAACTTCTTCCCAGCATCTTGAAGTGCCAGTCCCTTAGACTGGAGGAGTAGAGCGCAGAGCTGCTGATGCAGCCCAGATTGACACCGTAAGTCACAGCTGACCAGAAACGTCCAAAATGCAAGCACCGTCCACGCTTTTGGCTGATGATACAAGAATCCAGCACCCGATTGGCTCTACGCCAATTAACACCGACATTTCGGATCCCAGGATAGCACCTGAGAGGCCCGTTGGGCCCCCGGAGCACAGCAAGACCCCGGGATCGTCTGACAGGCACGAGGCAGGCTTCCCGAACTACACGACAACAGGCGCCGGCGGGAGCTGCCCTGCCCGGCAGATGCTGGCATCACACCGTAACGTTCCCTGACCCCTTATCTGCCCGAAGGGGACCGCTCCTAGACTGCGCTTTTCTGTCTGAGAACTTTAAACCCACCCTGCGATTCCCAGCCCCTTCCCAGCCCTCGTGCCTCCACTTATCTTTCAGAGGGCCGAGGCACCAAATCCACCTTCGACAGAGGAAAATGCCACCTGTGCTAACGGGGATCTTCCCGCAGTTGTCGCTTTCTCCATCGTCGCCTACAGTAAGGAAAGCGAGAACACGCACGCTAGCGAGCCCCCAAATAATATTTATCCATAGTAGCCTACGGTTCGTTGCTCACATTGGCTGAGTTCTGGGAGGTACATTTGAATGATCCACCGGGGGCCGCCGCACGCTGCAAAGGTTCTGGAGACAAGATGCTCTTCCAGGAGAAGAGATGACATTAACAACTATTAATACAGCAATACAAACCAAAAAACAACACTCCCTCTCCATTGTAGTCAGGAATCTTGGGAAAATGCAAAGCACCTGGAAATGAATCGACAAACGAAACATAATGATAAACAACTTTTCTACTACAGCTGTTGTTAAACCTTCGCTGTTCCTGAAGCTCTTACGTCAAACAGACACCTCTGCTTGTCCAAAGACATCTGCCTATTTGGATTAAACATCTCAAAAGCTGCTGAAGGAGCAGCAGAGAACCACCACCAAAGAGGCTCTGGAGCAGAATGAGCTCCCTGCCCGGGGACCGGGGCTCAAATACCCAGGGCTCCGCCCACCCCTTCCCACAAACCCCTGGGAAAGGGGCAGGGTCATTCACCCCAGACCCCCTCACCACCCTTATCAAATTACCTGGAATCTCCCTGAAAATGACAGCACCTGCACTTTATTGCTGCTATTGCAGCTACAATGAGACCGAGTATGGATTTCAACTTAGTTTTTCTAGGGAGCAGATAGAAAGTGAAATACAACTGCCAGCACTCCATCTCCATTGAAGTCAGGAATTTTGGGAAAATGCAAAGCACCTGGAACCAAATCAATGAATGAAACATAATGACAAACAACCTTTCTACTACAGCTGCTACTGAACCTTTGCTGCTCCTGAAGCTCGTACCTCGAACAGACACCTCCACTTCTCCAAAGACATCTGCCCATGTAGATTAAACGGCTCCAAAGCTGCCGAGGGGAGGGGTCGATCATCCCAGGCCCCGCCCACCACCCTTATAAAATCACCTGGACCCTAACTAGAAAAGACAGCACCTGTGGGAGATTTAAGGGATTTTCTTAAGGTTGTTGTGCAGATGGGTTTCTGTTAGATAGAGATTTATTTCTGAACTAGACAAAGCGACTCCAAGGCTGGCGCGAAGGCTGAAAAACAACATCTGTTATGAGAGTGAGGTAATTCTATAGTAACAAGACCCGAACGTGGACGATATCCGATCAGCCGACACGTGTTTGGAACGTGGACGCTTATCGGGAAATAACTGTGTATATAAGGAGGCTTGTCTCTGTAATAAATGGCTTCGCTTGAATTCGTGTTGAGTTGCGTGGAGTCCGTGAGTTTGCGCCCTCGCAAGCGGTGACCCCGACGTGATCCCTAAGGAGAATTTACAGAAGGCGCGCGACCGCTGCAGGGAGCGAGCCCGAGCTGGAACGGCTCGGCTGGACCGTGACCGGGACGCGGGCTGCGGGCTGCGTGACTCCCGATTGATGGCTACGGAGTGACAGAGGAGGGATAAAGGATCCAATATCGTCGCAACGGACGCCCAAAGAGGTGAGCAGCTGGGGGCGAGAGGAGATGGGGCAGAATATTTTTAAAGAAGAAGAAGAAATACTGCGGCTCCTCTTGCATATTCTCTCTAAGAGAGTGGTGAAGTATGAGGAGAGTAACCTCAAAAGATTGTTAATTTGGTGCAGAGGCAGTGGGTTTCCTGCTGACCTGTTAGGAGTTTTTCAAATAAAGACCTGGGAAAAAGTGGGAACTGTGTTGTGGAAGGCGATTAGTCGCAGTGAAAAATATATTCTCAGCCTTGTAACCACCTGTAAACTGGTACTTACTACAGTGAAGCAATTAAAACCTGGAAAGACTGTTATGAGCATTAGTGACTCAAAACTTAAACTTGAACTTTAGGATGATATGTAAAAACCTAACCCTAACCCTAAACCCTAACCCGCTGTGAAGTGGCCGGGGCGGAGGTGTGAAGTGAAGTGGCCAGGCAGGCCAGGAGTTCAGGAGGGGACCCGCCCAGGAGTTCAGGAGGAGAACCAGCAGTGCCCCAAAGGACCCAGGAGTTCAGGGGGGAACACAGGAGTTCGGAGGGGACCCAAGAGTTCAGGAGGGGACCCAGGCGTTCTGAGGGGACCCAGGAGTGCCCCAAAGTACCCAAGAGTTCGGGGGGGACCCACCCAGGAGTTCGGGAGGGGACCCAGAAGTGCCCCAAAGGACCCAGCAGTTCAGGGGGGAACCCAAGAGTACTGAGGAGACCCAGGAGTGCCCCAAAGGACCCAGGAGTTCTGAGGGGACCCAAGAGTTCCCCAAAGGACCCAAGAGCTTAGGAAGGAACCCAGGAGTGCCCCAAAGGATCCAGAGTTCAGGAGGGGACCCAAGAGTTCAGGAGGGGACCCAAGAGTGCCCCAAAGGACCCAGGAGTTCAGTGGGGGACCGAAGAGTTCAGGAGGGGGACCAGGAGTGCCCCAAAGGACCCAGGAGTTCAGTGGGGAACCCAGGAGTTCTGAGGGGACCCAAGAGTGCCCCAAAGGACCCAGGAGTTCAGGAGGGGACCCACCCAGGACTTCAGGAAGGGACCCACCCAGGACTTCAGGAGGGGACCCACCCAGGACTTCAGGAGGGGACCCACCCAGGACTTCAGGAGGGGACCCACCCAGGACTTCAGGAGGGGACCCTGGAGTTCTGAGGTGACCCAGGAGTTCAGGAGGGACCCATTCAGGAGTTCAGAAGGGACCCATTCAATAGTTCAGGAAGGGGACCAGGAGTGCCCCAAAGGACCCAGGAGTTCAGGGGTGAACCCAGGAGTTCTGAGGGGACCCAAGAGTTCCCCAAGATACCCAAGATCTTAGAGGGGGACCCAGGAGTGCCCCAAAGGACCCAAGAGTTCAGGAGGGGGACCAGGAGTGCCCCAAAGGACCCAGGAGTTCAGGAGGGGACCCGCCCAGGAGTTCAGGAGGGGACTGAAGAATTCAGGAGGGGACCTAGGAGTTCAGGGGGTAACCCAAGAGTTCAGGAGCTGACCCAGGAGTGCCCCAAAGGACCCAGGAGTTCAGTAGGGGACCCAGGAGTGCCCCAAAGGACCCAGAGTTCAGGAGGGGACCCAGGAGTACCCCAAAGGACCCAGGAGTTCAGGGGAGAACCCAGAAGTTCTGAGGGGACCCAAGAGTTCAAGAGGGGACCCAAGAGTGCCCCAAAGGATTCAGAGTTCAGGAGGAGAACCAGCAGTGCCCCAAAGGACCCAGGAGTTCAGGGGGGAACACAGGAGTTCGGAGGGGACCCAGGAGTTCAAGAGGGGACCCAGGCGTTCTGAGGGGACCCAGGAGTGCTCCAAAGTACCCAAGAGTTCGGGGGGGACCCACCCAGGAGTTCGGGAGGGGACCCAGAAGTGCCCCAAAGGACCCAGCAGTTCAGGGGGGAACCCAAGAGTACTGAGGAGACCCAGGAGTGCCCCAAAGGACCCAGGAGTTCTGAGGGGACCCAAGAGTTCCCCAAAGGACCCAAGAGCTTAGGAGGGAACCCAGGAGTGCCCCAAAGGATCCAGAGTTCAGGAGGGGACCCAGGAGTGCCCCAAAGGACCCAGGAGTTCAGTGGGGGACCGAAGACTTCAGGAGGGGGACCAGGAGTGCCCCAAAGGACCCAGGAGTTCAGTGGGGAACCCAGGAGTTCTGAGGGGACCCAAGAGTGCCCCAAAGGACCCAGGAGTTCAGGAGGGGATGCACCCAGGAGTTCAGGAGGGGACCCACCCAGGACTTCAGGAGGGGACCCTGGAGTTCTGAGGTGACCCAGGAGTTCAGGAGGGACCCATTCAGGAGTTCAGAAGGGACCCATTCAATAGTTCAGGAGGGGGACCAGGAGTGCCCCAAAGGACCCAGGAGTTCAGGGGTGAACCCAGGAGTTCTGAGGGGACCCAAGAGTTCCCCAAGGGACCCAAGAGCTTAGAGGAGGACCCAGGAGTGCCCCAAAGGACCCAAGAGTTCAGGAGGGGACCCAAGAGTTCAGGAGGGGACCCAAGAGTTCAGTGGGGGACCCAGGAGTTCTGAGGGGACCCAAGAGTGACCCAAAGGACCCAGGAGTTCAGGAGGGGACCCACCCAGGAGTTCAGGAGGGGACCCAGCAGTGCCCCAAAGGACCCAGGAGTTCAGGGGGGAATCCAGGAGTGCCCCAAAGGATCCAGAGTTCAGGAGGGGACCCAGGAGTGCCCCAAAGGATCCAGAGTTCCGGAGGAGACCCAAGAATTCAGGAGGGACCCACCCAGGACTTCATGGCGGTACCCACCCAGGACTTCAGGAGGGGACCCAGGAGTTCAGGAGGGACCCATTCAGGAGTTCAGGAGGGGACCCAGAAGTGCCCCAAAGGACCCAAGAGATCAGGAGGGGACCCGCCCAGGAGTTCAGGAGGGGACCCGCCCAGGAGTTCAGGGAGGGACTGAAGAATTCAGGAGGGGACTTAGGAGTTCAGGGGGTAACCCAAGCGTTCAGGAGCGGACCCAGGAGTGCCCCAAAGGACCCAGGAGTTCAGGAGGGGACCCAGGAGTGCCCGAAAGGATCCAGAGTTCAGGAGAGGACCCAGGAATGCCCCAAAAGACCCAGGTGTTCAGGGGGGAACCCAGCCGTTCTGAGGTAACCCAGGAGTGCCCCAAAGGACCCAAGAGTTCAGGGGGGAACCCAAGAGTACTGAGGAGACCCAGAAGTGCCCCAAAGGACCTAGGAGTTCAGGGGTGAACCCAGGAGTTCTGAGGGGACCCAAGAGTTCCCCAAAGGACCCAAGAGCTTAGGAGGGGACCCAGGAGTGCCCCAAAGGATCCGGAGTTCAGGAGGGGACCCAAGAGTTCAGGAAAGGACCCAGGAGTGCCCCAAAGGACCCAGGAGTTCAGTGGGGGACCGAAGAGTTCAGGAGGGGGACCAGGAGTGCCCCAAAGGACCCAGGAGTTCAGTGGGGAACCCAGGAGTTCTGAGGGGACCCAAGAGTGCCCCAAAGGACCCAAGTGATCAGGAGGGACCCACCCAGGAGTTCAGGAGGGACCCACCCAGGAGTTCAGGAGGGACCCACCCAGCAGTTCAGGAGGGGACCCAGCAGTGCCCCAAAGGACCCAGGAGTTCAGGGGGGAACCCAGGAGTTCTGAGGGGACCCAAGAGTTCCCCAAGGGACCCAAGAGCTTAGAGGGGGAGCCCAGGAGTGCCCCAAAGGACCCAAGAGTTCAGGAGGGGACCCAAGAGTTCAGGAGGGGACCCAAGAGTACCCCAAAGGACCCAGGAGTTCAGTGGGGAACCCAGGAGTTCTGAGGGGACACAAGAGTGACCCAAAGGACCCAGGAGTTCAGGAGGGGACCCACCCAGGAGTTCAGGAGGGGACCCACCCAGGAGTTCAGGAGGGGACCCAGCAGTGCCCCAAAGGACCCAGGAGTTCAGGGGGGGACCGAAGAGTTCAGGAGGGGGACCAGGAGTGCCCCAAAGGATCCAGAGTTCCGGAGGGGACCCAAGAATTCAGGAGGGACCCACCCAGGACTTCAGGAGGGGACCCAGGAGTTCAGGAGGGACCCATTCAGGAGTTCAGGAGGGGACCCAGAAGTGCCCCAAAGGACCAAAGAGTTCAGGAGGGGACCCGCCCAGGAGTTCAGGAGGGGACCCGCCCAGGAGTTCAGGAGGGGACCCGCCCAGGAGTTCAGGAGGGGACCCGCCCAGGAGTTCAGGAGGGGACCCGCCCAGGAGTTCAGGAGGGGACTGAAGAATTCAGGAGGGGACCTAGGAGTTCAGGGGGTAACCCAAGAGTTCAGGAGCGGACCCAAGAGTTCAGGAGGGGACCCAGGAGTGCCACAAAGGATCCAGAGTTCAGGAGAGGACCCAGGAATGCCCCAAAGGACCCAGGAGTTCAGGGGGGAACCCAGCCGTTCTGAGGGAACCCAGGAGAGCCCCAAAGTACCCAGGAGTTCGTGAGGGACCCACCCAGGAGTTCAAGAGGGGACCCACCCAGGAGTTCGGGAGGGCACCCACCCAGGAGTTCGGGAGGGCACCCACCCAGGAGTTCGGGAGGGCACCCACCCAGGAGTTCGGGAGGGCACCCACCCAGGAGTTCGGGAGGGGACCCACCCAGGAGTTCGGGAGGGGACCCACCCAGGAGTTCGGGAGGGGACCCACCCAGGAGTTCGGGAGGGGACCCAGCAGTGCCCCAAAGGGCCCAAGAGTTCAGGGGGGAACCCAAGAGTACTGAGGAGACCCAGAAGTGCCCCAAAGGACCCAGGAGTTCAGGGGTGAACCCAGGAGTTCTGAGGGGACCCAAGAGTTCCCCAAAGGACCCAAGAGCTTAGGAGGGGACCCAGGACTGCCCCAAAGGATCCAGAGTTCAGGAGGGGACCCAAGAGTTCAGGAGGGGACCCAGGAGTGCCCCAAAGGACCCAGGAGTTCAGTGGGGAACCCAGGAGTTCTGAGGGGACCCAAGAGTGCCCCAAAGGACCCAGGAGTTCAGGAGGGACCCACCCAGGAGTTCAGGAGGGACCCACCCAGGAGTTCAGGAGGGACCCACCCAGGAGTTCAGGAGGGACCCACCCAGGAGTTCAGGAGGGACCCACCCAGGAGTTCAGGAGGGACCCACCCAGGAGTGCCCCAAAGGACCCAGGAGTTCAGGGTGGGACCCAAAAGTTCAGGAGGGACCCACCAAGGAGTTCATGGCGGGACCCACCCAGGACTTGAGGTCCCCTGGGTCCCCTCCTGAACTCTGGATCCTTTGGGGCACTCCTGGGTCCCCTCCTAAGCTCTTGGGTCCTTTGGGGAACTCTTGGGTCCCCTCAGAACTCCTGGCTTCACCACTAAACTCCTGGGTCCTTTGGGGCACTCCTGGGTTACCTCAGAACGGCTGGGTTCCCTCCTGAACTCCTGGGTCCTTTGGGGCATTCCTGGGTCCTCTCCTGAACTCTGGATCCTTTGGGGCACTCCTGGGTCCCCTCCTGAACTCCTGGGTCCTTTGGGGCACTCCTGGGTCCGCTCCTGAACGCTTGGGTTACCCCCTGAACTCCTAAGTCCCCTCCTGAATTCTTCAGTCCCTCCCTGAACTCCTGGGCGGGTCCCTCCTGAACTCCTGGGCGGGTCCCCTCCTGAACTCCTGGGCGGGTCCCCTCCTGAACTCCTGGGCGGGTCCCCTCCTGAACTCCTGGGTCCTTTGGGGCACTTCTGGGTCCCCTCCTGAACTCCTGAATGGGTCCCTCCTGAACTCCTGGGTCCCCTCCTGAAGTCCTGGGTGGGTACCGCCATGAAGTCCTGGGTGGGTCCCTCCTGAATTCTTGGGTCCCCTCCGGAACTCTGGATCTTTTGGGGCTCTCCTGGGTCCCCTCCTGAACTCTGGATCTTTTGGGGCTCTCCTGGGTCCCCTCCTGAACTCTGGATCCTTTGGGGCACTCCTGGGTTCCCCCCTGAACTCCTGGGTCCTTTGGGGCACTGCTGGGTCCCCTCCTGAACTCCTGGGAGGGTCCCCTCCTGAACTCTTGGGTCCTTTGGGTCACTCTTGGGTCCCCTCAGAACTCCTGGGTTCCCCACTGAACTCCTGGGTCCTTTGCGGTACTCCTGGGTCCCCTCCTGAACTCTTGGGTCCTTTGGGGCACTCCTGGGTCCCCCTCTAAGCTCTTGGGTCCCTTGGGGAACTCTTGGGTCCCCTCAGAACTCCTGGGTTCACCCCTGAACTCCTGGGTCCTTTGGGGCACTCCTGGTCCCCCTCCTGAACTATTGAATGGGTCCCTTCTGAACTCCTGAATGGGTCCCTCCTGAACTCCTGGGTCACCTCAGAACTCCAGGGTCCCCTCCTGAAGTCCTGGGTGGGTTCCCTCCTGAAGTCCTGGGTGGGTTCCCTCCTGAAGTCCTGGGTGGGTTCCCTCCTGAAGTCCTGGGTGGGTTCCCTCCTGAAGTCCTGGGTGCGTCCCCTCCTGAACTCCTGGGTCCTTTGGGGCACTCTTGGGTCCCCTCAGAACTCCTGGGTTCCCCACTGAACTCCTGGGTCTTTTGGGGCACTCCTGGTCCCCCTCCTGAACTCTTCGGTCCCCCACTGAACTCCTGGGTCCTTTGGGGCACTCCTGGGTCCCCTCCTGAACTCTGGATCCTTTGGGGCACTCCTGGGTTCCTTCCTAAGCTCTTGGGTCCTTTGGGGAACTCTTGGGTCCCCTCAGAACTCCTGGGTCCTTTGGGGCACTCCTGGGTCTCCTCAGTACTCTTGGGTTCCCCCCTGAACTGCTGGGTCCTTTGGGGCACTTCTGGGTCCCCTCCCGAACTCCTGGGTGGGTCCCCCCCGAACTCTTGGGTACTTTGGGGCACTCCTGGGTCCCCTCAGAACGCCTGGGTCCCCTCCTGAACTCTTGGGTCCCCTCCGAACTCCTGTGTTCCCCCCTGAACTCCTGGGTCCTTTGGGGCACTGCTGGTTCTCCTCCTGAACTCCTGGGTGGGTCCCGTCCTGAACTCTGAATCCTTTGGGGCACTCTTGGGTCCCCTCCTGAACTCTTGGGTCCCCTCAGAACTTCTGGGTTCCCCCCTGAACTCCTGGGTCCTTTGGGGTACTCCTGGGTCCCCTCCTGAACTCTGGATCCTTTGGGGCACTCCTGGGTCCCCTACTGAACTCCTGGGTCCTTTGGGGCACTCCTGGGTCCGCTCCTCAACTCTTGGGTTACCCCCTGAACTCCTAGGTCCCCTCCTGAATTCTTCAGTCCCTCCCTGAACTCCTGGGCGGGTCCCCTCCTGAACTCCTGGCCTGCCTGGCCACTTCACTTCACACCTCCGCCCCGGCCACTTCACAGCGGGTTAGGGTTTAGGGTTAGGGTTAGGTTTTTACATATCATCCTAAAGTTCAAGTTTAAGTTTTGAGTCACTAATGCTCATAACAGTCTTTCCAGGTTTTAATTGCTTCACTGTAGTAAGTACCAGTTTACAGGTGGTTACAAGGCTGAGAATATATTTTTCACTGCGACTAATCGCCTTCCACAACACAGTTCCCACTTTTTCCCAGGTCTTTATTTGAAAAACTCCTAACAGGTCAGCAGGAAACCCACTGCCTCTGCACCAAATTAACAATCTTTTGAGGTTACTCTCCTCATACTTCACCACTCTCTTAGAGAGAATATGCAAGAGGAGCCGCAGTATTTCTTCTTCTTCTTTAAAAATATTCTGCCCCATCTCCTCTCGCCCCCAGCTGCTCACCTCTTTGGGCGTCCGTTGCGACGATATCGGATCCTTTATCCCTCCTCTGTCACTCCGTAGCCATCAATCGGGAGTCACGCAGCCCGCGTCCCGGTCACGGTCCAGCCGAGCCGTTCCAGCTCGGGCTCGCTCCCTGCAGCGGTCGTGCGCCTTCTGTAAATTCTCCTTAGGGATCACGTCGGGGTCACCGCTTGCGAGGGCGCAAACTCACGGACTCCACGCAACTCAACACGAATTCAAGCGAAGCCATTTATTACAGAGACAAGCCTCCTTATATACGCAGTTATTTCCCGATAAGCGTCCACGTTCCAAACACGTGTCGGCTGATCGGATATCGTCCACGTTCGGGTCTTGTTACTATAGAATTACCTCACTCTCATAACAGATGTTGTTTTTCAGCCTTCGCGCCAGCCTTGGAGTCGCTTTGTCTAGTTCAGAAATAAATCTCTATCTAACAGAAACCCATCTGCACAACAACCTTAAGAAAATCCCTTAAATCTCCCACAGGTGCTGTCTTTTCTAGTTAGGGTCCAGGTGATTTTATAAGGGTGGTGGGCGGGGCCTGGGATGATCGACCCCTCCCCTCGGCAGCTTTGGAGCCGTTTAATCTACATGGGCAGATGTCTTTGGAGAAGTGGAGGTGTCTGTTCGAGGTACGAGCTTCAGGAGCAGCAAAGGTTCAGTAGCAGCTGTAGTAGAAAGGTTGTTTGTCATTATGTTTCATTCATTGATTTGGTTCCAGGTGCTTTGCATTTTCCCAAAATTCCTGACTTCAATGGAGATGGAGTGCTGGCAGTTGTATTTCACTTTCTATCTGCTCCCTAGAAAAACTAAGTTGAAATCCATACTCGGTCTCATTGTAGCTGCAATAGCAGCAATAAAGTGCAGGTGCTGTCATTTTCAGGGAGATTCCAGGTAATTTGATAAGGGTGGTGAGGGGGTCTGGGGTGAATGACCCTGCCCCTTTCCCAGGGGTTTGTGGGAAGGGGTGGGCGGAGCCCTGGGTATTTGAGCCCCGGTCCCCGGGCAGGGAGCTCATTCTGCTCCAGAGCCTCTTTGGTGGTGGTTCTCTGCTGCTCCTTCAGCAGCTTTTGAGATGTTTAATCCAAATAGGCAGATGTCTTTGGACAAGCAGAGGTGTCTGTTTGACGTAAGAGCTTCAGGAACAGCGAAGGTTTAACAACAGCTGTAGTAGAAAAGTTGTTTATCATTATGTTTCATTTGTCGATTCATTTCCAGGTGCTTTGCATTTTCCCAAGATTCCTGACTACAATGGAGAGGGAGTGTTGTTTTTTGGTTTGTATTGCTGTATTAATAGTTGTTAATGTCATCTCTTCTCCTGGAAGAGCATCTTGTCTCCAGAACCTTTGCAGCGTGCGGCGGCCCCCGGTGGATCATTCAAATGTACCTCCCAGAACTCAGCCAATGTGAGCAACGAACCGTAGGCTACTATGGATAAATATTATTTGGGGGCTCGCTAGCGTGCGTGTTCTCGCTTTCCTTACTGTAGGCGACGATGGAGAAAGCGACAACTGCGGGAAGATCCCCGTTAGCACAGGTGGCATTTTCCTCTGTCGAAGGTGGATTTGGTGCCTCGGCCCTCTGAAAGATAAGTGGAGGCACGAGGGCTGGGAAGGGGCTGGGAATCGCAGGGTGGGTTTAAAGTTCTCAGACAGAAAAGCGCAGTCTAGGAGCGGTCCCCTTCGGGCAGATAAGGGGTCAGGGAACGTTACGGTGTGATGCCAGCATCTGCCGGGCAGGGCAGCTCCCGCCGGCGCCTGTTGTCGTGTAGTTCGGGAAGCCTGCCTCGTGCCTGTCAGACGATCCCGGGGTCTCGCTGTGCTCCGGGGGCCCAACGGGCCTCTCAGGTGCTATCCTGGGATCCGAAATGTCGGTGTTAATTGGCGTAGAGCCAATCGGGTGCTGGATTCTTGTATCATCAGCCAAAAGCGTGGACGGTGCTTGCATTTTGGACGTTTCTGGTCAGCTGTGACTTACGGTGTCAATCTGGGCTGCATCAGCAGCTCTGCGCTCTACTCCTCCAGTCTAAGGGACTGGCACTTCAAGATGCTGGGAAGAAGTTCTTAGGTCGTGCCGCCATCTCTTCTGCGTGTGTGTGTGGCAGTGCCGCTGTCTCGTAAGGGTGTGATGTTCGGTTCCTTTTTCTTTTTCCTGGGGCTGCAGAAGAGGCTCCTTGCCTCATCACTGCCTCCCTGCAGGGCATTTGGATTGATGCCGTCTCTGGTTTTGGGTCACTGTCGTTGCAGAGCGTTTTTGGTGCTGTTGCGGTTGTGTTGTCCATAGCGTTCTGTGGCGCGTTTGTCTGCGCACGTGCACGTTCGGCTCGGAGCTGCTCTGCCCGGTGGTGTGGAGTCAGGGGCGGGTAGAGCAAACTCTAGGAGTCCAGGGTTAATCTGTTGACAGATTCAATTGTGTAGGCAAAGGTTGGGCGATCATCTGGGATGCAGTAGCTGTGGGCAGGGGAGCTGGCAGTCCGTTCCGCAGTGTTTTAGGGACTCAATTAGAGTGTCGGGTGGGATTCCTGAATAGAAAGCAAACCTGTGGAATGGTCAAGCTGTTGATGAGCGTCTGGGTGACTTGTTGAATACCTTATTTTCAGAGGTAGAGGGATGACTTGGTACGAAAGAGCAACAGAAGAGGCGAGCACCGCGCCATAAGCAGGTGGGTCGGTGTGTGATGCCAGCGGGAAGATGTGTCGTGTGGCTCTATGTAAGTTTGGTCATTTGTCTCTTTCATAGAAGCAAAGAGGAAACCTGGGTATTAGCACCGCATCTCCTCGGGCAAGGTGAACAATGAGCGTCGGGCCGAAGCAGCAGCTCGTTTCAGGTCCCGTGTTGCCAGTGCAGGTATGAGCGTCATTGGGTTGTGTTTTACAGGCGGCAGCTGAACCTCTGTGGTCAAGGGCGTTGCAGTCAAAAGCAAGGGTGGGCAGGCAGGTGGGAGAGCGGCCAAGGTAAAGGAGGGGGAGATGGGCCCGTCTACGGGCGGGCTGTTTTTGAGCAGCGTCCGAGCAGGTGCTTTTGTTTTTGCAGGTGCTGTGGACCAGCTCGGAGGGGCGAAGCCGCACGCCGGTCAGCAGCCGAGAAGGTGAGGCGGCAGTGGGTGTCGAGGAGCCCGGTGTCGCTCGGTGACTCGGTTCAGCGTTTCCTTCTTGTTTTGCAGGCTCCTTTTGGGCCCTTTGGACTTGGAGGAACGTTTCTGGTGAGCCGGGGTATGGGCGAGGAGGAGCGTGGGGCTGGGGACTCGCTCCAAGCCCTACAGTTCTTTTGTTTCTCGCTGTCTTAGGTGTTACGAGCGATGAGGGTTTGTGACCGCACCCGTGACACGACGCGCCGAACGGAACGCCGAGGAACTTAGGAGGAGGTGGGTGTTGCGGGAGGAGTCGGCGTTTACCCCGCTATACTGTATGCTGGCACGGCTTAGTGAGCGTGTCTTTTCCTGTGTTACCGTAGATGTTGAAGAGGACCCCGGCAATGCAGGAACATCTCCGTTAGTGCACGTGGCGTTTTCTCTGTCGAAGGTGGATTTGGTCCCTCGGCCTTCTGAAAGATAAGTGGAGGCACGGGGGCTGGGAAGGGGCCGGGAATCGCAGGGATGGGGGTAAAGTTCTGATAAGGGAAAGGGCTGTCCAGGACAAGTCCCCTTTGGGTGGGTAAAGGGCCCAGGGAACTTTACAGTGCGATGCCAGCATGTGCCGGGCAGGGCAGCTCCAGCCTGCGTCTGCGTTGTCGTGTAGCTCGGGAAGCCTGCCTTGCATCTGTCAGATGATCCCGGGGTCTCGCTGTCCTCCGGGGGCCCAATGGGCCTCTCAGGTGCCATCCCGGGATCCAGAATGCCGGTGTTAATTGGCGTAATGCCAATCGGGTGCTGGATTATTGTATCATCAGCCAAAAGCGTGGACGGTTCTTGCATTTTGGATGTTCCTGGTCAGTTGTGATTTATGGTGTCATTCTGGGCTGCATCAGCAGCTCTGCTCTCTACCCCTCCAGTCCTAGGGACTGACACTTCAAGATGCTGGGAAGAAGTTCTTAGGTTGTGCCGCCGTCTGCTCTGTGGGTGTGTGCGCGCCAGTGCCGCCGTCTGCTCTGTGGGTGTGTGCGCGCCAGTGCCGCCGTCTGCTCTGTGGGTGTGTGCGCGCCAGTGCCGCCGTCTGCTCTGTGGGTGTGTGCGCGCCAGTGCCGCCATCTCATAAGGGGCCGTGACGTTGGGGTCCTTTTTCCTGGGGTTGCAGAAGAGGCTCCTTGCCTCATCACTGCCTCCCTGCAGGGTGTTTCGATTGATGCCATCTCTGGTTTTGGCGTTGCTGTCGTTGCGGAGCGTTTTCGGTGCCGATCACTTCTGAAGCAGCTCGAACTCCTTCATATGCTGCTAGTATTTCCTTTTCAGTTGGAGTATAGTTGGCCTCAGATCCTTTGTATCCTCGACTCCAAAAACCTAAGGGTTGACCTCGGGTTTCTCCTGGTGCTTTCTGCCAGAGGCTCCAGGTAAGTCCATTATCTCCGGCTGCGGTGTAGAGCACATTTTTAACATCTAGTCCAGTTTGGACTGGTCCAAGGGCCACCGCATGAGTTATCTCACGCTTAATTTGTTCAAAGGCTTGTCGTTGTTCAGGGCCCCACTCAAATTGGTTCTTTTTACGAGTCACTCGATAGAGAGGCTCACAATGTGGCTGTAGTCAGGAATATGCATTCTCCAAAAACCTACAATGCCCAAGAAAGTCTGTGTCTCCTTTTTATTAGTAGGTGGAGACATTGCTGCAATTTTGTTGATCACATCCATTGGGATCTGACGACGGCCATCTTGCCATTTTATTCCTAAAAACTGGATCTCTCGTGCAGGTCCCTTGACCTTGCTTCGTTTTATGGCAAAACCAGCATCCAAAAGAATAGGAATTATTCTCTCACATTTCTCGAAGACTTCTTTCGCTGCGTCGCCCCATACGATGATGTCATCAATATATTGCAAGTGTTCTGGAGCTTCACCTTGCTCCAGCGTGGTCTGGATCAGTCCATGGCAGATGGTAGGACTGTGTTTCCACCCCTGGGGCAAGCGATTCCATGTATACTGGATGCCCCTCCAGGTGAAAGCAAACTGCGGCCTGCACTCTGCTGCTACAGGAATAGAGAAAAATGCATTAGCAATGTCAATTGTAGCATACCACTTGGCTGCCTTTGACTCCAGTTCAAATTGCAGTTCTAGCATGTCAGGCACAGCAGCACTCAGTGGTGGTGTAACTTAATTCAGGCAACGATAGTCTACAGTTAGTCTCCACTCGTCATTAGACTTACGCACTGGCCAGATTGGGCTGTTAAAAGGTGAGCGAGTCTTACTGATCACACCCTGGCTTTCCAATTGACGAATCAGCTTCTGGATAGGAATCCAAGAGTCTCGATTGGTGTGATATTGCCAGCGATGCACCGTCGTGGTAGCAATTGGCACCTGCTGATCGTCAACCATCAGCAGTCCTACAACAGAAGGGTCATCTGGAAGACCAGGCAAATCAGACAGCTGTTCAATTTTCACAGTGTCCACAGCTGCTATACCAAATGCCCACCTATACCCTTTTGGGTCCTTAAAATACCCTCTCCTGAGGTAGTCTATACCAAGGATGCACGGAGCATCTGGACCAGTCACAATGGGATGCTTTTGCCAGTTTTTTCCAGTTAGGCTCATTTCAGCCTCTGCAACAGTCAGTTCCTGGGATCCCCCAGTCACTCCAACAATATTGATGGATTGCGTTCCTTTATAATTAGAAGGAATTATTGTGCACTGAGCACCAGTGTCCACTAAAGCTTTGTACTCCTGGGGTTGTGTTGTACCAGGCCATAGTATTTCTACAGTCCAATAAACTCTGTTATCCCTTTCCTCCACCTGGTTGGAGGCAGGGCACCTCTAATTCCTGTTTTGCACAGTCTCTGGGTGTGAATTAGAGGTTCCTTCAAGAGCATCAGAATCTCTTCTGCTCCTTTTGTAAACTGGAGCAGCCACTTTCCTAGGAGTTTTTCCTTTTATCTCACGTACTCGTTCTTGAAGTTGAGGTAGGCCTTCCATGCCACTTATTGATGTTTTCTCCCTGCTCATGTAGGAAGAACCACAGTGAACCTCTTTTTGTGGGCTGTCTCTGCCCTCTCTCTCGAGATTGGAAACGCCTTCTCTTAACAGCTGAAACATAGGTTTGTGCAGGTCGTGAACGGTACGAGTCTTCTCTGAGCTCTTTGATTTCTTGCAACAGCTTTTCAAACCGGTCATCAGATTTTTCACACAGTTTCTCCACAGCGGATATACAAGCCTGTAGAGAACCAGCAAGGCTGTCCTCAAAGTACCGGAGCTGCTCAATCACTTCATTAATTTCTTGTATACCTCTAGCTGACCAGACCATTCCTGCCAATGACTTAGCATATGCAGGTGGTGCACTTTGTACAAATCTGCACCACATAGATTTTGTACAATTGATTCTATCTGGGTCTGTCCCCTCTTGGCTGTTTGGTCCTAGATAGATGATCTCTCGCACAGCTAATTCTCTCAGGAATTGGATACCTCTCTCCATAGTATTCCATTTCCCTAACTTGGATATACAATCTTCCTTGTAGGGAAATCTGACTTTCATAGCTGCCAGGAGTCGGGTCCAGAGAGTAGAGGCATTAGACTCTCTTGAAATTGCCCTATCAATGGTGGAATCTTTTGACAGAGATCCCAGTTGCCTGGCTTCACCACCTTCCAATTCAATTGTTTCTGCCTCATTGTCCCAGCATCGCAGCAGCCAGGTTAAAATATTCTCGCCTTCACGACGACTGAAGTCTTTTCGCAGATCTCTCAGCTCACCTGGAGAAAAGGACCGAGTGGTGGTCACTTCATCTCCACCCTGTCCTGATGATGATGCCTCTTGGGTTGATGTTGGCCCTGTGCCATCACCTGCTGCACAGGTAGTCTTTCTAGTGACTTTCTTACAACCAGCAACTGATGCTGATATGGGTTCACCATCATTTGATTCATTTTCAGAGTCTGAATGACTGTCACAGTGATTGCTGTGGTTACAGCAGCAACAGTGCCCAGTGTGTGAAGGCGGGGGGGCTGCCTTGTTAGCCTTTGAGGCTGGAGAAGTAACGTTATCTGCAGCGACCTTGGCAGAGGAGCTCTGCGGAGGAGCTGTAGCTTCAGCCTCTGAAGCTGCGGTTGGGGGGCAGTGGCTGCAGCAGCAGCTTTGGCTGTTTTGCCTTTTCTCGAGCGGCTAGGAGTGCTTTTTGCTAAAGCTTCTGAAGACGCACTGCAAATCTCAGGACTAAAAAGAGACGCAAACCTCCTATTGAACCTCATTTCTCTTAACAGTAACACAAACTGACACACATTCAGCAAACCAGATAACACCATCACAGTTCTACAAAGCTCCAAGGATATTCAAAGTTCTCTAAAACATTTGCAAACTGTCCTAGCGAAAACACAGAAGTATTGTTAGTCAGCCTTTCTAAAGATTCGCTTGACCAATTAGCAAATATAGAGCCATTCTGCTCTTTAATCTCTCCTGGAGGTTTTTCAAGGTAAAGCAGAAGCGAGTAGAAATTCATTAGCGGCTGCAGTATAGTGAAATAAACCAGTGCCATACCACACAGTATCATCATGACCGCTGTCCAGTTTCTTGTTGTTATATAATGAATACTTCGATTCAGAAAGAAACACCAACACAGATATGGGATCAGCGAGCACAATGTAGAAAATAACTGATACAACTTTTGCCGTAACATCTTTAAATCGATGTAATTCACTTTGCCTTAATACCACTAAATAATATCCAAAGCAAACCCACGCGCGAGTATCACAACTCTGAGTTGGCACTGTGCCAAGAAAATTGAAAGGTACGTCAGAACAGTAGAAAAGCCAAAAATCTCCAAATTTACCCCTTTCTCTTGCCCCACGTTGGGTGCCAATTATCTGTCAAGGGTTAATATTGCGGGGTGACAATCAAACCCTGGCAGATGTATTGTTAACCTCCTTTCCCCCCCACTTCCCCCTTTTGCCCCTCCCTCTCCCCCCTTCCCACTCAGGACAGGCGATCGGGAGGGAAAGAAGGACAGAGAGAAGAGAGTTGGAAAAGTTAAAGATGTTTTACTAATGCTACTAATAAGAATAGGGAAAATAATACAAAATATACAAAACCAATCTTGTAAGTCTCAGCAACTGCAGAGCCAGCACCCAAAGTCCTGGATTAGACTCTGTAGCCAACCGGAGCTGGATTCAGTCTCTCACTAGGCCTCAGTTCGCAGGGACGACCAGCAAGGTCCTCTCCTAATGTCAGCCATGAGGAAAAAGGGAAAAAAGGGGCCGAGATCCTAGTGATCTCCCACTTTTATATGAAGTATTCACGTGAATGGAATGTTATACACGGTTGGTCAGTCTCTCAGTCATCAGTTTCTCGTTGCCCCTCTCGCGAGATGTCCGTCCGTGCTTATCAATAAGTTTGCATTCCCTTGCTAGGTTTAACCAAAACATGTGTCGGGTTCTCCAGGAAAATGCAGCTAATATGAAGGCTTTAGCTGACAGGCAAAAAATCACTAAAAGAGAAACTTGTTTTTCAACAAAACCAGGACAAGGAGGAACTTGGTGATGCAGGACGATCTCTATCAGCACATGTGGTGGTTTCCTCTGTTGAAGATGGATTCAGTCTCTTGGCCCTCTGAAAGAGAAGTGGAGGCTGGGGGGCTGGGAAGGGGTTGGGAACTGCAGGGAGGGGGGTAAAGTTCTCTTTGGGGCAAGGGTGATCCAGGAACAGTCCCTTTTGGGCAGGCGAAGGGTCCAGGGAACTTCACAGTGCGATGCCAGCGTGTCCCGGGCAGGGCAGCTCCAGCCTAGTGTCAGTGTTGTATTGCAGGTGGGGAGGCTTGCATTGTGCCTGTCAGACGGTCCCGGGGTCTCGTCGTGCTTGAGGGACCCGACAGGCATCCCGGGCGCCATCCCGGGATCCGGAACGCCGGTGCCAGTTGGTGTAGCGCCAATCGGGTCCTGGTTTTCTTGTATCAGCAGCTGAAAGCGTGGATGGTTTTTGCATTTTGGATGTTTCTGCGCAGTTGTGTTTTATGGTGTAGTTCTGGGCTGCATCGGCAGCTGTGCTCTGTACCCCTCCATTCTAAGGGACTGGCACTTCTTCCCAGCGTCTTGAAGTTTTTAAGTAGTGCTGCCGTCTCCTGTGTGTGTGTGTGTGCGCCAGTGCTGCCGTCTCCTGTGTGTGTGTGCGCCAGTGCCGCTGTCTTATAAGGGGCCGTGACGTAGACAGTACTGAATGCTGCTCCGTGCTACTTCTCCTCCGGTGGCAAATGCTTCACAGTCGCCTGAGGAAAGACACTTAGCAATCGATTTCCAAGAGAAATGATACACATGATGCCATAAGGTGAAAGAATATCAGGGCATCTCTTCACAAGCTTGTCCCTGATCTATAGCTGAGGGCAAACACTTGTATGCTTGTGGGAGAGCCTGTGTCTTTCCTGGAAGCGTTTGGGAGTTTTGCTCAGACGCATGTTTCCTCAAGTTCAAGAATCAAGATCTAGGATACCTGCAGACAGGTGCCTGTTTGTGTGGAGACAGTCTGCCTGAAACTCTGTGTTCCTTAGCGCCCACTCTTTCTATCCGTCGCTCCACACGCCTGTGAGTCCCTTTCTTTCTCTCCACAAGCACGTGTGTTGACTTTGTCGCACACGTGCATCTGCACAAGCGTTGAGCTCAGCGGACGGAGTGTGTCTCTTGACACTTGCTGTGTGTTGGCTGTGTCTGCCTGCTCCAGTGAAGAGAGAAACAGGAAATCATCTTGGTAGAGGCAACAAAGCAAAAGCGAGGCAGGATTGACATCTGCTCAACAGAGACGGAATCCCCGCGCTGGCACAGTTCACAGTTACACGAGAAGAAATCTGAGCGGTACATGGACCGGAGACGTGTTTCCGAAGAGGTCGTTTAGCGAGTGAACAGCAGTGTGCGCGACTTTCAGGAGTGTGCCTGGAAAGTGCCAGAATCACCAGAGCATCTGTGCAAAAGCTGCTGCCTCTGTGACAGCATTGAGGCACGTTCCCGTGTCTGCGAGTGTATAGACGGCTCTTTCGTGTTCACTCCGAGGGAAACGGTCCGGTATTGCTTCTGTGCGTACAGATTCGATTCCCTTGTCTCTTGCGAACACAGGGAACTCTGTGCATCGAAATCTATAGGGTAAGGACGCGTCTGCATATGTTTTGGTGAACAATCGAGTGTGCGTGTTCTGACAGCTGCCTCTATGCAGACGTCTCCACAGAGCCACTTCTGAATGCCCCGCAGCCCAGCACTGAATGGATACACTAACAAGTGCACCGGTGTGAGCAACCACATCTTCAGAAGGACGTCTTTCATCTCACAGCAGCACGAACGTCTTGGCGTTCGAGCACACGGCAGAAACAAGGTGTGAACAGATGAGCTGCTGCTATTTTCTCCGTTCGGCATGCTTCGTTGTAGCTCTCTTGACGGACGCAAGAGCAACAGCTAACATAGAACCTTTGTCACAATGCCCGCTACCGTGGTGAGGATGCGGGCACTCTGCGGGTGACAGGGACACAGCAGGACTTGGTGTCAGCTCAGCAAGTTCTCAGTTCCCCAAAGAAGCTGAATTCTGCAAATCGCTACTGTTGCTCTTGAAATGTTGTCATCAGGTGGGTGTTTTGGTGTAATACACTGAAAACCAGAGCAGAAATGCTGAAATATTCCCATGGTATGCATGGTCTTAGGAGCAAAGCACCGTGACTCAGCCTAAGGAGATCTGCCGCTTATTCATTTGTACTGCCAGCAGATTGTGGAAGTAGAGTATAAAACCCATCCTTATGGAGAGATCTTTGCATTTTAGGTTTAGTCTAAGTGTCTCAAGTAGCCGGGGTTTTTGATTGGGCCTAATCCATCAGGTCTGATGGCTTTCCTCCCCGTCTCCAGATGCATGTGGTAGAAAATATAAAGTAAGGAAACGTCCTTTGGCCCAGCCTTGCCTTGCCTTATTTCCTTCTCATCCTGTTCTCTGTCCCAGCCTCTCTCACTAACCCCTCGTCTGGCTGCATGTCTCTTCTTTCCTCTCTCCTTTTCTCAAACTCTCCTGCTTCCTGGCTTTTGTCTTTCCATTCCTCCATTTCAGTCCTGCAGCCCGGCACTAGATTTTCCTCTTCCCTCCCTTTGGCTTGCTCCCTTCGCTTTCTCCCTTTGTTCCATATCCTTCTTTCCGACTTGTCTCTTGGAGACTTTTGGCCACGCTGGACCCAAGTCTGGGGATGTTTTGGAAACTTTCCAGAGGCCTCGCTGGTGACAGGGGAGACAGCAGGCAGTGACAGGCCCGGGGCTGACAGGCTCCCACTCCCCTAGGGGGCGCGCGGCTGCCACACCCAGCTGACATAGAACCTTTGTCACAATGCCCGCTAGTGTGGTGAGGATGCGGGCACTCTGCGGGTGACAGGGACACAGCAGGACTTGGTGTCAGCTCAGCAAGTTCTCAGTTCCCCAAAGAAGCTGAATTCTGCAAATGGCTGCTGTTGCTCTTCAAATGACGTCATCAGGTGGGTGTTTTGGTGTAATACACTGAAAACCAGAGCAGAAATGCTGAAATATTCCCATGGTATGCATGGTCTTAGGAGCAAAGCACCGTGACTCAGCCTAAGCAGATCTGCCTCTTATTCTTTTGTACTGCCAGCAGATTGTGGAAGTAGAGTATAAAACCCATCCTTATGGAGAGATCTTTGCATTTTAGGCTAAGTGTCTCAAGTAGCCGGGGTTTTTGATTGGGCCTAATCCATCAGGTCTGATGGCTTTCCTCCTCGTCTCCAGATGAATGTGGTAGAAAATATAAAGCAAGGAAACGTCCTTTGGCGTATTTTGCCTTGCCTTATTTCCTTCTCATCCTGTTCTCTGTGCCAGCCTCTCTCACTAACCCCTCGTCTGGCTGCATGTCTCTTCTTTCCTCTCTCCTTTTCTCAAACTCTCCTGCTGCCTGGCTTTTGTCTTTCCATTCCTCCATTTCAGTCCTGCAGCCCGGCACTAGATTTTCCTCTTCCCTCCCTTTGGCTTGCTCCCTTCGCTTTCTCCCTTTGTTCCATATCCTTCTTTCCGACTTGTCTATTGGAGACTTTTGGCCACGCTGGACCCAAGTCTGGGGATGTTTTGGAAAGTTTTCAGAGGCCTCGCTGCTGAGGGGGGAGACAGCAGGCAGTGACAGGCCCGGGGCTGAAAGGCTCCCCTGCCCCTAGGGGGCGCTCGGCTGCCACACCCAGCTGACATAGAACCTTTGTCACAATGCCCGCTACCGTGGTGAGGATGCGGGCACTCTGCGGGTGACAGGGACACAGCAGGACTTGGTGTCAGCTCAGCAATTTCTGAGTTCCCCAAAGAAGCTGAATTCTGCAAATTGCTGCTGCTTCTCTTGAAATGATGTCATCAGGTGGGTGTTTTGGTGTAATACACTGAAAACCAGAGCAGAAATGCTGAAGTATTCCCATGGTATGCATTGTCTTAGGAGCAAAGCACCGTGACTCAGCCTTAGTAGATCTGCCGCTTATTCTTTTGTACTGCCAGCAGATTGTGGAAGTAGAGTAGAAAACCCATCCTTATGGAGAGATCTTTGCATTTTAGGCTTAGTCTAAGTGTCTCAAGTAGCCGGGGTTTTTGATTGGGCCTAATCCATCAGGTCTGATGGCTTTCCTCCTCGTCTCCAGATGAATGTGGTAGAAAATATAAAGCAAGGAAACGTCCTTTGGCGTATTTTGCCTTGCCATATTTCCTTCTCATCCTGTTCTCTGTCCCAGCCTCTCTCACTAAGCCCTCGTCTGGCTGCATGTCTCTTCTTTCCTCTCTCCTTTTCTCAAACTCTCCTGCTTCCTGGCTTTTGTCTTTCCATTCCTCCATTTCAGTCCTGCAGCCCGGCACTAGATTTTCCTCTTCCCTCCCTTTGGCTTGCTCCCTTCGCTTTCTCCCTTTGTTCCATATCCTTCTTTCCGACTTGTCTCTTGGAGACTTTTGGCCACGCTGGACCCAAGTCTGGGGATGTTTTGGAAACTTTTCAGAGGCCTCGCTGCTGACAGGGGGGACAGCAGGCAGTGACAGGCCCGGGGCTGACAGGCTCCCCCTCCCCTAGGGGGCACTCGGCTGCCACACCCAGCTGACATAGGACCTTTGTCACAATGCCCGCTACCGTGGTGAGGGTGCGGGCACTCTGCGGGTGACAGGGACACAGCAGGACTTGGTGTCAGCTCAGCAATTTCTCAGTTCCCCAAAGAAGCTGAATTCTGCAAATTGCTGCTGTTGCTCTTGAAATGATGTCATCAGGTGGGTGGTTTTTTAAGACTCCAGTCCGGACAGTGTTACGCGGGAAAGGCTTATCTCGCAGAGGCAAAAGGATGCTGGGGCAGGAATTAGCTGGGCTCATTTGGAGAGCTTTAAACTAGGCTCGAAGGGGGATGGGTTTGTAGTTGGGCTTGCCCCAGTGGGGCAGCATTCTAAAACAGATGAGGACCGGGTGGCCTCCTGTGCCCCTAGGGAGAAATTGGTGTGCTCTGCTCCCTCCCTGAAATGCCTGTACACCAATGCGCGCAGCATGGGGAATAAGCAGGAGGAGTTAGAATCCTCTGTTCGGTCGGGAGATTATGATCTGGTGGCAATTACAGAAACGTGGTGGGACAGTTCACATGACTGGAATGTGGTCATGGATGCCTACGCCCTTTTCAGGAAAGACAGGCCAGCCAGGCGTGGTGGTGGAGTTGTTCTCTATGTGAGAGAGCAACTGCAATGTACTAAATTCTGCCCAGGAGCGGATGAGGAACGAGTTGAGAGTGTATGGGTCAGGATCAAGGGACAGGCTGGCAGGGGTGATACTGTTGTAGGTGTCTATTACAGGCCACCAGATCAGACTGAGGAAGTTGATGAGGCCTTCTATGCGCAGCTGAGAGTGGCCTCACAGTCACAGGCCCTGGTTGTTGTGGGTGATTTTAACTTCCCTGATGTTTGCTGGAAGGACCATTCAGCCAGCCAGCCACAGTCCAGGAGGTTCCTCCAGTGCATTGATGATAACTTCCTCATGCAGATGGTGGAGGAGCCCACCAGGAGAGGTACACTGCTGGATCTCATCCTCACTAACAAAGAGGGTCTGGTCGAAGCAGTAAAGGTCGAGGGCTGCCTGGGTTGCAGTGACCACGAGATGGTGGAGTTCAGCATCTCGTGTGGCAGGAACAGAATAGCAAGTAGAATTGCAACCCTGGACTTTGGCAGGGCTAATTTCGGCCTTTTCAAGCAATTGCTGGGGGAAATCCCATGGGCAAGACTGCTTGAAGGAAAAGGGGCCCAAGAGAGCTGGATTGCATTCAGAGATTGCTTCTTCCATGCTCAGGATCAGAGCATCCCCACACGTAGGAAGTCGAGGAAGGGAGTCAGAAGGCCTGCGTGGTTGAATAGGGATCTGTTGGGTATGCTCAAGCAGAAGAGGCGAGTTTACAGGTCATGGAAGCAGGGACTGGCCACTTGGGAGGAATATAAGGCTGCTGATAGAGGATGCAGGAAGGCAGCTAGGGTAGCCAAGGCCTCCTTAGAATTACAGCTGGCGAGAGGGGTCAAGGACAGCAAGAAGAACTTTTTCAAATACATAGCAGATAAAAGTAATACCAGAGGCAATGTAGGCCCACTGATGAATGAGGTGGGTGCCCTGGTGGCAGAAGACACAGAGAAGGCAGAATTGCTGAATGCCGCCTTTGTCTCTGTCTACTCTGCTGGAGGCTGTCCTGGGGAACCCTGTACCCCTGAGACCCCGGATGAAGCCAGGTTAATGGAGGAGTTTGCTTTAGTCGATGAGGACTGGGTTAGGGAACAATTAAGTAGTCTGGACATCCATAAATCCATGGGTCCAGATGGGATGCATCCGCGGGTGCTGAGGGAGCTGGCTGAAGTCATTGCTAGACCGCTATCCATCATTTTTGCCAAGTCTTGGGAAACGGGAGAGGTGCCCGAGGATTGGAGGAAAGCAAATGTCACTCCAGTCTTTAAAAAGGGCAAGAAGGAGGACCTGGGTAATTATAGACCGGTCAGCCTCACCTCTGTCCCTGGGAAAGTAATGGAACAGCTTATCCTTGGTGCCATCTCAAGGCACATCAGGGATAAGAGGGTCATTAGGGGCAGTCAGCATGGCTTTACCAAGGGTAAGTCATGCTTGACCAACCTCATAGCCTTTTATGAGAATGTACCAAGGTGGATGGATGATGGCAGAGCGGTGGATGTGGTCTACCTTGACTTCAGTAAAGCCTTTGACACAGTCCCTCACAGCATCCTCACAGCTAAATTGAGGAGGTGTGGTCTCGACAATAGAGTAGTGAGGTGGGTTGCAAACTGGCTTAATGAGAGAAGCCAGAGAGTGGTGGTCAATGGTGCGGAGTCCAGTTGGAGGCCAGTATCTAGTGGAGTGCCTCAGGGGTCAGTACTGGGGCCAATGTTATTCAATATATCCATTAACGATTTAGAGGAGGGAATTGAGTGTACTATCAGCAAGTTTGCTGATGACACTAAGCTGGGAGGAGTGGCTGACACACCAGAAGGCTGTGCCGCCATCCAGCGGGACCTGGACAGGCTGGAGAGTTGGGCGGGGGATAACCTGATGGAATTTAACAAGGGAAAGTGTAGAGTCCTGCATCTGGGCAGGAACAATCCCAAGTTCCAGTATAGGTTGGGGCATGACCTATTAGAGAGCAGTGTAGGGGAAAGGGACCTGGGGGTCCTGGTGGACAACAGGATGACCATGAGCCAGCACTGGGCCCTTGTGGCCAGGAAGGCCAATGGCATCCTTGGGTGTATTACAAGGGGGGTGGTCAGCAGATCGAGAGAGGTCCTCCTTCCCCTCTACTCCACCCTGGTGAGACCCCATCTGGAATATTGTGTCCAGTTCTGGGCCCCTCAGTTCCAGAAAGACAGGGAACTGCTGGAGAGGGTCCAGCGTAGGGCAACAAAGATGATTAAGGGAGTGGAGCATCTCCCTTATGAAGAAAGGCTGAGGGAGCTGGGGCTCTTTAGTTTGGAGAAGAGGAGACTGAGGGGTGACCTTATTAATGTTTATAAATATATAAAGGGTGAGTGCCACGAGGACGGAGTCAGGCTCTTCTCAGTGGCAAACAATGATAGGACAAGGGGCAATGGGATCAAGCTGGAACACAAGAGGTTCCACTTAAATTTGAGAAATAACTTCTTCTCAGTGAGGGTAACAGAGCACTGGAACAGGCTGCCCAGGGGGGTTGTGGAGTCTCCTTCCCTGGAGACATTCAAACCCGCCTGGACACATTCCTGTGCGACCTCACCTAGGTGTTCCTGCTCCAGCAGGGGGATTGGACTAGATGATCTTTTGAGGTCCCTTCCAATCCCAAACATACTGTGATACTGTGATACAACTTTTGCCATAACATCTTTAAATCAATGTAATTCACTTTGCCTTAATACCACTAAATAATATCCAAAGCAAACCCACGCGCGAGTATCACAACTCTATGAGTTGGCACTGTGCCAAGAAAATTGGAAGGTACGTCAGAGCAGTAGAAAAGCCAAAAATCTCCAAATTTACCCCCTTCTCTTGCCCCACGTTGGGCGCCAATTATCTGTCGAGGGTTAGGATTGCGGGGTGACAATCAAACCCTGGCAGATGTATTGTTAACCTCCTCTCCCCCCCACTTCCCCCTTTTGCCCCTCCCTCTCCCCCCTTCCCACTCAGGACAGGCGATCGGGAGGGAAAGAAGGACAGAGAGAAGAGAGTTGGAAAAGTTAAAGATGTTTTACTAATGCTACTAATAAGAATAGAGAAAATAATACAAAATATACAAAACCAATCTTGTAAGTCTCAGCAACTGCAGAGCCAGCACCCAAAGTCCTGGATTAGACTCTGTAGCCAACCGGAGCTGGATTCAGTCTCTCACTAGGCCTCAGTTCGCAGGGACGACCAGCAAGGTCCTCTCCTAATGTCAGCCATGAGGAAAAAAGGGAAAAAGGGCAAAGGGCTGAGATCCTCGTGATCTCCCACTTTTATATGAAGTATTCACGTGAATGGAATGTTATACACCGTTGGTCAGTCTCTCGATCACCAGTTTCTCGTTGCCCCTCTCGCGAGATGTCCATCCGTGCTTATCAATAAGTTTGCATTCCCTTGCTAGGTTTAACCAAAACATGTGTCGGGTTCTCCAGGAAAATGCAGCTAATATGAAGACTTTAGCTGACAGGCAAATTCACTAAAAGAGAAACTTGTTTTTAACAAAACCAGGACATTCCACCCCTTATAATATGACATTCACTGAATACTTAAACCTTATCAATACAATCTATCAATACAATCTAATTAATCACTACTACTATATATATATATATATACATATGTACATATGTACATATATACACAGGAGTAATTAATCAGTGGACCATCCTTTGAAAAGTTCATTAAGTTCATTTTGTCACCACAGTCTCCCAGGGCAGGGAAAATGGTCCAAGTGCATCTCATGACCCCTGTTGGTGGGTTAAGGACACCAACTTCCAAGAAGGTGTCGGGCGCCACTCGAAGAAGCCAGCGCTGGTTTCATCACCATTGTCTTGATCTGAAAGACACTTATTAAACATTGTTAGTGCGGCAATTCACATCATGCAGTTCAGTATTGAGTATTTTCACCTAAAATCAAATCCCCTTGAGGTACACACCGAACTTCTCCATCCTTAAGCATCACCCACCAGGTGCTGCCAGGTCCCTGGGCAAAAACAATCCCACGAATGGGCTTTGCCTGTGCCCGATGCAGGAGGAACCCAGACTGCCTATCCTAACATATTTTTCATGTGTACTACAGGGACTTTATCTCCTTCTACAGTCCATAGAATTTCTGATTGGGCAGGCCCGGCTCGATTGGTTGATCCCCTAGTGTTGCCCAACCAAGTGGCTTTTGCTAAATGTGAATCCCAGTTTTTAAAGGTTCCACCACCCAGTGCCTTTAGTGTAGTTTTTAACAAACCATTGCACCTTTCAATTTTCCCAGAGGCTGGTGCATGATATGGAATATGATACACCCACTCAATACCATGTTCTTTGGCCCAATTATCTATAATACTGTTTTTGAAATGAGTACCATAGTCTGATTCAATTCTTTCTGGCGTACCGTGCCGCCAAAGCACTTGCTTCTCAAGGCCCAAGATGGTATTTCGGGCTGTAGCATGAGGTACGGCAGATGTTTCCAACCATCCAGTGGTTGCTTCCACCATTGTAAGTACATAACGCTTACCTTGACGTGTTTGTGGAAGTGTAATATAATCAATCTGCCAAGCTTCTCCATACTTACACTTTAACCATCACCCCCCACATAAGGACCCCCCATCTAAGGACCCCCCAGTTGTGCCCAGGGCCCATTGTGCCGTCCCAGAACCCCTCATTGTCCCCAGGGCCCATTGTGACATCCTGGCAACCTCCCTTTGTCCCCAGGGCCCATAGTGACATCCCAGGACCCCCAATTGTCCCCAAGGCCCATTGTGACACCATGGGGAACCCCCTTGTCACTGGGGATGCATTGTGACACAATGGGGACGCCCCCTTTGTCTCAGGTGCCCATTGTGACATCCTGGAGACCCCCCTTGTCCCCAGGGTCTATTGTGACATCCTGGGGACCTCCTTTATCCCCAGGACCCATTGTGACGTCCCAGGACCCCTCATAGTCCCCAGAGGCCATTGTGACATCCTGGGGACCCCTCTTTCCCCCAGGGCCTAATGTGACATCCTGGGGACTCCTCTTTGTCCCCTGGGCCCATTATGACATCCTTGGCACCCCGTTTGTCCCCAGGGCCCATTGTGACATCCCAGGACCCCAGTTTGTCCCCAGGGCCCATTACTACAGGGTGGGACCCCCCTTGTCCCCAGGGACCATTGTGACATTCAGGGGACCCCTCTTTGTTCCCAGGGCCCATTGTGGCACCATGGGGACCCTCTTTGTCACTGGGGCCCATTGTGACATCCCAGGACCCCACTTTGTCTTAGAAGGTCACTATTCGGACCCCCGGAGCCCCCCGGCCCCACACCCGCCCCTCAGCCCCACAGCGCGCGGTCTCGGGTCCCGGTGCCGGCGAAGCCACGTCCTGGCCGCGGCCGGAGGAGCCGCTGCTTGTCCGCCCCCCCACGTCCCCCCGATCGCTGCTGCTGTCGCTGCCTGAGGAGCCGCAGGAGCCGCCGCTTGTCCGCCCCCCCACGTCCCCCCGATCGCTGCTGCTGTCGCTGCCTGAGGAGCCGCAGGAGCCGCCGCTTGTCCGCCCCCCCACGTCCCCCCGATCGCTGCTGCTGTCGCTGCCTGAGGAGCCGCAGCAGCCGCCGCTTGTCCGCCCCCCCACGTCCCCCCGATCGCTGCTGCTGTCGCTGCCTGAGGAGCCGCAGCAGCCGCCGCTTGTCCGCCCCCCCACGTCCCCCCGATCGCTGCTGCTGTCGCTGCCTGAGGAGCCGCAGCAGCCGCCGCTTTTCCGCCCCCCCACGTCCCCCCGATCGCTGCTGCTGTCGCTGCCTGAGGAGCCGCAGGAGCCGCCGCTTGTCCGCCCAGCCCCGACTGCCCCCCCCCAATCGCCGCCGCTGCCGCCGGATGAGCCGCCGCTGCCGCCCCCGCCACCCCCCTTCTCCCGCCATCCCGGTGTCACAACGGGGACTTTGAGCGCGGCTGTGGAGGCAGCAGCTGTTCTGATAGCGAAGCCAAATCGGACCGGGAAACAGGACCGGGAACCAGGAACCGTGGGAGGGAAGTTTTCCCTTGGAGCAAACAAACCCCAGGTGTTCTTCAATGTTTATTGAGAAAGCAGAGTCAGGATGTACCAGTAGTCCGATTAGTGACCTTCTAAGACAAAGTGGGGTCCTGGGATGTCACAATGGGCCCCAGTGACAAAGAGAGTCCCCATGGTGCCACAATGGGCCCTGGGGACAAGGGGGGTCCCACCCTGTAAGAATGGGCCCTGGGGACAAAGTGGGGCCCTGGGATGTCACAATGGGCCCTGGGGACAAATGGGGTCCTGGGACGTCACAATGGGTCCTGGGGATAAAGGGGGTCCCCAGGATGTCACAATGGGCACTTGAGACAAAGGTGGGGTCCCCATTGTGTCACAATGCGTCCCCAGTGACAAGAGGGTTCCCCATGGTGTCACAATGGGCCCTGGGGACAATTGGGGGTGCTGGGATGTCACAATGGGCCCTGAGGACAACAGGGGGTCCCCACGGTGTCAAAATGGGCCCTGGTGACATACGGGGCAGCCCAGGATGTCACAATGGGCCCTGGGGACAAAGAGAGGTCCCCAGGATGTCACAATAAGCCCTGGAAACAATTGGGGGGTCCTGAGATGTCACAATGTGCCCTGGAGACAAAGGGGTTCCCCACCCTATCACAATGGGCCTTGGGGACAAAGGGGGGTCCCCAGGATGTCACAATAGGCCCTGGGGACAAAGAGGGGTCCCCTGAATGTCACAATGGGCCCTGGGGACAAAGGGGGGTCCCCAGGATGTCACAATAAGCCCTGGAAACAATTGGAGGGTCCTGAGATGTCACAAAGGGCCCTGGGGACAAGGGGGTGTCCTGGGATGTCACAATGGACCCTGGGGACAAATAGCAGTTCCCTGAATATCACAATGGGCCCTGGAGACAAGGGGTGTCCTGGGATGTCACAATGGGCCCCAGTGACAAAGGGCATCCCTATGGTGCCAAAATGGGGCCTGGGGACAAAGGGGGTCCCCAGGAAGTCACAATGGGCCCTGGGGACAAGCAGGGTACCCACGGTGTCACAATGGGCCCTGGGGACAAAGGGGGGTCCCGAGGATATCACAATGGGCCCTGGGGACAATTGGGGGATCCTGGGATGTCACAATGGGCCCTGGGGACAAAGAGGAGTCCCCTAAATGTCACAATGGGCCCTGGAGACAGAGGGGCTCCCCATGGTGCCATAATGGGCCCTGAGGAAAAAGCGGGGTCGCCAGGATGTCACAATGGGCTCTTGGAAAAATGGAGGGTCCTGGGATGTCACAATGGGCCCTGGGGACAAAGGAGGTCCCCAGGATGTCACAATGACCCCTTGGGACAACGGGGCCATTGTGGACATCACAATGGGTCCTGGGAACAAAGTGGGGTCCCCAGGATGGCACAATGTGCCCTGGAGACAAAGGGGTTCCCCACCCTATCACAATGGGCCTTGGGGACAAAGGGGGGTCCCCAGGATGTCACAATAGGCCCTGGGGACAAAGAGGGGTCCCCTGAATGTCACAATGGGCCCTGGGGACAAAGGGGGGTCCCCAGGATGTCACAATAAGCCCTGGAAACAATTGGGGGGTCCTGAGATGTCACAATGGGTCCTGGGGACAAAGGGGGTCCTGGGACTTCACTATGGGCCCTGGGGACAAGGGGCGGTCCCCAAGATGTCACAATGGGTCCTGGGGACAAGGGGGTCCCCAGAATGTCACAATGGGCCCTTAGGACAAGGGGGGTCCCCAAGGTGTCACAATGGGCCCTGGGGACAATGGGGAGTCCTGGGACATCACAACAGGCCTGGGGACAAGGGGGATCTCCACCCTGTCACAATGTGCCCTGGGGCAAAGGGGGGTCCTGGGATGTCACAATTGACCCGGGGGACAAAGGGGGTCCCCATGGTGCCACAATGGGCCCTGGGGACAAAGGGGATCCCCAGGATGTCACAATGGGCCCTTAGGACAAGGGGGGTCCCCAAGGTGTCACAATGGGCCCTGGGGACAATGGGGAGTCCTGGGATATCACAACAGGCCTGGGGACAAGGGGGATCTCCACCCTGTCACAATGGGCCCTGGGGACAAAGGGGGGTCCTGGGATGTCACAATTGGCCCTGGGGACAAAGGGGAGTCCCCAGGATGTCACAATGGGCCCTGAGGACAAGGGGAGGTCCCCATGGTGTCACAATGGGTCCTCAGTGAGAAGGGGGTCCCCCATGGTTTCACAATGGGCCCTGGGGACAAGGGGGATCCCCAGGGTGTCACAATGGACCCTGGGGAGATGGGTTTAGGCGGTTGTGTTAGGGGGTTGGAGGATTAGGTGGTGCAGGATTTGGGGGTGCAAGGATTTTGCGGGGCCTGATTTGTGGCTGCAGAGTCTGGGGTTGCAGGTTCCAGGGGTGCAGGATTTGGAGGTTCAGGGTTTAGGGCAGTAGGATATTTGGGTGCAGGAGTTTGGAGTGCCGGGTTTGGGGGCCAGGATTTGGGGTTGCAGGATTTAGGGGTGCAGTGGTTTGGAGTGCAGTGTTTTGGGATGCAGGGTTTGGGGAAGGAGGATATGGGGGTGCAGGGTATAGGAGAGCAGGATCTTGGGGTGCAGGGGTTTGGGGTGGAGGGCTTGGTAGGGCAGGATTTGGGGGTGGAAATTTTATTGGGTAGGGCTGGGGGTGCAGGATTTGGGGGTGAAGGGGTTGTGAGGTGCAGGGTTGTGGGGTGCAGGGTTTGGGAGATCGGGACGTGGGGCTGGAGGATTTGGGGGTGCAGGGTTTGGAGCAGCAGGATCTGGGGGTGCAGAGTTGGGGGGTGCAAGATTGGGGGTAGCAGGGTTTTGGGAAGCAGGGTTTCGGGGTCAGGCTTTAGGGGGACAGGGTTTGGGGGGCAGGGTTGGGAGGGATGATTTTGGGGTGCAGGGTTTAGGGCAGCAGGATCTTGGGGTGAAGGGGTTTGTTGTGAAGGGTTGGGTAGGACAGGATTTGGGGTGCAGGTTTTTAGAGTGCAACTTGTGGGGGTCAGGATTTGGGGTACAGGGTTTGGGGGTGCAGGGTTTAGTGGTGCAGGGTTTGGGGGTGCAGGTCTTGGGGAGGCAGAATTAGGGTGCAAGACTTGAGGGTGCAGGGTTTGGGGGTTTGGGACATGGGGCTGGAGGATTTAGGGGTGCAGGATTTGGGGTGCAGTGTGTGGGGGTGCAAGATCTTGGGGTGTACGAGCTTTGGGTGTGGGATTTGAAGGACAATGATTTGGGGGTGCAGGGATTGGGGGTGTAGGGTTTTGGGGTTGATGCGTTTGGAGATTCGGGACGTGGAGGTCAAGGATTTAGGGGTACAAGGGCTGGTTGCAGGATTTGGGGGTACAGGGTTGGTTGCAGGATTTGGGGTGCAGGGTTTGAAGTGCAGGGCTAAAGGGGGCAGGATTTGGAGGTGCAAGATTTGGTGGTCTGGGGTACTGGGCTGCAGGGTTTTGGGGTGCGGGATTTGGGGGTGCAGGTTCCATGTCTTTAGGAACTGGGCGGGGAGGGTTTCTTGGTGCGGACTTTTGAGTGCAAGTTTGAGGGGCCTTGATTTTGGGGTGCATGGTTTGGGGGGCAGGATTCCGGGTGTAAGGTTTTGAGGTGCAGGACTTGGGGGCGCAGGTTTCACACGTTAAGGAACTGGGGCTGCAGAGGTTGGGGGTGCAGCGTTGTGGGCTGCAGGGTTGAAGGGTGCAGGATTTAGGGGTACAGGTTTTGGGGGTGCAGGAGCTGGGGGTGCAGGCTGTAGGGATCCGAATATGGGGGTGCAGGGTTCTGGGGTGCAGGATCTGGGTGAGCAGGCTGTTAGGGTACAGAACCTTGTAGTTCAGCGTTTAGAGGCAGGATTTGGGGGTGCAGGGCTTTGAGGTGAGGGGTCTGGAGTGAGGGGTTCAGGTGTTCAGCACCTAGGGGTGCAGGACTTGGGGGTTGGAGGATTTGGGGGTGCAGGGATTTGGGGGTGCAGGGATATGGGGTGCAACTTGTGGGGTGCAGAGTTTTGGGTATAGGATTTTGGGGTGCAGAGTTTTGGGGGGGGGGATTGGGGGAGCAGGGTTTCAGGGTGCAAGGTTCAGTGGTGCAGGGTTCTGGGGGTGCAGGGTTTAGCGCCAGAATTGGGGGTGCAGGGTTTGGGATTGCAGGGTGTTGGGGGAAGGATCTGGGGCTACAAGATGTGGGGTAGCAGGGTTTTGGGGTGCAACTTGTGGGGGCAGGATTTGGGGTACAGGAGGTTGGGGGTGCAGGCTTTGGGGTGTAGGATTTAGTGGAGCAGGGACTGGGGGTGAAGGTCTTGTGGAGGCAGAATTGGGGGTGCAGGTCTTGGGGAGGCAGAATTGGGGGTGCATATTTTGGCTGTTCAGGACCTGGGGGTGCAGGATTTGGGGATGTAGGTTTTGGGGGGTAGATTTTGGGGTGCTGGGTTCGGCACATGGGTCTGGAGGATTTGGGGGTGCAGGGTTAAGGGGTTTAGGATTTTGGGGTGCACAGTTTAGGGTGCACGTTCTGGGCATGTATGATTTCAGAGTGCAGGGCTTTGGGGTACAGGATTTGGGGTGCAGGGTTTTGGGGTCAGGATCTGGGGGTGCAGGGTGTTGGGGAGAAGGATTTGGGGGTGCAGCATTTTGAAGTGCAGGGTTTGGAGGAGGGAGGTTTTGGGGGTGAAAGATTTTGGTGGTTCAGGTTTTGGGGGTGCAGTGTTAAAAGGGTGGAGGATTAGGGGTGCAGGATTTGGGGGTGCACTGTTTGGGGGTGCAGGGTTTAGAAGTCAGGTCTAAGAGTGCAGCGTTTGGGGTGCAGGGGCTTGGGGGGAAATTTAAGGTTGCAGAGTGTGGGGTGCACAGGACTGGGGCTCAGGATTTGGGGGTGCGAGGTTTCAGGGTTCAAGATTTGGAGGTGTGGAGTTTTGGGGTGCAGGGGATGGGGGTGAAGGATTTGAGGCTGCAGGGTGGTGGGGGGAGGATTTGGGGGTGAGAGATTTGTGGTGCAGGATGTGGGGGTGCAGAGTTTTGGGAGGCAATGATCTGGGGCTGCAGGATTTGGGGGTTCAGTGTTTAGGGCAGCACAACCTCGGGGTGCAGGGGTTTGCAGTGAAAGGTTTGGTAGGGCAGGATTTGGGGTGCAGGATTCTGGGGTGCTGGGTTTGGGGTACAGGATTTGGTGTTGCAGGGATGGGGTTGAAGGGCTTGGGTTTCCAGGCCTTTGAGGTGCAGGATTTGGAGGTGCAAGGTTTGGGAGGGAATTCTTTGGGGTGCAGGGTTTGGGGTTCCAGGAGGTGGGGGAAGGACCTTGGGGTGTAGGGTTTGGGGGGGCAGGGTTTTGGGGGAAGGATTTAGGGGTGCAGGGTTTTGAAGTGCAGCGTTTCAGGGGGGCATGATTTTGAGGGTGCACATGTGGGGGTCCAGGTTTGGGGGATGCAGAGTTTGTGAATGGAGGATTTTGGGGTGCTGGGTTTGGGGCTGCCTAATTTGGGGGTGCAGTGTTTGGGTGTTCAGGACCTGGGGGTGCTGCGTTTGGGAATGCAGGCTTTGGGGGTGCAGGGCTCAGGATTTGGGAGGGCAGGATCAGGGGGTGTAAGATTTCAGGGTTTAGGGGTGCAAAGTTTGGTAGGGCTGAATTACAGGGGTGCAAAGTATGGTAGGGCTGAATTTAGGGGTGCAGGATTTGGTATTACAGGTTTTGGGGAATCATGGCTTGGGAGGAAGGATTTAGGGGTGCAGGGTTTCAAGATGCAGGATTTGGGGTGCAGTATTTGGGGTTGCAGGTTTGGGGGGTGCAAGTTGTGGGGCGGCAGGATATCGGGTATAGGGTTCTGGCCTGCAGGGTTTGGGGGTGCAGGATTTCAACGTGCAGGGTTCTGGGGTGCAGTATCTGGGGGTCCAGGGTTTGGCAGTGCATTGGCTTTGGGGGTTGAAGGATTTGGGGGTGTAGGGTTTAGGGATGCAGGATTTGGGGGTGCAGGATTTGGAAGTGCAGAGTTAGGGGGCAGGATTTTCAGTGCAGGGTTTCAGGGTACAGAACTTGGTGGTGCAGGATCTGGGGGTGCAGGTTTTCGGTGGGGAATTTGGGGGTGCAGGGTGTTGAGGAAGGATCTGAGGGTACAATATTTGGGCTTTAAGGGTTTAGGGGGGCAGGATCTGGCAGTGCAGAGTTTGGGGACAGGACCTGGGGGTGCAGCGACTGGGGTTACAGGTTCTGGGGGTGCAGGGTCGAGGGAATTGTTTGAGGTGCAGGGTTATGAGAGTGCAGGATTTCTGGGTGCAGAGTTTGGGGTGCTGGGTATGGGGTAGCAGCATCTGGGGGTGTAGGTTTTGGGGGTTCATTCATTTGGGGGGAGGATCTGGGGGTGCAGGGTTTAAGGGTTCAGGATTTGGAGGTGTAGGGTTTTGGGGTACAGGGTTCTGGGTTGAGGTTTTGGGATGAAAGATTTGGGGATGCAGTGTTAAGGGGTGGAGGCTTAGAGGTGCAAGATTTGGGGGTGCAGAGTTTTCGTGTGTCTGATTTGGGGGTGCAGGGTCTGGGGGTGCAAGATCCTGGAATTCAGGATCTGGGGGTTCAGGATTTGGGGGTGCACAGTATGGGAGGGAAGGATCTGGGGCTTCAGGATTTGGGGGTGCACTGTTTGGGGGTCCAGGGTTTAGAAGTCAGGTCTAAGAGTGCAGCGTTTGGGGTGCAGGGGCTTGGGGGGAAATTTAAGGTTGCAGAGTGTGGGGTGCACAGGACTGGGGCTCAGGATTTGGGGGTGCGAGGTTTCAGGGTTCAGGATTTGGAGGTGTGGAGTTTTGGGGTGCAGGGGTTGGGAGTGCAGGGTGGTGGGGGTGAGAGATTTGGGGTGCAGGATTTGGAGATGCAGAGTTTTGGCAGGCAAGGATCCGGGGCTGCAGGATTTGGGGGTTCAGTGTTTAGGGCAGCACAATCTTGGGGTGCAGGGGTTTGCAGTGAAAGGTTTGGTAGGCAGGATTTGGGGTGCAGGATTCTGGGGTGCTGGGTTTGGGGTACAGGATTTGGTGTTGCAGGGATGGGGTTGAAGGGCTTGGGTTTCCAGGCCTTTGAGGTGCAGGATTTGGAGGTGCAGGGTTTGGGAGGGAATTCTTTGGGGTGCAGGGTTTGGGGGCAGGGTTTAGGGGTGGAGGGTATAGGACGGAAGGATTTGGGAATGCAAGGTTTGGGGCGCAGGTTTTGGGGTTCAGGAAGGTAGGGAGGGCAGGATTAGGGGGTGCAAGGTTTCAGTTGTAGGGTTTAGGGGTGCAGAGTTTGGTAGGGCCGAATTTGGGGGTGCAGGATTTGGGGTGCAGGGTTTGGGAAGACAGGATCAGGGGTGGAGGATTTGGGGGTGCAGGATTGAGGGGCAGGGTTTTGGTGCAGGGCTTGGGGTCAGGATCTGGGGTGCAGGTTTGGGAAGAGTATTTTGGGGTGCAGGATTTTGGGTGCCGTGTCTGCGGGGCAGGTTTGGGGTGATCACTGCTGATCCGCACACACTCGCTCTCTCTGGTATTCACCTCCACTCCTGCTCCTCCACCTCCCCACTGTTCTCTCCATCTCCTCTCTTCTCGTTCCCACCACACTCTGCACACAGACCCGACCACTGAGAATGTTCCAGAACACGCTGATCCAAACCCCGCTGGGACCTCCGGGCTCCATGGCAATGTGAAAATTGAGTGTGCCACAGAATCCCTTTGGGTGTCAAACACCTTGAAGGTGCTGGAGTCCAAGCACAAACCCCCGGCACTGCCCACGGCCCTCAGGAGCTCCTGTGGAAACCCCTCCAGGGATGGCGGCTCCAGCCCTGCCCTGGGCAGCCCGTTCAGTGCCCGACAGCCCTCGCTGGGAGGAACAGCTCCCAGGCTCCAGCCAGAAGCTCACCCGGTACCGCTGGGGCCGTCTCCTCTCCTCCTGCCGCTCGTTCCCGGGCAGAGTCCCCGAAGCCCGCTCTCCGGGCGCTCTGCGGGCGGCTCCTGGCCCGGCCGCCCCCCGCACTCCCGCTCTGGCTCCGCCCCAAGGCTCAGGCGGGAACGGCCGCTGCGGCCCGGCCGGCCAATCGCAGCTCGCCGCCTCAGCCCCGCCCCCTCAAAACAGCCCTTGGCCCCGCCCCCTCCCCCCATCACCTCAGGAGGAGCCGCACCCGCTGGTGCTGAGTGCGGAGCTCAGCGCACAAAGAGCTGCACAGGGTGAGAGGGGCAGGGGGATTCGAGCTGAGATGGGCGCTGTTTGCAGACGGAACCAAGTGAGGCACGGGCTCTGCACCTGGAGAAAGGAAAAGGTGCAGTGATCACCCCAAACCTGCCCCGCAAACACGGCACCCAAAATCCTGCACCCCAAAATACTCTTCCCAAACCCGCACCCCAAATCCTGACCCCAAGCCCTGCACCAAAACCCTGCCCCTCAATCCTGCACCCCCAAATCCTCCACCCCCGATCCTGTCTTCCCAAACCCTGCACCCCAAACCCTGCACCCCCAAATTCGGCCCTACCAAACTCTGCACCCCTAAACCCTACAACTGAAACCTTGCACCCCCTAATCCTGCCCTCCCTACCTTCCTGAACCCCGAAACCTGCGCCCCAAACCCTGCATTCCCAAATCCTTCCGTCCTATACCCTCCACCCCTAAACCCTGCCCCCAAACCCTGCACCCCAAAGAATTCCCTCCCAAACCTTGCACCTCCAAATCCTGCACCTCAAAGGCCTGGAAACCCAAGCCCTTCAACCCCATCCCTGCAACACCAAATCCTGTACCCCAAACCCAGCACCCCAGAATCCTGCACCCCAAATCCTGCCTGCCAAACCTTTCACTGCAAACCCCTGCACCCCAAGATTGTGCTGCCCTAAACACTGAACCCCCAAATCTTGCACCCAAATCTCTCACCCCCAAATCCTTCCCCCACCACCCTACACCCTCAGATCCTTCAACCCCATCCCCTGCACCCCAAAACTCCACACCTCCAAATCCTGATCCCTGAAACCCCGCACCCCCAAATCCTGTGCCCCAGTCCTGTGCACCCCACAGTCTGCACCCCAAACGCTGCACTCTTAGACCTGACTTCTAAACCCTGCACCCCCAACAGTGCACCCCCAAATCCTGAAGCCCCAGATCCTTCCCTCCCATACCCTGCACCCCCACATCCTGAACCCCCAAATCCTGCACCCCTAATCCTCCACCCTCTTAACACTGCACCCCCAAAACCTGAACCACCAAATCCTTCGCCCCCAAAACCTCCCTCCTCCAAACCCTGCACTTCAAAATGCTGCACCCCCAAATCCTTCTCCCCAACACCCTGCACCCCCAGATCCTGACCCCAAAACCCTGCACCCCAAATCCTGTACCCCAAAGCCCTGCACTCTGAAATCATACATGCCCAGAACGTGCACCCTAAACTGTGCACCCCAAAATCCTAAACCCCTTAACCCTGCACCTCCAAATCCTGCACCTCAAAGGCCTGGAAACCCAAGCCCTTCAACCCCATCCCTGCAACACCAAATCCTGTACCCCAAACCCAGCACCCCAGAATCCTGCACCCCAAATCCTGCCCTACCAAACCTTTCACTGCAAACCCCTGCACCCCGAGGTTGTGCTGCCCTAAACACTGAACCCCCAAATCCTGCAGCCCCAGATCATTGCCTCCCAAAACTCTGCACCCCCACATCCTGCACCCCAAATCTCTCACCCCCAAATCCTCCCCCCACCACCCTGCAGCCTCAAATCCTTCACCCCCATCCCCTGCACCCCAAAACTCCACACCTCCAAATCTTGAACCCTGAAAACTCGCACCCCCAAATCCTGAGCCCCAGTCCTGTGCACCCCACACTCTGCAACCTTAAATTTCCCCCCAAGCCCCTGCACCCCAAACGCTGCACTCTTAGACCTGACTTCTAAACCCTGCACCCCCAAACAGTGCACCCCCAAATCCTGCACCCCTAATCCTCCACCCTTTTAACACTGCACCCCCAAAACCTGAACCACCAAATCTTTCACCCCCAAAACCTCCCTCCTCCAAACCCTGCACTTCAAAATGCTGCACCCCCAAATCCTTCTCCCCAACACCCTGCACCCCCAGATCCTGACCCCAAAACCCTGCACCCCAAATCCTGTACCCCAAAGCCCTGCACTCTGAAATCATACATGCCCAGAACGTGCACCCTAAACTGTGCACCCCAAAATCCTAAACCCCTTAACCCTGCACCCCCAAATCCTCCAGACCCATGTGCCGAACCCAGCACCCCAAAATCTACCCCCCAAAACCTACATCCCCAAATCCTGCACGCCCAGGTCCTGAACAGCCAAAATCTGCACCCCCAATTCTGCCTCCCCAAGACCTGCACCCCCAATTCTGCCTCCACAAGACCTTCACCCCCATTCTCTGCTCCACTAAATCCTACACCCCAAACCCTGCACCCCCAACCTCCTGTACCCCAAATCCTGCCCCCACAAGTTGCACCCTAAAATCCTGCCCCCCCAAATCCTGTCCTACCCACCCTTCACCCCAAATCTCTTCACCCCAAGATCCTGCTGCCCTAAACCCTGCACCCCCAAATCATCCCTCCCAGCCCTGCCCCCCAAACCCTGTCCCCCTAAAGCCTGACCCTGAAACCCTGCTACCCCCAATCTTGTACCCCCAGATCCTTCCCCCAACACCCTGCAATCCCAAACCCTGCACCCCCAATTCTGGCGCTAAACCCTGCACCCCCAGAACCCTGCACCACTGAACCTTGCACCCCAAAACCCTGCTTCCCCAATCCTCCCCCCCAAAACTCTGCACCCCTAAACCCTATACCCAAAACCCTGCACCCCACAAGTTGCACCCTGAAATCCCTGCACCCCCAAATCCTCCAACCCTCAGGTCCTGCACCCCCAGGTGCTGAACACCTGAACCCCTCACCCCAGACCCCTCACCCCAAAGCCCTGCACCCCCAAATCCTGCCTCTAAACGCTGAACTACAAGGTTCTGTACCCCAACAGCCTGCTCACCCAGATCCTGCACCCCAGAACCCTGCACCCCCATATTCTGATCCCTACAGCCTGCACCCCCAGCTCCTGCACCCCCAAAACCTGTACCCCTAAATCCTGCACCCTTCAACCCTGCAGCCCACAACGCTGCACCCCCAACCTCTGCAGCCCCAGTTCCTTAACGTGTGAAACCTGCACCCCAAGTCCTGCACCTCAAAACCTTACACCCGGAATCCTGCCCCCCAAACCATGCACCCCAAAATCAAGGCCCCTCAAACTTGCACTCAAAAGTCCGCACCAAGAAACCCTCCCCGCCCAGTTCCTAAAGACATGGAACCTGCACCCCCAAATCCCGCACCCCAAAACCCTGCAGCCCAGTACCCCAGACCACCAAATCATGCACCTCCAAATTCTGGCCCCTTTAGCCCTGCACTTCAAACCCTGCACCCCAAATCCTGCAACCAAACCCTGTACCCCCAAATCCTGCAACCAGCCCTTGTACCCCTAAATCCTTGACCTCCACATCCCGAATCTCCCAACGCAGCAACCCCAAAACCCTACACCCCCAATCCCTGCACCCCCAAATCATTGTCCTTCAAATCCCACACCCAACGCTCATACACCCCCAGATCTTGCACCCCCACACACTGCACCCCAAATCCTGCACCCCCAAATCCTCCAGCCCCATGTCCCAAACCCCCAAACCCTGCACCCTCAAGTCTTGCACCCCCAAACCATTCTCCCCCCAATCCTGCAACCCCAAACCCCACACCTCCTGCACCCCAAAATTCGACACCTCCAATTCTAAACCCTTAAACCCTGCATCTCGCAAATCCTTCCCCCCAAAACAGTGCCCCCCAAACCCTGCACCCCAGATCCTGCAGCCCCTAACTCTGCACCCCAAACGCTGCACCCTCAGATCCTGCGTCCCCCAACCCTGCACCCCAAATCCTTTACCGCAAAATTCCCCAAACCTGCAAACCCGAATCCTGCACCCCCAGTTCCTAAACATGCAAACCCTGCACCCCCAAACATTCAGCCCAAATCCCTGCACCCCCAAATCCTGCCGTACACAACCCTTCACCCCAAACCTCTTCAACCCAAGATACTGAAGCCCTAAGCCCTGCACCCCAAACCTACATCCCCAAATCCTGCACCCCCAGGTCCTGAACACCCAAAATCTGCACCCCCAAACCCCTGAACTCCAAAAACCTGCACCCCCAATTCTGCCTCCCCAAGACCTGCACCCCCAAACCCTGCACCACTAAACCCTGCACCCCCAAACCCTGTACCCCAAATCCTGACCCCCACAAGTTGCACCCTAAAAACCTGCACCCCAAATCCTGTCCTACCCAACCCTTCACGCCAAACCCTTTCACCCCAAGATCGTGCTGCCCTAAACCCTGCACCCCAAAATCATCCCTCCCAACCCTGCCCCCCAAACCCTGTCCCCCTAAAGCCTGACCCCTAAACCCTGCTCCCCCAAAACCCTGCTATCCCCAATCTTGCACCCCCAGATCCTGCTGCTCCAAACCCTGCACCCCCAAATCCTCCAGCCCCACGTAACGATCTCCCAAACCCTGCAGCCCAGAACCCTGCACCCCACAACCCCTTCACCCCCAAATCCTGCACCCCCAGCCCTACCCCGAAACTTTCCACCCCCAATCCTGCCCTACCAAGCCCTCCACCCCAAACCCCTGCACCCCAAGATCCTGCACCCTAAACCCTGCACCCCTATATCCTCCTTCCCCAAACCCTGCACCCCAAAACACTGCACTCCAAACCACTGCACCCCTAAACCCTGAACCCCCAAATCCTGCACCCCTGGAACCTGCAACCACAGACCCTGTAGCCCCAAATCAGGCCCCGCAAAATCCTGCTCCCCTGGCCTTGCACCCCCAAATCCTGCACCACCTAATCCTCCAACCCCCTAACACAACCCCCTAACCCCTTGTCCCCAGGGCCCATTGTGACATCCCAGGACCCCCCATTGTCCCCAGGGCTCATTGTGACACCATGGGGGACCCCCTTGTCGCTGGGGACCCATTGTAACACCATGGGGACCTCCCCTTGTCCTCAGGCCACATTGTGATATCCTGGGGAGCCCCCTTTATCCCCAGGGCCCATTGTGAGATCCTGGGGACCCCCTCTGTTCCCCGGGCTCATTGTGACTTTCAGGGGACACCCCCTTTGTCCCCAGGGCCGATTGTGAGGTCCTAGGGCCCCTCTGTGTCCCCAGGACCCATTGTGACACTGTAGGGACCCCTCTTTGTCCCCAGGGCCCCTTGTGACATCCTGGCGACGCCCCCTTGTCCCCAGGGCCCATTGTGACGTCCCAGGACCCCCCATAGTCCCCACGGCCCATTGTGACATCCTGGAGATCCCTCCTTGTCCCCAGGACCCATTGTGACGCCCCAGGACCCCCCATTGTCCCCAGGGTCCATTGTTACATCCTGGGGACCCCCTTGTCCCCAGGGCCCATCGTGACACCATGGGGACCCTCCTTGTCACTGGGGACCCATTGTGACACCATGGGGAGCCCCCCTTTTCCTCAGGGCCCACTGTGACATCCTGGGCACCCCACTTTGTCCCCCGGGACCATTGTAACACCGTGGGGACCCCCTTTGTCCCCAGGGCCCATTGTGACACTGTGGGGACCCCTCTTCTCCCCAGGGCCTATTGTTACGTTCCAGGACCCCCCATTTTCCCCAGGGCCCATTGTGACACCTTGGGGACCCCCCTTGTCACTGGGGACCCATTGTGACACCATGGGGACCACCCCTTGTCCTCAGGGCCTATTGTGAACATCCTGGGGAACCTCTATTTTCCCCAGAGTCCATTGAGAGATCCTGGGGACCCCCTTGTCCCCAGGTCCCATTGTGACATCCTGGGGAGCCTCTTTTTCCCCAGGGCCCATTGTGACATCCTGGGGACCCCCCCTTGTCACTGGGGCCCATGGTGACGTCCCAGGACCCCACATTGTCCCCAGGGCCCACTGTGACCTCCCAGGACCCCCCATTGTCCCCAGGGCCCATTGTGACATCCTGGGGACCTCCCATTGTCCTCAGTGCCCATTGAGACATCCTGGGGACCCCCTTTGTCACTGGGGACCCATTGTGACATCCCAGGAACCCCATTGTCCCAAGGGCCCATTGTGACATCCAGGGGACCCCCCTTTGTCTCCAGGACGCATTGTGACACCGTGGGGACCTCATTAGTCCCCGGGGCCCATTGTGACATCCTAGGGACCTCCCTTTGTCCCCAGGGCTCATTGTGGCACCATGGGGACCCCCTTTGTCACTGTGGCACATTGTGATATCCCAGAACCCCACTTTGTCCCCATGGCCCATTTTGACATCCTGGGGACCCCCTTTCTCCCCAGGGGCCATTGTGACATTCAGGGGACCCCCCCTTGTCCCCATGGCCCATTGTAACGTCCCAGGACCCCTCCTTGTCCCCAGGGCCCATTGTGACATCATGGGGACCCCCATTTGTCACTGGGGCTCATTGAGACATCGTGGGGACCAATTTTGTCCCCAGGGCCCATTGTGACGTCCCAGGTCCTCCCGTTGTCCCCAGGGCCCATTGTGACATTCAGGGGACCCCCCTTTGTCACTGGGGCCCATTGTGACATCCCAGGACCCCCCATTGTCCCCAGGGCCCATTGTGACATTCAGGGAACCCCGCTTTGTCACTGGGGCCCATTGTGACATCCCAGGACCCCCCATTGTCCCCAGAGCCCATTGTGACATCCTGGAGACCCCCTTAGTCTCCAGGGCCCATTGTGATGTCCCAGGACCCCCCATTGTCCCCAGGGTCCATTGTTACATCCTGGGGACCCCCTTGTCCCCAGGACCCATCGTGACACCATGGGGAGCCTCCCTTGTCCTCAGGGCCCATTGTGACATCCTGGGCACCCCCCTTTGTCCCCCGAGACCATTGTAACACCGTGGGGACCCCCCTTGTCCCAAGGGCCTATTGTTACGTCCCAGGACCCCCACTGTCCCCAGGGCCCATTGTGACACTTGAGGACGCCCCTTGTCACTGGGGAACCATTGTGACACCATGGGGACCACCCCTTGTCCTCAGGGCCTATTGTGAACATCCTGGGGAACCTCCATTGTCCCCAGAGCCCATTGTGAGATCCTGTGGAGCCCCTTGTCCCCAGGTCCCATTGTGACATCCTGGGGACCCCCTGTATTCCCAGGGCCCATTGTGACGTCCCAGGACCCCACATTGTCCCCAGGGCCCATTGTGGCATCCTGGGGACCTCCTTGTCCACAGGACCCATCGTGGCACCGTGGGGACCTCCCTTGTCACTGGGGACCCATTGTGACACCATGGGGACCTCCCATTGTCCTCAGGGCCCATTGAGACATCCTGGGGACCCCCTTTGTCACTGGGGACCCATTGTGACATCCCAGGAACCCCATTGTGCCAAGGGCCCATTGTGACATCCTGGGGACCCCCCTTTGTCTCCAGGACGCATTGTGACACCGTGGGGACCTCATTAGTCCCCAGGGCCCATTGTGACATCCTAGGGACCTCCCTTTGTCCCCAGGGCTCATTGTGGCGCCATGGAGACCCCCCCTTGTCACTGGGGACCCATTGTGACACCATGGAGACCCCCCCTTGTCCTCAGGGTCCATTGTGACATCCTGGGCACCCCCCATTGTCCCCAGGACCCATTGTGACATCCTGGCCACCCCCTTGCTCCCAGGGCCCATCGTGGCACCATGGGGACACCCCCTTTGTCCCCAGGGCCCATTGTGGCACCATGGCAACCACTTTTGTCCCCAGGGCCCATTGTGACATTCTAGGACCCCACTTTGTCCCCAGGGCCTATTGTGAAACCATGGGGACCCCCCCTTGTCCTCCGGACTCATTTTCACATCCTGGGCACCCCCCATTGTCCCCAGGGCCCATTGTGACATCCTGAGGACCCTCATTGTCCCCAGGGCCCATTGTGACATCCCAGAACCTCCTATTGTCCCCAAGGCCCATTGTGACATCCTGGGGACCCCCATAGTCCCCAGGGCCCATTGTGACATTCCAGGACCCCCCATTGTCCCCAGGGCCCATTGTGACATTCCGGGGACGCCTCTTTGTACCCAGGGCACATTGTGACATCTTGGGGACCCCCCCTTGTCACTGGGGCCCATTGTGACGTCCCAGGACCCCCATTGTCCCCAGGGCCCATTGTGACATCCTGGGGATCCCTCCTTGTCCCCAGGGCCCATTGTAGCACCATGGGGACCGCGTTTGACCCCAGGGCCCATTGTGGCACCATGGCAACCACTTTTGTCCCCAGGGCCCATTGTGACATTCTAGGACCCCACTTTGTCCCCAGGGCCTATTGTGACACCATGGGGACCCCTCCTTGTCACTGGGGACCCATTGTGACACCATGGGGACCCCCCCTTGTCCTCAGGACTCATTTTCACATCCTGGGCACCCCCCATTGTCCCCAGGGCCCATTGTGACATCCTGGGGACCCTCATTGTCCCCAGGGCCCATTGTGACATCCCAGAACCTCCTATTGTCCTCAAGGCCCATTGTGACATCCTGGGGACCCCCATAGTCCCCAGGGCCCATTGTGACATTCCAGGACCCCCCATTGTCCCCAGGGCCCATTGTGACATCCTCGGCACCCCCTTGTCCGCAGGGCCCATTGTGACATTCAGGGGACCCCTCTTTGTCCCCAGGGCCCATTGTGACATCCTGGGGACCCCCCCTTGTCACTGGGGCCCATGGTGACGTCCCAAGACCCCCCATTGTCCCCAGGGCCCATTGTGACATCCTGGGGATCCCTCATTGTCCCCAGGGCCCATTGTGACATCCCAGAACCTCCTATTGTCCCCAAGGCCCATTGTGACATCCTGGGGACCCCCATAGTCCCCAGGGCCCATTGTGACATTCCAGGACCCCCCATTGTCCCCAGGGCCCATTGTGACATCCTCGGCACCCCCTTGTCCGCAGGGCCCATTGTGACAATCAGGGGACCCCTCTTTGTCCCCAGGGCCCATTGTGACATCCTGGGGACCCCCCCTTGTCACTGGGGCCCATGGTGACGTCCCAGGACCCCCCATTGTCCCCAGGGCCCATTGTGACGTCCCAGGACCCCACATTGTCCCCAGGGCCCATTGTGACACCATGGGGACCCTCCTTGTCACTGGGGACCCATTCCGACACCCTGGGGAGCCCCCCTTGTCCTCAGGGCCCATTGTGACATTATGGGCACCCCCATTTGTCCCCCGGGACCATTGTAACACCGTGGGGACCCCCTTTGTCCCCAGGGCCCATTGTGACATCATGGGGACCCCCATTTGTCACTGGGGCTCATTGAGACATCGTGGGGACCAATTTTGTCCCCAGGGCCCATTGTGACGTCCCAGGTCCTCCCGTTGTCCCCAGGGCCCATTGTGACATTCAGGGGACCCCCCTTTGTCACTGGGGCCCATTGTGACATCCCAGGACCCCCCATTGTCCCCAGGGCCCATTGTGACATTCAGGGAACCCCGCTTTGTCACTGGGGCCCATTGTGACATCCCAGGACCCCCCATTGTCCCCAGAGCCCATTGTGACATCCTGGAGACCCCCTTAGTCTCCAGGGCCCATTGTGATGTCCCAGGACCCCCCATTGTCCCCAGGGTCCATTGTTACATCCTGGGGACCCCCTTGTCCCCAGGACCCATCGTGACACCATGGGGAGCCTCCCTTGTCCTCAGGGCCCATTGTGACATCCTGGGCACCCCCCTTTGTCCCCCGAGACCATTGTAACACCGTGGGGACCCCCCTTGTCCCAAGGGCCTATTGTTACGTCCCAGGACCCCCACTGTCCCCAGGGCCCATTGTGACACTTGAGGACGCCCCTTGTCACTGGGGAACCATTGTGACACCATGGGGACCACCCCTTGTCCTCAGGGCCTATTGTGAACATCCTGGGGAACCTCCATTGTCCCCAGAGCCCATTGTGAGATCCTGTGGAGCCCCTTGTCCCCAGGTCCCATTGTGACATCCTGGGGACCCCCTGTATTCCCAGGGCCCATTGTGACGTCCCAGGACCCCACATTGTCCCCAGGGCCCATTGTGGCATCCTGGGGACCTCCTTGTCCACAGGACCCATCGTGGCACCGTGGGGACCTCCCTTGTCACTGGGGACCCATTGTGACACCATGGGGACCTCCCATTGTCCTCAGGGCCCATTGAGACATCCTGGGGACCCCCTTTGTCACTGGGGACCCATTGTGACATCCCAGGAACCCCATTGTGCCAAGGGCCCATTGTGACATCCTGGGGACCCCCCTTTGTCTCCAGGACGCATTGTGACACCGTGGGGACCTCATTAGTCCCCAGGGCCCATTGTGACATCCTAGGGACCTCCCTTTGTCCCCAGGGCTCATTGTGGCGCCATGGAGACCCCCCCTTGTCACTGGGGACCCATTGTGACACCATGGAGACCCCCCCTTGTCCTCAGGGTCCATTGTGACATCCTGGGCACCCCCCATTGTCCCCAGGACCCATTGTGACATCCTGGCCACCCCCTTGCTCCCAGGGCCCATCGTGGCACCATGGGGACACCCCCTTTGTCCCCAGGGCCCATTGTGGCACCATGGCAACCACTTTTGTCCCCAGGGCCCATTGTGACATTCTAGGACCCCACTTTGTCCCCAGGGCCTATTGTGAAACCATGGGGACCCCCCCTTGTCCTCCGGACTCATTTTCACATCCTGGGCACCCCCCATTGTCCCCAGGGCCCATTGTGACATCCCAGAACCTCCTATTGTCCCCAAGGCCCATTGTGACATCCTGGGGACCCCCATAGTCCCCAGGGCCCATTGTGACATTCCAGGACCCCCCATTGTCCCCAGGGCCCATTGTGACATTCCGGGGACGCCTCTTTGTACCCAGGGCACATTGTGACATCTTGGGGACCCCCCCTTGTCACTGGGGCCCATTGTGACGTCCCAGGACCCCCATTGTCCCCAGGGCCCATTGTGACATCCTGGGGATCCCTCCTTGTCCCCAGGGCCCATTGTAGCACCATGGGGACCGCGTTTGACCCCAGGGCCCATTGTGGCACCATGGCAACCACTTTTGTCCCCAGGGCCCATTGTGACATTCTAGGACCCCACTTTGTCCCCAGGGCCTATTGTGACACCATGGGGACCCCTCCTTGTCACTGGGGACCCATTGTGACACCATGGGGACCCCCCCTTGTCCTCAGGACTCATTTTCACATCCTGGGCACCCCCCATTGTCCCCAGGGCCCATTGTGACATCCTGGGGACCCTCATTGTCCCCAGGGCCCATTGTGACATCCCAGAACCTCCTATTGTCCTCAAGGCCCATTGTGACATCCTGGGGACCCCCATAGTCCCCAGGGCCCATTGTGACATTCCAGGACCCCCCATTGTCCCCAGGGCCCATTGTGACATCCTCGGCACCCCCTTGTCCGCAGGGCCCATTGTGACATTCAGGGGACCCCTCTTTGTCCCCAGGGCCCATTGTGACATCCTGGGGACCCCCCCTTGTCACTGGGGCCCATGGTGACGTCCCAAGACCCCCCATTGTCCCCAGGGCCCATTGTGACATCCTGGGGATCCCTCATTGTCCCCAGGGCCCATTGTGACATCCCAGAACCTCCTATTGTCCCCAAGGCCCATTGTGACATCCTGGGGACCCCCATAGTCCCCAGGGCCCATTGTGACATTCCAGGACCCCCCATTGTCCCCAGGGCCCATTGTGACATCCTCGGCACCCCCTTGTCCGCAGGGCCCATTGTGACAATCAGGGGACCCCTCTTTGTCCCCAGGGCCCATTGTGACATCCTGGGGACCCCCCCTTGTCACTGGGGCCCATGGTGACGTCCCAGGACCCCACATTGTCCCCAGGGCCCATTGTGACGTCCCAGGACCCCACATTGTCCCCAGGGCCCATTGTGACACCATGGGGACCCTCCTTGTCACTGGGGACCCATTCCGACACCCTGGGGAGCCCCCCTTGTCCTCAGGGCCCATTGTGACATTATGGGCACCCCCATTTGTCCCCCGGGACCATTGTAACACCGTGGGGACCCCCTTTGTCCCCAGGGCCCATTGTGACACTGTGGGGACCCCCCTTGTCCCCAGGGCCTATTATTCCGTCCCGGGACCCCCATTGTCCCCAGGGCCCATTGTGACACCTTGGGGACCCCCCTTGTCACTGGGGACCCATTGTGACACCATGGGAACCACCCCTTGTCCTCAGGCCCCATTGTGACATCCTGGGGACCCCCTTTGTCCCCAGGGCCCATTGTGATGTCCCAGGACCCCACATTGTCCCCAGGGCCCATTGTGACATCCTGGGGAGCCTCTTTGTCCCCAGGGCCCATTGTGACATCCTGGGGACCCCCTTTGTCCCCAGGGCCCATTGTGATGTCCCATGACCCCACATTGTCCCCAGGGCCCATTGTGACGTCCCAGGACCCCCCATTGTCCCCAGGGCCCATTGTGACATCCTGGGGACCTCCCATTGTCCTCAGTGCCCATTGAGACATCCTGGGGACCCCCTTTGTCACTGGGGACCCATTGTGACATCCCAGGAACCCCATTGTCCCAAGGGCCCATTGTGACATCCAGGGGACCCCCCTTTGTCTCCAGGACGCATTGTGACACCGTGGGGACCTCATTAGTCCCCGGGGCCCATTGTGACATCCCAGGGACCTCCCTTTGTCCCCAGGGCTCATTGTGGCACCATGGGGACCCCCTTTGTCACTGTGGCACATTGTGATATCCCAGAACCCCACTTTGTCCCCATGGCCCATTTTGACATCCTGGGGACCCCCTTTCTCCGCAGGGGCCATTGTGACATTCAGGGGACCCCCCCTTGTCCCCATGGCCCATTGTAACGTCCCAGGACCCCTCCTTGTCCCCAGGGCCCATTGTGACATCATGGGGACCCCCATTTGTCACTGGGGCTCATTGAGTCATCGTGGAGACCAATTTTGTCCCCAGGGCCCATTGTGACGTCCCAGGTCCTCCCGTTGTCCCCAGGGCCCATTGTGACATTCAGGGGACCCCCCTTTGTCACTGGGGCCCATTGTGACATCCCAGGACCCCCCATTGTCCCCAGGGCCCATTGTGACATCCTGGGGACCCCTCTTTGTCCCCAGGACCCATTGTGACGTCCCAGGACCCCCCATTGTCCCCAGAGCCCATTGTGACATCCTGGAGACCCCCTTAGTCTCCAGGGCCCATTGTGATGTCCCAGGACCCCCCATTGTCCCCAGGGTCCATTGTTACATCCTGGGGACCCCCTTGTCCCCAGGACCCATCGTGACACCATGGGGAGCCTCCCTTGTCCTCAGGGCCCATTGTGACATCCTGGGCACCCCCCTTTGTCCCCCAAGACCATTGTAACACCGTGGGGACCCCCCTTGTCCCAAGGGCCTATTGTTACGTCCCAGGACCCCCACTGTCCCCAGGGCCAATTGTGACACTTGAGGACGCCCCTTGTCACTGGGGAACCATTGTGACACCATGGGGACCACCCCTTGTCCTCAGGGCCTATTGTGAACATCCTGGGGAACCTCCATTGTCCCCAGAGCCCATTGTGAGATCCTGTGGAGCCCCTTGTCCTCAGGGCCCATTGTGACATCCTGGGGACCCCCTGTATTCCCAGGGCCCATTGTGACGTCCCAGGACCCCACATTGTCCCCAGGGCCCATTGTGGCATCCTGGGGACCTCCTTGTCCACAGGACCCATCGTGGCACCGTTGGGACCTCCCTTGTCACTGGGGACCCATTGTGACACCATGGGGACCTCCCATTGTCCTCAGGGCCCATTGAGACATCCTGGGGACCCCCTTTGTCACTGGGGACCCATTGTGACATCCCAGGAACCCCATTGTGCCAAGGGCCCATTGTGACATCCTGGGGACCCCCCTTTGTCTCCAGGACGCATTGTGACACCGTGGGGACCTCATTAGTCCCCAGGGCCCATTGTGACATCCTAGGGACCTCCCTTTGTCCCCAGGGCTCATTGTGGCTCCATGGAGACCCCCCCTTGTCACTCGGGACCCATTGTGACACCATGGAGACCCCCCCTTGTTCTCAGGGTCCATTGTGACATCCTGGGCACCCCCCATTGTCCCCAGGACCCATTGTGACATCCTGGCCACCCCCTTGCTCCCAGGGCCCATCGTGGCACCATGGGGACACCCCCTTTGTCCCCAGGGCCCATTGTAGCACCATGGGGACCGCGTTTGACCCCAGGGCCCATTGTGGCACCATGGCAACCACTTTTGTCCCCAGGGCCCATTGTGACATTCTAGGACCCCACTTTGTCCCCAGGGCCTATTGTGACACCATGGGGAACCCTCCTTGTCACTGGGGACCCATTGTGACACCATGGGGACCCCCCCTTGTCCTCAGGACTCATTTTCACATCCTGGGCACCCCCCATTGTCCCCAGGGCCCATTGTGACATCCTGGGGACCCTCATTGTCCCCAGGGCCCATTGTGACATCCCAGAACCTCCTATTGTCCCCAAGGCCCATTGTGACATCCTGGGGACCCCCATAGTCCCCAGGGCCCATTGTGACATCCTGGGGACCCTCATTGTCCCCAGGGCCCATTGTGACATCCCAGAACCTCCTATTGTCCCCAAGGCCCATTGTGACATCCTGGGGACCCCCATAGTCCCCAGGGCCCATTGTGACATTCCAGGACCCCCCATTGTCCCCAGGGCCCATTGTGACATCCTCGGCACCCCCTTGTCCGCAGGGCCCATTGTGACATTCAGGGGACCCCTCTTTGTCCCCAGGGCCCATTGTGACATCCTGGGGACCCCCCCTTGTCACTGGGGCCCATGGTGACGTCCCAAGACCCCCCATTGTCCCCAGGGCCCATTGTGACATCCTGGGGATCCCTCATTGTCCCCAGGGCCCATTGTGACATCCCAGAACCTCCTATTGTCCCCAAGGCCCATTGTGACATCCTGGGGACCCCCATAGTCCCCAGGGCCCATTGTGACATTCCAGGACCCCCCATTGTCCCCAGGGCCCATTGTGACATCCTCGGCACCCCCTTGTCCGCAGGGCCCATTGTGACATTCAGGGGACCCCTCTTTGTCCCCAGGGCCCATTGTGACATCCTGGGGACCCCCCCTTGTCACTGGGGCCCATGGTGACGTCCCAGGACCCCCCATTGTCCCCAGGGCCCATTGTGACATCCTGGGGATCCCTCCTTGTGCCCAGGGCCCATTGTGACGTCCCAGGACTCCCCATTGTCCCCAGGGCCCATTGTGACATTCAGGGCACCCCCTTGTCCCCAGGGCCCATTGTGACATTCCGGGGACGCCTCTTTGTACCCAGGGCACATTGTGACATCTTGGGGACCCCCCCTTGTCACTGGGGCCCATTGTGACGTCCCAGGACCCCCATTGTCCCCAGGGCCCATTGTGACATCCTGGGGATCCTTCCTTGTCCCCAGGGCCCATTGTGACGTCCCAGGACCCCACATTTTACCCCAGGACCCATTGTGACATTCAGGGGACCCCCTTTGTCACTGGGGCCCATTGTGACATCCCAGGACCCCACATTGTCCCCAGGACCCATTGTGACATCCTGGGGACCCCACTTCTCCCCAGGACCCATTGTGACACTATGGGGACCCCGCCTTGTTTCCAGGACCCATTGTCACACCGTGGGTACCACCCTTGTCCGCAGGGCTCATTGTGACATCCCAGGACCCCCCATTGTCCCCAGGGCCCATTGTGACATTCAGGGGACCCCTCTTTGTCCCCAGGGCCCATTGTGACATCCTGGGGACCCCCTCTTGTCCCCAGGGCCCATTGTGATGTCCCAGGACCCCCCATTGTCCCCAGGGCCCATTGTAACATCCTGGGGATCCCTCCTTGTCCCCAGGGCCCATTGTGACGTCCCAGGACCCCCCCATTGTCCCCAGGGCCCATTGTGACATTCAGGGGACCCCCTTTGTCACTGGGGCCCATTGTGACATCCCAGGACCCCACATTGTCCCCAGGGCCCATTGTGACATCCTGGGGACCCCTCTTTGTCCTAAGGACCCAGTGTGACGTCCCAGGACCCCGCATTGTCCCCAGAGCCCATTGTGACATCCTGGAGACCCCCGTTTTCCCCAGGACCCATTGTGACGTCCCAGGACCCCCCATTCTCCCCAGGGTTCATTGTTACATCCTGGGGACCCCCTTGTCCCCAGGACCCATCGTGACACCATGGGGACCCTCCTTGTCACTGGGGACCCATTGTGACACCATGGGGACCCCTCCTTGTCCTCAGGGCCCATTGTGACATCCTGGGCATCCCCCTTTGTCCCCCGGGACCATTGTAACCCCGTGGGGACCCCCTTTGTCCCCAGGGCCTATTGTTACGTCCCAGGACCCCCCATTGTCCCCAGGGCCCATTGTGACACCTTGGGGACCCCCTTGTCACTGGGGACCCATTGTGACACCATGGGGACCACCCCTTGTCCTCAGGGCCTATTGTGAACATCCTGGGGAACCTCCATTGTCCCCAGAGCCCATTGTGACTTCCTGGGGACCCCCTTGTCCCCAGGTCCCATTGTGACATCCTGGGGAGCCTCTTTGTCCCTAGGGCCCATTGTGACATTCTAGGGACCCTCATTGTCCCCAGGGCCCATTGTGACATCCTGGGGACCTCCTTGTCCCCAGGACCCATCCTGGGGACCTCCTTGTCCCTAGGACCCATCCTGGCACCGTGGGGACCTCCCTTGTCACTGGGGACCCTTTGTGACACCATGGGGACCTCTCATTGTCCTCAGGGCCCATTGTGACATTCAGGGGACCCCCCCTTGTCCCCAGGGCCCATTGTGACCTCCCAGGACCCCCCATTGTCCCTAGGGCCCTTTGTGACATCCTGGGGATCCCTCCTTGTCCCCAGGGCCCATTGTGACATCCTGGGGATCCCTCCTTGTCCCCAGGGCCCATTGTGACGTCCCAGGACCCCCCATTGTCCCCAGGGCCCATTGTGACATTCAGGGGACCCCCTTAGTCACTGGGGCCCATTGTGACATCCCAGGACCCCACATTGTCCCCAGGGCCCATTGTGACATTCAGGGGTCCCCCCCTTGTCCCCAGGACCCATTGTGATGTCCCAGGACCCCTCATTGTCCCCACGGCCCATTGTGACATCCTGGGTACCCCCCTTTGTCACTGGGGCTCATTGAGACATCGTGGGGACCAACTTTGTCCCCAGGGCCCATTGTGACGTCCCAGGACCTCCCGTTGTCCCCAGTGTCCATTGTGACATCCGAGGAGCCCACTTTGTCCCCAGGACCCATTTTAATATTGAGGGGAGCCACGTTTGTCCCCAGGGCTCATTGTGACACCATGGGTACCACCCTTGTCACTGGAGACCCATTGTGACACCATGGAGACCCCCGCTTGTCCTCAGGGTCCATTGTGACATCTTGGGCACCTCCCATTGACCCCAGGACCCATTGTGACACCATGGGGACCCTCCCTTGTCACTGGGGACCCATTGTGACACCATGGAGACCCCCGCTTGTCCTCAGGGTCCATTGTGACATCTTGGGCACCTCCCATTGTCCCCAGGACCCATTGTGACATCCTGGGGACCCCCTTGCTCCCAGGGCCCATTGTGGCACCATGGGGACATCACCTTTATCCCCAGGGTCCATTGTGACATCCCAGGACCCCCCTTTGTCCCCAGGGCCCATTGTAGCACCATGGGGAGCCCCTTTGACCCCAGGGCTTATTGCGGCACCATGGCAACCCCTTTTGTCCCCAGGGCCCATTGTGACATTCTAGGACCCCACTTTGTCCCCAGGGCCTATTGTGACACCATGGGGACCCCTCCTTGTCACTGGGGACCCATTGTGACACCATGGGGACCCCCCCTTGTCCTCAGGACTCATCTTCACATCCTGGGCACCCCCCATTGTCCCCAGGGCCCATTGTGACATCCTGGGGACCCTCATTGTCCCTAGGGCCCATTGTGACATCCCAGAACCTCCTATTGTCCCCAGGGCCCATTGTGACATCCTGGGGAAACCTATTGTCCCCAGGGCCCATTGTGACATTGTAGGACCCCCCATTGTCCCCAGGGCCCATTGTGACATCCACTGCACCCCCTTGTCCCCAGGGCCCATTGTGACATTCAGGGGACCCCTCTTTGTCCCCAGGGCCCATTGTGACATCCTGAGGACCCCCCCTTGTCACTGGGGCCCATTGTGACGTCCCAGGACCCCACATTGTCCCCAGGACCGATTGTGACATTCAGGGGGCCCCTTTGTCACTGGGGCCCATTGTGACATCCTGGGGACCCCACTTGTCCACAGGACCCATTGTGACATCCTGGGGACCCCACTTGTCCCCAGGACCCATTGTGACACTATGGGGACCCCCCCTTGTTCCCAGGGCCCATTGTGACACCGTGGGTACCACCCTTGTCCGCAGGGCTCATTGTGACATCCCAGGACCCCCCTTTGTCCCCAGGGCCCATTCTGATACCCTGGGGATCCCCTTTGTCCCCAGAGCCCATTGTGACATCCAGAGGACCCCCTTTGTCCCCAGGGCCCATTGTGACATCGCAGGACCCCCCTGGTCCCCAGGGACCATTGTGACATCCTGGGGATGCCCCCTTGTCACTGGGGCCCATTGTGACGTCCCAGGACCCCCCATTGTCCCCAGGGCCCATTGTGACATCCTGGGGATCCCTGCTTGGCCCCAGGGCCCATTGTGACGTCTTAGGACCCCCTATTGTCCCCAGGGCCCATTGTGACATTCAGGGGACGCCTCTTTGTACCCAGGGCACATTGTGACATCCTGGGGATCCCTGCTTGGCCCCAGGGCCCATTGTGACGTCTTAGGACCCCCTATTGTCCCCAGGGCCCATTGTGACATTCAGGGGACGCCTCTTTGTACCCAGGGCACATTGTGACATCCTGGGGACCCCCCCTTGTCCCCAGGGCCAATTGTGACATCCTGGGGATCCCTCCTTGTCCCCAGGGCCCATTGTGACGTCCCAGGACCCCCCATTGTCCTCAGGACCCATTGTGACATTCAGGGGACCCCCTTTGTCACTGGGGCCCATTGTGACATCCCAGGACCTTACATTGAACCGAGGGCCCATTGTGACATCCTGGGGACCCCCCCTTGTCCCCAGGGCCCATTGTGACGTCCCAGGACCCCCCATTGTTCCCAGGGCCCATTGTGATGTCCTGGGGAGCCCCCTCTGTTCCCAGGGCTCATTGTGACTTTCAGGGTACCCCCCCTTGTCCCCAGGGCTGATTGTGGCGTCCTAGGGCCCCTCTGTGTCCCCAGGGCCCATTGTGACACTTTAGAGACCCCTCTTTGTCCCCAGGGCCCATTGTGACATCCTGGGGACCCCCCCTTGTCCCCAGGGCCCATTGTGACGTCCCAGGACCCCCCATTGTCCCCAGGGCCCATTGTGACATCCTCGGCACCCCCTTGTCCCCAGGGCCCATTGTGACATTCAGGGGACCCCTCTTTGTCCCCAGGGCCCATTGTGACATCCTGGGGACCCCCTCTTGTCCCCAGGGCCCATTGTGACGTCCCAGGACCCCCCATTGTCCCCAGGGCCCATTGTAACATCCTGGGGATCCCTCCTTGTCCCCAGGGCCCATTGTGACATCCCAGGACCCCCCATTGTCCCCAGGGCCCATTGTGACATTCAGGGGACCCCCTTTGTCACTGGGGCCCATTGTGACATCCCAGGACCCCACATTGTCCCCAGGGCCCATTGTGACATCCTGGGGACCCCCTTTGTCACTGGGGCCCATTGTGACGTCCCAGGACCCCGCATTGTCCCCAGAGCCCATTGTGACATCCTGGAGACCCCCTTTGTCTCCAGGGCCCATTGTGACGTCCCAGGACCCCCCATTGTCCCCAGGGTCCATTGTTACATCCTGGGGACCCCCTTGTCCCCAGGACCCATCGTGACACCATGGGGACCCTCCTTGTCACTGGGGACCCATTGTGACACCATGGGGACCCCCCCTTGTCCTCAGGGCCCATTGTGACACTGTGGGGAACCCCCTTGTCTCCAGGGCCTATTGTCACGTCCCAGGACCCCCCATTGTCCCCAGGGCCCATTGTGACACCTTGGGGACCCCCTTGTCACTGGAGACCCATCCTGGCACTGTGGAGACCTCCCTTGTCACTGGGGACCCATTGTGACACCATGGGGACCTCCCATTGTCCTCAGGGCCCATTGAGACATCCTGGGGACCCCCTTTGTCAGTGGGGACCCATTGTTACATCCCAGGAACCCCATTGTGCCAAGGGCCCATTGTGACATCCTGGGGACCCCCCTTTGTCTCCAGGACATATTGTGACACCGTGGGGACCTCATTAGTCCCCAGGGCCCATTGTGACATCCTAGGGATCCCCTCTTGTCCCCAGGGCCCATTGTGACGTCCCAGGACCCCCCATTGTCCCCAGGGCCCATTGTGACCTCATCGGCACCCTCTTGTCTCTAGGGCCCATTGTGACATTCACGGGACCCCCCTTTGTCCCCAGGGCCCATTGTGACCTCATCGGCACCCCCTTGTCTCTAGGGCCCATTGTGACATTCACGGGACCCCCCTTTGTCCCCAGGGCCCATTCTGATATGGTGGGGACCGCCTTTGTCCCCAGGGCCCATTGTGACATCCTGGGGACGCCCTTTGTCCCCAGGGCCCATTTTGACACCATCGACACCCCCCTTTGTCCCCAGGGCCCATTGTGACATCCTGGGGACCCTCCTTGTCCCCAGGGCCCATTGTGACATCCAGAAGACCCCCTTTGTCCCCAGGGCCCATTGTGGCACCATGGGGACCCCCTTTGTCACTGGGGCCCATTGTGACATCCCATGACCCGCCTTTATCCCCAGTGCTATTGTGAAATCCTGGGGACCCCTTTTGTCCCCAGGGCCCATTGTGGCACCATGGGGAACCCCTTTGTCACTGGGGGCCATTGTGACATTCCAGGATTCCACTTTGTCCCCAGGGCTCGTTCTGACACCTTGGGGACTCCCATTGTCCCCAGGGTCCATTGTGACATCCTGGGCAACCCCATTGTCCCCAGGGCCCATTGTGACATCTGGGGGACGCCCTTGTCCCCAGGACCCATCGTGGCACCGTGGGGACCCTCCTTGTCACTTGGGCCCATTGTGACACCATGGGGACCCCCCCTTTGTCTCCAGTACCCATTGTGACATCCTGGGGATCCCTCCTTGTCCCCAGGGCCCATTGTGACGTCCCAGGACCCCCCATTGTCCCCAGGACCCATTGTGACATTCAGGGGACCCCTTTGTCACTGGGGCCCATAGTGAAATTCCAGGACCCCACATTGTCCCCAGGGCCCCTTGTGACATCCTGGGGACCCCACTTGTCCCCAGGACCCATTGTGATACTATGGGGACCCCGCCTTGTGCCCAGAGCCCACTGTGACACTGTGGGTACCACCCTTGTCCGCAGGGCTCATTGTGACATCCCAGGACCCCCCATTGTCCCCAGGGCCCATTGTGACATTCTAGGACCCCACGTTGTCCCCAGGGCCTATTGTGACACCATGGGGACCCCTCCTTGTCACTGGGGACGCACTGTGACACCATGGGGACCCCCCTTGTCCTCAGGACTCATTCTCACATCCTGGGCACCCCCCATTGTCCCCAGGGCCCATTGTGACATCCTGGTGACTCCCTTTGTCCCCAGGGCCCATTGTGGCACCATGGGGACCCTCTTTGTCACTGGGGCCCATTGTGACATCCCAGGACCCCACTTTGTCTTAGAAGGTCACTAATCGGACTACTGGTACATCCTGACTCTGCTTTCTCAATAAACATTGAAGAACACCTGGGGTTTGTTTGCTCCAAGGGAAAACTTCCCTCCCACGGTTCCTGGTTCCCGGTCCTGTTTCCCGGTCCGATTTGGCTTCGCTATCAGAACAACTGCTGCCTCCACAGCCGCGCTCAAAGTCCCCGTTGTGACACCGGGATGGCGGGAGAAGGGGGGTGGCGGGGGCGGCAGCGGCGGCTCATCCGGCGGCAGCGGCGGCGATTGGGGGGGGGCAGTCGGGGCTGGGCGGACAAGCGGCGGCTCCTGCGGCTCCTCAGGCAGCGACAGCAGCAGCGATCGGGGGGACGTGGGGGGGCGGAAAAGCGGCGGCTGCTGCGGCTCCTCAGGCAGCGACAGCAGCAGCGATCGGGGGGACGTGGGGGGGCGGACAAGCGGCGGCTGCTGCGGCTCCTCAGGCAGCGACAGCAGCAGCGATCGGGGGGACGTGGGGGGGCGGACAAGCGGCGGCTGCTGCGGCTCCTCAGGCAGCGACAGCAGCAGCGATCGGGGGGACGTGGGGGGGCGGAAAAGCGGCGGCTGCTGCGGCTCCTCAGGCAGCGACAGCAGCAGCGATCGGGGGGACGTGGGGGGGCGGACAAGCGGCGGCTCCTGCGGCTCCTCAGGCAGCGACAGCAGCAGCGATCGGGGGGACGTGGGGGGGCGGACAAGCGGCGGCTCCTGCGGCTCCTCAGGCAGCGACAGCAGCAGCGATCGGGGGGACGTGGGGGGGCGGACAAGCAGCGGCTCCTCCGGCCGCGGGGCCCGAGACCGCGCGCTGTGGGGCTGCGGGGCGGGTGTGGGGCCGGGGGGCTCCGGGGGTCCGAATAGTGACCTTCTAAGACAAAGTGGGGTCCTGGGATGTCACAATGGGCCCCAGTGACAAAGAGGGTCCCCATGGTGCCACAATGGGCCCTGGGAACAAAGAGGGGTCCCCTGAATGTCACAATGGTCCCTGGGGACAAGGGGGGTCCCACCCTGTAGTAATGGGCCCTGGGGACAAACTGGGGTCCTGGGATGTCACAATGGGCCCTGGGGACAAACGGGGTGCCCAGGATGTCATAATGGGCCCAGGGGACAAAGAGGAGTCCCCAGGATGTCACATTAGGCCCTGGGGGAAAGAGGGGTCCCCAGGATGTCACAATGGCCTCTGGGGACTATGAGGGGTCCTGGGACGTCACAATGGGTCCTGGGGATAAAGGAGGTCCCCAGGATGTCACAATAGACCCTGGGGACAAGGGGGGTCTCCAGGATGTCACAATGGGCACCTGAGACAAAGGGGGCGTCCCCATTGTGTCACAATGCATCCCCAGTGACAAGGGGGTTCCCCATGGTGTCACAATGGGCCTTGGGGACAATTGGGGGTCCTGGGATGTCACTATGGGCCCTGGGGACAAAGGGAGGTTGCCAGGATGTCACAATGGGCCCTGGGGACAATGAGGGGTTCTGGGACGGCACAATGGGCCCTGGGCACAACTGGGGGGTCCTTAGATGGGGGGTCCTTATGTGGGGGGTGATGGTTAAAGTGTAAGTATGGAGAAGCTTGGCAGATTGATTATATTACACTTCCACAAACACGTCAAGGTAAGCGTTATGTACTTACAATGGTGGAAGCAACCACTGGATGGTTGGAAACATCTGCCGTACCTCATGCTACAGCCCGAAATACCATCTTGGGCCTTGAGAAGCAAGTGCTTTGGCGGCACGGTACGCCAGAAAGAATTGAATCAGACTATGGTACTCATTTCAAAAACAGTATTATAGATAATTGGGCCAAAGAACATGGTATTGAGTGGGTGTATCATATTCCATATCATGCACCAGCCTCTGGGAAAATTGAAAGGTGCAATGGTTTGTTAAAAACTACACTAAAGGCACTGGGTGGTGGAACCTTTAAAAACTGGGATTCACATTTAGCAAAAGCCACTTGGTTGGGCAACACTAGGGGATCAACCAATCGAGCCGGGCCTGCCCAATCAGAAATTCTATGGACTGTAGAAGGAGATAAAGTCCCTGTAGTACACATGAAAAATATGTTAGGATAGGCAGTCTGGGTTCCTCCTGCATCGGGCACAGGCAAAGCCCATTCGTGGGATTGTTTTTGCCCAGGGACCTGGCAGCACCTGGTGGGTGATGCTTAAGGATGGAGAAGTTCGGTGTGTACCTCAAGGGGATTTGATTTTAGGTGAAAATACTCAATACTGAACTGCATGATGTGAATTGCCGCACTAACAATGTTTAATAAGTGTCTTTCAGATCAAGACAATGGTGATGAAACCAGCGCTGGCTTCTTCGAGTGGCGCCCGACACCTTCTTGGAAGTTGGTGTCCTTAACCCACCAACAGGGGTCATGAGATGCACTTGGACCATTTTCCCTGCCCTGGGAGACTGTGGTGACAAAATGAACTTAATGAACTTTTCAAAGGATGGTCCACTGATTAATTACTCCTGTGTATATATGTACATATGTACATATGTATATATATATATATATAGTAGTAGTGATTAATTAGATTGTATTGATAGATTGTATTGATAAGGTTTAAGTATTCAGTGAATGTCATATTATAAGGGGTGGAATGTCCTGGTTTTGTTAAAAACAAGTTTCTCTTTTAGTGAATTTGCCTGTCAGCTAAAGCCTTCATATTAGCTGCATTTTCCTGGAGAACCCGACACATGTTTTGGTTAAACCTAGCAAGGGAATGCAAACTTATTGATAAGCACGGATGGACATCTCGCGAGAGGGGCAACGAGAAACTGGTGATCGAGAGACTGACCAACGGTGTATAACATTCCATTCACGTGAATACTTCATATAAAAGTGGGAGATCACGAGGATCTCAGCCCTTTGCCCTTTTTCCCTTTTTTCCTCATGGCTGATATTAGGAGAGGACCTTGCTGGTCGTCCCTGCGAACTGAGGCCTAGTGAGAGACTGAATCCAGCTCCGGTTGGCTACAGAGTCTAATCCAGGACTTTGGGTGCTGGCTCTGCAGTTGCTGAGACTTACAAGATTGGTTTTGTATATTTTGTATTATTTTCTCTATTCTTATTAGTAGCATTAGTAAAACATCTTTAACTTTTCCAACTCTCTTCTCTCTGTCCTTCTTTCCCTCCCGATCGCCTGTCCTGAGTGGGAAGGGGGGAGAGGGAGGGGCAAAAGGGGGAAGTGGGGGGGAGAGGAGGTTAACAATACATCTGCCAGGGTTTGATTGTCACCCCGCAATCCTAACCCTCGACAGATAATTGGCGCCCAACGTGGGGCAAGAGAAGGGGGTAAATTTGGAGATTTTTGGCTTTTCTACTGCTCTGACGTACCTTCCAATTTTCTTGGCACGGTGCCAACTCATAGAGTTGTGATACTCGCGCGTGGGTTTGCTTTGGATATTATTTAGTGGTATTAAGGCAAAGTGAATTACATTGATTTAAAGATGTTATGGCAAAAGTTGTATCACAGTATCACAGTATGTTTGGGATTGGAAGGGACCTCAAAAGATCATCTAGTCCAATCCCCCTGCTGGAGCAGGAACGCCTAGGTGAGGTCACACAGGAATGTGTCCAGGCGGGTTTGAATGTCTCCAGGGAAGGAGACTCCACAACCCCCCTGGGCAGCCTGTTCCAGTGCTCTGTTACCCTCACTGAGAAGAAGTTATTTCTCAAATTTAAGTGGAACCTCTTGTGTTCCAGCTTGATCCCATTGCCCCTTGTCCTATCATTGTTTGCCACTGAGAAGAGCCTGACTCCGTCCTCGTGGCACTCACCCTTTATATATTTATAAACATTAATAAGGTCACCCCTCAGTCTCCTCTTCTCCAAACTAAAGAGCCCCAGCTCCCTCAGCCTTTTTTCATAAGGGAGATGCTCCACTCCCTTAATCATCTTTGTTGCCCTACGCTGGACCCTCTCCAGCAGTTCCCTGTCTTTCTGGAACTGAGGGGCCCAGAACTGGACACAATATTCCAGATGGGGTCTCGCCAGGGTGGAGTAGAGGGGAAGGAGGACCTCTCTCGATCTGCTGACCACCCCCCTTGTAATACACCCAAGGATGCCATTGGCCTTCCTGGCCACAAGGGCCCAGTGCTGGCTCATGGTCATCCTGTTGTCCACCAGGACCCCCAGGTCCCTTTCCCCTACACTGCTCTCTAATAGGTCATGCCCCAACCTATACTGGAACTTGGGATTGTTCCTGCCCAGATGCAGGACTCTACACTTTCCCTTGTTAAATTCCATCAGGTTATCCCCCGCCCAACTCTCCAGCCTGTCCAGGTCCCGCTGGATGGCGGCACAGCCTTCTGGTGTGTCAGCCACTCCTCCCAGCTTAGTGTCATCAGCAAACTTGCTGATAGTACACTCAATTCCCTCCTCTAAATCGTTAATGGATATATTGAATAACATTGGCCCCAGTACTGACCCCTGAGGCACTCCACTAGATACTGGCCTCCAACTGGACTCCGCACCATTGACCACCACTCTCTGGCTTCTCTCATTAAGCCAGTTTGCAACCCACCTCACTACTCTATTGTCGAGACCACACCTCCTCAATTTAGCTGTGAGGATGCTGTGAGGGACTGTGTCAAAGGCTTTACTGAAGTCAAGGTAGACCACATCCACCGCTCTGCCATCATCCATCCACCTTGGTACATTCTCATAAAAGGCTATGAGGTTGGTCAAGCATGACTTACCCTTGGTAAAGCCATGCTGACTGCCCCTAATGACCCTCTTATCCCTGATGTGCCTTGAGATGGCACCAAGGATAAGCTGTTCCATTACTTTCCCAGGGACAGAGGTGAGGCTGACCGGTCTATAATTACCCAGGTCCTCCTTCTTGCCCTTTTTAAAGACTGGAGTGACATTTGCTTTCCTCCAATCCTCGGGCACCTCTCCCGTTTCCCAAGACTTGGCAAAAATGATGGATAGCGGTCTAGCAATGACTTCAGCCAGCTCCCTCAGCACCCGCGGATGCATCCCATCTGGACCCATGGATTTATGGATGTCCAGACTACTTAATTGTTCCCTAACCCAGTCCTCATCGACTAAAGCAAACTCCTCCATTAACCTGGCTTCATCCGGGGTCTCAGGGGTACAGGGTTCCCCAGGACAGCCTCCAGCAGAGTAGACAGAGACAAAGGCGGCATTCAGCAATTCTGCCTTCTCTGTGTCTTCTGCCACCAGGGCACCCACCTCATTCATCAGTGGGCCTACATTGCCTCTGGTATTACTTTTATCTGCTATGTATTTGAAAAAGTTCTTCTTGCTGTCCTTGACCCCTCTCGCCAGCTGTAATTCTAAGGAGGCCTTGGCTACCCTAGCTGCCTTCCTGCATCCTCTATCAGCAGCCTTATATTCCTCCCAAGTGGCCAGTCCCTGCTTCCATGACCTGTAAACTCGCCTCTTCTGCTTGAGCATACCCAACAGATCCCTATTCAACCACGCAGGCCTTCTGACTCCCTTCCTCGACTTCCTACGTGTGGGGATGCTCTGATCCTGAGCATGGAAGAAGCAATCTCTGAATGCAATCCAGCTCTCTTGGGCCCCTTTTCCTTCAAGCAGTCTTGCCCATGGGATTTCCCCCAGCAATTGCTTGAAAAGGCCGAAATTAGCCCTGCCAAAGTCCAGGGTTGCAATTCTACTTGCTATTCTGTTCCTGCCACACGAGATGCTGAACTCCACCATCTCGTGGTCACTGCAACCCAGGCAGCCCTCGACCTTTACTGCTTCGACCAGACCCTCTTTGTTAGTGAGGATGAGATCCAGCAGTGTACCTCTCCTGGTGGGCTCCTCCACCATCTGCATGAGGAAGTTATCATCAATGCACTGGAGGAACCTCCTGGACTGTGGCTGGCTGGCTGAATGGTCCTTCCAGCAAACATCAGGGAAGTTAAAATCACCCACAACAACCAGGGCCTGTGACTGTGAGGCCACTCTCAGCTGCACATAGAAGGCCTCATCAACTTCCTCAGTCTGATCTGGTGGCCTGTAATAGACACCTACAACAGTATCACCCCTGCCAGCCTGTCCCTTGATCCTGACCCATACACTCTCAACTCGTTCCTCATCCGCTCCTGGGCAGAATTTAGTACATTGCAGTTGCTCTCTCACATAGAGAACAACTCCACCACCACGCCTGGCTGGCCTGTCTTTCCTGAAAAGGGCGTAGCCATCCATGACCACATTCCAGTCATGTGAACTGTCCCACCACGTTTCTGTAATTGCCACCAGATCATAATCTCCCGACCGAACATAGGATTCTAACTCCTCCTGCTTATTCCCCATGCTGCGCGCATTGGTGTACAGGCATTTCAGGGAGGGAGCAGAGCACACCAATTTCTCCCTAGGGGCACAGGAGGCCACCCGGTCCTCATCTGTTTTAGAATGCTGCCCCACTGGGGCAAGCCCAACTACAAACCCATCCCCCTTCGAGCCTAGTTTAAAGCTCTCCAAATGAGCCCAGCTAATTCCTGCCCCAGCATCCTTTTGCCTCTGCGAGATAAGCCTTTCCAGCGTAACACTGTCCGGACTGGAGTCTTAAAAAACCACCCACCTGATGACATCATTTCAAGAGCAACAGCAGCAATTTGCAGAATTCAGCTTCTTTGGGGAACTCAGAAATTGCTGAGCTGACACCAAGTCCTGCTGTGCCAGGAAGGAGGAGAGTTTGAGAAAAGGAGAGAGGAAAGAAGAGACATGCAGCCAGACGAGGGCTTAGTGAGAGAGGCTGGCACAGAGAACAGGATGAGAAGGAAATAAGGCAAGACAAAATACGCCAAAGGAGGTTTCCTTGCTTTATATTTTCTACCACATTCATCTGGAGACGAGGAGGAAAGCCATCAGACCTGATGGATTAGGCCCAATCAAAAACCCCGGCTACTTGAGACACTTAGACTAAGCCTAAAATGCAAAGATTTCTCCATAAGGATGGGTTTTATACTCTACTTCCACAATCTGCTGGCAGTACAAAAGAATAAGCAGCAGATCTCCTTAGGCTGAGTCACGGTGCTTTGCTCCTAAGACCATGCATATCATGGGAATATTTCAGCATTTCTGCTCTGGTTTTCAGTGTATTACACCAAAACACCCACCTGATGACATCATTTCAAGAGCAACAGCAGCAATTTGCAGAATTTAGCTTCTTTGGGGAACTGAGAAATTGCTGAGCTGACACCAAGTCCTGCTGTGTCTCTGTCACCCACGGAGTGCCCGCATCCTCACCACGGTAGCGGGCATTGTGACAAAGGTTCTATGTCAGCTGGGTGTGGCAGCCGAGCGCCCGCTAGGGGAGGGGGAGCCTGTCAGCCCCGGGCCTGTCACTGCCTGCTGTCTCCCCCCTCAGCAGCGAGGCCTCGGAAAAGTTTCCAAAACATCCCCAGACTTGGGTCCAGCGTGGCTAAAAGTCTCCAAGAGACAAGTCGGAAAGAAGGATATGGAACAAAGGGAGAAAGCGAAGGGAGCAAGCCAAAGGGAGGGAAGAGGAATATCTAGTGCCGGGCTGCAGGACTGAAATGGAGGAATGGAAAGACAAAAGCCAGGAAGCAGGAGAGTTTGAGAAAAGGAGAGAGGAAAGAAGAGACATGCAGCCAGACGAGGGCTTAGTGAGAGAGGCTGGCACAGAGAACAGGATGAGAAGGAAATAAGGCAAGACAAAATACGCCAAAGGACGTTTCCTTGCCTTATATTTTCTACCACATTCATCTGGAGACGAGGAGGAAAGCCATCAGACCTGATGGATTAGGCCCAATCAAAAACCCCGGCTACTTGAGACACTTAGACTAAGCCTAAAATGCAAAGATCTCTCCATAAGGATGGGTTTTATACTCTACTTCCACAATCTGCTGGCAGTACAAAAGAATAAGCGGCAGATATCCTTAGGCTGAGTCACGGTGCTTTGCTCCTAAGACCATGCATATCATGGGAATATTTCAGCATTTCTGCTCTGGTTTTCAGTGTATTACACCAAAACACCCACCTGATGACGTCATTTCAAGAGCAACAGCAGCAATTTGCAGAATTCAGCTTCTTTGGGGAACTGAGAAATTGCTGAGCTGACACCAAGTCCTGCTGTGTCCCTGTCACCCGCAGAGTGCCCGCATCCTCACCACGGTAGCGGGCATTGTGACAAAGGTTCTATGTCAGCTGGGTGTGGCAGCCGAGCGCCCCCTAGGCGAGGGGGAGCCTATCAGCCCCAGGCCTGGCACTGCCTGCTGTCTCCCCCCTCAGCAGCGAGGCCTCTGAAAAGTTTCCAAAACATCACCAGACTTGGGTCCAGCGTGGCCAAAAGTCTCCAAGAAACAAGTCGGAAAGAAGGATATGGAACAAAGAGAGAAAGGGAAGGGAGCAAGCCAAAGGGAGGGAAGAGGAAAATCTAGTGCTGAGCTGCAGGACTGAAATGGAGGAATGGAAAGACAAAAGCCAGGAAGCAGGAGAGTTTGAGAAAAGGAGAGAGGAAAGAAGAGACATGCAGCCAGACGAGGGCTTAGTGAGAGAGGCTGGCACAGAGAACAGGATGAGAAGGAAATAAGGCAAGGCAAGGCTGGGCCAAAGGACGTTTCCTTGCTTTATATTTCCTACCACATTCATCTGGAGACAAGGAGAAAAGCCATCAGACATGATGGATCAGGACCAATCAAAACCCCGGCTACTTGAGACACTTAGACTAAGCCTAAAATGCAAAGATCTCTCCATAAGGATGGTTTTTATACTCTACTTCCACAATCTGCTGCCAGTACAAAAGAATAAGCGGCAGATCTACTTAGGCTGAGTCACGGTGCTTTGCTCCTAAGACCATGCATACCATGGGAATATTTCAGCATTTCTGCTCTGGTTTTCAGTGTATTACACCAAAACACCCACCTGATGACATTATTTCAAGAGCAACAGCAGCAATTTGCAGAATTCAGCTTCTTTGGGGAACTGAGAAATTGCTGAGCTGACACCAAGTCCTGCTGTGTCTCTGTCACCCACGGAGTGCCCGCATCCTCACCACGGTAGCGGGCATTGTGACAAAGGTTCTATGTCAGCTGGGTGTGGCAGCCAAGCGCCCCCTAGGGGAGGGGGAGCCTGTCAGCCCCGGGCCTGTCACTGCCTGCTGTCTCCCCCCTCAGCAGCGAGGCCTCTGAAAAGTTTCCAAAACATCCCGAGACTTGGGTCCAGCGTGGCCAAAAGTCTCCAAGAGACAAGTCGGAAAGAAGGATATGGAACAAAGGGAGAAAGCGAAGGGAGCAAGCCAAAGGGAGGGAAGAGGAATATCTAGTGCCGGGCTGCAGGACTGAAATGGAGGAATGGAAAGACAAAAGCCAGGAAGCAGGAGAGTTTGAGAAAAGGAGAGAGGAAAGAAGAGACAGGCAGCCAGAGGAGGGGTTAGTGAGAGAGGCTGGGACAGAGAACAGGATGAGAAGGAAATAAGGCAAGGCAAGGCTGGGCCAAAGGACTTTTCCTTGCTTTATATTTCCTACCACATACATCTGGAGACAAGGAGGAAAGCCATCAGACCTGATGGATCAGGACCAATCAAAAACCCCGGCTACTTGAGACACTTAGACTAAGCCTAAAATGCAAAGATCTCTCCATAAGGATGGGTTTTATACTCTACTTCCACAATCAGCTGGCAGTACAAAATAATAAGCGGCAGATCTACTTAGGCTGAGTCACGGTGCTTTGCTCATAAGACCATGCATACCATGGGAATATTTCAGCATTTCTGCTCTGGTTTTCAGTGTATTACACCAAAACACCCACCTGATGACATCATTTCAAGAGCAACAGCAGCAATTTGCAGAATTCAGCTTCTTTGGGGAACTGAGAAATTGCTGAGCTGACACCAAGTCCTGCTGTGTCCCTGTCACCTGCAGAGTGCCCGCATCCTCACCACGGTAGCGGGCATTATGACAAAGGTTCTATGTCAGCTGGCTGTGGCAGCCGAGCGCCCCCTAGGGGAGGGGGAGCCTGTCAGCCCCGGGCCTGTCACTGCCTGCTGTCCACCCTGTCACCAGCGAGGCCTCTGAAAAGTTTCCAAAACATCCCCAGACTTGGGTCCAGCGTGGCCAAAAGTCTCCAAGAGACAAGTCGGAAAGAAGGATATGGAACAAAGGGAGAAAGCGAAGGGAGCAAGCCAAAGGGAGGGAAGAGGAAAATCTAGTGCCGGGCTGCAGGACTGAAATGGAGGAATGGAAAGACAAAAGCCAGGAAGCAGGAGAGTTTGAGAAAAGGAGAGAGGAAAGAAGAGACATGCAGCCAGACGAGGGCTTAGCGAGAGAGGCTGGGACAGAGAACAGGATGAGAAGGAAATAAGGCAAGACAAAATACGCCAAAGGACGTTTCCTTGCTTTATATTTTCTACCACATTCATCTGGAGACGAGGAGGAAAGCCATCAGACCTGATGGATTAGGCCCAATCAAAAACCCCGGCTACTTGAGACACTTAGACTAAGCCTAAACTGCAAAGATCTCTCCATAAAGATGGGTTTTATACTCTACTTCCACAATCTGCTGGCAGTACAAAAGAATAAGCGGCAGATCTACTTAGGCTGAGTCACGGTGCTTTGCTCCTAAGACCATGCATATCATGGGAATATTTCAGCATTTCTGCTCTGGTTTTCAGTGTATTACACCAAAACACCCAACTGATGACGTCATTTCAAGAGCAACAGCAGCAATTTGCAGAATTCAGCTTCTTTGGGGAACTGAGAAATTGCTGAGCTGACACCAAGTCCTGCTGTGTCCCTGTCACCCGCAGAGTGCCCGCATCCTCACCACGGTAGCGGGCATTGTGACAAAGGTTCTATGTCAGCTGGGTGTGGCAGCCGAGCGCCCCCTAGGGGAGTGGGAACCTGTCAGCCCCGGGCCTGTCACTGCCTGCTGTCTCCCCCCTCAGCAGCGAGGCCTCTGAAAAGTTTCCAAAACATCCCCAGACTTGGGTCCAGCGTGGCCAAAAGTCTCCAAGAGACAAGTCGGAAAGAAGGATATGGAACAAAGGGAGAAAGCGAAGGGAGCAAGCCAAAGGGAGGGAAGAGGAAAATCTAGTGCCGGGCTGCAGGACTGAAATGGAGGAATGGAAAGACAAAAGCCAGGAAGCAGGAGAGTTTGAGAAAAGGAGAGAGGAAAGAAGAGACATGCAGCCAGACGAGGGGTTAGTGAGAGAGGCTGGCACAGAGAACAGGATGAGAAGGAAATAAGGCAAGGCAAGGCTGGGCCAAAGGACGTTACCTTGCTTTATATTTTCTACCACATTCATCTGGAGACGAGGAGGAAAGCCATCAGACCTGATGGATTAGGCCCAATCAAAAACCCCGGCTACTTGAGACACTTAGACTAAGCCTAAAATGCAAAGATCTCTCCATAAGGATGGGTTTTATACTCTACTTCCACAATCTGCTGGCAGTACAAAAGAATAAGCGGCAGATCTCCTTAGGCTGAGTCACGGTGCTTTGCTCCTAAGACCATGTATATCATGGGAATATTTCAGCATTTCTGCTCTGGTTTTCAGTGTATTACACCAAAACACCCACCTGATGACGTCATTTCAAGAGCAACAGCAGCAATTTGCAGAATTCAGCTTCTTTGGGGAACTCAGAAATTGCTGAGCTGACACCAAGTCCTGCTGTGTCCCTGTCACCCGCAGAGTGCCCGCATCCTCACCACGGTGGCGGGCATTGTGACAAAGGTTCTATGTCAAATGGGTGTGGCAGCCGAGCGCCCCCTAGGGGAGGGGGAGCCTGTCAGCCCCGGGCCTGTCACTGCCTGCTGTCCCCCCTGTCACCAGCGAGGCCTCTGAAAAGTTTCCAAAACATCTCCAGACTTGGGTCCAGCGTGGCCAAAAGTCTCCAAGAGACAAGTCGGAAAGAAGGATATGGAACAAAGGGAGAAAGTGAAGGGAGCAAGCCAAAGGGAGGGAAGAGGAAAATCTAGTGCCAGGCTGCAGGACTAAAATGGAGGAATGGAAAGACAAAAGCCAGGAAGCAGGAGAGTTTGAGAAAAGGAGAGAGGACAGAAGAGACATGCAGCCAGACGAGGGGTTAGTGAGAGAGGCTGGGACAGAGAACAGGATGAGAAGGAAATAAGGCAAGACAAAATACGCCAAAGGACGTTTCCTTGCTTTATATTTTCTACCACATTCATCTGGAGACGAGGAGGAAAGCCATCAGACCTGATGGATTAGGCCCAATCAAAAACCCCGGCTACTTGAGACACTTAGACTAAGCCTAAACTGCAAAGATCTCTCCATAAAGATGGGTTTTATACTCTACTTCCACAATCTGCTGGCAGTACAAAAGAATAAGCGGCAGATCTACTTAGGCTGAGTCACGGTGCTTTGCTCCTAAGACCATGCATATCATGGGAATATTTCAGCATTTCTGCTCTGGTTTTCAGTGTATTACACCAAAACACCCAACTGATGACGTCATTTCAAGAGCAACAGCAGCAATTTGCAGAATTCAGCTTCTTTGGGGAACTGAGAAATTGCTGAGCTGACACCAAGTCCTGCTGTGTCCCTGTCACCCGCAGAGTGCCCGCATCCTCACCACGGTAGCGGGCATTGTGACAAAGGTTCTATGTCAGCTGGGTGTGGCAGCCGAGCGCCCCCTAGGGGAGTGGGAACCTGTCAGCCCCGGGCCTGTCACTGCCTGCTGTCTCCCCCCTCAGCAGCGAGGCCTCTGAAAAGTTTCCAAAACATCCCCAGACTTGGGTCCAGCGTGGCCAAAAGTCTCCAAGAGACAAGTCGGAAAGAAGGATATGGAACAAAGGGAGAAAGCGAAGGGAGCAAGCCAAAGGGAGGGAAGAGGAAAATCTAGTGCCGGGCTGCAGGACTGAAATGGAGGAATGGAAAGACAAAAGCCAGGAAGCAGGAGAGTTTGAGAAAAGGAGAGAGGAAAGAAGAGACATGCAGCCAGACGAGGGGTTAGTGAGAGAGGCTGGCACAGAGAACAGGATGAGAAGGAAATAAGGCAAGGCAAGGCTGGGCCAAAGGACGTTTCCTTGCTTTATATTTTCTACCACATTCATCTGGAGACGAGGAGGAAAGCCATCAGACCTGATGGATTAGGCCCAATCAAAAACCCCGGCTACTTGAGACACTTAGACTAAGCCTAAAATGCAAAGATCTCTCCATAAGGATGGGTTTTATACTCTACTTCCACAATCTGCTGGCAGTACAAAAGAATAAGCGGCAGATCTCCTTAGGCTGAGTCACGGTGCTTTGCTCCTAAGACCATGCATACCATGGGAATATTTCAGCATTTCTGCTCTGGTTTTCAGTGTATTACACCAAAACACCCACCTGATGACGTCATTTCAAGAGCAACAGCAGCAATTTGCAGAATTCAGCTTCTTTGGGGAACTCAGAAATTGCTGAGCTGACACCAAGTCCTGCTGTGTCCCTGTCACCCGCAGAGTGCCCGCATCCTCACCACGGTGGCGGGCATTGTGACAAAGGTTCTATGTCAAATGGGTGTGGCAGCCGAGCGCCCCCTAGGGGAGGGGGAGCCTGTCAGCCCCGGGCCTGTCACTGCCTGCTGTCCCCCCTGTCACCAGCGAGGCCTCTGAAAAGTTTCCAAAACATCTCCAGACTTGGGTCCAGCGTGGCCAAAAGTCTCCAAGAGACAAGTCGGAAAGAAGGATATGGAACAAAGGGAGAAAGCGAAGGGAGCAAGCCAAAGGGAGGGAAGAGGAAAATCTAGTGCCAGGCTGCAGGACTAAAATGGAGGAATGGAAAGACAAAAGCCAGGAAGCAGGAGAGTTTGAGAAAAGGAGAGAGGACAGAAGAGACATGCAGCCAGACGAGGGGTTAGTGAGAGAGGCTGGGACAGAGAACAGGATGAGAAGGAAATAAGGCAAGACAAAATACGTCAAAGGAGGTTTCCTTGCTTTATATTTTCTACCACATTCATATGGTGACGAGGAGGAAAGCCATCAGACCTGATGGATTAGGCCCAATCAAAAACCCCGGCTACTTGAGACACTTAGACTAAGCCTAAAATGCAAAGATCTCTCCATAAGGATGGGTTTTATACTTCCACAATCTGCTGGCAGTACAAAAGAATAAGTGGCTGATCTCCTTAGGCTGAGTTACGGTGCTTTGCTCCTAAGACCATGCATACCATGGGAATATTTCAGCATTTCTGCTCTGGTTTTCAGTGTATTACACCAAAACACCCACCTGATGACGTCATTTCAAGAGCAACAGCAGCAATTTGCAGAATTCAGCTTCTTTGGGGAACTCAGAAATTGCTGAGCTGACACCAAGTCCTGCTGTGTCCCTGTCACCCGCAGAGTGCCCGCATCCTCACCACGGTAGCGGGCATTGTGACAAAGGTTCTATGTCAGCTGGGTGTGGCAGCCGAGCGCCCCCTAGGGGAGGGGGAGCCTGTCAGCCCCGGGCCTGTCACTGCCTGCTGTCTCCCCCCTCAGCAGCGAGGCCTCTGAAATGTCTCCAAAACATATCCAGACTGGGGTCCAGCGTGGCCAAAATCTCCAAGAGACAAGTGGGAAAGAAGGATATGGAACAAAGGGAGAAAGCGAAGGGAGCAAGCCAAAGGGAGGGAAGAGGAATATCTAGTGCCGGGCTGCAGGACTGAAATGGAGGAATGGAAAGACAAAAGCCAGGAAGCAGGAGAGTTTGAGAAAAGGAGAGAGGAAAGAAGAGACATGCAGCCAGACGAGGGGTTAGTGAGAGAGGCTGGGACAGAGAACAGGATGAGAAGGAAATAAGGCAAGGCAAGGCTAGGCCAAAGGACGTTTCCTGTCTTTATATTTTCTACCACATTCATCTGGAGACGAGGAGGAAAGCAATCAGACCTGATGGATTAGGCCCAATCAAAAACCCCGGCTACTTGAGACACTTAGACTAAACCTAAAATGCAAAGATCTCTCCATAAGGATGGGTTTTATACTCTACTTCCACAATCTGCTGGCAGTACAAATGAATAAGCGGCAGATCTACTTAGGCTGAGTCACGGTGCTTTGCTCCTAAGACCATGCATACCATGGGAATATTTCAGCATTTCTGCTCTGGTTTTCAGTGTATTACACCAAAACACCCACCTGATGACAACATTTCAAGAGCAACAGTAGCGATTTGCAGAATTCAGCTTCTTTGGGGAACTGAGAACTTGCTGAGCTGACACCAAGTCCTGCTGTGTCCCTGTCACCCGCAGAGTGCCCGCATCCTCACCACGGTAGCGGGCATTGTGACAAAGGTTCTATGTCAGCTGTTGCTCTTGCGTCCGTCAAGAGAGCTACAACGAAGCATGCCGAACGGAGAAAATAGCAGCAGCTCATCTGTTCACACCTTGTTTCTGCCGTGTGCTCGAACGCCAAGACGTTCGTGCTGCTGTGAGATGAAAGACATCCTTCTGAAGATGTGGTTGCTCACACCGGTCCACTTGTTAGTGTATCCATTCAGTGCTGGGCTGCGGGGCATTCAGAAGTGGCTCTGTGGAGACGTCTGCATAGAGGCAGCTGTCAGAACACGCACACTCGATTGTTCACCAAAACATATGCAGACGCGTCCTTACCCTATAGATTTCGATGCACAGAGTTCCCTGTGTTCGCAAGAGACAAGGGAATCGAATCTGTACGCACAGAAGCAATACCGGACCGTTTCCCTCGGAGTGAACACGAAAGAGCCGTCTATACACTCGCAGACACGGGAACGTGCCTCAATGCTGTCACAGAGGCAGCAGCTTTTGCACAGATGCTCTGGTGATTCTGGCACTTTCCAGGCACACTCCTGAAAGTCGCGCACACTGCTGTTCACTCGCTAAACGACCTCTTCGGAAACACGTCTCCGGTCCATGTACCGCTCAGATTTCTTCTCGTGTAACTGTGAACTGTGCCAGCGCGGGGATTCCGTCTCTGTTGAGCAGATGTCAATCCTGCCTCGCTTTTGCTTTGTTGCCTCTACCAAGATGATTTCCTGTTTCTCTCTTCACTGGAGCAGGCAGACACAGCCAACACACAGCAAGTGTCAAGAGACACACTCCGTCCGCTGAGCTCAACGCTTGTGCAGATGCACGTGTGCGACAAAGTCAACACACGTGCTTGTGGAGAGAAAGAAAGGGACTCACAGGCGTGTGGAGCGACGGATAGAAAGAGTGGGCGCTAAGGAACACAGAGTTTCAGGCAGACTGTCTCCACACAAACAGGCACCTGTCTGCAGGTATCCTAGATCTTGATTCTTGAACTTGAGGAAACATGCGTCTGAGCAAAACTCCCAAACGCTTCCAGGAAAGACACAGGCTCTCCCACAAGCATACAAGTGTTTGCCCTCAGCTATAGATCAGGGACAAGCTTGTGAAGAGATGCCCTGATATTCTTTCGCCTTATGGCATCATGTGTTTCATTTCTCTTGGAAATCGATTGCTAAGTGTCTTTCCTCGGGCGACTGTGAAGCATTTGCCACCGGAGGAGAAGTAGCACGGAGCAGCATTCAGTACTGTCTACGTCACTGTCCCTTATAAGACAGCGGCACTGGCGCACACACACACACAGGAGACGGCAGCACTGGCGCACACACACACACACAGGAGACGGCAGCACTACTTAAAAACTTCAAGACGCTGGGAAGAAGTGCCAGTCCCTTAGACTGGAGGGGTACAGAGCACAGCTGCCGATGCAGCCCAGAACTACACCATAAAACACAACTGCGCAGAAACATCCAAAATGCAAAAACCATCCACGCTTTCAGCTGCTGATACAAGAAAACCAGGACCCGATTGGCGCTACACCAACTGGCACCGGCGTTCCGGATCCCGGGATGGCGCCCGGGATGCCTGTCGGGTCCCTCAAGCGCGACGAGACCCCGGGACCGTCTGACAGGCACAATGCAAGCCTCCCCACCTGCAATACAACACTGACACTAGGCTGGAGCTGCCCTGCCCGGGACACGCTGGCATCGCACTGTGAAGTTCCCTGGACCCTTCGCCTGCCCAAAAGGGACTGTTCCTGGATCACCCTTGCCCCAAAGAGAACTTTACCCCCCTCCCTGCAGTTCCCAACCCCTTCCCAGCCCCCCAGCCTCCACTTCTCTTTCAGAGGGCCAAGAGACTGAATCCATCTTCAACAGAGGAAAACACCACATGTGCTGATAGAGATCGTCCTGCATCACCAAGTTCCTCCTTGTCCTGGTTTTGTTGAAAAACAAGTTTCTCTTTTAGTGATTTTTTGCCTGTCAGCTAAAGCCTTCATATTAGCTGCATTTTCCTGGAGAACCCGACACATGTTTTGGTTAAACCTAGCAAGGGAATGCAAACTTATTGATAAGCACGGACGGACATCTCGCGAGAGGGGCAACGAGAAACTGATGACTGAGAGACTGACCAACCGTGTATAACATTCCATTCACGTGAATACTTCATATAAAAGTGGGAGATCACGAGGATCTCGGCCCCTTTTTTCCCTTTTTCCTCATGGCTGACATTAGGAGAGGACCTTGCTGGTCGTCCCTGCGAACTGAGGCCTAGTGAGAGACTGAATCCAGCTCCGGTTGGCTACAGAGTCTAATCCAGGACTTTGGGTGCTGGCTCTGCAGTTGCTGAGACTTACAAGATTGGTTTTGTATATTTTGTATTATTTTCCCTATTCTTATTAGTAGCATTAGTAAAACATCTTTAACTTTTCCAACTCTCTTCTCTCTGTCCTTCTTTCCCTCCCGATCGCCTGTCCTGAGTGGGAAGGGGGGAGAGGGAGGGGCAAAAGGGGGAAGTGGGGGGGAAAGGAGGTTAACAATACATCTGCCAGGGTTTGATTGTCACCCCGCAATATTAACCCTCGACAGATAATTGGCACCCAACGTGGGGCAAGAGAAAGGGGTAAATTTGGAGATTTTTGGCTTTTCTACTGTTCTGACGTACCTTTCAATTTTCTTGGCACAGTGCCAACTCAGAGTTGTGATACTCGCGCGTGGGTTTGCTTTGGATATTATTTAGTGGTATTAAGGCAAAGTGAATTACATCGATTTAAAGATGTTATGGCAAAAGTTGTATCAGTTATTTTCTACATTGTGCTCGCTGATCCCATATCTGTGTTGGTGTTTCTTTCTGAATCGAAGTATTCATTATATAACAACAAGAAACTGGACAGCGGTCATGATGATACTGTGTGGTATGGCACTGGTTTATTTCACTATACTGCAGCCGCTAATGAATTTCTACTCGCTTCTGCTTTACCTTGAAAAACCTCCAGGAGAGATTAAAGAGCAGAATGGCTCTATATTTGCTAATTGGTCAAGCGAATCTTTAGAAAGGCTGACTAACAATACTTCTGTGTTTTCGCTAGGACAGTTTGCAAATGTTTTAGAGAACTTTGAATATCCTTGGAGCTTTGTAGAACTGTGATGGTGTTATCTGGTTTGCTGAATGTGTGTCAGTTTGTGTTACTGTTAAGAGAAATGAGGTTCAATAGGAGGTTTGCGTCTCTTTTTAGTCCTGAGATTTGCAGTGCGTCTTCAGAAGCTTTAGCAAAAAGCACTCCTAGCCGCTCGAGAAAAGGCAAAACAGCCAAAGCTGCTGCTGCAGCCACTGCCCCCCAACCGCAGCTTCAGAGGCTGAAGCTACAGCTCCTCCGCAGAGCTCCTCTGCCAAGGTCGCTGCAGATAACGTTACTTCTCCAGCCTCAAAGGCTAACAAGGCAGCCCCCCCGCCTTCACACACTGGGCACTGTTGCTGCTGTAACCACAGCAATCACTGTGACAGTCATTCAGACTCTGAAAATGAATCAAATGATGGTGAACCCATATCAGCATCAGTTGCTGGTTGTAAGAAAGTCACTAGAAAGACTACCTGTGCAGCAGGTGATGGCACAGGGCCAACATCAACCCAAGAGGCATCATCATCAGGACAGGGTGGAGATGAAGTGACCACCACTCGGTCCTTTTCTCCAGGTGAGCTGAGAGATCTGCGAAAAGACTTCAGTTGTCGTGAAGGCGAGAATATTTTAACCTGGCTGCTGCGATGCTGGGACAATGAGGCAGAAACAATTGAATTGGAAGGTGGTGAAGCCAGGCAACTGGGATCTCTGTCAAAAGATTCCACCATTGATAGGGCAATTTCAAGAGAGTCTAATGCCTCTACTCTCTGGACCCGACTCCTGGCAGCTATGAAAGTCAGATTTCCCTACAAGGAAGATTGTATATCCAAGTTAGGGAAATGGAATACTATGGAGAGAGGTATCCAATTCCTGAGAGAATTAGCTGTGCGAGAGATCATCTATCTAGGACCAAACAGCCAAGAGGGGACAGACCCAGATAGAATCAATTGTACAAAATCTATGTGGTGCAGATTTGTACAAAGTGCACCACCTGCATATGCTAAGTCATTGGCAGGAATGGTCTGGTCAGCTAGAGGTATACAAGAAATTAATGAAGTGATTGAGCAGCTCCGGTACTTTGAGGACAGCCTTGCTGGTTCTCTACAGGCTTGTATATCCGCTGTGGAGAAACTGTGTGAAAAATCTGATGACCGGTTTGAAAAGCTGTTGCAAGAAATCAAAGAGCTCAGAGAAGACTCGTACCGTTCACAACCTGCACAAACCTATGTTTCAGCTGTTAAGAGAAGGCGTTTCCAATCTCGAGAGAGAGGGCAGAGACAGCCCACAAAAAGAGGTTCACTGTGGTTCTTCCTACATGAGCAGGGAGAAAACATCAATAAGTGGCATGGAAGGCCTACCTCAACTTCAAGAACGAGTACGTGAGATAAAAGGAAAAACTCCTAGGAAAGTGGCTGCTCCAGTTTACAAAAGGAGCAGAAGAGATTCTGATGCTCTTGAAGGAACCTCTAATTCACACCCAGAGACTGTGCAAAACAGGAATTAGAGGTGCCCTGCCTCCAACCAGGTGGAGGAAAGGGATAACAGAGTTTATTGGACTGTAGAAATACTATGGCCTGGTACAACACAACCCCAGGAGTACAAAGCTTTAGTGGACACTGGTGCTCAGTGCACAATAATTCCTTCTAATTATAAAGGAACGCAATCCATCAATATTGTTGGAGTGACTGGGGGATCCCAGGAACTGACTGTTGCAGAGGCTGAAATGAGCCTAACTGGAAAAAACTGGCAAAAGCATCCCATTGTGACTGGTCCAGATGCTCCGTGCATCCTTGGTATAGACTACCTCAGGAGAGGGTATTTTAAGGACCCAAAAGGGTATAGGTGGGCATTTGGTATAGCAGCTGTGGACACTGAGAAAATTGAACAGCTGTCTGATTTGCCTGGTCTTTCAGATGACCCTTCTGTTGTAGGACTGCTGATGGTTGACGATCAGCAGGTGCCAATTGCTACCACGACGGTGCATCGCTGGCAATATCACACCAATCGAGACACTTGGATTCCTATCCAGAAGCTGATTCGTCAATTGGAAAGCCAGGGTGTGATCAGTAAGACTCGCTCACCTTTTAACAGCCCAATCTGGCCAGTGCGTAAGTCTAATGACGAGTGGAGACTAACTGTAGACTATCGTTGCCTGAATTAAGTTACACCACCACTGAGTGCTGCTGTGCCTGACATGCTAGAACTGCAATTTGAACTGGAGTCAAAGGCAGCCAAGTGGTATGCTACAATTGACATTGCTAATGCATTTTTCTCTATTCCTGTAGCAGCAGAGTGCAGGCCGCAGTTTGCTTTCACCTGGAGGGGCATCCAGTATACATGGAATCGCTTGCCCCAGGGGTGGAAACACAGTCCTACCATCTGCCATGGACTGATCCAGACCACGCTGGAGCAAGGTGAAGCTCCAGAACACTTGCAATATATTGATGACATCATCGTATGGGGCGACGCAGCGAAAGAAGTCTTCGAGAAATGTGAGAGAATAATTCCTATTCTTTTGGATGCTGGTTTTGCCATAAAACGAAGCAAGGTCAAGGGACCTGCACGAGAGATCCAGTTTTTAGGAATAAAATGGCAAGATGGCCGTCGTCAGATCCCAATGGATGTGATCAACAAAATTGCAGCAATGTCTCCACCTACTAATAAAAAGGAGACACAGACTTTCTTGGGCATTGTAGGTTTTTGGAGAATGCATATTCCTGACTACAGCCACATTGTGAGCCTCTCTATCGAGTGACTCGTAAAAAGAACCAATTTGAGTGGGGCCCTGAACAACGACAAGCCTTTGAACAAATTAAGCGTGAGATAACTCATGCGGTGGCCCTTGGACCAGTCCAAACTGGACTAGATGTTAAAAATGTGCTCTACACCGCAGCCGGAGATAATGGACTTACCTGGAGCCTCTGGCAGAAAGCACCAGGAGAAACCCGAGGTCAACCCTTAGGTTTTTGGAGTCGAGGATACAAAGGATCTGAGGCCAACTATACTCCAACTGAAAAGGAAATACTAGCAGCATATGAAGGAGTTCGAGCTGCTTCAGAAGTGATCGGCACCGAAAACGCTCCGCAACGACAGCAACGCCAAAACCAGAGATGGCATCAATCGAAACACCCTGCAGGGAGGCAGTGATGAGGCAAGGAGCCTCTTCTGCAACCCCAGGAAAAAGGACCCCAACGTCACGGCCCCTTATGAGATGGCGGCACTGGCGCGCACACACCCACAGAGCAGACGGCGGCACTGGCGCGCACACACCCACAGAGCAGACGGCGGCACTGGCGCGCACACACCCACAGAGCAGACGGCGGCACAACCTAAGAACTTCTTCCCAGCATCTTGAAGTGTCAGTCCCTAGGACTGGAGGGGTAGAGAGCAGAGCTGCTGATGCAGCCCAGAATGACACCATAAATCACAACTGACCAGGAACATCCAAAATGCAAGAACCGTCCACGCTTTTGGCTGATGATACAATAATCCAGCACCCGATTGGCATTACGCCAATTAACACCGGCATTCTGGATCCCGGGATGGCACCTGAGAGGCCCATTGGGCCCCCGGAGGACAGCGAGACCCCGGGATCATCTGACAGATGCAAGGCAGGCTTCCCGAGCTACACGACAACGCAGACGCAGGCTGGAGCTGCCCTGCCCGGCACATGCTGGCATCGCACTGTAAAGTTCCCTGGGCCCTTTACCCACCCAAAGGGGACTTGTCCTGGACAGCCCTTTCCCTTATCAGAACTTTACCCCCATCCCTGCGATTCCCGGCCCCTTCCCAGCCCCCGTGCCTCCACTTATCTTTCAGAAGGCCGAGGGACCAAATCCACCTTCGACAGAGAAAACGCCACGTGCACTAACGGAGATGTTCCTGCATTGCCGGGGTCCTCTTCAACATCTACGGTAACACAGGAAAAGACACGCTCACTAAGCCGTGCCAGCATACAGTATAGCGGGGTAAACGCCGACTCCTCCCGCAACACCCACCTCCTCCTAAGTTCCTCGGCGTTCCGTTCGGCGCGTCGTGTCACGGGTGCGGTCACAAACCCTCATCGCTCGTAACACCTAAGACAGCGAGAAACAAAAGAACTGTAGGGCTTGGAGCGAGTCCCCAGCCCCACGCTCCTCCTCGCCCATACCCCGGCTCACCAGAAACGTTCCTCCAAGTCCAAAGGGCCCAAAAGGAGCCTGCAAAACAAGAAGGAAACGCTGAACCGAGTCACCGAGCGACACCGGGCTCCTCGACACCCACCGCCGCCTCACCTTCTCGGCTGCTGACCGGCGTGCGGCTTCGCCCCTCCGAGCTGGTCCACGGCACCTGCAAAAACAAAAGCACCTGCTCGGACGCTGCTCAAAAACAGCCCGCCCGTAGACGGGCCCATCTCCCCCTCCTTTACCTTGGCCGCTCTCCCACCTGCCTGCCCACCCTTGCTTTTGACTGCAACGCCCTTGACCACAGAGGTTCAGCTGCCGCCTGTAAAACACAACCCAATGACGCTCATACCTGCACTGGCAACACGGGACCTGAAACGAGCTGCTGCTTCGGCCCGACGCTCATTGTTCACCTTGCCCGAGGAGATGCGGTGCTAATACCCAGGTTTCCTCTTTGCTTCTATGAAAGAGACAAATGACCAAACTTACATAGAGCCACACGACACATCTTCCCGCTGGCATCACACACCGACCCACCTGCTTATGGCACGGTGCTCGCCTCTTCTGTTGCTCTTTCGTACCAAGTCATCCCTCTACCTCTGAAAATAAGGTATTCAACAAGTCACCCAGACGCTCATCAACAGCTTGACCATTCCACAGGTTTGCTTTCTATTCAGGAATCCCACCCGACACTCTAATTGAGTCCCTAAAACACTGCGGAACGGACTGCCAGCTCCCCTGCCCACAGCTACTGCATCCCAGATGATCACCCAACCTTTGCCTACACAATTGAATCTGTCAACAGATTAACCCTGGACTCCTAGAGTTTGCTCTACCCGCCCCTGACTCCACACCACCGGGCAGAGCAGCTCCGAGCCGAACGTGCACGTGCGCAGACAAACGCGCCACAGAACGCTATGGACAACACAACCGCAACAGCACCAAAAACGCTCTGCAACGACAGTGACCCAAAACCAGAGACGGCATCAATCCAAATGCCCTGCAGGGAGGCAGTGATGAGGCAAGGAGCCTCTTCTGCAGCCCCAGGAAAAAGAAAAAGGAACCGAACATCACACCCTTACGAGACAGCGGCACTGCCACACACACACGCAGAAGAGATGGCGGCACGACCTAAGAACTTCTTCCCAGCATCTTGAAGTGCCAGTCCCTTAGACTGGAGGAGTAGAGCGCAGAGCTGCTGATGCAGCCCAGATTGACACCGTAAGTCACAGCTGACCAGAAACGTCCAAAATGCAAGCACCGTCCACGCTTTTGGCTGATGATACAAGAATCCAGCACCCGATTGGCTCTACGCCAATTAACACCGACATTTCGGATCCCAGGATAGCACCTGAGAGGCCCGTTGGGCCCCCGGAGCACAGCGAGACCCCGGGATCGTCTGACAGGCACGAGGCGGGCTTCCCGAACTACACGACAACAGGCGCCGGCGGGAGCTGCCCTGCCCGGCAGATGCTGGCATCACACCGTAACGTTCCCTGACCCCTTATCTGCCCGAAGGGGACCGCTCCTAGACTGCGCTTTTCTGTCTGAGAACTTTAAACCCACCCTGCGATTCCCAGCCCCTTCCCAGCCCTCGTGCCTCCACTTATCTTTCAGAGGGCCGAGGGACCGAATCCACCTTCGACAGAGGAAAATGCCACCTGTGCTAACGGGGATCTTCCCGCAGTTGTCGCTTTCTCCATCGTCGCCTACAGTAAGGAAAGCAAGAACACGCACGCTATTGAGCCCCCAAATAATATTTATCCATAGTAGCCTACGGTTCGTTGCTCACATTGGCTGAGTTCTGGGAGGTACATTTGAATGATCCACCGGGGGCCGCCGCACGCTGCAAAGGTTCTGGAGACAAGATGCTCTTCCAGGAGAAGAGATGACATTAACAACTATTAATACAGCAATACAAACCAAAAAACAACACTCCCTCTCCATTGTAGTCAGGAATCTTGGGAAAATGCAAAGCACCTGGAAATGAATCGACAAATGAAACATAATGATAAACAACTTTTCTACTACAGCTGTTGTTAAACCTTCGCTGTTCCTGAAGCTCTTACGTCAAACAGACACCTCTGCTTGTCCAAAGACATCTGCCTATTTGGATTAAACATCTCAAAAGCTGCTGAAGGAGCAACAGAGAACCACCACCAAAGAGGCTCTGGAGCAGAATGAGCTCCCTGCCCGGGGACCGGGGCTCAAATACCCAGGGCTCCGCCCACCCCTTCCCACAAACCCCTGGGAAAGGGGCAGGGTCATTCACCCCAGACCCCCTCACCACCCTTATCAAATTACCTGGAATCTCCCTGAAAATGACAGCACCTGCACTTTATTGCTGCTATTGCAGCTACAATGAGACCGAGTATGGATTTCAACTTAGTTTTTCTAGGGAGCAGATAGAAAGTGAAATACAACTGCCAGCACTCCATCTCCATTGAAGTCAGGAATTTTGGGAAAATGCAAAGCACCTGGAACCAAATCAATGAATGAAACATAATGACAAACAACCTTTCTACTACAGCTGCTACTGAACCTTTGCTGCTCCTGAAGCTCGTACCTCGAACAGACACCTCCACTTCTCCAAAGACATCTGCCCATGTAGATTAAACGGCTCCAAAGCTGCCGAGGGGAGGGGTCGATCATCCCAGGCCCCGCCCACCACCCTTATAAAATCACCTGGACCCTAACTAGAAAAGACAGCACCTGTGGGAGATTTAAGGGATTTTCTTAAGGTTGTTGTGCAGATGGGTTTCTGTTAGATAGAGATTTATTTCTGAACTAGACAAAGCGACTCCAAGGCTGGCGCGAAGGCTGAAAAACAACATCTGTTATGAGAGTGAGGTAATTCTATAGTAACAAGACCCGAACGTGGACGATATCCGATCAGCCGACACGTGTTTGGAACGTGGACGCTTATCAGGAAATAACTGCGTATATAAGGAGGCTTGTCTCTGTAATAAATGGCTTCGCTTGAATTCGTGTTGAGTTGCGTGGAGTCCGTGAGTTTGCGCCCTCGCAAGCGGTGACCCCGACGTGATCCCTAAGGAGAATTTACAGAAGGCGCGCGACCGCTGCAGGGAGCGAGCCCGAGCTGGAACGGCTCGGCTGGACCGTGACCGGGACGCGGGCTGCGGGCTGCGTGACTCCCGATTGATGGCTACGGAGTGACAGAGGAGGGATAAAGGATCCGATATCGTCGCAACGGACGCCCAAAGAGGTGAGCAGCTGGGGGCGAGAGGAGATGGGGCAGAATATTTTTAAAGAAGAAGAAATACTGCGGCTCCTCTTGCATATTCTCTCTAAGAGAGTGGTGAAGTATGAGGAGAGTAACCTCAAAAGATTGTTAATTTGGTGCAGAGGCAGTGGGTTTCCTGCTGACCTGTTAGGAGTTTTTCAAATAAAGACCTGGGAAAAAGTGGGAACTGTGTTGTGGAAGGCGATTAGTCGCAGTGAAAAATATATTCTCAGCCTTGTAACCACCTGTAAACTGGTACTTACTACAGTGAAGCAATTAAAACCTGGAAAGACTGTTATGAGCATTAGTGACTCAAAACTTAAACTTGAACTTTAGGATGATATGTAAAAACCTAACCCTAACCCTAAACCCTAACCCGCTGTGAAGTGGCTGGGGCAGAGGTGTGAAGTGAAGTGGCCAGGCAGGCCAGGAGTTCAGGAGGGGACCCGCCCAGGAGTTCAGGGAGGGACTGAAGAATTCAGGAGGAGACCTAGGAGTTCAGGGGGTAACCCAAGAGTTCAGGAGCGGACCCAGGAGTGCCCCAAAGGACCCAGGAGTTCAGTAGGGGACCCAGGAGTGCCCCAAAGGACCCAGGAGTTCAGGGGGGAACCCAGAAGTTCTGAGGGGACCCAAGAGTGCCCCAAAGGATTCAGAGTTCAGGACGGGACCCACCCAGGAGTTCAGGAGGAGAACCAGCAGTGCCCCAAAGGACCCAGGAGTTCAGGGGGGAACCCAGGCGTTCTGAGGGGACCCAGGAGTGCCCCAAAGTACCCAAGAGTTCGGGGGGGACCCACCCAGGAGTTCGGGAGGGGACCCAGAAGTGCCCCAAAGGACCCAGCAGTTCAGGGGGGAACCCAAGAGTACTGAGGAGACCCAGGAGTGCCCCAAAGGACCCAGGAGCTTAGGAGGGAACCCAGGAGTGCCCCAAAGGATCCAGAGTTCAGGAGGGGACCCAGGAGTGCCCCAAAGGACCCAGGAGTTCAGTGGGGGACCGAAGAGTTCAGGAGGGGGACCAGGAGTGCCCCAAAGGACCCAGGAGTTCAGTGGGGAACCCAGGAGTTCTGAGGGGACCCAAGAGTGCCCCAAAGGACCCAGGAGTTCAGGAGGGGATGCACCCAGGAGTTCAGGAGGGGACGCACCCAGGACTTCAGGAGGGGACCCACCCAGGACTTCAGGAGGGGACCCACCCAGGACTTCAGGAGGGGACCCACCCAGGACTTCAGGAGGGGACCCACCCAGGACTTCAGGAGGGGACCCACCCAGGACTTCAGGAGGGGACCCTGGAGTTCTGAGGTGACCCAGGAGTTCAGGAGGGACCCATTCAGGAGTTCAGAAGGGACCCATTCAATAGTTCAGGAGGGGGACCAGGAGTGCCCCAAAGGACCCAGGAGTTCAGGGGTGAACCCAGGAGTTCTGAGGGGACCCAAGAGTTCCCCAAGGGACCCAAGAGCTTAGAGGGGGACCCAGCAGTGCCCCAAAGGACCCAAGAGTTCAGGAGGGGACCCAAGAGTTCAGGAGGGGACCCAAGAGTACCGCAAAGGACCCAGGAGTTCAGTGGGGAACCCAGGAGTTCTGAGGGGACCCAAGAGTGACCCAAAGGACCCAGGAGTTCAGGAGGGGACCCACCCAGGAGTTCAGGAGGGGACCCACCCAGGAGTTCAGGAGGGGACCCAGCAGTGCCCCAAAGGACCCAGGAGTTCAGGGGGGAACCCAGCCGTTCTGAGGTAACCCAGGAGTGCCCCAAAGGACCCAAGAGTTCAGGGGGGAACCCAAGAGTACTGAGGAGACCCAGAAGTGCCCCAAAGGACCCAGGAGTTTAGTGGTGAAGCCAGGAGTTCTGAGGGGACCCAAGAGTTCCCCAAAGGACCCAGGAGTGCCCCAAAGGATCCAGAGTTCAGGAGGGGACCCAGGGGACCTCAAGTCCTGGGTGGGTCCCGCCATGAACTCCTTGGTGGGTCCCTCCTGAACTTTTGGGTCCCACCCTGAACTCCTGGGTCCTTTGGGGCACTCCTGGTCCCCCTCCTGAACTCCTGAATGGGTCCCTCCTGAACTCCTGGGTCCCCTCCTGAAGTCCTGGGTGGGTCCCTCCTGAACTCTTGAGTCCCCTCCTGAACTCTGGATCCTTTGGGGCACTCCTGGATCCCCTCCTGAACTCTGGATCCTTTGGGGCACTCCTGGGTCCCCTCCTAAGCTCTTGGGTCCTTTGGGGAACTCTTGGGTCCCCTCAGAACTCCTGGCTTCACCCCTAAACTCCTGGGTCGTTTGGGGCACTCCTGGGTCCCCTCAGAAAGCCTGGGTTCCCCCCTGAACTCCTGGGTCCTTTGGGGCACTCCTGGGTCCCCTCCTGAACTCTGGATCCTTTGGGGCACTCCTGGTCCCCCTCCTGAACTCCTGAATGGGTCCCCTCAGAACTCATGGGTCCCCTCCTGAAGTCCTGGGTGGGTCCCTCCTGAACTTTTGGGTCCCACCCTAAACTCCTGGGTCCTTTGGGGCACTCCTGGTCTCCCTCCTGAACTCCTGAATGGGTCCCCTCCTGAACTCCTGAATGGGTCCCCTCCTGAACTCCTGAATGGGTCCCCTCCTGAACTCCTGAATGGGTCCCGCCATGAAGTCCTGGGTGGGTCCCTCCTGAACTCTTGGGTCCCCTCCTGAACCCTGGATCCTTTGGGGCACTCCTGGGTCCCCTCCTGAACTCTGGGTCCTTTGGGGCACTCCTGGGTCCTTTGGGGCACTCCTGGGTCCCCACCTGAACTCCTGGGTGGGTCCCTCCTGAACTTCTGGGTGGGTCCCTCCTGAACTCCTGGGTGGGTCCCTCCTGATCACTTGGGTCCTTTGGGGCACTCTTGGGTCCCCTCAGAACTCCTGGGTTCCCCACTGAACTCCTGGGTCCTTTGGGGCACTCCTGGTCCCCCTCCTGAACTCTTCGGTCCCCCACTGAACTCCTGGGTCCTTTGGGGCACTCCTGGGTCCCCTCCTGAACTCTGGATCCTTTGGGGCAGTCCTGGGTCCCCTCCTAAGCTCTTGGGTCCTTTGGGAAACTCTTGGGTCCCCTCAGAACTCCTGGGTTCACCCCTGAACTCCTGGGTCCTTTGGGGCACTTCTGGGTCTCCTCAGTACTCTTGGGTTCCCCCCTGAACTCTTGGGCCCTTTGGGGCACTGCTGGGTGCCCTCCCGAACTCCTGGGTGGGTGCCCTCCCGAACTCCTGGGTGGGTGCCCTCCCGAACTCCTGGGTGGGTGCCCTCCCGAACTCCTGGGTGGGTCCCCTCACGAACTCCTGGGTGGGTCCCCTCACGAACTCCTGGGTGGGTCCCCTCACGAACTCCTGGGTGGGTCCCCTCACGAACTCCTGGGTGGGTCCCTCACGAACTCCTGGGTACTTTGGGGCTCTCCTGAGTTCCCTCAGAACGGCTGGGTTCCCCCCTGAACTCCGGGGTCCTTTGGGGCATTCCTGGGTCCTCTCCTGAACTCTGGATCCTTTGTGGCACTCCTGGGTCCCCTCCTGAACTCCTGGGTCCGCTCCTGAACTCCTGGGTCCCCTCCTGAATTCTTCAGTCCCTCCCTGAACTCCTGGGCGGGTCCCTCCTGAACTCCTGGGCGGGTCCCTCCTGAACTCCTGGGCGGGTCCCTCCTGAACTCCTGGGCGGGTCCCTCCTGAACTCCTGGGCGGGTCCCCTCCTGAACTCCTGGGCGGGTCCCCTCCTGAACTCCTGGGCGGGTCCCCTCCTGAACTCTTTGGTCCTTTGGGGCACTTCTGGGTCCCCTCCTGAACTCCTGAATGGGTCCCTCCTGAACTCCTGGGTCCCCTCCTGAAGTCCTGGGTGGGTACCGCCATGAAGTCCTGGGTGGGTCCCTCCTGAATTCTTGGGTCCCCTCCGGAACTCTGGATCCTTTGGGGCACTCCTGGGTCCCCTCCTGAACTCTGGATCCTTTGGGGCACTCCTGGGTTCCCCCCTGAACTCCTGGGTTCTTTGGGGCACTGCTGGGTCCCCTCCTGAACTCCTGGGTGGGTCCCCTCCTGAACTCCTGGGTGGGTCCCCTCCTGAACTCCTGGGTCCTTTGGGTCACTCCTGGGTTCCCCTCAGAACTCCTGGGTTCCCCACTGAACTCCTGGGTCCTTTGGGGTACTCCTGGGTCCCCTCCTGAACTCTGGATCCTTTGGGGCACTCCTGGGTCCCCTCCTGAACTCTGGATCCTTTGGGGCACTCTTGGGTCCCCTCCTGAACTCTGGATCCTTTGGGGCACTCCTGGGTCCCCTCCTAAGCTCTTGGGTACTTTGGGGAACTCTTGGGTCTCCTCAGAACTCCTGGGTTCCCCACTGAACTCCTGGGTCCGCTCCTGAACTCCTGGGTCCGCTCCTGAACTCTTCAGTCCCTCCCTGAACTCCCGGTCCCCTCCTGAACTCCTGGGCGGGTGCCCTCCTGAACTCTGGATCCTTTGGGGCACTCTTGGGTCCCCTCCTGAACTCCTGGGTCCTTTGGGGCACTCCTGGTCCCCCTCCTGAACTACTGAATGGGTCCCCTCAGAACTCCTGGGTCCCCTCCTGAACTCTGGATCCTTTGGGGCACTCCTGGGTCCCCTCCTGAACTCTGGATCCTTTGGGGCACTCCTGGGTCCCCTCCTGAACTCTGGATCCTTTGGGGCACTCCTGGGTCCCCTCCTGAACTCTGGATCCTTTGGGGCACTCCTGGGTCCCCTCCTGAACTCTGGATCCTTTGGGGCACTCTTGGGTCCCCTCCTGAACTCTGGATCCTTTGGGGCACTCCTGGGTCCCCTCCTAAGCTCTTGGGTACTTTGGGGAACTCTTGGGTCCCCTCAGAACTCCTGGCTTCACCACTAAACTCCTGGGTCCTTTGGGGCACTCCTGGGTCCCCTCAGAACGCCTGGGTTCCCCCCTGAACTCCTGGGTCCTTTGGGGCATTCCTGGGTCCCCTTCTGAACTCTGGATCCTTTGGGGCACTCCTGGTCCCCCTCCTGAAGTCCTGGGTGGGTCCCTCCTGAACTCCTGGGTGGGTCCCTCCTGAACTCTTGGGTCCCCTCCTGAACCCTGGATCCTTTGGGGCACTCCTGGGTCCCCTCCTGAACTCTTGATCCTTTGGGGCACTCCTGGGTCCTTTGGGGCACTGCTGGGTCCCCTCCTGAACTCCTGGTTGGGTCCCTCCTGAACTCCTGGTTGGGTCCCTCCTGATCACTTGGGTGCCCTCCTGATCACTTGGGTCCTTTGGGGCACTCTTGGGTCCCCTCAGAACTCCTGGGTTCCCCACTGAACTCCTGGGTCCTTTGGGGCACTCCTGGTCCCCCTCCTGAACTCTTCGGTCCCCCACTGAACTCCTGGGTCCTTTGGGGCACTCCTGGGTCCCCTCCTGAACTCTTGGGTCCCCTCCTGAACTCTGGATCCTTTGGGGCACTCCTGGGTCCCCTCCTAAGCTCTTGGGTCCTTTGGGGAACTCTTGGGTCCCCTCAGAACTCCTGGGTTCACCCCTGAACTCCTGGGTCCTTTGGGGCACTTCTGGGTCCCCTCCTGAACTCCTGAATGGGTCCCTCCTGAACTCCTGGGTCCCCTCCTGAAGTCCTGGGTGGGTACCGCCATGAAGTCCTGGGTGGGTCCCTCCTGAATTCTTGGGTCCCCTCCGGAACTCTGGATCCTTTGGGGCACTCCTGGGTCCCCTCCTGAACTCTGGATCCTTTGGGGCACTCCTGGGTTCCCCCCTGAACTCCTGGGTCCTTTGGGGCACTGCTGGGTCCCCTCCTGAACTCCTGGGTGGGTCCCCTCCTGAACTCCTGGGTGGGTCCCCTCCTGATCTCTTGGGTCCTTTGGGTCACTCTTGGGTCCCCTCAGAACTCCTGGGTTCCCCACTGAACTCCTGGGTCCTTTGCGGTACTCCTGGGTCCCCTCCTGAACTCTTGGGTCCCCTCCTGAACTCTTGGGTCCTTTGGGGCACTGCTGGGTCCCCCTCTAAGCTCTTGGGTCCCTTGGGGAACTCTTGGGTCCCCTCAGAACTCCTGGGTTCACCCCTGAACTCCTGGGTCCTTTGGGGCACTCCTGGTCCCCCTCCTGAACTATTGAATGGGTCCCTCCTGAACTCCTGGGTCACCTCAGAACTCCAGGGTCCCCTCCTGAAGTCCTGGGTGGGTCCCCTCCTGAAGTCCTGGGTGGGTCCCCTCCTGAAGTCCTGGGTGCATCCCCTCCTGAACTCCTGGGTCCTTTGGGGCACTCTTGGGTCCCCTCAGAACTCCTGGGTCCTTTGGGGCACTCCTGGTCCCCCTCCTGAACTCTTCGGTCCCCCACTGAACTCCTGGGTCCTTTGGGGCACTCCTGGGTCCCCTCCTGAACTCTTGGGTCCCCTCCTGAACTCTGGATCCTTTGGGGCACTCCTGGGTTCCCTCCTAAGCTCTTGGGTCCTTTGGGGAACTCTTGGGTCCCCTCAGAACTCCTGGGTCCTTTGGGGCACTCCTGGGTCTCCTCAGTACTCTTGGGTTCCCCCCTGAACTGCTGGGTCCTTTGGGGCACTTCTGGGTCCCCTCCCGAACTCTTGGGTGGGTCCCCCCCGAACTCTTGGGTACTTTGGGGCACTCCTGGGTCCCCTCAGAACGCCTGGGTTCCCCCCTGAACTCCTGGGTCCTTTGGGGCACTGCTGGTTCTCCTCCTGAACTCCTGGGTGGGTCCCGTCCTGAACTCTGAATCCTTTGGGGCACTCTTGGGTCCCCTCCTGAACTCTTGGGTCCCCTCAGAACTTCTGGGTTCCCCCCTGAACTCCTGGGTCCTTTGGGGCACTCCTGGGTCCCCTACTGAACTCCTGGGTCCTTTGGGGCACTCCTGGGTCCGCTCCTGAACTCTTGGGTTACCCCCTGAACTCCTAGGTCTCCTCCTGAATTCTTCAGTCCCTCCCTGAACTCCTGGGCGGGTCCCCTCCTGAACTCCTGGGCGGGTCCCCTCCTGAACTCCTGGCCTGCCTGGCCACTTCACTTCACACCTCTGCCCCGGCCACTTCACAGCGGGTTAGGGTTTAGGGTTAGGGTTAGGTTTTTACATATCATCCCAAAGTTCAAGTTTAAGTTTTGAGTCACTAATGCTCATAACAGTCTTTCCAGGTTTTAATTGCTTCACTGTAGTAAGTACCAGTTTACAGGTGGTTACAAGGCTGAGAATATATTTTTCACTGCGACTAATCGCCTTCCACAACACAGTTCCCACTTTTTCCCAGGTCTTTATTTGAAAAACTCCTAACAGGTCAGCAGGAAACCCACTGCCTCTGCACCAAATTAACAATCTTTTGAGGTTACTCTCCTCATACTTCACCACTCTCTTAGAGAGAATATGCAAGAGGAGCCGCAGTATTTCTTCTTCTTCTTTAAAAATATTCTGCCCCATCTCCTCTCGCCCCCAGCTGCTCACCTCTTTGGGCGTCCGTTGCGACGATATCGGATCCTTTATCCCTCCTCTGTCACTCCGTAGCCATCAATCGGGAGTCACGCAGCCCGCAGCCCGCGTCCCGGTCACGGTCCAGCCGAGCCGTTCCAGCTCGGGCTCGCTCCCTGCAGCGGTCGCGCGCCTTCTGTAAATTCTCCTTAGGGATCACGTCGGGGTCACCGCTTGCGAGGGCGCAAACTCACGGACTCCACGCAACTCAACACGAATTCAAGCGAAGCCATTTATTACAGAGACAAGCCTCCTTATATACGCAGTTATTTCCCGATAAGCGTCCACGTTCCAAACACGTGTCGGCTGATCGGATATCGTCCACGTTCGGGTCTTGTTACTATAGAATTACCTCACTCTCATAACAGATGTTGTTTTTCAGCCTTCGCGCCAGCCTTGGAGTCGCTTTGTCTAGTTCAGAAATAAATCTCTATCTAACAGAAACCCATCTGCACAACAACCTTAAGAAAATCCCTTAAATCTCCCACAGGTGCTGTCTTTTCTAGTTAGGGTCCAGGTGATTTTATAAGGGTGGTGGGCGGGGCCTGGGATGATCGACCCCTCCCCTCGGCAGCTTTGGAGCCGTTTAATCTACATGGGCAGATGTCTTTGGAGAAGTGGAGGTGTCTGTTCGAGGTACGAGCTTCAGGAGCAGCAAAGGTTCAGTAGCAGCTGTAGTAGAAAGGTTGTTTGTCATTATGTTTCATTCATTGATTTGGTTCCAGGTGCTTTGCATTTTCCCAAAATTCCTGACTTCAATGGAGATGGAGTGCTGGCAGTTGTATTTCACTTTCTATCTGCTCCCTAGAAAAACTAAGTTGAAATCCATACTCGGTCTCATTGTAGCTGCAATAGCAGCAATAAAGTGCAGGTGCTGTCATTTTCAGGGAGATTCCAGGTAATTTGATAAGGGTGGTGAGGGGGTCTGGGGTGAATGACCCTGCCCCTTTCCCAGGGGTTTGTGGGAAGGGGTGGGCGGAGCCCTGGGTATTTGAGCCCCGGTCCCCGGGCAGGGAGCTCATTCTGCTCCAGAGCCTCTTTGGTGGTGGTTCTCTGCTGCTCCTTCAGCAGCTTTTGAGATGTTTAATCCAAATAGGCAGATGTCTTTGGACAAGCAGAGGTGTCTGTTTGACGTAAGAGCTTCAGGAACAGCGAAGGTTTAACAACAGCTGTAGTAGAAAAGTTGTTTATCATTATGTTTCGTTTGTCGATTCATTTCCAGGTGCTTTGCATTTTCCCAAGATTCCTGACTACAATGGAGAGGGAGTGTTGTTTTTTGGTTTGTATTGCTGTATTAATAGTTGTTAATGTCATCTCTTCTCCTGGAAGAGCATCTTGTCTCCAGAACCTTTGCAGCGTGCGGTGGCCCCCGGTGGATCATTCAAATGTACCTCCCAGAACTCAGCCAATGTGAGCAACGAACCGTAGGCTACTATGGATAAATATTATTTGGGGGCTCAATAGCGTGCGTGTTCTTGCTTTCCTTACTGTAGGCGACGATGGAGAAAGCGACAACTGCGGGAAGATCCCCGTTAGCACAGGTGGCATTTTCCTCTGTCGAAGGTGGATTCGGTCCCTCGGCCCTCTGAAAGATAAGTGGAGGCACGAGGGCTGGGAAGGGGCTGGGAATCGCAGGGTGGGTTTAAAGTTCTCAGACAGAAAAGCGCAGTCTAGGAGCGGTCCCCTTCGGGCAGATAAGGGGTCAGGGAACGTTACGGTGTGATGCCAGCATCTGCCGGGCAGGGCAGCTCCCGCCGGCGCCTGTTGTCGTGTAGTTCGGGAAGCCCGCCTCGTGCCTGTCAGACGATCCCGGGGTCTCGCTGTGCTCCGGGGGCCCAACGGGCCTCTCAGGTGCTATCCTGGGATCCGAAATGTCGGTGTTAATTGGCGTAGAGCCAATCGGGTGCTGGATTCTTGTATCATCAGCCAAAAGCGTGGACGGTGCTTGCATTTTGGACGTTTCTGGTCAGCTGTGACTTACGGTGTCAATCTGGGCTGCATCAGCAGCTCTGCGCTCTACTCCTCCAGTCTAAGGGACTGGCACTTCAAGATGCTGGGAAGAAGTTCTTAGGTCGTGCCGCCATCTCTTCTGCGTGTGTGTGTGGCAGTGCCGCTGTCTCGTAAGGGTGTGATGTTCGGTTCCTTTTTCTTTTTCCTGGGGCTGCAGAAGAGGCTCCTTGCCTCATCACTGCCTCCCTGCAGGGCATTTGGATTGATGCCGTCTCTGGTTTTGGGTCACTGTCGTTGCAGAGCGTTTTTGGTGCTGTTGCGGTTGTGTTGTCCATAGCGTTCTGTGGCGCGTTTGTCTGCGCACGTGCACGTTCGGCTCGGAGCTGCTCTGCCCGGTGGTGTGGAGTCAGGGGCGGGTAGAGCAAACTCTAGGAGTCCAGGGTTAATCTGTTGACAGATTCAATTGTGTAGGCAAAGGTTGGGCGATCATCTGGGATGCAGTAGCTGTGGGCAGGGGAGCTGGCAGTCCGTTCCGCAGTGTTTTAGGGACTCAATTAGAGTGTCGGGTGGGATTCCTGAATAGAAAGCAAACCTGTGGAATGGTCAAGCTGTTGATGAGCGTCTGGGTGACTTGTTGAATACCTTATTTTCAGAGGTAGAGGGATGACTTGGTACGAAAGAGCAACAGAAGAGGCGAGCAGCGCGCCATAAGCAGGTGGGTCGGTGTGTGATGCCAGCGGGAAGATGTCGTGTGGCTCTATGTAAGTTTGGTCATTTGTCTCTTTCATAGAAGCAAAGAGGAAACCTGGGTATTAGCACCGCATCTCCTCGGGCAAGGTGAACAATGAGCGTCGGGCCGAAGCAGCAGCTCGTTTCAGGTCCCGTGTTGCCAGTGCAGGTATGAGCGTCATTGGGTTGTGTTTTACAGGCGGCAGCTGAACCTCTGTGGTCAAGGGCGTTGCAGTCAAAAGCAAGGGTGGGCAGGCAGGTGGGAGAGCGGCCAAGGTAAAGGAGGGGGAGATGGGCCCGTCTACGGGCGGGCTGTTTTTGAGCAGCGTCCGAGCAGGTGCTTTTGTTTTTGCAGGTGCCGTGGACCAGCTCGGAGGGGCGAAGCCGCACGCCGGTCAGCAGCCGAGAAGGTGAGGCGGCGGTGGGTGTCGAGGAGCCCGGTGTCGCTCGGTGACTCGGTTCAGCGTTTCCTTCTTGTTTTGCAGGCTCCTTTTGGGCCCTTTGGACTTGGAGGAACGTTTCTGGTGAGCCGGGGTATGGGCGAGGAGGAGCGTGGGGCTGGGGACTCGCTCCAAGCCCTACAGTTCTTTTGTTTCTCGCTGTCTTAGGTGTTACGAGCGATGAGGGTTTGTGACCGCACCCGTGACACGACGCGCCGAACGGAACGCCGAGGAACTTAGGAGGAGGTGGGTGTTGCGGGAGGAGTCGGCGTTTACCCCGCTATACTGTATGCTGGCACGGCTTAGTGAGCGTGTCTTTTCCTGTGTTACCGTAGATGTTGAAGAGGACCCCGGCAATGCAGGAACATCTCCGTTAGTGCACGTGGCGTTTTCTCTGTCGAAGGTGGATTTGGTCCCTCGGCCTTCTGAAAGATAAGTGGAGGCACGGGGGCTGGGAAGGGGCCGGGAATCGCAGGGATGGGGGTAAAGTTCTGATAAGGGAAAGGGCTGTCCAGGACAAGTCCCCTTTGGGTGGGTAAAGGGCCCAGGGAACTTTACAGTGCGATGCCAGCATGTGCCGGGCAGGGCAGCTCCAGCCTGCGTCTGCGTTGTCGTGTAGCTCGGGAAGCCTGCCTTGCATCTGTCAGATGATCCCGGGGTCTCGCTGTCCTCTGGGGGCCCAACGGGCCTCTCAGGTGCCATCCCGGGATCCAGAATGCCGGTGTTAATTGGCGTAATGCCAATCGGGTGCTGGATTATTGTATCATCAGCCAAAAGCGTGGACGGTTCTTGCATTTTGGATGTTCCTGGTCAGTTGTGATTTATGGTGTCATTCTGGGCTGCATCATCAGCTCTGCTCTCTATCCCTCCAGTCCTAGGGACTGACACTTCAAGATGCTGGGAAGAAGTTCTTAGGTTGTGCCGCCGTCTGCTCTGTGGGCGTGTGCGCGCCAGTGCCGCCGTCTGCTCTGTGGGCGTGTGCGCGCCAGTGCCGCCGTCTGCTCTGTGGGCGTGTGCGCGCCAGTGCCGCCGTCTGCTCTGTGGGCGTGTGCGCGCCAGTGCCGCCGTCTGCTCTGTGGGCGTGTGCGCGCCAGTGCCGCCGTCTGCTCTGTGGGCGTGTGCGCGCCAGTGCCGCCGTCTGCTCTGTGGGCGTGTGCGCGCCAGTGCCGCCGTCTGCTCTGTGGGCGTGTGCGCGCCAGTGCCGCCGTCTGCTCTGTGGGCGTGTGCGCGCCAGTGCCGCCGTCTGCTCTGTGGGCGTGTGCGCGCCAGTGCCGCCGTCTGCTCTGTGGGCGTGTGCGCGCCAGTGCCGCCGTCTGCTCTGTGGGCGTGTGCGCGCCAGTGCCGCCGTCTGCTCTGTGGGCGTGTGCGCGCCAGTGCCGCCGTCTGCTCTGTGGGCGTGTGCGCGCCAGTGCCGCCGTCTGCTCTGTGGGCGTGTGCGCGCCAGTGCCGCCGTCTGCTCTGTGGGCGTGTGCGCGCCAGTGCCGCCGTCTGCTCTGTGGGCGTGTGCGCGCCAGTGCCGCCGTCTGCTCTGTGGGCGTGTGCGCGCCAGTGCCGCCGTCTGCTCTGTGGGCGTGTGCGCGCCAGTGCCGCCGTCTGCTCTGTGGGCGTGTGCGCGCCAGTGCCGCCGTCTCGTAAGGGGCCGTGACGTTGGGGTCCTTTTTCCTGGGGTTGCAGAAGAGGCTCCTTGCCTCATCACTGCCTCCCTGCAGGGTGTTTCGATTGATGCCATCTCTGGTTTTGGCGTTGCTGTCGTTGCGGAGCGTTTTCGGTGCCGATCACTTCTGAAGCAGCTCGAACTCCTTCATATGCTGCTAGTATTTCCTTTTCAGTTGGAGTATAGTTGGCCTCAGATCCTTTGTATCCTCGACTCCAAAAACCTAAGGGTTGACCTCGGGTTTCTCCTGGTGCTTTCTGCCAGAGGCTCCAGGTAAGTCCATTATCTCCGGCTGCGGTGTAGAGCACATTTTTAACATCTAGTCCAGTTTGGACTGGTCCAAGGGCCACCGCATGAGTTATCTCACGCTTAATTTGTTCAAAGGCTTGTCGTTGTTCAGGGCCCCACTCAAATTGGTTCTTTTTACGAGTCACTCGATAGAGAGGCTCACAATGTGGCTGTAGTCAGGAATATGCATTCTCCAAAAACCTACAATGCCCAAGAAAGTCTGTGTCTCCTTTTTATTAGTAGGTGGAGACATTGCTGCAATTTTGTTGATCACATCCATTGGGATCTGACGACGGCCATCTTGCCATTTTATTCCTAAAAACTGGATCTCTCGTGCAGGTCCCTTGACCTTGCTTCGTTTTATGGCAAAACCAGCATCCAAAAGAATAGGAATTATTCTCTCACATTTCTCGAAGACTTCTTTCGCTGCGTCGCCCCATACGATGATGTCATCAATATATTGCAAGTGTTCTGGAGCTTCACCTTGCTCCAGCGTGGTCTGGATCAGTCCATGGCAGATGGTAGGACTGTGTTTCCACCCCTGGGGCAAGCGATTCCATGTATACTGGATGCCCCTCCAGGTGAAAGCAAACTGCGGCCTGCACTCTGCTGCTACAGGAATAGAGAAAAATGCATTAGCAATGTCAATTGTAGCATACCACTTGGCTGCCTTTGACTCCAGTTCAAATTGCAGTTCTAGCATGTCAGGCACAGCAGCACTCAGTGGTGGTGTAACTTAATTCAGGCAACGATAGTCTACAGTTAGTCTCCACTCGTCATTAGACTTACGCACTGGCCAGATTGGGCTGTTAAAAGGTGAGCGAGTCTTACTGATCACACCCTGGCTTTCCAATTGACGAATCAGCTTCTGGATAGGAATCCAAGAGTCTCGATTGGTGTGATATTGCCAGCGATGCACCGTCGTGGTAGCAATTGGCACCTGCTGATCGTCAACCATCAGCAGTCCTACAACAGAAGGGTCATCTGAAAGACCAGGCAAATCAGACAGCTGTTCAATTTTCTCAGTGTCCACAGCTGCTATACCAAATGCCCACCTATACCCTTTTGGGTCCTTAAAATACCCTCTCCTGAGGTAGTCTATACCAAGGATGCACGGAGCATCTGGACCAGTCACAATGGGATGCTTTTGCCAGTTTTTTCCAGTTAGGCTCATTTCAGCCTCTGCAACAGTCAGTTCCTGGGATCCCCCAGTCACTCCAACAATATTGATGGATTGCGTTCCTTTATAATTAGAAGGAATTATTGTGCACTGAGCACCAGTGTCCACTAAAGCTTTGTACTCCTGGGGTTGTGTTGTACCAGGCCATAGTATTTCTACAGTCCAATAAACTCTGTTATCCCTTTCCTCCACCTGGTTGGAGGCAGGGCACCTCTAATTCCTGTTTTGCACAGTCTCTGGGTGTGAATTAGAGGTTCCTTCAAGAGCATCAGAATCTCTTCTGCTCCTTTTGTAAACTGGAGCAGCCACTTTCCTAGGAGTTTTTCCTTTTATCTCACGTACTCGTTCTTGAAGTTGAGGTAGGCCTTCCATGCCACTTATTGATGTTTTCTCCCTGCTCATGTAGGAAGAACCACAGTGAACCTCTTTTTGTGGGCTGTCTCTGCCCTCTCTCTCGAGATTGGAAACGCCTTCTCTTAACAGCTGAAACATAGGTTTGTGCAGGTTGTGAACGGTACGAGTCTTCTCTGAGCTCTTTGATTTCTTGCAACAGCTTTTCAAACCGGTCATCAGATTTTTCACACAGTTTCTCCACAGCGGATATACAAGCCTGTAGAGAACCAGCAAGGCTGTCCTCAAAGTACCGGAGCTGCTCAATCACTTCATTAATTTCTTGTATACCTCTAGCTGACCAGACCATTCCTGCCAATGACTTAGCATATGCAGGTGGTGCACTTTGTACAAATCTGCACCACATAGATTTTGTACAATTGATTCTATCTGGGTCTGTCCCCTCTTGGCTGTTTGGTCCTAGATAGATGATCTCTCGCACAGCTAATTCTCTCAGGAATTGGATACCTCTCTCCATAGTATTCCATTTCCCTAACTTGGATATACAATCTTCCTTGTAGGGAAATCTGACTTTCATAGCTGCCAGGAGTCGGGTCCAGAGAGTAGAGGCATTAGACTCTCTTGAAATTGCCCTATCAATGGTGGAATCTTTTGACAGAGATCCCAGTTGCCTGGCTTCACCACCTTCCAATTCAATTGTTTCTGCCTCATTGTCCCAGCATCGCAGCAGCCAGGTTAAAATATTCTCGCCTTCACGACAACTGAAGTCTTTTCGCAGATCTCTCAGCTCACCTGGAGAAAAGGACCGAGTGGTGGTCACTTCATCTCCACCCTGTCCTGATGATGATGCCTCTTGGGTTGATGTTGGCCCTGTGCCATCACCTGCTGCACAGGTAGTCTTTCTAGTGACTTTCTTACAACCAGCAACTGATGCTGATATGGGTTCACCATCATTTGATTCATTTTCAGAGTCTGAATGACTGTCACAGTGATTGCTGTGGTTACAGCAGCAACAGTGCCCAGTGTGTGAAGGCGGGGGGGCTGCCTTGTTAGCCTTTGAGGCTGGAGAAGTAACGTTATCTGCAGCGACCTTGGCAGAGGAGCTCTGCGGAGGAGCTGTAGCTTCAGCCTCTGAAGCTGCGGTTGGGGGGCAGTGGCTGCAGCAGCAGCTTTGGCTGTTTTGCCTTTTCTCGAGCGGCTAGGAGTGCTTTTTGCTAAAGCTTCTGAAGACGCACTGCAAATCTCAGGACTAAAAAGAGACGCAAACCTCCTATTGAACCTCATTTCTCTTAACAGTAACACAAACTGACACACATTCAGCAAACCAGATAACACCATCACAGTTCTACAAAGCTCCAAGGATATTCAAAGTTCTCTAAAACATTTGCAAACTGTCCTAGCGAAAACACAGAAGTATTGTTAGTCAGCCTTTCTAAAGATTCGCTTGACCAATTAGCAAATATAGAGCCATTCTGCTCTTTAATCTCTCCTGGAGGTTTTTCAAGGTAAAGCAGAAGCGAGTAGAAATTCATTAGCGGCTGCAGTATAGTGAAATAAACCAGTGCCATACCACACAGTATCATCATGACCGCTGTCCAGTTTCTTGTTGTTATATAATGAATACTTCGATTCAGAAAGAAACACCAACACAGATATGGGATCAGCGAGCACAATGTAGAAAATAACTGATACAACTTTTGCCATAACATCTTTAAATCGATGTAATTCACTTTGCCTTAATACCACTAAATAATATCCAAAGCAAACCCACGCGCGAGTATCACAACTCTGAGTTGGCACTGTGCCAAGAAAATTGAAAGGTACGTCAGAACAGTAGAAAAGCCAAAAATCTCCAAATTTACCCCTTTCTCTTGCCCCACGTTGGGTGCCAATTATCTGTCGAGGGTTAATATTGCGGGGTGACAATCAAACCCTGGCAGATGTATTGTTAACCTCCTTTCCCCCCCACTTCCCCCTTTTGCCCCTCCCTCTCCCCCCTTCCCACTCAGGACAGGCGATCGGGAGGGAAAGAAGGACAGAGAGAAGAGAGTTGGAAAAGTTAAAGATGTTTTACTAATGCTACTAATAAGAATAGGGAAAACAATACAAAATATACAAAACCAATCTTGTAAGTCTCAGCAACTGCAGAGCCAGCACCCAAAGTCCTGGATTAGACTCTGTAGCCAACCGGAGCTGGATTCAGTCTCTCACTAGGCCTCAGTTCGCAGGGACGACCAGCAAGGTCCTCTCCTAATGTCAGCCATGAGGAAAAAGGGAAAAAAGGGGCCGAGATCCTCGTGATCTCCCACTTTTATATGAAGTATTCACGTGAATGGAATGTTATACACGGTTGGTCAGTCTCTCAGTCATCAGTTTCTCGTTGCCCCTCTCGCGAGATGTCCGTCCGTGCTTATCAATAAGTTTGCATTCCCTTGCTAGGTTTAACCAAAACATGTGTCGGGTTCTCCAGGAAAATGCAGCTAATATGAAGGCTTTAGCTGACAGGCAAAAAATCACTAAAAGAGAAACTTGTTTTTCAACAAAACCAGGACAAGGAGGAACTTGGTGATGCAGGACGATCTCTATCAGCACATGTGGTGTTTTCCTCTGTTGAAGATGGATTCAGTCTCTTGGCCCTCTGAAAGAGAAGTGGAGGCTGGGGGGCTGGGAAGGGGTTGGGAACTGCAGGGAGGGGGGTAAAGTTCTCTTTGGGGCAAGGGTGATCCAGGAACAGTCCCTTTTGGGCAGGCGAAGGGTCCAGGGAACTTCACAGTGCGATGCCAGCGTGTCCCGGGCAGGGCAGCTCCAGCCTAGTGTCAGTGTTGTATTGCAGGTGGGGAGGCTTGCATTGTGCCTGTCAGACGGTCCCGGGGTCTCGTCGCGCTTGAGGGACCCGACAGGCATCCCGGGCGCCATCCCGGGATCCGGAACGCCGGTGCCAGTTGGTGTAGCGCCAATCGGGTCCTGGTTTTCTTGTATCAGCAGCTGAAAGCGTGGATGGTTTTTGCATTTTGGATGTTTCTGCGCAGTTGTGTTTTATGGTGTAGTTCTGGGCTGCATCGGCAGCTGTGCTCTGTACCACTCCAGTCTAAGGGACTGGCACTTCTTCCCAGCGTCTTGAAGTTTTTAAGTAGTGCTGCCGTCTCCTGTGTGTGTGTGTGTGCGCCAGTGCTGCCGTCTCCTGTGTGTGTGTGTGCGCCAGTGCCGCTGTCTTATAAGGGACAGTGACGTAGACAGTACTGAATGCTGCTCCGTGCTACTTCTCCTCCGGTGGCAAATGCTTCACAGTCGCCCGAGGAAAGACACTTAGCAATCGATTTCCAAGAGAAATGAAACACATGATGCCATAAGGCGAAAGAATATCAGGGCATCTCTTCACAAGCTTGTCCCTGATCTATAGCTGAGGGCAAACACTTGTATGCTTGTGGGAGAGCCTGTGTCTTTCCTGGAAGCGTTTGGGAGTTTTGCTCAGACGCATGTTTCCTCAAGTTCAAGAATCAAGATCTAGGATACCTGCAGACAGGTGCCTGTTTGTGTGGAGACAGTCTGCCTGAAACTCTGTGTTCCTTAGCGCCCACTCTTTCTATCCGTCGCTCCACACGCCTGTGAGTCCCTTTCTTTCTCTCCACAAGCACGTGTGTTGACTTCGTCGCACATGTGCATCTGCACAAGCGTTGAGCTCAGCAGAGTGTGTCTCTTGACACTTGCTGTGTGTTGGCTGTGTCTGCCTGCTCCAGTGAAGAGAGAAACAGGAAATCATCTTGGTAGAGGCAACAAAGCAAAAGCGAGGCAGGATTGACATCTGCTCAACAGAGACGGAATCCCCGCGCTGGCACAGTTCACAGTTACACGAGAAGAAATCTGAGCGGTACATGGACCGGAGACGTGTTTCCGAAGAGGTCGTTTAGCGAGTGAACAGCAGTGTGCGCGACTTTCAGGAGTGTGCCTGGAAAGTGCCAGAATCACCAGAGCATCTGTGCAAAAGCTGCTGCCTCTGTGACAGCATTGAGGCACGTTCCCGTGTCTGCGAGTGTATAGACGGCTCTTTCGTGTTCACTCCGAGGGAAACGGTCCGGTATTGCTTCTGTGCGTACAGATTCGATTCCCTTGTCTCTTGCGAACACAGGGAACTCTGTGCATCGAAATCTATAGGGTAAGGATGCGTCTGCATATGTTTTGGTGAACAATCGAGTGTGCGTGTTCTGACAGCTGCCTCTATGCAGACGTCTCCACAGAGCCACTTCTGAATGCCCCGCAGCCCAGCACTGAATGGATACACTAACAAGTGCACCGGTGTGAGCAACCACATCTTCAGAAGGACGTCTTTCATCTCACAGCAGCACGAACGTCTTGGCGTTCGAGCACACGGCAGAAACAAGGTGTGAACAGATGAGCTGCTGCTATTTTCTCCGTTCGGCATGCTTCGTTGTAGCTCTCTTGACGGACGCAAGAGCAACAGCTGACATAGAACCTTTGTCACAATGCCCGCTACCGTGGTGAGGATGCGGGCACTCTGCGGGTGACAGGGACACAGCAGGACTTGGTGTCAGCTCAGCAATTTCTCAGTTCCCCAAAGAAGCTGAATTCTGCAAATTGCTGCTGTTGCTCTTGAAATGACGTCATCAGGTGGGTGTTTTGGTGTAATACACTGAAAACCAGAGCAGAAATGCTGAAATATTCCCATGGTATGCATGGTCTTAGGAGCAAAGCACCGTGACTCAGCGTAAGTAGATCTGCCGCTTATTCTTTTGTACTGCCAGCAGATTGTGGAAGTAGAGTATAAAACCCATCCTTATGGAGAGATCTTTGCATTTTAGGCTTAGTCTAAGTGTCTAAAGTAGCCAGGGTTTTTGATTGGGCCTAATCCATCAGGTCTGATGGCTTTCCTCCTCGTCTCCAGATGAATGTGGTAGAAAATATAAAGCAAGGAAACCTCCTTTGGCGTATTTTGTCTTGCCTTATTTCCTTCTCATCCTGTTCTCTGTGCCAGCCTCTCTCACTAATCCCTCGTCTGGCTGCATCTCTCTTCTTTCCTCTCTCCTTTTCTCAAACTCTCCTGCTTCCTGGCTTTTGTCTTTCCATTCCTCCATTTCAGTCCTGCAGCCCGGCACTAGATTTTCCTCTTCCCTCCCTTTGGCTTGCTCCCTTCGCTTTCTCCTTTGTTCCATATCCTTCTTTCCGACTTGTCTCTTGGAGACTTTTGGCCACGCTGGACCCAAGTCTGGGGATGTTTTGGAATCTTTTCAGGGTCCTCGCTGCTGAGTGGGGAGACAGCAGGCTGTGACAGGCTCGGGGCTGACAGGCTCCCCCTCCCCTAGGGGGCGCTCGGCTGCCACACCCAGCTGACATAGAACCTTTGTCACAATGCCCGCTATCGTGGTGAGGATGCGGGCACTCTGCGGGTGACAGGGACAGAGCAGGACTTGGTGTCAGCTCAGCAATTTCTCAGTTCCCCAAAGAAGCTGAATTCTGCAAATTGGTGCTGTTGCTCTTGAAATGACGTCATCAGGTGGGAGTTTTGGTGTAGTACACTGAAAACCAGAGCAGAAATGCTGAAATATTCCCATGGTATGCATGGTCTTAGGAGCAAAGCACCGTGACTCAGCCTAAGGAGATCTGCCGCTTATTCTTTTGTACTGCCAGCAGATTGTAGAAGTAGAGTATAAAACCCATCCTTATGGAGAGATCTTTGCATTTTAGGCTTAGTCTAAGTGTCTCAAGTAGCCGGGGTTTTTGATTGGGCCTAATCCATCAGGTCTGATGGCTTTCCTCCTCGTCTCCAGATCAATGTGGTAGAAAATATAAAGCAAGGAAACGTCCTTTGGCCCAGCCTTGCCTTGCCTTATTTCCTTCTCATCCTGTTCTCTGTCCCAGTCTCTCTCACTAACCCCTCGTCTGGCTGCATGTCTCCTCTTTCCTCTCTCCTTTTCTCAAACTCTCCTGCTTCCTGGCTTTTGTCTTTCCATTTCTCCATTTCAGTCCTGCAGCCCAGCACTAGATTTTCCTCTTCCCTCCCTTTGGCTTGCTCCCTTCGCTTTCTCCCTTTGTTCCATATCCTTCTTTCCGACTTGTCTCTTGGAGACTTTTGGCAACGCTGGACCCAAGTCTGGGGATGTTTTGGAAACTTTTCAGAGGCCTCGCTGCTGAGGGGGGAGACAGCAGGCAGTGACAGGCCCGGGGCTGACAGGCTCCCCCTCCCCTATGGGGCGCTCGGCTGCCACACCCAGCTGACATAGAACCTTTGTCACAATGCCCGCTACCGTGGTGAGGATGCGGGCACTCTGCGGGTGACAGGGACACAGCAGGACTGGTGTCAGCTCAGCAATTTCTGAGTTCCCCAAAGAAGCTTAATTGTGCAAATTGCTGCTGTTGCTCTTGAAATGACGTCATTAGGTGGGTGTTTTGGTGTAATACACTGAAAACCAGAGCAGAAATGCTGAAATATTCCCATAGTATGCATGGTCTTAGGAGCAAAGCACCGTGACTCAGCCTAAGTAGATCTGCCGCTTATTCTTTTGTACTGCCAGCAGATTGTGGAAGTAGAGTATAAAACCCATCCTTATGGAGAGATCTTTGCATTTTAGGCTTAGTCTAAGTGTCTCAAGTAGCCGGGGTTTTTGATTGGGCCTAATCCATCAGGTCTGATGGCTTTCCTCCTCGTCTCCAGATGAATGTGGTAGAAAATATAAAGCAAGGAAACCTCCTTTGGCGTATTTTTGCCTTGCCTTATTTCCTTCTCATCCTGTTCTCTGTCCCAGTCTGTCTCACTTACCCCTCGTCTGGCTGCATGTCTCTTCTTTCCTCTCTCCTTTTCTCAAACTCTCCTGCTTCCTGGCTTTTGTCTTTCCATTCCTCCATTTCAGTCTTGCAGCCCGGCACTAGATTTTCCTCTTCCCTCTTTTTGGCTTGCTTTCTTCGCTTTCTCCCTTTGTTCCATATCCTTCTTTCCGACTTGTCTCTTGGAGACTTTTGGCCACGCTGGACCCAAGTCTGGGGATGTTTTGGAAACTTTTCCGAGGCCTCGCTGGTGACAGGGGGGACAGCAGGCAGTGACAGGCCCGGGGCTGACAGGCTCCCCCTCCCCTAGGGGGCGCTCGGCTGCCACACCCAGCTGACATAGAACCTTTGTCACAATGCCCGCTACCGTGGTGAGGATGCGGGCACTCTGCGGGTGACAGGGACACAGCAGGACTTGGTGTCAGCTCAGCAATTTCTCAGTTCCCCAAAGAAGCTGAATTCTGCAAATTGCTGCTGTTGTTCTTGAAATGACGTCATCAGGTGGGTGTTTTGGTGTAATACACTGAAAACCAGAGCAGAAATGCTGAAATATTCCCATGGTATGCATGGTCTTAGGAGCAAAGCACCGTGACTCAGCCTAGGTAGATCTGCCGCTTATTCTTTTGTACTGCCAGCAGATTGTGGAAGTAGAGTATAAAACCCATCCTTATGGAGAGATCTTTGCATTTTAGGCTTAGTCTAAGTGTCTCAAGTAGCCGGGGTTTTTGATTGGGCCTAATCCATCAGGTCTGATGGCTTTCCTCCTCGTCTCCAGATGAATGTGGTAGAAAATATAAAGCAAGGAAACCTCCTTTGGCGTATTTTGTCTTGCCTTATTTCCTTCTCATCATGTTCTCTGTCCCAGCCTCTTTCACTAACCCCTCGTCTGGCTGCATGTCTCTTCTTTCCTCTCTCCTTTTCTCAAACTCTCCTGCTTCCTGGCTTTTGTCTTTCCATTCCTCCATTTCAGTCCTGCAGCCCGCACTAGATTTTCCTCTTCCCTCCCTTTGCCTTGCTGCCTTCGCTTTCTCCCTTTGTTCCATATCCTTCTTTCCGACTTGTCTCTTGGAGACTTTTGGCCACGCTGGACCCAAGTCTGGGGATGTTTTGGAAACTTTTCAGAGGCCTCGCTGCTGAGGGGGGAGACAGCAGGCAGTGACAGGCCCGGGGCTGACAGGCTCCCCCTCCCCTAGGGGGCGCTCGGCTGCCACAGCCAGCTGACATAGAACCTTTGTCACAATGCCCGCTACTGTGGTGAGGATGCGGGCACTCTGCGGGTGACAGGGACACAGCAGGACTTTGTGTCAGCTCAGCAATTTCTCAGTTCCCCAAAGAAGCTGAATTCTGCAGATTGCTGCTTTTGCTCTTGAAATGATGTCATCAGGTGGGTGTTTTGGTGTAATACACTGAAAACCAGAGCAGAAATGCTGAAATATTCCCATGGTATGCATGGTCTTAGGAGCAAAGCACCGTGACTCAGCCTAAGTAGATCTGCCACTCATTCTTTTGTACTGGCAGCAGATTGTGGAAGTAGAGTATAAAACCCATCCTTATGGAGAGATCTTTGCATTTTAGGCTTAGTCTAAGTGTCTCAAGTAGCCGGGGTTTTTGATTGGGCCTAATCCATCAGGTCTGATGGCTTTCCTCCTCGTCTCCAGATGAACGTGGTAGAAAATATAAAGCAAGGAAACGTCCTTTGGCCCAGCCTTGCCTTGCCTTATTTCCTTCTCATCCTGTTCTCTGTGCCAGCCTCTCTCACTAAGCGCTCGTCTGGCTGCATGTCTCTTCTTTCCTCTCTCCTTTTCTCAAACTCTCCTGCTTCCTGGCTTTTGTCTTTCCATTCCTCCATTTCAGTCCTGCAGCCCGGCACTAGATACTCCTCTTCCCTCCCTTTGCCTTGCTCCCTTTGCTTTCTCCCTTTGTTCCATATCCTTCTTTCCGACTTGTCTCTTGGAGACTTTTGGCCACGCTGGACCCAAGTCTGGGGATGTTTTGGAAACTTTTCAGAGACCTCGCTGCTAAGGGGGGAGACAGCAGGCAGTGACAGGCCCGGGGCTGACAGGCTCCCCCTCCCCTAGGGGGCGCTCATCTGCCACACCCAGCTGACATAGAACCTTTGTCACAATGCCCGCTACCGTGGTGAGGATGCGGGCACTCTGCGGGTGACAGGGACACAGCAGGACTGGTGTCAGCTCAGCAATTTCTGAGTTCCCCAAAGAAGCTGAATTCTGCAAATTGCTGCTGTTGCTCTTGAAATGACGTCATCAGGTGGGTGTTTTGGTGTAATACACTGAAAACCAGAGCAGAAATGCTGAAATATTCCCATGGTATGCATGGTCTTAGGAGCAAAGCACCGTGACTCAGCCTAAGGATATCTGCCGCTTATTCTTTTGTACTGCCAGCAGATTGTGGAAGTAGAGTATAAAACCCATCCTTATGGAGAGATCTTTGCATTTTAGGCTTAGTCTAAGTGTCTCAAGTAGCCGGGGTTTTTGATTGGGCCTAATCCATCAGGTCTGATGGCTTTCCTCCTCGTCTCCAGATGAACGTGGTAGAAAATATAAAGCAAGGAAACGTCCTTTGGCGTATTTTGCCTTGCCTTATTTCCTTCTCATCCTGTTCTCTGTGCCGGCCTCTCTCACTAAGCGCTCGTCTGGCTGCATGTCTCTTCTTTCTTCTCTCCTTTTCTCAAACTCTCCTGCTTCCTGGCTTTTGTCTTTCCATTCCTCCATTTCAGTCCTGCAGCCCGGCACTAGATTTTCCTCTTCCCTCCCTTTGGCTTGCTCCCTTCGCTTTCTCGCTTTGTTCCATATCCTTCTTTCCGACTTGTCTCTTGGAGACTTTTGGCCACGCTGGACCCAAGTCTGGGGATGTTTTGGATACTTTTCAGGGGCCTCGCTGGTGACAGGAGGGGACAGCAGGCAGTGACAGACCCGGGGCTGACAGGCTCCCCCTCCCTTAGGGGGCGCTCGGCTGCCACACCCAGCTGACATAGAACCTTTGTCACAATGCCCGCTACCGTGGTGAGGATGCGGGCACTCTGCGGGTGACAGGGACACAGCAGGACTTGGTGTCAGCTCAGCAATTTCTGAGTTCCCCAAAGAAGCTGAATTCTGCAAATTGCTGCTGTTGCTCTTGAAATGACGTCATAAGGTAGGTGTTTTGGTGTAATACACTGAAAACCAGAGCAGAAATGCTGAAATATTCCCATGGTATGCATGGTCTTAGGAGCAAAGCACCGTGACTCAGCCTAAGGAGATCTGCCGCTTATTCTTTTGTACTGCCAGCAGATTGTGGAAGTAGAGTATAAAACCCATCCTTATGGAGAGATCTTTGCATTTTAGGCTTAGTCTAAGTGTCTCAAGTAGCCGGGGTTTTTGATTGGGCCTAATCCATCAGGTCTGATGGCTTTCCTCCTCGTCTCCAGATGAATGTGGTAGGAAATATAAAGCAAGGAAACGTCCTTTGGCCCAGCCTTGCCTTGCCTTATTTCCTTCTCATCCTGTTCTCTGTGCCAGCCTCTCTCACTAACCCCTCGTCTGGCTGCATGTCTCTTCTTTCCTCTCTCCTTTTCTCAAACTCTCCTGCTTCCTGGCTTTTGTCTTTCCATTCCTCCATTTCAGTCCTGCAGCCCGGCACTAGATTTTCCTCTTCCCTCCCTTTGGCTTGCTCCCTTCGCTTTCTCCCTTTGTTCCATATCCTTCTTTCCGACTTGTCTCTTGGAGACTTTTGGCCACGCTGGACCCAAGTCTGGGGATGTTTTGGAAACTTTTCCGAGGCCTCGCTGGTGACAGGGGGGACAGCAGGCAGTGACAGGCCCGGGGCTGACAGGCTCCCCCTCCCCTAGGGGGCGCTCGGCTGCCACACCCAGCTGACATAGAACCTTTGTCACAATGCCCGCTACCGTGGTGAGGATGCGGGCACTCTGCGGGTGACAGGGACACCTGGGATCCGAAATGTCGGTGTTAATTGGCGTAGAGCCAATCGGGTGCTGGATTCTTGTATCATCAGCCAAAAGCGTGGACGGTGCTTGCATTTTGGACGTTTCTGGTCAGCTGTGACTTACGGTGTCAATCTGGGCTGCATCAGCAGCTCTGCGCTCTACTCCTCCAGTCTAAGGGACTGGCACTTCAAGATGCTGGGAAGAAGTTCTTAGGTCGTGCCGCCATCTCTTCTGCGTGTGTGTGTGGCAGTGCCGCTGTCTCGTAAGGGTGTGATGTTCGGTTCCTTTTTCTTTTTCCTGGGGCTGCAGAAGAGGCTCCTTGCCTCATCACTGCCTCCCTGCAGGGCATTTGGATTGATGCCGTCTCTGGTTTTGGGTCACTGTCGTTGCAGAGCGTTTTTGGTGCTGTTGCGGTTGTGTTGTCCATAGCGTTCTGTGGCGCGTTTGTCTGCGCACGTGCACGTTCGGCTCGGAGCTGCTCTGCCCGGTGGTGTGGAGTCAGGGGCGGGTAGAGCAAACTCTAGGAGTCCAGGGTTAATCTGTTGACAGATTCAATTGTGTAGGCAAAGGTTGGGCGATCATCTGGGATGCAGTAGCTGTGGGCAGGGGAGCTGGCAGTCCGTTCCGCAGTGTTTTAGGGACTCAATTAGAGTGTCGGGTGGGATTCCTGAATAGAAAGCAAACCTGTGGAATGGTCAAGCTGTTGATGAGCGTCTGGGTGACTTGTTGAATACCTTATTTTCAGAGGTAGAGGGATGACTTGGTACGAAAGAGCAACAGAAGAGGCGAGCACCGTGCCATAAGCAGGTGGGTCGGTGTGTGATGCCAGCGGGAAGATGTGTCGTGTGGCTCTATGTAAGTTTGGTCATTTGTCTCTTTCATAGAAGCAAAGAGGAAACCTGGGTATTAGCACCGCATCTCCTCGGGCAAGGTGAACAATGAGCGTCGGGCCGAAGCAGCAGCTCGTTTCAGGTCCCGTGTTGCCAGTGCAGGTATGAGCGTCATTGGGTTGTGTTTTACAGGCGGCAGCTGAACCTCTGTGGTCAAGGGCGTTGCAGTCAAAAGCAAGGGTGGGCAGGCAGGTGGGAGAGCGGCCAAGGTAAAGGAGGGGGAGATGGGCCCGTCTACGGGCGGGCTGTTTTTGAGCAGCATCCGAGCAGGTGCTTTTGTTTTTGCAGGTGCCGTGGACCAGCTCGGAGGGGCGAAGCCGCACGCCGGTCAGCAGCCGAGAAGGTGAGGCGGCGGTGGGTGTCGAGGAGCCCGGTGTCGCTCGGTGACTCGGTTCAGCGTTTCCTTCTTGTTTTGCAGGCTCCTTTTGGGCCCTTTGGACTTGGAGGAACGTTTCTGGTGAGCCGGGGTATGGGCGAGGAGGAGCGTGGGGCTGGGGACTCGCTCCAAGCCCTACAGTTCTTTTGTTTCTCGCTGTCTTAGGTGTTACGAGCGATGAGGGTTTGTGACCGCACCCGTGACACGACGCGCCGAACGGAACGCCGAGGAACTTAGGAGGAGGTGGGTGTTGCGGGAGGAGTCGGCGTTTACCCCGCTATACTGTATGCTGGCACGGCTTAGTGAGCGTGTCTTTTCCTGTGTTACCGTAGATGTTGAAGAGGACCCCGGCAATGCAGGAACATCTCCGTTAGTGCACGTGGCGTTTTCTCTGTCGAAGGTGGATTTGGTCCCTCGGCCTTCTGAAAGATAAGTGGAGGCACGGGGGCTGGGAAGGGGCCGGGAATCGCAGGGATGGGGGTAAAGTTCTGATAAGGGAAAGGGCTGTCCAGGACAAGTCCCCTTTGGGTGGGTAAAGGGCCCAGGGAACTTTACAGTGCGATGCCAGCATGTGCCGGGCAGGGCAGCTCCAGCCTGCGTCTGCGTTGTCGTGTAGCTCGGGAAGCCTGCCTTGCATCTGTCAGATGATCCCGGGGTCTCGCTGTCCTCCGGGGGCCCAATGGGCCTCTCAGGTGCCATCCCGGGATCCAGAATGCCGGTGTTAATTGGCGTAATGCCAATCGGGTGCTGGATTATTGTATCATCAGCCAAAAGCGTGGACGGTTCTTGCATTTTGGATGTTCCTGGTCAGTTGTGATTTATGGTGTCATTCTGGGCTGCATCAGCAGCTCTGCTCTCTACCCCTCCAGTCCTAGGGACTGACACTTCAAGATGCTGGGAAGAAGTTCTTAGGTTGTGCCGCCGTCTGCTCTGTGGGTGTGTGCGCGCCAGTGCCGCCGTCTGCTCTGTGGGTGTGTGCGCGCCAGTGCCGCCGTCTGCTCTGTGGGTGTGTGCGCGCCAGTGCCGCCATCTCATAAGGGGCCGTGACGTTGGGGTCCTTTTTCCTGGGGTTGCAGAAGAGGCTCCTTGCCTCATCACTGCCTCCCTGCAGGGTGTTTCGATTGATGCCATCTCTGGTTTTGGCGTTGCTGTCGTTGCGGAGCGTTTTCGGTGCCGATCACTTCTGAAGCAGCTCGAACTCCTTCATATGCTGCTAGTATTTCCTTTTCAGTTGGAGTATAGTTGGCCTCAGATCCTTTGTATCCTCGACTCCAAAAACCTAAGGGTTGACCTCGGGTTTCTCCTGGTGCTTTCTGCCAGAGGCTCCAGGTAAGTCCATTATCTCCGGCTGCGGTGTAGAGCACATTTTTAACATCTAGTCCAGTTTGGACTGGTCCAAGGGCCACCGCATGAGTTATCTCACGCTTAATTTGTTCAAAGGCTTGTCGTTGTTCAGGGCCCCACTCAAATTGGTTCTTTTTACGAGTCACTCGATAGAGAGGCTCACAATGTGGCTGTAGTCAGGAATATGCATTCTCCAAAAACCTACAATGCCCAAGAAAGTCTGTGTCTCCTTTTTATTAGTAGGTGGAGACATTGCTGCAATTTTGTTGATCACATCCATTGGGATCTGACGACGGCCATCTTGCCATTTTATTCCTAAAAACTGGATCTCTCGTGCAGGTCCCTTGACCTTGCTTCGTTTTATGGCAAAACCAGCATCCAAAAGAATAGGAATTATTCTCTCACATTTCTCGAAGACTTCTTTCGCTGCGTCGCCCCATACGATGATGTCATCAATATATTGCAAGTGTTCTGGAGCTTCACCTTGCTCCAGCGTGGTCTGGATCAGTCCATGGCAGATGGTAGGACTGTGTTTCCACCCCTGGGGCAAGCGATTCCATGTATACTGGATGCCCCTCCAGGTGAAAGCAAACTGCGGCCTGCACTCTGCTGCTACAGGAATAGAGAAAAATGCATTAGCAATGTCAATTGTAGCATACCACTTGGCTGCCTTTGACTCCAGTTCAAATTGCAGTTCTAGCATGTCAGGCACAGCAGCACTCAGTGGTGGTGTAACTTAATTCAGGCAACGATAGTCTACAGTTAGTCTCCACTCGTCATTAGACTTACGCACTGGCCAGATTGGGCTGTTAAAAGGTGAGCGAGTCTTACTGATCACACCCTGGCTTTCCAATTGACGAATCAGCTTCTGGATAGGAATCCAAGAGTCTCGATTGGTGTGATATTGCCAGCGATGCACCGTCGTGGTAGCAATTGGCACCTGCTGATCGTCAACCATCAGCAGTCCTACAACAGAAGGGTCATCTGAAAGACCAGGCAAATCAGACAGCTGTTCAATTTTCTCAGTGTCCACAGCTGCTATACCAAATGCCCACCTATACCCTTTTGGGTCCTTAAAATACCCTCTCCTGAGGTAGTCTATACCAAGGATGCACGGAGCATCTGGACCAGTCACAATGGGATGCTTTTGCCAGTTTTTTCCAGTTAGGCTCATTTCAGCCTCTGCAACAGTCAGTTCCTGGGATCCCCCAGTCACTCCAACAATATTGATGGATTGCGTTCCTTTATAATTAGAAGGAATTATTGTGCACTGAGCACCAGTGTCCACTAAAGCTTTGTACTCCTGGGGTTGTGTTGTACCAGGCCATAGTATTTCTACAGTCCAATAAACTCTGTTATCCCTTTCCTCCACCTGGTTGGAGGCAGGGCACCTCTAATTCCTGTTTTGCACAGTCTCTGGGTGTGAATTAGAGGTTCCTTCAAGAGCATCAGAATCTCTTCTGCTCCTTTTGTAAACTGGAGCAGCCACTTTCCTAGGAGTTTTTCCTTTTATCTCACGTACTCGTTCTTGAAGTTGAGGTAGGCCTTCCATGCCACTTATTGATGTTTTCTCCCTGCTCATGTAGGAAGAACCACAGTGAACCTCTTTTTGTGGGCTGTCTCTGCCCTCTCTCTCGAGATTGGAAACGCCTTCTCTTAACAGCTGAAACATAGGTTTGTGCAGGTCGTGAACGGTACGAGTCTTCTCTGAGCTCTTTGATTTCTTGCAACAGCTTTTCAAACCGGTCATCAGATTTTTCACACAGTTTCTCCACAGCGGATATACAAGCCTGTAGAGAACCAGCAAGGCTGTCCTCAAAGTACCGGAGCTGCTCAATCACTTCATTAATTTCTTGTATACCTCTAGCTGACCAGACCATTCCTGCCAATGACTTAGCATATGCAGGTGGTGCACTTTGTACAAATCTGCACCACATAGATTTTGTACAATTGATTCTATCTGGGTCTGTCCCCTCTTGGCTGTTTGGTCCTAGATAGATGATCTCTCGCACAGCTAATTCTCTCAGGAATTGGATACCTCTCTCCATAGTATTCCATTTCCCTAACTTGGATATACAATCTTCCTTGTAGGGAAATCTGACTTTCATAGCTGCCAGGAGTCGGGTCCAGAGAGTAGAGGCATTAGACTCTCTTGAAATTGCCCTATCAATGGTGGAATCTTTTGACAGAGATCCCAGTTGCCTGGCTTCACCACCTTCCAATTCAATTGTTTCTGCCTCATTGTCCCAGCATCGCAGCAGCCAGGTTAAAATATTCTCGCCTTCACGACGACTGAAGTCTTTTCGCAGATCTCTCAGCTCACCTGGAGAAAAGGACCGAGTGGTGGTCACTTCATCTCCACCCTGTCCTGATGATGATGCCTCTTGGGTTGATGTTGGCCCTGTGCCATCACCTGCTGCACAGGTAGTCTTTCTAGTGACTTTCTTACAACCAGCAACTGATGCTGATATGGGTTCACCATCATTTGATTCATTTTCAGAGTCTGAATGACTGTCACAGTGATTGCTGTGGTTACAGCAGCAACAGTGCCCAGTGTGTGAAGGCGGGGGGGCTGCCTTGTTAGCCTTTGAGGCTGGAGAAGTAACGTTATCTGCAGCGACCTTGGCAGAGGAGCTCTGCGGAGGAGCTGTAGCTTCAGCCTCTGAAGCTGCGGTTGGGGGGCAGTGGCTGCAGCAGCAGCTTTGGCTGTTTTGCCTTTTCTCGAGCGGCTAGGAGTGCTTTTTGCTAAAGCTTCTGAAGACGCACTGCAAATCTCAGGACTAAAAAGAGACGCAAACCTCCTATTGAACCTCATTTCTCTTAACAGTAACACAAACTGACACACATTCAGCAAACCAGATAACACCATCACAGTTCTACAAAGCTCCAAGGATATTCAAAGTTCTCTAAAACATTTGCAAACTGTCCTAGCGAAAACACAGAAGTATTGTTAGTCAGCCTTTCTAAAGATTCGCTTGACCAATTAGCAAATATAGAGCCATTCTGCTCTTTAATCTCTCCTGGAGGTTTTTCAAGGTAAAGCAGAAGCGAGTAGAAATTCATTAGCGGCTGCAGTATAGTGAAATAAACCAGTGCCATACCACACAGTATCATCATGACCGCTGTCCAGTTTCTTGTTGTTATATAATGAATACTTCGATTCAGAAAGAAACACCAACACAGATATGGGATCAGCGAGCACAATGTAGAAAATAACTGATACAACTTTTGCCGTAACATCTTTAAATCGATGTAATTCACTTTGCCTTAATACCACTAAATAATATCCAAAGCAAACCCACGCGCGAGTATCACAACTCTGAGTTGGCACTGTGCCAAGAAAATTGAAAGGTACGTCAGAACAGTAGAAAAGCCAAAAATCTCCAAATTTACCCCTTTCTCTTGCCCCACGTTGGGTGCCAATTATCTGTCAAGGGTTAATATTGCGGGGTGACAATCAAACCCTGGCAGATGTATTGTTAACCTCCTTTCCCCCCCACTTCCCCCTTTTGCCCCTCCCTCTCCCCTTCCCACTCAGGACAGGCGATCGGGAGGGAAAGAAGGACAGAGAGAAGAGAGTTGGAAAAGTTAAAGATGTTTTACTAATGCTACTAATAAGAATAGGGAAAATAATACAAAATATACAAAACCAATCTTCTAAGTCTCAGCAACTGCAGAGCCAGCACCCAAAGTCCTGGATTAGACTCTGTAGCCAACCGGAGCTGGATTCAGTCTCTCACTAGGCCTCAGTTCGCAGGGACGACCAGCAAGGTCCTCTCCTAATGTCAGCCATGAGGAAAAAGGGAAAAAGGGAAAAAAGGGGCCGAGATCCTCGTGATCTCCCACTTTTATATGAAGTATTCACGTGAATGGAATGTTATACACGGTTGGTCAGTCTCTCAGTCATCAGTTTCTCGTTGCCCCTCTCGCGAGATGTCCGTCCGTGCTTATCAATAAGTTTGCATTCCCTTGCTAGGTTTAACCAAAACATGTGTCGGGTTCTCCAGGAAAATGCAGCTAATATGAAGGCTTTAGCTGACAGGCAAAAAATCACTAAAAGAGAAACTTGTTTTTCAACAAAACCAGGACAAGGAGGAACTTGGTGATGCAGGACGATCTCTATCAGCACATGTGGTGTTTTCCTCTGTTGAAGATGGATTCAGTCTCTTGGCCCTCTGAAAGAGAAGTGGAGGCTGGGGGGCTGGGAAGGGGTTGGGAACTGCAGGGAGGGGGGTAAAGTTCTCTTTGGGGCAAGGGTGATCCAGGAACAGTCCCTTTTGGGCAGGCGAAGGGTCCAGGGAACTTCACAGTGCGATGCCAGCGTGTCCCGGGCAGGGCAGCTCCAGCCTAGTGTCAGTGTTGTATTGCAGGTGGGGAGGCTTGCATTGTGCCTGTCAGACGGTCCCGGGGTCTCGTCGCGCTTGAGGGACCCGACAGGCATCCCGGGCGCCATCCCGGGATCCGGAACGCCGGTGCCAGTTGGTGTAGCGCCAATCGGGTCCTGGTTTTCTTGTATCAGCAGCTGAAAGCGTGGATGGTTTTTGCATTTTGGATGTTTCTGCGCAGTTGTGTTTTATGGTGTAGTTCTGGGCTGCATCGGCAGCTGTGCTCTGTACCCCTCCAGTCTAAGGGACTGGCACTTCTTCCCAGCGTCTTGAAGTTTTTAAGTAGTGCTGCCGTCTCCTGTGTGTGTGTGTGTGCGCCAGTGCTGCCGTCTCCTGTGTGTGTGTGTGCGCCAGTGCCGCTGTCTTATAAGGGGCCGTGACGTAGACAGTACTGAATGCTGCTCCGTGCTACTTCTCCTCCGGTGGCAAATGCTTCACAGTCGCCCGAGGAAAGACACTTAGCAATCGATTTCCAAGAGAAATGAAACACATGATGCCATAAGGCGAAAGAATATCAGGGCATCTCTTCACAAGCTTGTCCCTGATCTATAGCTGAGGGCAAACACTTGTATGCTTGTGGGAGAGCCTGTGTCTTTCCTGGAAGCGTTTGGGAGTTTTGCTCAGACGCATGTTTCCTCAAGTTCAAGAATCAAGATCTAGGATACCTGCAGACAGGTGCCTGTTTGTGTGGAGACAGTCTGCCTGAAACTCTGTGTTCCTTAGCGCCCACTCTTTCTATCGGTCGCTCCACACGCCTGTGAGTCCCTTTCTTTCTCTCCACAAGCACGTGTGTTGACTTTGTCGCACACGTGCATCTGCACAAGCGTTGAGCTCAGTGGACGGAGTGTGTCTCTTGACACTTGCTGTGTGTTGGCTGTGTCTGCCTGCTCCAGTGAAGAGAGAAACAGGAAATCATCTTGGTAGAGGCAACAAAGCAAAAGCGAGGCAGGATTGACATCTGCTCAACAGAGACGGAATCCCCGCGCTGGCACAGTTCACAGTTACACGAGAAGAAATCTGAGCGGTACATGGACCGGAGACGTGTTTCCGAAGAGGTCGTTTAGCGAGTGAACAGCAGTGTGCGCGACTTTCAGGAGTGTGCCTGGAAAGTGCCAGAATCACCAGAGCATCTGTGCAAAAGCTGCTGCCTCTGTGACAGCATTGAGGCACGTTCCCGTGTCTGCGAGTGTATAGACGGCTCTTTCGTGTTCACTCCGAGGGAAACGGTACGGTATTGCTTCTGTGCATACAGATTCGATTCCCTTGTCTCTTGCGAACACAGGGAACTCTGTGCATCGAAATCTATAGGGTAAGGACGCGTCTGCATATGTTTTGGTGAACAATCGAGTGTGCGTGTTCTGACAGCTGCCTCTATGCAGACGTCTCCACAGAGCCACTTCTGAATGCCCCGCAGCCCAGCACTGAATGGATACACTAACAAGTGCACCGGTGTGAGCAACCACATCTTCAGAAGGACGTCTTTCATCTCACAGCAGCACGAACGTCTTGGCGTTCGAGCACACGGCAGAAACAAGGTGTGAACAGATGAGCTGCTGCTATTTTCTCCGTTCGGCATGCTTCGTTGTAGCTCTCTTGACGGACGCAAGAGCAACAGCTGACATAGAACCTTTGTCACAATGCCGCTACCGTGGTGAGGATGCGGGCACTCTGCGGGTGACAGGGACACAGCAGGACTTGGTGTCAGCTCAGCAATTTCTGAGTTCCCCAAAGAAGCTGAATCCTGCAAATTGCTGCTGTTGCTCTTGAAATGACGTCATCAGGTGGGTGTTTTGGTGTAATACACTGAAAACCAGGGCAGAAATGATGAAATATTCCCATGGTATGCATGGTCTTAGGAGCAAAGCACTGTGACTCAGCCTTAGTAGATCTGCCGCTTATTCTCTTGTACTGCCAGCAGATTGTGGAAGTAGAGTATAAAACCCATCCTTATGGAGAGATCTTTGCATTTTAGGCTTAGTCTAAGTATCTCAAGTAGCAAGGGTTTTTGATTGGGCCTAATCCATCAGGTCTGATGGCTTTCCTCCTCGTCTCCAGATGAATGTGGTAGAAAATATAAAGCAAGGAAACGTCCTTTGGCCCAGCCTTGCCTTGCCTTATTTCCTTCTCATCCTGTTCTCTGTGCCAGCCTCTCTCACTAACCCCTCGTCTGGCTGCATGTCTCTTCTTTCCTCTCTCCTTTTCTCAAACTCTCCTGCTTCCTGGCTTTTGTCTTTCCATTCCTCCATTTCAGTCCTGCAGCCCGGCACTAGATTTTCCTCTTCCCTCCCTTTGGCTTGCTCCCTTCACTTTCTCCCTTTGTTCCATATCCTTCTTTCCGACTTGTCTCTTGGAGACTTTTGGCCACGCTGGACTCAAGTCTGGGGATGTTTTGGAAATATTTCCGAGGCCTCGCTGGTGACGGGGGGACAGCAGGCAGTGACAGGCCCGGGGCTGACAGACTCTCCCTCCCCTAGGGGGCGCTCAGCTGCCACACCCAGCTGATATAGAACCTTTGTCACAATGCCCGCTACCGTGGTGAGGATGCGGGCACTCTGCGGGTGACAGGGACACAGCAGGACTTTGTGTCAGCTCAGCAAGTTCTCAGTTCCCCAAAGAAGCTGAATTCTGCAAATTGCTGCTGTTGCTCTTGACATGATGTCATCAGGTGGGTGTTTTGCTGTAATACACTAAAAACCAGAGCAGAAATGCTGAAATATTCCCATGGTATGCATGGTCTTAGGAGCAAAGCACCGTGACTCAGCCTAAGTAGATCTGCCGCTTATTCTCTTGTACTGCCAGCAGATTGTGGAAGTAGAGTATAAAACCCATCCTTATGGAGAGATATTTGCATTTTAGGCTTAGTCTAAGTGTCTCAAGTAGCCGGGGTTTTTGATTGGGCTTAATCCATCAGGTCTGATGGCTTTCCTCCTCGTCTCCAGATGAATGTGGTAGAAAATATAAAGCCAAGAAACTTCCTTTGGCCCAGCCTTGCCTTGCCTTATTTCCTTCTCATCCTGTTCTCTGTCCCAGCCTCTCTCACTAAGCCCTCGTCTGGCTGCATGTCTCTTCTTTCCTCTCTCCTTTTCTCAAACTCTCCTGCTTCCTGGCTTTTGTCTTTCCATTCCTCCATTTCAGTCCTGCAGCCCGGCACTAGATTTTCCTCTTCCCTCCCTTTGGCTTGCTCCCTTCGCTTTCTCCCTCTGTTCCATATCCTTCTTTCCGACTTGTCTCTTGGAGACTTTTGGCCACGCTGGACCCAAGTCTGGGGATGTTTTGGAAACTTTTCAGAGGCCTCGCTGCTGAGGGGGGAGACAGCAGGCAGTGACAGGCCCGGGGCTGACAGGCTCCCCCTCCCCTAGGGGGCGCTCGGCTGCCACACCCTGGTGACATAGAACCTTTGTCACAATGCCCGCTACCGTGGTGAGGATGCGGGCACTCTGCGGGTGACAGGGACACAGCAGGACTTGGTGTCAGCTCAGCAATTTCTGAATTCCCTAAAGAAGCTGAATTCTGCAAATTGCTGCTGTTGCTCTTGACATGATGTCATCAGGTGGGTGTTTTGGTGTAATACACTGAAAACCAGAGCAGAAATGCTGAAATATTCCCATGGTATGCATGGTCTCTGCACAAAACCACCGTGACTCAGCCTAAGTAGATCTGCCGCTTATTCTTTTGTACTGCCAGCAGATTGTGGAAGTAGAGTATAAAACCCATCCTTATGGAGAGATCTTTGCATTTTAGGCTTAGTCTAAGTGTCTCAAGTAGCCGGGGTTTTTGATTGGGCCTAATCCATCAGGTCTGATGGCTTTCCTCCTCGTCTCCAGATGAATGTGGTAGAAAATATAAAGCAAGGAAACGTCCTTTGGCGTATGTTGTCTTGCCTTATTTCCTTCTCATCCTGTTCTCTGTGCCAGCCTCTCTCACTAACCCCTCGTCTGGCTGCATGTCTCTTCTTTCCTCTCTCCTTTTCTCAAACTCTCCTGCTTCCTGGCTTTTGTCTTTCCATTCCTCCATTTCAGTCCTGCAGCCCGGCACTAGATTTTCCTCTTCCCTCCCTTTGGCTTGCTCCCTTCGCTTTCTCCCTTTGTTCCATATCCTTCTTTCCGACTTGTCTCTTGGAGACTTTTGGCCACGCTGGATCTAAGTCTGGGGATGTATTGCAAACTTTCCAGAGGCCTCGCTGCTGACAGGGGGGACATCAGGCAGTGACAGGCCCGGGGCTGACAGGCTCCCCCTCCCCTAGGGGGCGCTCGGCTGCCACACCCAGCTGACATAGAACCTTTGTCACAATGCCGGCTACCGTGGTGAGGATGCGGGCACTCTGCGGGTGACAGGGACCCAGCAGGACTTGGTGTCAGCTCAGCAAGTTCTCAGTTCCCCAAAGAAGCTGAATTCTGCAAATTGCTGCTGTTGCTCTTGAAATGACGTCATCAGGTGGGTGTTCTGGTGTAATACACTAAAAAGCAGAGCAGAAATGCTGAAATATTCCCATGGTATGCATGGTCTTACGAGCAAAGCACCGTGACTCAGCCTAAGTAGATCTGCCGCTTATTCTTTTGTACTGCCAGCAGATTGTGGAAGTAGAGTAGAAAACCCATCCTTATGGAGAGATCTTTGCATTTTAGGCTTAGTCTAAGTGTCTCAAGTAGCCGGGGTTTTTGATTGGGCCTAATCCATCAGGTCTGATGACTTTCCTCCTTGTCTCCAGATGAATGTGGTAGAAAATATAAAGCAAGGAAACGTCCTTTGGCGTATGTTGCCTTGCCTTATTTCCTTCTCATCCTGTTCTCTGTGCCAGCCTCTCTCACTAACCCCTCGTCTGGCTGCATGTCTCTTCTTTCCTCTCTCCTTTTCTCAAACTCTCCTGCTTCCTGGCTTTTTTCTTTCCATTCCTCCATTTCAGACCTGCAACCCGGCACTAGATTTTCCTCTTCCCTCCCTTTGACTTGCTCTCTTCGCTTTCTCCCTCTGTTCCATATCCTTCTTTCCGACTTGTCTCTTGGAGAGTTTTGGCCACGCTGGACCCAAGTCTGGGGATGTTTTGGAAACTTTTCCGAGGCCTCGCTGGTGACAGCGGGGACAGCAGGCAGTGACAGGCCCGGGGCTGACAGGCTCCCCCTCCCCTAGGGGGCGCTCGGCTGCCACACCCAGCTGACATAGAACCTTTGTCACAATGCCCGCTACCGTGGTGAGGATGCGGGCACTCTGCGGGTGACAGGGACACAGCAGGACTTGGTGTCAGCTCAGCAATTTCTCAGTTCCCCAAAGAAGCTGAATTCTGCAAATTGCTGCTGTTGCTCTTGAAATGACGTCATCAGGTGGGTGTTTTGGTGTAATACACTGAAAACCAGAGCAGAAATGCTGAAATATTCCCATGGTATGCATGGTTTTAGGAGCAAAGCACCGTGACTCAGCCTAAGTAGATCTGCCGCTTATTCTTTTGTACTGCCAGCAGATTGTGCAAGTAGAGTATAAAAACCATCCTTATGGAGAGATCTTTGCATTTTAGGCTTAGTCTAAGTGTCTCAAGTAGCCGGGGTTTTTGATTTGGCCTAATCCATCAGGTCTGATGGCTTTCCTCCTCGTCTCCAGATGAATGTGATAGAAAATATAAATCAAGGAAACGTCCTTTGGCGTATTTTTCCTTGCCTTATTTCCTTCTCATCCTGTTCTCTGTCCCAGCCTCTCTCACTAACCCCTCGTCTGGCTGCATGTCTCTTCTTTCTTCTCTCCTTTTCTCAAACTCTCCTGCTTCCTGGCTTTTGTCTTTCCATTCCTCCATTTCAGTCCTGCAGCCCGGCACTAGATTTTCCTCTTCCCTCCCTGTGGCTTGCTCCCTTCTCTTTCTCCCCTTGTTCCATATCCTTCTTTCCGACTTGTCTCTTGGAGACTTTTGGCCACGCTGGACCCAAGTCTGGGGATGTTTTGGAAACTTTTCAGAGGCCTCGCTGCTGACAGGGGGGACAGCAGGCAGTGACAGGCCCGGGGCTGACAGGCTCCCCCTCCCCTAGGGGGCGCTCAGCTGCCACACCCAGCTGACATAGAACCTTTGTCACAATGCCCGCTACCGTGGTGAGGATGCGGGCACTCTGCGGGTGACAGGGACACAGCAGGACTTGGTGTCAGCTCAGCAATTTCTCAGTTCCCCAAAGAAGCTGAATTCTGCAAATTGCTGCTGTTGCTCTTGAAATGATGTCATCAGGTGGGTGGTTTTTTAAGACTCCAGTCCGGACAGTGTTACGCGGGAAAGGCTTATCTCGCAGAGGCAAAAGGATGCTGGGGCAGGAATTAGCTGGGCTCATTTGGAGAGCTTTAAACTAGGCTCGAAGGGGGATGGGTTTGTAGTTGGGCTTGCCCCAGTGGGGCAGCATTCTAAAACAGATGAGGACCGGGTGGCCTCCTGTGCCCCTAGGGAGAAATTGGTGTGCTCTGCTCCCTCCCTGAAATGCCTGTACACCAATGCGCGCAGCATGGGGAATAAGCAGGAGGAGTTAGAATCCTATGTTCGGTCGGGAGATTATGATCTGGTGGCAATTACAGAAACGTGGTGGGACAGTTCACATGACTGGAATGTGGTCATGGATGCCTACGCCCTTTTCAGGAAAGACAGGCCAGCCAGGCGTGGTGGTGGAGTTGTTCTCTATGTGAGAGAGCAACTGCAATGTACTAAATTCTGCCCAGGAGCGGATGAGGAACGAGTTGAGAGTGTATGGGTCAGGATCAAGGGACAGGCTGGCAGGGGTGATACTGTTGTAGGTGTCTATTACAGGCCACCAGATCAGACTGAGGAAGTTGATGAGGCCTTCTATGCGCAGCTGAGAGTGGCCTCACAGTCACAGGCCCTGGTTGTTGTGGGTGATTTTAACTTCCCTGATGTTTGCTGGAAGGACCATTCAGCCAGCCAGCCACAGTCCAGGAGGTTCCTCCAGTGCATTGATGATAACTTCCTCATGCAGATGGTGGAGGAGCCCACCAGGAGAGGTACACTGCTGGATCTCATCCTCACTAACAAAGAGGGTCTGGTCGAAGCAGTAAAGGTCGAGGGCTGCCTGGGTTGCAGTGACCACGAGATGGTGGAGTTCAGCATCTCGTGTGGCAGGAACAGAATAGCAAGTAGAATTGCAACCCTGGACTTTGGCAGGGCTAATTTCGGCCTTTTCAAGCAATTGCTGGGGGAAATCCCATGGGCAAGACTGCTTGAAGGAAAAGGGGCCCAAGAGAGCTGGATTGCATTCAGAGATTGCTTCTTCCATGCTCAGGATCAGAGCATCCCCACACGTAGGAAGTCGAGGAAGGGAGTCAGAAGGCCTGCGTGGTTGAATAGGGATCTGTTGGGTATGCTCAAGCAGAAGAGGCGAGTTTACAGGTCATGGAAGCAGGGACTGGCCACTTGGGAGGAATATAAGGCTGCTGATAGAGGATGCAGGAAGGCAGCTAGGGTAGCCAAGGCCTCCTTAGAATTACAGCTGGCGAGAGGGGTCAAGGACAGCAAGAAGAACTTTTTCAAATACATAGCAGATAAAAGTAATACCAGAGGCAATGTAGGCCCACTGATGAATGAGGTGGGTGCCCTGGTGGCAGAAGACACAGAGAAGGCAGAATTGCTGAATGCCGCCTTTGTCTCTGTCTACTCTGCTGGAGGCTGTCCTGGGGAACCCTGTACCCCTGAGACCCCGGATGAAGCCAGGTTAATGGAGGAGTTTGCTTTAGTCGATGAGGACTGGGTTAGGGAACAATTAAGTAGTCTGGACATCCATAAATCCATGGGTCCAGATGGGATGCATCCGCGGGTGCTGAGGGAGCTGGCTGAAGTCATTGCTAGACCGCTATCCATCATTTTTGCCAAGTCTTGGGAAACGGGAGAGGTGCCCGAGGATTGGAGGAAAGCAAATGTCACTCCAGTCTTTAAAAAGGGCAAGAAGGAGGACCTGGGTAATTATAGACCGGTCAGCCTCACCTCTGTCCCTGGGAAAGTAATGGAACAGCTTATCCTTGGTGCCATCTCAAGGCACATCAGGGATAAGAGGGTCATTAGGGGCAGTCAGCATGGCTTTACCAAGGGTAAGTCATGCTTGACCAACCTCATAGCCTTTTATGAGAATGTACCAAGGTGGATGGATGATGGCAGAGCGGTGGATGTGGTCTACCTTGACTTCAGTAAAGCCTTTGACACAGTCCCTCACAGCATCCTCACAGCTAAATTGAGGAGGTGTGGTCTCGACAATAGAGTAGTGAGGTGGGTTGCAAACTGGCTTAATGAGAGAAGCCAGAGAGTGGTGGTCAATGGTGCGGAGTCCAGTTGGAGGCCAGTATCTAGTGGAGTGCCTCAGGGGTCAGTACTGGGGCCAATGTTATTCAATATATCCATTAACGATTTAGAGGAGGGAATTGAGTGTACTATCAGCAAGTTTGCTGATGACACTAAGCTGGGAGGAGTGGCTGACACACCAGAAGGCTGTGCCGCCATCCAGCGGGACCTGGACAGGCTGGAGAGTTGGGCGGGGGATAACCTGATGGAATTTAACAAGGGAAAGTGTAGAGTCCTGCATCTGGGCAGGAACAATCCCAAGTTCCAGTATAGGTTGGGGCATGACCTATTAGAGAGCAGTGTAGGGGAAAGGGACCTGGGGGTCCTGGTGGACAACAGGATGACCATGAGCCAGCACTGGGCCCTTGTGGCCAGGAAGGCCAATGGCATCCTTGGGTGTATTACAAGGGGGGTGGTCAGCAGATCGAGAGAGGTCCTCCTTCCCCTCTACTCCACCCTGGCGAGACCCCATCTGGAATATTGTGTCCAGTTCTGGGCCCCTCAGTTCCAGAAAGACAGGGAACTGCTGGAGAGGGTCCAGCGTAGGGCAACAAAGATGATTAAGGGAGTGGAGCATCTCCCTTATGAAGAAAGGCTGAGGGAGCTGGGGCTCTTTAGTTTGGAGAAGAGGAGACTGAGGGGTGACCTTATTAATGTTTATAAATATATAAAGGGTGAGTGCCACGAGGACGGAGTCAGGCTCTTCTCAGTGGCAAACAATGATAGGACAAGGGGCAATGGGATCAAGCTGGAACACAAGAGGTTCCACTTAAATTTGAGAAATAACTTCTTCTCAGTGAGGGTAACAGAGCACTGGAACAGGCTGCCCAGGGGGGTTGTGGAGTCTCCTTCCCTGGAGACATTCAAACCCGCCTGGACACATTCCTGTGTGACCTCACCTAGGCGTTCCTGCTCCAGCAGGGGGATTGGACTAGATGATCTTTTGAGGTCCCTTCCAATCCCAAACATACTGTGATACTGTGATACAACTTTTGCCATAACATCTTTAAATCAATGTAATTCACTTTGCCTTAATACCACTAAATAATATCCAAAGCAAACCCACGCGCGAGTATCACAACTCTATGAGTTGGCACCGTGCCAAGAAAATTGGAAGGTACGTCAGAGCAGTAGAAAAGCCAAAAATCTCCAAATTTACCCCCTTCTCTTGCCCCACGTTGGGCGCCAATTATCTGTCGAGGGTTAGGATTGCGGGGTGACAATCAAACCCTGGCAGATGTATTGTTAACCTCCTCTCCCCCCCACTTCCCCCTTTTGCCCCTCCCTCTCCCCCCTTCCCACTCAGGACAGGCGATCGGGAGGGAAAGAAGGACAGAGAGAAGAGAGTTGGAAAAGTTAAAGATGTTTTACTAATGCTACTAATAAGAATAGAGAAAATAATACAAAATATACAAAACCAATCTTGTAAGTCTCAGCAACTGCAGAGCCAGCACCCAAAGTCCTGGATTAGACTCTGTAGCCAACCGGAGCTGGATTCAGTCTCTCACTAGGCCTCAGTTCGCAGGGACGACCAGCAAGGTCCTCTCCTAATATCAGCCATGAGGAAAAAAGGGAAAAAGGGCAAAGGGCTGAGATCCTCGTGATCTCCCACTTTTATATGAAGTATTCACGTGAATGGAATGTTATACACCGTTGGTCAGTCTCTCGATCACCAGTTTCTCGTTGCCCCTCTCGTGAGATGTCCATCCGTGCTTATCAATAAGTTTGCATTCCCTTGCTAGGTTTAACCAAAACATGTGTTGGGTTCTCCAGGAAAATGCAGCTAATATGAAGACTTTAGCTGACAGGCAAATTCACTAAAAGAGAAACTTGTTTTTAACAAAACCAGGACATTCCACCCCTTATAATATGACATTCACTGAATACTTAAACCTTATCAATACAATCTATCAATACAATCTAATTAATCACTACTACTATATATATATATATATACATATGTACATATGTACATATATACACAGGAGTAATTAATCAGTGGACCATCCTTTGAAAAGTTCATTAAGTTCATTTTGTCACCACAGTCTCCCAGGGCAGGGAAAATGGTCCAAGTGCATCTCATGACCCCTGTTGGTGGGTTAAGGACACCAACTTCCAAGAAGGTGTCGGGCGCCACTCGAAGAAGCCAGCGCTGGTTTCATCACCATTGTCTTGATCTGAAAGTCACTTATTAAACATTGTTAGTGCAGCAATTCACATCATGCAGTTCAGTATTGAGTATTTTCACCTAAAATCAAATCCCCTTGAGGTACACACCGAACTTCTCCATCCTTAAGCATCACCCACCAGGTGCTGCCAGGTCCCTGGGCAAAAACAATCCCACGAATGGGCTTTGCCTGTGCCCGATGCAGGAGGAACCCAGACTGCCTATCCTAACATATTTTTCATGTGTACTACAGGGACTTTATCTCCTTCTACAGTCCATAGAATTTCTGATTGGGCAGGCCCGGCTCGATTGGTTGATCCCCTAGTGTTGCCCAACCAAGTGGCTTTTGCTAAATGTGAATCCCAGTTTTTAAAGGTTCCACCACCCAGTGCCTTTAGTGTAGTTTTTAACAAACCATTGCACCTTTCAATTTTCCCAGAGGCTGGTGCATGATATGGAATATGATACACCCACTCAATACCATGTTCTTTGGCCCAATTATCTATAATACTGTTTTTGAAATGAGTACCATAGTCTGATTCAATTCTTTCTGGCGTACCGTGCCGCCAAAGCACTTGCTTCTCAAGGCCCAAGATGGTATTTCGGGCTGTAGCATGAGGTACGGCAGATGTTTCCAACCATCCAGTGGTTGCTTCCACCATTGTAAGTACATAACGCTTACCTTGACGTGTTTGTGGAAGTGTAATATAATCAATCTGCCAAGCTTCTCCATACTTACACTTCAACCATCACCCCCCACATAAGGACCCCCCATCTAAGGACCCCCCAGTTGTGCCCAGGGCCCATTGTGCCGTCCCAGAACCCCTCATTGTCCCCAGGGCCCATTGTGACATCCTGGCAACCTCCCTTTGTCCCCAGGGCCCATAGTGACATCCCAGGACCCCCAATTGTCCCCAAGGCCCATTGTGACACCATGGGGAACCCCCTTGTCACTGGGGATGCATTGTGACACAATGGGGACGCCCCCTTTGTCTCAGGTGCCCATTGTGACATCCTGGAGACCCCCCTTGTCCCCAGGGTCTATTGTGACATCCTGGGGACCTCCTTTATCCCCAGGACCCATTGTGACGTCCCAGGACCCCTCATAGTCCCCAGAGGCCATTGTGACATCCTGGGGACCCCTCTTTCCCCCAGGGCCTAATGTGACATCCTGGGGACTCCTCTTTGTCCCCTGGGCCCATTATGACATCCTGGGCACCCCGTTTGTCCCCAGGGCCCATTGTGACATCCCAGGACCCCAGTTTGTCCCCAGGGCCCATTACTACAGGGTGGGACCCCCCTTGTCCCCAGGGACCATTGTGACATTCAGGGGACCCCTCTTTGTTCCCAGGGCCCATTGTGGCACCATGGGGACCCTCTTTGTCACTGGGGCCCATTGTGACATCCCAGGACCCCACTTTGTCTTAGAAGGTCACTATTCGGACCCCCGGAGCCCCCCGGCCCCACACCCGCCCCGCAGCCCCACAGCGCGCGGTCTCGGGCCCCGGTGCCGGCGAAGCCACGTCCTGGCCGCGGCCGGAGGAGCCGCTGCTTGTCCGCCCCCCCACGTCCCCCCGATCGCTGCTGCTGTCGCTGCCTGAGGAGCTGCAGGAGCCGCCGCTTGTCCGCCCCCCCACGTCCCCCCGATCGCTGCTGCTGTCGCTGCCTGAGGAGCCGCAGGAGCCGCCGCTTGTCCGCCCCCCCACGTCCCCCCGATCGCTGCTGCTGTCGCTGCCTGAGGAGCCGCAGCAGCCGCCGCTTTTCCGCCCCCCCACGTCCCCCCGATCGCTGCTGCTGTCGCTGCCTGAGGAGCCGCAGCAGCCGCCGCTTGTCCGCCCCCCCACGTCCCCCGTATCGCTGCTGCTGTCGCTGCCTGAGGAGCCGCAGCAGCCGCCGCTTGTCCGCCCCCCCACGTCCCCCCGATCGCTGCTGCTGTCGCTGCCTGAGGAGCCGCAGCAGCCGCCGCTTGTCCGCCCAGCCCCGACTGCCCCCCCCCAATCGCCGCCGCTGCCGCCGGATGAGCCGCCGCTGCCGCCCCCGCCACCCCCCTTCTCCCGCCATCCCGGTGTCACAACGGGGACTTTGAGCGCGGCTGTGGAGGCAGCAGTTGTTCTGATAGCGAAGCCAAATCGGACCGGGAAACAGGACCGGGAACCAGGAACCGTGGGAGGGAAGTTTTCCCTTGGAGCAAACAAACCCCAGGTGTTCTTCAATGTTTATTGAGAAAGCAGAGTCAGGATGTACCAGTAGTCCGATTAGTGACCTTCTAAGACAAAGTGGGGTCCTGGGATGTCACAATGGGCCCCAGTGACAAAGAGGGTCCCCATGGTGCCACAATGGGCCCTGGGGACAAAGGGAGTCACCAGGATGTCACAATGGGCCCTGGGGACAAGGGGGGTCCCACCCTGTAACAATGGGCCCTGGGGACAAAGTGGGGCCCTGGGATGTCACAATGGGCCCTGGGGACAAATGGGGTCCTGGGACGTCACAATGGGTCCTGGGGATAAAGGGGGTCCCCAGGATGTCACAATGGGCACTTGAGACAAAGGTGGGGTCCCCATTGTGTCACAATGCGTCCCCAGTGACAAGAGGGTTCCCCATGGTGTCACAATGGGCCCTGGGGACAATTGGGGGTCCTGGGATGTCACAATGGGCCCTGAGGACAACAGGGGGTCCCCACGGTGTCAAAATGGGCCCTGGTGACATACGGGGCAGCCCAGGATGTCACAATGGGCCCTGGGGACAAAGAGGGGTCCCCAGGATGTCACAATAAGCCCTGGAAACAATTGGGGGGTCCTGAGATGTCACAATGTGCCCTGGAGACAAAGGGGTTCCCCACCCTATCACAATGGGCCTTGGGGACAAAGGGGGGTCCCCAGGATGTCACAATAGGCCCTGGGGACAAAGAGGGGTCCCCTGAATGTCACAATGGGCCCTGGGGACAAAGGGGGGTCCCCAGGATGTCACAATAAGCCCTGGAAACAATTGGAGGGTCCTGAGATGTCACAAAGGGCCCTGGGGACAAGGGGGTGTCCTGGGATGTCACAATGGACCCTGGGGACAAATAGCAGTTCCCTGAATATCACAATGGGCCCTGGAGACAAGGGGTGTCCTGGGATGTCACAATGGGCCCCAGTGACAAAGGGCGTCCCTATGGTGCCAAAATGGGGCCTGGGGACAAAGGGGGTCCCCAGGAAGTCACAATGGGCCCTGGGGACAAGCAGGGTACCCACGGTGTCACAATGGGCCCTGGGGACAAAGGGGGGTCCCGAGGATATCACAATGGGCCCTGGGGACAATTGGGGGATCCTGGGATGTCACAATGGGCCCTGGGGACAAAGAGGAGTCCCCTAAATGTCACAATGGGCCCTGGAGACAGAGGGGCTCCCCATGGTGCCATAATGGGCCCTGAGGAAAAAGCGGGGTCGCCAGGATGTCACAATAGGCTCTTGGAAAAATGGAGGGTCCTGGGATGTCACAATGGGCCCTGGGGACAAAGGAGGTCCCCAGGATGTCACAATGACCCCTTGGGACAACGGGGCCATTGTGGACATCACAATGGGTCCTGGGAACAAAGTGGGGTCCCCAGGATGGCACAATGTGCCCTGGAGACAAAGGGGTTCCCCACCCTATCACAATGGGCCTTGGGGACAAAGGGGGGTCCCCAGGATGTCACAATAGGCCCTGGGGACAAAGAGGGGTCCCCTGAATGTCACAATGGGCCCTGGGGACAAAGGGGGGTCCCCAGGATGTCACAATAAGCCCTGGAAACAATTGGGGGGTCCTGAGATGTCACAATGGGCCCTGGGGACAAAGGGGGTCCCCAGGATTTCAAAATGGGCCCTGGGGACAAAGGGAGTCCCCACACTGTCACAATACGCCCTGGGGACAAAGGGGGTGCCCAGGATGTCACAATGGGTCCTGGGGACAAAGGGGGTCCTGTGATGTCACAATGGGCCCTGGGGACAAAGGGGGTCCGCATGGTGCCACAATGGACCCTGGGGACAAACGAGGTCCCCAGGATGTCACAATGGGCCCTAGGGACAAAGGGAGTCCCCACCCTGTCACAATAGGCCCTGGGGACAAAGGGGGTGCCCAGGATGTCACAATGGGTCCTGGGGACAAAGGGCATCCCCATGGTGCCACAATGGACCCTAGTGACAAACGAGGTCCCCAGGATGTCACAACGGGCCCTAGGGACAAAGGGGGGTCCCCAGGATCTCACAATGGACCCTGGGGACAAAGGGGGGGCCTGGGACGTCACAATGGGCCCTGGGGACAATGGGGGGTCCTGGGATGTCACAATGAGCCCTGGGCACAATTGGGGGGTCCTTAGATGTCACAACGGGCTCTGGGGACAAAGGGCGTCTCCAGGATGTCACAATGGGCCCTGGGGACAAAGTGGGGTCCTGAAATGTCACAATGGGCCCTGGGCACAAAGGGGGTTCCCAGGATGTCACAATGGGCTGTGGGGACAACGGGGATTCCAAAGGTGTCACAATGGGCCCTTGGGACAAAGGCTGTCCCCCGAATGTCACAATGGGCCCTGGGGACAAAGGGGGTCCCCAGGATGTCACAATGGGCCTTCAGTATAAAGTGGGGTCCTGGGATGTCACAATGGGCCCTGGGGACAAAGGGGGGTCCTGGGACGTCACAATGGGCCCTGCGGATCAAGGATGGTGCCCTGGATATCACAATGGGCTCTGGGGACAATGGGGGGTCCTGGAATGTCACAATGGTCCCTAGGGACAAAGGGGGGTCCCTTGGATGTCACAATGGGGCTGGGGACAAAGGGGGTCCTGGGATGTCACAATGGGCCCTGGGGACAAAGGGGGTCCCCAGGTTGTCACAATGGGCCCTGGGGAACAAGGGGGTCCCCACAGTGTCACAATGGGCCCTGAGGACAAAGGGGGTCCCCAGGTTGTCACAATGGGCCCTGGGGACAAAGGGGGTCCCCATGGTGTCACAATGGGCCCTGGGGACAAAGGGGGTCCTCAGGATGTCACAATGGGCCCTGGGGACAAGGGGGATACCCACTGTTTCAAAATGGGCCCTGGGGACAAGGGGGTCCCCAGGATCTCACAGTGGGCCGTGGGGACAAAGAGGGGTCCCCAGGATTTCACAATGGACCCTGGGGACAAAGGGGGGTCCTGGGACGTCACAATGGGCCCTGGGGACAACGGGTTCCCCAGGATGTCACAATGGGCTCTGGGGACAAAGGAGGTCCCCAGGATGACACAATGGGCCCTGGGGATGACGGGGGGTCCTGGGACGTCACAATGGGCCCTGGGGACAATGGGACGTCCTGATATGTTACAATGAACCCTGGGCACAATTGGGGGGTCCTTAGATGCCACAATGGGCCCTGGGGACAAAGGGGGTCCCCACGGTGTCACAATGGGCGCTGGGGACAAAGGGGAGTCCCCAGTATGTCACAATGGGCCCTGGGGACAACGGGGGTCCCGACGGTGTCACAATGGGCCCTAGGGACAAAGGCTGTCCCCTGAATGTCACAATGGGCCCTGTGGACAATGGGGGTCCCCAGGATGTCACAATGGGCTCTGGGGACAATGGGGGATCCGGGGATGTCACAATGGGCCCTGGGGACAAAGGGGGTCCCCAGGACATCACAATGGGCCCCAGTGACAAAGGGGGTCCCAATGGTGCCACAATGGGTCCTGGGGAAAAAGGGGGTCCCCAGGATGTCACAATGAGCTCTGGGGACAAGGGGGGCTCCCCATAGTGTTACAGTGGGTCCCCAGTGACAAGGGGGGTCCCCAGGATGTCACAATGGGCCCTGGGGACAAAGGGGGTCCTGGGACTTCACTATGGGCCCTGGGGACAAGGGGCGGTCCCCAAGATGTCACAATGGGTCCTGGGGACAAGGGGGTCCCCAGGATGTCACAATGGGCCCTGGGGACAAAGGGGGTCCTGGGACTTCACTATGGGCCCTGGGGACAAGGGGCGGTCCCCAAGATGTCACAATGGGTCCTGGGGACAAGGGGGTCCCCAGGATGTCACAATGGGCCCTTAGGACAAGGGGGGTCCCCAAGGTGTCACAATGGGCCCTGGGGACAATGGGGAGTCCTGGGACATCACAACAGGCCTGGGGACAAGGGGGATCTCCACCCTGTCACAATGTGCCCTGGGGCAAAGGGGGGTCCTGGGATGTCACAATTGGCCCGGGGGACAAAGGGGGTCCCCATGGTGCCACAATGGGCCCTGGGGACAAAGGGGATCCCCAGGATGTCACAATGGGCCCTTAGGACAAGGGGGGTCCCCAAGGTGTCACAATGGGCCCTGGGGACAATGGGGAGTCCTGGGATATCACAACAGGCCTGGGGACAAGGGGGATCTCCACCCTGTCACAATGGGCCCTGGGGACAAAGGGGGGTCCTGGGATGTCACAATTGGCCCTGGGGACAAAGGGGAGTCCCCAGGATGTCACAATGGGCCCTGAGGACAAGGGGAGGTCCCCATGGTGTCACAATGGGTCCTCAGTGAGAAGGGGGTCCCCCATGGTTTCACAATGGGCCCTGGGGACAAGGGGGATCCCCAGGGTGTCACAATGGACCCTGGGGAGAAGGGTTTAGGCGGTTGTGTTAGGGGGTTGGAGGATTAGGTGGTGCAGGATTTGGAGGGGCCTGATTTGTGGCTGCAGAGTCTGGGGTTGCAGGTTCCAGGGGTGCAGGATTTGGAGGTTCAGGGTTTAGGGCAGTAGGATATTTGGGTGCAGGAGTTTGGAGTGCCGGGTTTGGGGGCCAGGATTTGGGGTTGCAGGATTTAGGGGTGCAGTGGTTTGGAGTGCAGTGTTTTGGGGTGCAGGGTTTGGGGAAGGAGGATATGGGGGTGCAGGGTATAGGAGAGCAGTATCTTGGGGTGCAGGGGTTTGGGGTGGAGGGCTTGGTAGGGCAGGATTTGGGGGTGGAAATTTTATTGGGTAGGGCTGGGGGTGCAGGATTTGGGGGTGAAGGGGTTGTGAGGTGCAGGGTTGTGGGGTGCAGGGTTTGGGAGATCGGGACGTGGGGCTGGAGGATTTGGGGGTGCAGGGTTTGGAGCAGCAGGATCTGGGGGTGCAGAGTTGGGGGGTGCAAGATTGGGGGTAGCAGGGTTTTGGGAAGCAGGGTTTCGGGGTCAGGCTTTAGGGGGACAGGGTTTGGGGGGCAGGGTTGGGAGGGATGATTTTGGGGTGCAGGGTTTAGGGCAGCAGGATCTTGGGGTGAAGGGGTTTGGTGTGAAGGGTTGGGTAGGACAGGATTTGGGGTGCAGGTTTTTAGAGTGCAACTTGTGGGGGTCAGGATTTGGGGTACAGGGTTTGGGGGTGCAGGGTTTAGTGGTGCAGGGTTTGGGGGTGCAGGTCTTGGGGAGGCAGAATTAGGGTGCAAGACTTGAGGGTGCAGGGTTTGGGGGTTTGGGACATGGGGCTGGAGGATTTAGGGGTGCAGGATTTGGGGTGCAGTGTGTGGGGGTGCAAGATCTTGGGGTGTACGAGCTTTGGGTGTGGGATTTGAAGGACAATGATTTGGGGGTGCAGGGATTGGGGGTGTAGGGTTTTGGGGTTGATGCGTTTGGAGATTCGGGATGTGGAGGTCAAGGATTTAGGGGTACAAGGGCTGGTTGCAGGATTTGGGGGTACAGGGTTGGTTGCAGGATTTGGGGTGCAGGGTTTGAAGTGCAGGGCTAAAGGGGGCAGGATTTGGAGGTGCAAGATTTGGTGGTCTGGGGTACTGGGCTGCAGGGTTTTGGGGTGCGGGATTTGGGGGTGCAGGTTCCATGTCTTTAGGAACTGGGCGGGGAGGGTTTCTTGGTGCGGACTTTTGAGTGCAAGTTTGAGGGGCCTTGATTTTGGGGTGCATGGTTTGGGGGGCAGGATTCCGGGTGTAAGGTTTTGAGGTGCAGGACTTGGGGGCGCAGGTTTCACACGTTAAGGAACTGGGGCTGCAGAGGTTGGGGGTGCAGCGTTGTGGGCTGCAGGGTTGAAGGGTGCAGGATTTAGGGGTACAGGTTTTGGGGGTGCAGGAGCTGGGGGTGCAGGCTGTAGGGATCCGAATATGGGGGTGCAGGGTTCTGGGGTGCAGGATCTGGGTGAGCAGGCTGTTAGGGTACAGAACCTTGTAGTTCAGCGTTTAGAGGCAGGATTTGGGGGTGCAGGGCTTTGGGGTGAGGGGTCTGGAGTGAGGGGTTCAGGTGTTCAGCACCTAGGGGTGCAGGACTTGGGGGTTGGAGGATTTGGGGGTGCAGGGATTTGGGGGTACAGGGATATGGGGTGCAACTTGTGGGGTGCAGAGTTTTGGGTATAGGATTTTGGGGTGCAGAGTTTTGGGGGGGGGGATTGGGGGAGCAGGGTTTCAGGGTGCAAGGTTCAGTGGTGCAGGGTTCTGGGGGTGCAGGGTTTAGCGCCAGAATTGGGGGTGCAGGGTTTGGGATTGCAGGGTGTTGGGGGAAGGATCTGGGGCTACAAGATGTGGGGTAGCAGGGTTTTGGGGTGCAACTTGTGGGGGCAGGATTTGGGGTACAGGAGGTTGGGGGTGCAGGGTTTGGGGTGTAGGATTTAGTGGAGCAGGGACTGGGGGTGAAGGTCTTGTGGAGGCAGAATTGGGGGTGCAGGTCTTGGGGAGGCAGAATTGGGGGTGCATATTTTGGCTGTTCAGGACCTGGGGGTGCAGGATTTGGGGATGTAGGTTTTGGGGGGTAGATTTTGGGGTGCTGGGTTCGGCACATGGGTCTGGAGGATTTGGGGGTGCAGGGTTAAGGGGTTTAGGATTTTGGGGTGCACAGTTTAGGGTGCACGTTCTGGGCATGTATGATTTCAGAGTGCAGGGCTTTGGGGTACAGGATTTGGGGTGCAGGGTTTTGGGGTCAGGATCTGGGGGTGCAGGGTGTTGGGGAGAAGGATTTGGGGGTGCAGCATTTTGAAGTGCAGGGTTTGGAGGAGGGAGGTTTTGGGGGTGAAAGATTTGGTGGTTCAGGTTTTGGGGGTGCAGTGTTAAAAGGGTGGAGGATTAGGGGTGCAGGATTTGGGGGTGCACTTTTTGGGGGTGCAGGGTTTAGAAGTCAGGTCTAAGAGTGCAGCGTTTGGGGTGCAGGGGCTTGGGGGGAAATTTAAGGTTGCAGAGTGTGGGGTGCACAGGACTGGGGCTCAGGATTTGGGGGTGCGAGGTTTCAGGGTTCAAGATTTGGAGGTGTGGAGTTTTGGGGTGCAGGGGATGGGGGTGAAGGATTTGAGGCTGCAGGGTGGTGGGGGGAGGATTTGGGGGTGAGAGATTTGGGGTGCAGGATGTGGGGGTGCAGAGTTTTGGGAGGCAATGATCTGGGGCTGCAGGATTTGGGGGTTCAGTGTTTAGGGCAGCACAACCTCGGGGTGCAGGGGTTTGCAGTGAAAGGTTTGGTAGGGCAGGATTTGGGGTGCAGGATTCTGGGGTGCTGGGTTTGGGGTACAGGATTTGGTGTTGCAGGGATGGGGTTGAAGGGCTTGGGTTTCCAGGCCTTTGAGGTGCAGGATTTGGAGGTGCAAGGTTTGGGAGGGAATTCTTTGGGGTGCAGGGTTTGGGGTTCCAGGAGGTGGGGGAAGGACCTTGGGGTGTAGGGTTTGGGGGGGCAGGGTTTTGGGGGAAGGATTTAGGGGTGCAGGGTTTTGAAGTGCAGCGTTTCAGGGGGGCATGATTTTGAGGGTGCACATGTGGGGGTCCAGGTTTGGGGGATGCAGAGTTTGTGAATGGAGGATTTTGGGGTGCTGGGTTTGGGGCTGCCTAATTTGGGGGTGCAGTGTTTGGGTGTTCAGGACCTGGGGGTGCTGCGTTTGGGAATGCAGGCTTTGGGGGTGCAGGGCTCAGGATTTGGGAGGGCAGGATCAGGGGGTGTAAGATTTCAGGGTTTAGGGGTGCAAAGTTTGGTAGGGCTGAATTACAGGGGTGCAAAGTATGGTAGGGCTGAATTTAGGGGTGCAGGATTTGGTATTACAGGTTTTGGGGAATCATGGCTTGGGAGGAAGGATTTAGGGGTGCAGGGTTTCAAGATGCAGGATTTGGGGTGCAGTATTTGGGGTTGCAGGTTTGGGGGGTGCAAGTTGTGGGGCGGCAGGATATCGGGTATAGGGTTCTGGCCTGCAGGGTTTGGGGGTGCAGGATTTCAGCGTGCAGGGTTCTGGGGTGCAGTATCTGGGGGTCCAGGGTTTGGCAGTGCATTGGCTTTGGGGGTTGAAGGATTTGGGGGTGTAGGGTTTAGGGATGCAGGATTTGGGGGTGCAGGATTTGGAAGTGCAGAGTTAGGGGGCAGGATTTTCAGTGCAGGGTTTCAGGGTACAGAACTTGGTGGTGCAGGATCTGGGGGTGCAGGTTTTCGGTGGGGAATTTGGGGGTGCAGGGTGTTGAGGAAGGATCTGAGGGTACAATATTTGGGCTTTAAGGGTTTAGGGGGGCAGGATCTGGCAGTGCAGAGTTTGGGGACAGGACCTGGGGGTGCAGCGACTGGGGTTACAGGTTCTGGGGGTGCAGGGTCGAGGGAATTGTTTGAGGTGCAGGGTTATGAGAGTGCAGGATTTCTGGGTGCAGAGTTTGGGGTGCTGGGTATGGGGTAGCAGCATCTGGGGGTGTAGGTTTTGGGGGTTCATTCATTTGGGGGGAGGATCTGGGGGTGCAGGGTTTAAGGGTTCAGGATTTGGAGGTGTAGGGTTTTGGGGTACAGGGTTCTGGGTTGAGGTTTTGGGGTGAAAGATTTGGGGATGCAGTGTTAAGGGGTGGAGGCTTAGAGGTGCAAGATTTGGGGGTGCAGAGTTTTCGTGTGTCTGATTTGGGGGTGCAGGGTCTGGGGGTGCAAGATCCTGGAATTCAGGATCTGGGGGTTCAGGATTTGGGGGTGCACAGTATGGGAGGGAAGGATCTGGGGCTTCAGGATTTGGGGGTGCACTGTTTGGGGGTGCAGGGTTTAGAAGTCAGGTCTAAGAGTGCAGCGTTTGGGGTGCAGGGGCTTGGGGGGAAATTTAAGGTTGCAGAGTGTGGGGTGCACAGGACTGGGGCTCAGGATTTGGGGGTGCGAGGTTTCAGGGTTCAGGATTTGGAGGTGTGGAGTTTTGGGGTGCAGGGGTTGGGAGTGCAGGGTGGTGGGGGTGAGAGATTTGGGGTGCAGGATTTGGAGATGCAGAGTTTTGGCAGGTAAGGATCCGGGACTGCAGGATTTGGGGGTTCAGTGTTTAGGGCAGCACAATCTTGGGGTGCAGGGGTTTGCAGTGAAAGGTTTGGTAGGCAGGATTTGGGGTGCAGGATTCTGGGGTGCTGGGTTTGGGGTACAGGATTTGGTGTTGCAGGGATGGGGTTGAAGGGCTTGGGTTTCCAGGCCTTTGAGGTGCAGGATTTGGAGGTGCAGGGTTTGGGAGGGAATTCTTTGGGGTGCAGGGTTTGGGGGCAGGGTTTAGGGGTGGAGGGTATAGGACGGAAGGATTTGGGAATGCAAGGTTTGGGGCGCAGGTTTTGGGGTTCAGGAAGGTAGGGAGGGCAGGATTAGGGGGTGCAAGGTTTCAGTTGTAGGGTTTAGGGGTGCAGAGTTTGGTAGGGCCGAATTTGGGGGTGCAGGATTTGGGGTGCAGGGTTTGGGAAGACAGGATCAGGGGTGGAGGATTTGGGGGTGCAGGATTGAGGGGCAGGGTTTTGGTGCAGGGCTTGGGGTCAGGATCTGGGGTGCGGGTTTGGGAAGAGTATTTTGGGGTGCAGGATTTTGGGTGCCGTGTCTGCGGGGCAGGTTTGGGGTGATCACTGCTGATCCGCACACACTCGCTCTCTCTGGTATTCACCTCCACTCCTGCTCCTCCACCTCCCCACTGTTCTCTCCATCTCCTCTCTTCTCGTTCCCACCACACTCTGCACACAGACCCGACCACTGAGAATGTTCCAGAACACGCTGATCCAAACCCCGCTGGGACCTCCGGGCTCCATGGCAATGTGAAAATTGAGTGTGCCACAGAATCCCTTTGGGTGTCAAACACCTTGAAGGTGCTGGAGTCCAAGCACAAACCCCCGGCACTGCCCACGGCCCTCAGGAGCTCCTGTGGAAACCCCTCCAGGGATGGCGGCTCCAGCCCTGCCCTGGGCAGCCCGTTCAGTGCCCGACAGCCCTCGCTGGGAGGAACAGCTCCCAGGCTCCAGCCAGAAGCTCACCCGGTACCGCTGGGGCCGTCTCCTCTCCTCCTGCCGCTCGTTCCCGGGCAGAGTCCCCGAAGCCCGCTCTCCGGGCGCTCTGCGGGCGGCTCCTGGCCCGGCCGCCCCCCGCACTCCCGCTCTGGCTCCGCCCCAAGGCTCAGGCGGGAACGGCCGCTGCGGCCCGGCCGGCCAATCGCAGCTCGCCGCCTCAGCCCCGCCCCCTCAAAACAGCCCTTGGCCCCGCCCCCTCCCCCCATCACCTCAGGAGGAGCCGCACCCGCTGGTGCTGAGTGCGGAGCTCAGCGCACAAAGAGCTGCACAGGGTGAGAGGGGCAGGGGGATTCGAGCTGAGATGGGCGCTCTTTGCAGACGGAACCAAGTGAGGCACGGGCTCTGCACCTGGAGAAAGGAAAAGGTGCAGTGATCACCCCAAACCTGCCCCGCAGACACGGCACCCAAAATCCTGCACCCCAAAATACTCTTCCCAAACCCGCACCCCAGATCCTGACCCCAAGCCCTGCACCAAAACCCTGCCCCTCAATCCTGCACCCCCAAATCCTCCACCCCCGATCCTGTCTTCCCAAACCCTGCACCCCAAACCCTGCACCCCCAAATTCGGCCCTACCAAACTCTGCACCCCTAAACCCTACAACTGAAACCTTTCACCCCCTAATCCTGCCCTCCCTACCTTCCTGAACCCCGAAACCTGCGCCCCAAACCCTGCATTCCCAAATCCTTCCGTCCTATACCCTCCACCCCTAAACCCTGCCCCCAAACCCTGCACCCCAAAGAATTCCCTCCCAAACCTTGCACCTCCAAATCCTGCACCTCAAAGGCCTGGAAACCCAAGCCCTTCAACCCCATCCCTGCAACACCAAATCCTGTACCCCAAACCCAGCACCCCAGAATCCTGCACACCAAATCCTGCCTACCAAACCTCTCACTGCAAACCCCTGCACCCCAAGATTGTGCTGTTCTAAACACTGAACCCCCAAATCCTGCACCCAAATCTCTCACCCCCAAATCCTTCCCCCACCACCCTACACCCTCAGATCCTTCAACCCCATCCCCTGCACCCCAAAACTCCACACCTCCAAATCCTGATCCCTGAAACCCCGCACCCCCAAATCCTGTGCCCCAGTCCTGTGCACCCCACAGTCTGCACCCCAAACGCTGCACTCTTAGACCTGACTTCTAAACCCTGCACCCCCAACAGTGCACCCCCAAATCCTGAAGCCCCAGATCCTTCCCTCCCATACCCTGCACCCCCACATCCTGAACCCCCAAATCCTGCACCCCTAAACCTCCACCCTCTTAACACTGCACCCCCAAAACCTGAACCACCAAATCCTTCGCCCCCAAAACCTCCCTCCTCCAAACCCTGCACTTCAAAATGCTGCACCCCCAAATCCTTCTCCCCAACACCCTGCACCCCCAGATCCTGACCCCAAAACCCTGCACCCCAAATCCTGTACCCCAAAGCCCTGCACTCTGAAATCATACATGCCCAGAACGTGCACCCTAAACTGTGCACCCCAAAATCCTAAACCCCTTAACCCTGCACCCCCAAATCCTCCAGACCCATGTGCCGAACCCAGCACCCCAAAATCTACCCCCCAAAACCTACATCCCCAAATCCTGCACCCCCAGGTCCTGAACAGCCAAAATCTGCACCCCCAATTCTGCCTCCCCAAGACCTGCACCCCCAATTCTGCCTCCACAAGACCTTCACCCCCAGTCCCTGCTCCACTAAATCCTACACCCCAAACCCTGCACCCCCAACCTCCTGTACCCCAAATCCTGCCCCCACAAGTTGCACCCTAAAATCCTGCACCCCCAAATCCTGTCCTACCCACCCTTCACCCCAAATCCCTTCACCCCAAGATCCTGCTGCCCTAAACCCTGCACCCCCAAATCATCCCTCCCAGCCCTGCCCCCCAAACCCTGTCCCCCTAAAGCCTGACCCTGAAACCCTGCTACCCCCAATCTTGTACCCCCAGATCCTTCCCCCAACACCCTGCAATCCCAAACCCTGCACCCCCAATTCTGGCGCTAAACCCTGCACCCCCAGAACCCTGCACCACTGAACCTTGCACCCCAAAACCCTGCTTCCCCAATCCTCCCCCCCAAAACTCTGCACCCCTAAACCCTATACCCAAAACCCTGCACCCCACAAGTTGCACCCTGAAATCCCTGCACCCCCAAATCCTCCAACCCTCAGGTCCTGCACCCCCAGGTGCTGAACACCTGAACCCCTCACCCCAGACCCCTCACCCCAAAGCCCTGCACCCCCAAATCCTGCCTCTAAACGCTGAACTACAAGGTTCTGTACCCCAACAGCCTGCTCACCCAGATCCTGCACCCCAGAACCCTGCACCCCCATATTCTGATCCCTACAGCCTGCACCCCCAGCTCCTGCACCCCCAAAACCTGTACCCCTAAATCCTGCACCCTTCAACCCTGCAGCCCACAACGCTGCACCCCCAACCTCTGCAGCCCCAGTTCCTTAACGTGTGAAACCTGCGCCCCCAAGTCCTGCACCTCAAAACGTTACACCCGGAATCCTGCCCCCCAAACCATGCACCCCAAAATCAAGGCCCCTCAAACTTGCACTCAAAAGTCCGCACCAAGAAACCCTCCCCGCCCAGTTCCTAAAGACATGGAACCTGCACCCCCAAATCCCGCACCCCAAAACCCTGCAACCCAGTACCCCAGACCACCAAATCTTGCACCTCCAAATTCTGGCCCCTTTAGCCCTGCACTTCAAACCCTGCACCCCAAATCCTGCAACCAAACCCTGTACCCCCAAATCCTGCAACCAGCCCTTGTACCCCTAAATCCTTGACCTCCACATCCCGAATCTCCAAACGCAGCAACCCCGAAACCCTACACCCCCAATCCCTGCACCCCCAAATCATTGTCCTTCAAATCCCACACCCAACGCTCATACACCCCCAGATCTTGCACCCCCACACACTGCACCCCAAATCCTGCACCCCCAAATCCTCCAGCCCCATGTCCCAAACCCCCAAACCCTGCACCCTCAAGTCTTGCACCCCCAAACCATTCTCCCCCCAATCCTGCAACCCCAAACCCCACACCTCCTGCACCCCAAAATTCGACACTTCCAAATCCTAAACCCTTAAACCCTGCATCTCGCAAATCCTTCCCCCCAAAACAGTGCCCCCCAAACCCTGCACCCCAGATCCTGCAGCCCCTAACTCTGCACCCCAAACGCTGCACCCTCAGATCCTGCGTCCCCCAACCCTGCACCCCAAATCCTTTACCGCAAAATTCCCCAAACCTGCAAACCCGAATCCTGCACCCCCAGTTCCTAAACATGCAAACCCTGCACCCCCAAACATTCAGCCCAAAGCCCTGCACCCCCAAATCCTGCCGTACACAACCCTTCACCCCAAACCTCTTCAACCCAAGATACTGAAACCCTAAGCCCTGCACCCCAAACCTACATCCCCAAATCCTGCACCCCCAGGTCCTGAACACCCAAAATCTGCACCCCCAAACCCCTGAACTCCAAAAACCTGCACCCCCAATTCTGCCTCCCCAAGACCTGCACCCCCAAACCCTGCACCACTAAACCCTGCACCCCCAAACCCTGTACCCCAAATCCTGACCCCCACAAGTTGCACCCTAAAAACCTGCACCCCAAATCCTGTCCTACCCAACCGTTCACGCCAAACCCTTTCACCCCAAGATCGTGCTGCCCTAAACCCTGCACCCCAAAATCATCCCTCCCAACCCTGCCCCCCAAACCCTGTCCCCCTAAAGCCTGACCCCTAGACCCTGCTCCCCCAAAACCCTGCTATCCCCAATCTTGCACCCCCAGATCCTGCTGCTCCAAACCCTGCACCCCCAAATCCTCCAGCCCCACGTAACGATCTCCCAAACCCTGCAGCCCAGAACCCTGCACCCCACAACCCCTTCACCCCCAAATCCTGCACCCCCAGCCCTACCACTAAACTTTCCACCCCCAATCCTGCCCTACCAAGCCCTCCACCCCAAACCCCTGCACCCCAAGATCCTGCACCCTAAACCCTGCACCCCTATATCCTCCTTCCCCAAACCCTGCACCCCAAAACACTGCACTCCAAACCACTGCACCCCTAAACCCTGAACCCCCAAATCCTGCACCCCTGGAACCTGCAACCACAGACCCTGTAGCCCCAAATCAGGCCCCGCAAAATCCTGCTCCCCTGGCCTTGCACCCCCAAATCCTGCACCACCTAATCCTCCAACCCCCTAACACAACCCCCTAACCCCTTGTCCCCAGGGCCCATTGTGACATCCCAGGACCCCCCATTGACCCCAGGGCTCATTGTGACACCATGGGGGACCCCCTTGTCGCTGGGGACCCATTGTAACACCATGGGGACCTCCCCTTGTCCTCAGGCCACATTGTGATATCCTGGGGAGCCCCCTTTGTCCCCAGGGCCCATTGTGAGATCCTGGGGACCCCCTCTGTTCCCCGGGCTCATTGTGACTTTCAGGGGACACCCCCTTTGTCCCCAGGGCCGATTGTGAGGTCCTAGGGCCCCTCTGTGTCCCCAGGACCCATTGTGACACTGTAGGGACCCCTCTTTGTCCCCAGGGCCCCTTGTGACATCCTGGCGACGCCCCCTTGTCCCCAGGGCCCATTGTGACGTCCCAGGACCCCCCATAGTCCCCACGGCCCATTGTGACATCCTGGAGATCCCTCCTTGTCCCCAGGACCCATTGTGACGCCCCAGGACCCCCCATTGTCCCCAGGGTCCATTGTTACATCCTGGGGACCCCCTTGTCCCCAGGGCCCATCGTGACACCATGGGGACCCTCCTTGTCACTGGGGACCCATTGTGACACCATGGGGAGCCCCCCTTTTCCTCAGGGCCCACTGTGACATCCTGGGCACCCCACTTTGTCCCCCGGGACCATTGTAACACCGTGGGGACCCGCTTTGTCCCCAGGGCCCATTGTGACACTGTGGGGACCCCTCTTCTCCCCAGGGCCTATTGTTACGTTCCAGGACCCCCCATTTTCCCCAGGGCCCATTGTGACACCTTGGGGACCCCCCTTGTCACTGGGGACCCATTGTGACACCATGGGGACCACCCCTTGTCCTCAGGGCCTATTGTGAACATCCTGGGGAACCTCTATTTTCCCCAGAGTCCATTGAGAGATCCTGGGGACCCCCTTGTCCCCAGGTCCCATTGTGACATCCTGGGGAGCCTCTTTTTCCCCAGGGCCCATTGTGACATCCTGGGGACCCCATTTGTCCCCAGGGCCCATTGTGACGTCCCAGGACCCCACATTGTCCCCAGGGCCCATTGTGACATCCCAGGACCCCCTTGTCCCCAGGACCCATCGTGACACCATGGGGACACTCCTTGTCACTGGGGACCCATTCCGACACCCTGGGGAGCCCCCCTTGTCCTCAGGGCCCATTGTGACATTATGGGCACCCCCATTTGTCCCCCGGGACCATTCTAACACCGTGGGGACCCCCTTTGTCCCCAGGGCCCATTGTGACACCTTGGGGACCCCCTTGTCACTGGGGACCCATTGTGACACCATGGGAACCACCCCTTGTCCTCAGGCCCCATTGTGACATCCTGGGGACCCCCTTTGTCCCCAGGGCCCATTGTGATGTCCCAGGACCCCACATTGTCCCCAGGGCCCATTGTGACATCCTGGGGAGCCTCTTTGTCCCCAGGGCCCATTGGGACATCCTGGGGACCCCCTTTGTCCCCAGGGCCCATTGTGATGTCCCATGACCCCACATTGTCCCCAGGGCCCATTGTGACGTCCCAGGACCCCCCATTGTCCCCAGGGCCCATTGTGACATCCTGGGGACCTCCCATTGTCCTCAGTGCTCATTGAGACATCCTGGGGACCCCCTTTGTCACTGGGGACCCATTGTGACATCCCAGGAACCCCATTGTCCCAAGGGCCCATTGTGACATCCAGGGGACCCCCCTTTGTCTCCAGGACGCATTGTGACACCGTGGGGACCTCATTAGTCCCCGGGGCCCATTGTGACATCCTAGGGACCTCCCTTTGTCCCCAGGGCTCATTGTGGCACCATGGGGACCCCCTTTGTCACTGTGGCACATTGTGATATCCCAGAACCCCACTTTGTCCCTATGGCCCATTTTGACATCCTGGGGACCCCCATAGTCCCCAGGGCCCATTGTGACATTCCAGGACCCCCCATTGTCCCCAGGGCCCATTGTGACATCCTCGGCACCCCCTTGTCCGCAGGGCCCATTGTGACATTCAGGGGACCCCTCTTTGTCCCCAGGGCCCATTGTGACATCCTGAGGACCCCCCCTTGTCACTGGGGCCCATGGTGACGTCCCAGGACCCCCCATTGTCCCCAGGGCCCATTGTGACATCATGGGGACCCCCATTTGTCACTGGGGCTCATTGAGACATCGTGGGGACCAATTTTGTCCCCAGGGCCCATTGTGACATTCAGGGCACCCCCTTGTCCCCAGGGCCCATTGTGACATTCCGGGGACGCCTCTTTGTACCCAGGGCACATTGTGACATCTTGGGGACCCCCCCTTGTCACTGGGGCCCATTGTGACGTCCCAGGACCCCCATTGTCCCCAGGGCCCATTGTGACATCCTGGGGATACCTCCTTGTCCCCAGGGCCCATTGTAGCACCATGGGGACCGCGTTTGACCCCAGGGCCCATTGTGGCACCATGGCAACCACTTTTGTCCCCAGGGCCCATTGTGACATTCTAGGACCCCACTTTGTCCCCAGGGCCTATTGTGACACCATGGGGACCCCTCCTTGTCACTGGGGACCCATTGTGACACCATGGGGACCCCCCCTTGTCCTCAGGACTCATTTTCACATCCTGGGCACCCCCCATTGTCCCCAGGGCCCATTGTGACATCCTGGGGACCCTCATTGTCCCCAGGGCCCATTGTGACATCCCAGAACCTCCTATTGTCCCCAAGGCCCATTGTGACATCCTGGGGACCCCCATAGTCCCCAGGGCCCATTGTGACATTCCAGGACCCCCCATTGTCCCCAGGGCCCATTGTGACATCCTCGGCACCCCCTTGTCCGCAGTGCCCATTGTGACATTCAGGGGACCCCTCTTTGTCCCCAGGGCCCATTGTGACATCCTGGGGACCCCCCCTTGTCACTGGGGCCCATGGTGACGTCCCAAGACCCCCCATTGTCCCCAGGGCCCATTGTGACATCCTGGGGACCCTCATTGTCCCCAGGGCCCATTGTGACATCCCAGAACCTCCTATTGTCCCCAAGGCCCATTGTGACATCCTGGGGACCCCCATAGTCCCCAGGGCCCATTGTGACATTCCAGGACCCCCCATTGTCCCCAGGGCCCATTGTGACATCCTCGGCACCCCCTTGTCCGCAGGGCCCATTGTGACAATCAGGGGACCCCTCTTTGTCCCCAGGGCCCATTGTGACATCCTGGGGACCCCCCCTTGTCACTGGGGCCCATGGTGACGTCCCAGGACCCCCCATTGTCCCCAGGGCCCAATGTGACGTCCCAGGACCCCACATTGTCCCCAGGGCCCATTGTGACACCATGGGGACCCTCCTTGTCACTGGGGACCCATTCCGACACCCTGGGGAGCCCCCCTTGTCCTCAGGGCCCATTGTGACATTATGGGCACCCCCATTTGTCCCTCGGGACCATTGTAACACCGTGGGGACCCCCCTTTGTCCCCAGGGCCCATTGTGACACTGTGGGGACCCCCCTTGTCCCCAGGGCCTATTATTCCGTCCCGGGACCCCCATTGTCCCCAGGGCCCATTGTGACACCTTGGGGACCCCCCTTGTCACTGGGGACCCATTGTGACACCATGGGAACCACCCCTTGTCCTCAGGCCCCATTGTGACATCCTGGGGACCCCCTTTGTCCCCAGGGCCCATTGTGATGTCCCAGGACCCCACATTGTCCCCAGGGCCCATTGTGACGTCCCAGGACCCCCCATTGTCCCCAGGGCCCATTGTGACATCCTGGGGACCTCCCATTGTCCTCAGTGCCCATTGAGACATCCTGGGGACCCCCTTTGTCACTGGGGACCCATTGTGACATCCCAGGAACCCCATTGTCCCAAGGGCCCATTGTGACATCCAGGGGACCCCCCTTTGTCTCCAGGACGCATTGTGACACCGTGGGGACCTCATTAGTCCCAAGGGCCCATTGTGACATCCTAGGGACCTCCCTTTGTCCCCAGGGCTCATTGTGGCTCTATGGAGACCCCCCCTTGTCACTGGGGACCCATTGTGACACCATGGAGACCCCCCCTTGTCCTCAGGGTCCATTGTGACATCCTGGGCACCCCCCATTGTCCCCAGGACCCATTGTGACATCCTGGCCACCCCCTTGCTCCCAGGGCCCATCGTGGCACCATGGGGACACCCCCTTTGTCCCCAGGGCCCATTGTAGCACCATGGGGACCGCGTTTGACCCCAGGGCCCATTGTGGCACCATGGCAACCACTTTTGTCCCCAGGGCCCATTGTGACATTCTAGGACCCCACTTTGTCCCCATGGCCTATTGTGACACCATGGGGACCCCTCCTTGTCACTGGGGACCCATTGTGACACCATGGGGACCCCCCCTTGTCCTCAGGACTCATTTTCACATCCTGGGCACCCCCCATTGTCCCCAGGGCCCATTGTGACATCCTGAGGACCCTCATTGTCCCCAGGGCCCATTGTGACATCCCAGAACCTCCTATTGTCCCCAAGGCCCATTGTGACATCCTGAGGACCCCCATAGTCCCCAGGGCCCATTGTGACATTCCAGGACCCCCCATTGTCCCCAGGGCCCATTGTGACATTCTCGGCACCCCCTTGTCCGCAGGGCCCATTGTGACATTCAGGGGACCCCTCTTTGTCCCCAGGGCCCATTGTGACATCCTGGGGACCCCCCCTTGTCACTGGGGCCCATGGTGACGTCCCAAGACCCCCCATTGTCCCCAGGGCCCATTGTGACATCCTGGGGATCCCTCATTGTCCCCAGGGCCCATTGTGACATCCCAGAACCTCCTATTGTCCCCAAGGCCCATTGTGACATCCTGGGGACCCCCATAGTCCCCAGGGCCCATTGTGACATTCCAGGACCCCCCATTGTCCCCAGGGCCCATTGTGACATCCTCGGCACCCCCTTGTCCGCAGGGCCCATTGTGACATTCAGGGGACCCCTCTTTGTCCCCAGGGCCCATTGTGACATCCTGGGGACCCCCCCTTGTCACTGGGGCCCATGGTGACGTCCCAGGACCCCCCATTGTCCCCAGGGCCCATTGTGACATCCTGGGGATCCCTCCTTGTGCCCAGGGCCCATTGTGACGTCCCAGGACTCCCCATTGTCCCCAGGGCCCATTGTGACATTCAGGGCACCCCCTTGTCCCCAGGGCCCATTGTGACATTCCGGGGACGCCTCTTTGTACCCAGGGCACATTGTGACATCTTGGGGACCCCCCCTTGTCACTGGGGCCCATTGTGACGTCCCAGGACCCCCATTGTCCCCAGGGCCCATTGTGACATCCTGGGGATCCCTCCTTGTCCCCAGGGCCCATTGTGACGTCCCAGGACCCCACATTGTCCCCAGGACCCATTGTGACATCCTGGGGACCCCACTTGTCCCCAGGACCCATTGTGACACTATGGGGACCCCGCCTTGTTCCCAGGGCCCATTGTCACACCGTGGGTACCACCCTTGTCCGCAGGGCTCATTGTGACATCCCAGGACCCCCCATTGTCCCCAGGGCCCATTGTGACATTCAGGGGACCCCTCTTTGTCCCCAGGGCCCATTGTGACATCCTGGGGACCCCTTTTGTCCCCAGGGCCCATTGTGATGTCCCAGGACCCCCCATTGTCCCCAGGGCCCATTGTAACATCCTGGGGATCCCTCCTTGTCCCCAGGGCCCATTGTGACGTCCCAGGACCCCCCCATTGTCCCCAGGGCCCATTGTGACATTCAGGGGACCCCCTTTGTCACTGGGGCCCATTGTGACATCCCAGGACCCCACATTGTCCCCAGGGCCCATTGTGACATCCTGGGGACCCCTCTTTGTCCTAAATACCCAGTGTGACGTCCCAGGACCCCGCATTGTCCCCAGAGCCCATTGTGACATCCTGGAGACCCCCGTTTTCCCCAGGACCCATTGTGACGTCCCAGGACCCGCCATTCTCCCCAGGGTTCATTGTTACATCCTGGGGACCCCCTTGTCCCCAGGACCCATCGTGACACCATGGGGACCCTCCTTGTCACTGGGGACCCATTGTGACACCATGGGGACCCCTCCTTGTCCTCAGGGCCCATTGTGACATCCTGGGCATCCCCCTTTGTCCCCCGGGACCATTGTAACACCGTGGGGACCCCCTTTGTCCCCAGGGCCTATTGTTACGTCCCAGGACCCCCCATTGTCCCCAGGGCCCATTGTGACACCTTGGGGACCCCCTTGTCACTGGGGACCCATTGTGACACCATGGGGACCACCCCTTGTCCTCAGGGCCTATTGTGAACATCCTGGGGAACCTCCATTGTCCCCAGAGCCCATTGTGAGTTCCTGGGGACCCCCTTGTCCCCAGGTCCCATTGTGACATCCTGGGGAGCCTCTTTGTCTCTAGGGCCCATTGTGACATTCTGGGGACCCTCATTGTCCCCAGGGCCCATTGTGACATCCTGGGGACCTCCTTGTCCCCAGGACCCATCCTGGGGACCTCCTTGTCCCTAGGACCCATCCTGGCACCATGGGGACCTCCCTTGTCACTGGGGACCCTTTGTGACACCATGGGGACCTCCCATTGTCCTCAGGGCCCATTGAGACATCCTGGGGACCCCCTTTGTCACTGGGGACCCATTGTGACATCCCAGGAACCCCATTGTCCCAAGGGCACATTGTGACATCCTCGGCACCCCCCTTTGTCTCCAGGACATATTGTGACACCGTGGGGACCTCATTAGTCCCCAGGGCCCATTGTGACCTCCCAGGACCCCCCATTGTCCCTAGGGCCCTTTGTGACATCCTGGGGATCCCTCCTTGTCCCCAGGGCCCATTGTGACATCCTGGGGATCCCTCCTTGTCCCCAGGGCCCGTTGTGATGTCCCAGGACCCCCCATTGTCCCCAGGGCCCATTGTGACATTCAGGGGACCCCCTTAGTCACTGGGGCCCATTGTGACATCCCAGGACCCCACATTGTCCCCAGGGCCCATTGTGACATTCAGGGGTCCCCCCCTTGTCCCCAGGACCCATTGTGATGTCCCAGGACCCCTCATTGTCCCCACGGCCCATTGTGACATCCTGGGTACCCCCCTTTGTCACTGGGGCTCATTGAGACATCGTGGGGACCAACTTTGTCCCCAGGGCCCATTGTGACGTCCCAGGACCTCCCGTTGTCCCCAGTGTCCATTGTGACATCCGAGGAGCCCACTTTGTCCCCAGGACCCATTTTGATATTGAGGGGAGCCACGTTTGTCCCCAGGGCCCATTGTGACACCATGGGTACCACCCTTGTCACTGGAGACCCATTGGGACACCATGGAGACCCCCGCTTGTCCTCAGGGTCCATTGTGACATCTTGGGCACCTCCCATTGACCCCAGGACCCATTGTGACACCATGGGGACCCTCCCTTGTCACTGGGGACCCATTGTGACACCATGGAGACCCCCGCTTGTCCTCAGGGTCCATTGTGACATCTTGGGCACCTCCCATTGTCCCCAGGACCCATTGTGACATCCTGGGGACCCCCTTGCTCCCAGGGCCCATTGTGGCACCATGGGGACATCCCCTTTATCCCCAGGGTCCATTGTGACATCCCAGGACCCCCCTTTGTCCCCAGGGCCCATTGTAGCACCATGGGGAGCCCCTTTGACCCCAGGGCCTACTGCGGCACCATGGCAACCCCTTTTGTCCCCAGGGCCCATTGTGACATTCTAGGACCCCACTTTGTCACCAGGGCCTATTGTGACACCATGGGGACCCCTCCTTGTCACTGGGGACCCATTGTGACACCATGGGGACCCCCCCTTGTCCTCAGGACTCATTTTCACATCCTGGGCACCCCCCATTGTCCCCAGGGCCCATTGTGACATCCTGGGGACCCTCATTGTCCCTAGGGCCCATTGTGACATCCCAGAACCTCCTATTGTCCCCAGGGCCCATTGTGACATCCTGGGGAACCCTATTGTCCCCAGGGCCCATTGTGACATTGTAGGACCCCCCATTGTCCCCAGGGCCCATTGTGACATCCACTGCACCCCCTTGTCCCCAGGGCCCATTGTGACATTCAGGGGACCCCTCTTTGTCCCCAGGGCCCATTGTGACGTCCCAGGACCCCCCCTTGTCCCCAGGGCCCATTGTGACATCTGGGGGACGCCCTTGTCCCCAGGACCCATCGTGGCACCGTGGGGACCCTCCTTGTCACTTGGGCCCATTGTGACACCATGGGGACCCCCCCTTTGTCTCCAGTACCCATTGAGACATCCTGGGGATCCCTCCTTGTCCCCAGGGCCCATTGTGACGTCCCAGGACCCCCCATTGTCCCCAGGACCCATTGTGACATTCAGGGGACCCCCTTTGTCACTGGGGCCCATAGTGAAATTCCAGGACCCCACATTGTCCCCAGGGCCCCTTGTGACATCCTGGGGACCCCACGTTGTCCCCAGGGCCTATTGTGACACCATGGGGACCCCTCCTTGTCACTGGGGACGCACTGTGACACCATGGGGACCCCCCCTTGTCCTCAGGACTCATTCTCACATCCTGGGCACCCCCCATTGTCCCCAGGGCCCATTGTGACATCCTGGGGACCGCCCTTTGTGCCCAGGGCCCATTGTGACATTCCAGGACCCCCCATTGTCCCCAGGGCCCATTGTGACATCCTCGGCACCCCCTTGTCCCCAGGGCCCATTGTGACATCCTGGGGACCCCCCCTTGTCCCCAGGGCCCATTGTGACGTCCCAGGACCCCCCCTTGTCCCCAGGGCCCATTGTGACACCGTGGGTACCACCCTTGTCCGCAGGGCTCATTGTGACATCCCAGGACCCCCCTTTGTCCCCAGGGCCCATTCTGATACCGTGGGGATCCCCTTTGTCCCCAGAGCCCATTGTGACATCCAGGGGACCCCCTTTGTCCCCAGGGCCCATTGTGACATCGCAGGACCCCCCTGGTCCCCAGGGACCATTGTGACATCCTGGGGATGCCCCCTTGTCACTGGGGCCCATTGTGACGTCCCAGGACCCCCCATTGTCCCCAGGGCCCATTGTGACATCCTGGGGATCCCTGCTTGGCCCCAGGGCCCATTGTGACATCTTAAAAACCCCTATTGTCCCCAGGGCCCGTTGTGACATTCAGGGGACGCCTCTTTGTACCCAGGGCACATTGTGACATCCTGGGGACCCCCCCTTGTTCCCAGGGCCCATTGTGACATCCTGGGGACCCCCCCTTGTCCCCAGGGCCCATTGTGACGTCCCAGGACCCCCCATTGTCCTCAGGACCCATTGTGACATCCTGGGGACCCCCTTTGTCACTGGGGCCATTGTGACATCCCAGGACCCCACATTGTCCCCAGGGCCCATTGTGACATCCTGGGGACCCCCCCTTGTCCCCAGGGCCCATTGTGACGTCCCAGGACCCCCCATTGTTCCCAGGGCCCATTGTGATGTCCTGGGGAGCCCCCTCTGTTCCCAGGGCTCATTGTGACTTTCAGGGTACCCCCCCTTGTCCCCAGGGCTGATTGTGATGTCCTAGGGCCCCTCTGTGTCCCCAGGGCCCATTTTGACACTTTAGAGACCCCTCTTTGTCCCCAGGGCCCATTGTGACATCCTGGGGACCCCCCCTTGTCCCCAGGACCCATTGTGATGTCCCAGGACCTCCCATTGTCCCCATGGTGTCACAATGGGTCCCCAGTGACAAGCAGGGTCCCCATGGTGTCACGATGTCTCCTGGGGACAAGGGGGTCCCCAGGATGTAACAATGGACCCTGGGGACAATGCGGGGTCCTGGGACGTGACAATGGGCCCCAGTGACAAAGGGGGTCCCCATGGTGCCACAATGGGCCCTGGGGACAAAGGGGGTCTTCTGGATGTCACAATGGGCCCTGGGGACAAAGGAGGGTGTCGACGGTGTCAAAATGGGCCCTGGGGACAAAGGGCGTCCCCAGGATGTCACAATGGGCCCTGGGGACAAAGGGGGTCCCCACCATATCAGAATGGGCCCTGGGGACAAAGGGGGGTCCCGTGAATGTCACAATGGGCCCTAGGGACAAGGGGGTGCCGAGGAGGTCACAATGGGCCCTGGGGACAAGGAGGGATCCCCAGGATGTCACAATGGGCCCTGGGGACAATGGGGGGTCTTGGGACGTCACAATGGGTCCTGGGGACAAGACGGGGTCCCCAGGACGTCACAATGGGCCCTGGGGACAAAGAGGGGTCCCCTGAATGTCACAATGGGCTCTGGGGACAAGGGGGTGCCGAGGATGTCACAATGGGCCCTGGGGACAATGGGGGGTCCTGGGACATCACAATGGGCCCTAGGGACAAGGGGAGGTTCCCAGGATGTCACAATGGGCCCTGGGGACAAAGAGGGGTCTCTAAAGTGTCACAATGGGCCCTGGGGACACAGAGGGGCCCTAGGACGTCACAATCAGCCCTGGGGACAAGGGGGGGTACCCTGAAAGTCACAATGAGCCCTGGGAACAGAGGGGGCTCCCCAGGACGTCACAATGGGCCCTGGGAACAATGTGGGGTCCTGGGACGTCACAATGGGCCCTGGGGACAAGGGGGGGTCCCCAGGATGTCACAATGGGCCCTGGAGACAATGTGGGGTCCTGGGATGTCACAATGGGCCCCAGTGACAAAGGGGGTCCCCTGAATGTCACAATGGGTCCTTAGGACAATGGGGGGTCCTGGGACGTCACAATGGGCCCTGGGGACAAGGAGGGATCTCCAGGATGTCACAATGGGCCCTGGGGACAAGGGGGGGTCACCAGGATGTCACAATGTGCCCTGGGTACAAAGAGGCGTCCCCTGAATGTCACAATGGGCCCTGGGGACAATAGGGGTTCCTAAGACGTCACAATGGGCCCTGGGGTCAAGCAGGGATCCCCAGGATGTCACAACGGGCCCTGGGGACAAAGGGAGGTCCTGGGACGTCACAATGGGCCCCAGTGACAAGGGGGCATCCCCAGGATGTCACAATGGTCCCTGGGGACCAGGGGGGTCCTGCGATGTCACAATGGGCCCTGGGGACAAAGGGGGTCCCCTGGATGTCACAATGGGCTCTGGGGACAAAGGGGATCCCCACGGTATCAGAATGGGCCCTGGGGACAAAGGGGGGTCCTGGGATGTCACAATGAGCCCTGCGGACAAGGGTGGTACCCACGGTGTCACAATGGGCCCTGGGGACAAAGAGGGGTCCCCTGAATGTCACAATGGGCCCTGGAGACAAGGGGGGGTCCTGGGACATCACAATGGGCCCTGGGGACAATGGGGGATCCCTAGGATGTCACAATGGGCCCTGGGGACTAATGAGGTCCCCACGGTGTCACAATATGTCCTGGAGACAAAGGGGGGTGCCGAGGATGTCACAATGGGCCCTTGGGACAATGGGGTTCCTGGGATGTCACAATGGGTCCCCAGTGACAAAGGGGGTCCCCAGGATGTCTCAATGGGCCCTGAGAACAATGGGAGGTCCCCATGGTGTCACAATGGGTCCCCAGTGACAAGGGAGGTCTCCACGGTGCCAGGATGGGTCCTGGGGACAAGGAGGTCCCCAGAATGTCACAATGGGCCCTGGGGACAAAGAGGCTCCCCAGGATGTCACAATGGGAGCTGGGGAAAAGGGGGTCTCCAGGAACTCACAATGGGCTCTGGGGACAATGGAGGTTCCCCAGGATGTTCACAATAGGCCCTGAGGACAAGGGGTGGTCCCCATGCTGTCACAATGGGTCTCCAGTGACAAGGGGGTCCCCAAGGTGTCACAATGGGCCCTGGGGACAATGGGGGGTCCTGGGACGTGACAATAGGCCCTGGGGACAAGGGGATTCCCCACAGTGTCACAATGGGCCCTGGGTACAAAGGGGGTCCGCACGGTGTTACAATGGTCCCGGGGGACAAAGGGGGATGCCCAGGATGTCACAATGGGCCCTGAGGACAAGGGGGGGTCCCCATAGTGTCACAATGGGTCCCCAGTGACAAGGAGGGTCCCCATGGTGTCACGATGTGTCCTGGGGACAAGGGGGTCCCCAGGATGTAACAATGGGCTCTGGGGACAATGCGGGGTCCTGGGACGTCACAATGGGCCCCAGTGACAAAGGGGGTCCCCAGGATGTCACAATGGGCCCTGGGGACAATGTGGGGTCCTGGGATGTCACAATGGGCCCCAGTGACAAAGGGGGTCCCCTGAATGTCACAATGGGCCCTGGGGACAATGGGGGGTCCTGGGACGTCACAATGGGCCCTGGGGACAAGGAGGGATCCCCAGGATGTCACAATGGGCCCTGGGGACAATGGGGGTTCCTGGGACGTCACAATGGGCCCTGGGGACAAGACGGGGTCCCCAGGATGTCACAATGGGCCCTGGGGACAAAGAGGGGTCCCCTGAATGTCACAATGGGCCCTGGGGACAAGGGGGTGCCGAGGATGTCACAATGGGCCCTGGGGACAATGGGGGGTCCTGGGACATCACAATGGGTCCTGGGGACAAGGGGGGGTCCCCAGGATGTCACAATGGGCCCTGGGGACAAAGAGGGGTCTCTAAAGTGTCACAATGGGCCCTGGGGACACAGAGGGGCCCTAGGACGTCACAATTAGCCCTGGGGACAAGAGGGGGTACCCTGAAAGTCACAATGAGCCCTGGGAACAGAGGGGGCTCCCCAGGATATCACAATGGGCCCTGGGAACAATGTGGGGTCCTGGGACGTCACAATGGGCCCTGGGGACAAGGGGGGGTCCCCAAGATGTCACAATGGGCCCTGGGGACAATGGGAGGTCCTGGGACGTCACAATGGGCCCCAGTGACAAGGGGGCATCCCCAGGATGTCACAATGGTCCCTGGGGACCAGGGGGGTCCTGCGATGTCACAATGGGCCCTGGGGACAAAGAGGGGTCCCCTGAATGTCACAATGGGCCCTGGGGACAAGGGGGTGCCGAGGATGTCACAATGGGCCCTGGGGACAATGGGGGGTCCTGGGATATCACAATGGGTCCTGGGGACAAGGGGGGGTCCCCAGGATGTCACAATGGGCCCTGGGGACAAAGAGGGGTCTCTAAAGTGTCACAATGGGCCCTGGGGACACAGAGGGGCCCTAGGACGTCACAATCAGCCCTGGGGACAAGGGGGGGTACCCTGAAAGTCACAATGAGCCCTGGGAACAGAGGGGGCTCCCCAGGACATCACAATGGGCCCTGGGAACAATGGGGGGTCCTGGGACGTCACAATGGGCCCTGGGGACAAGGGGGGGTCCCCAGGATGTCTCAATGGGCCCTGTGGACAAGGGGGTGCCGAGCATGTCACAATGGGCCCTGGGGACAATGGGGGGTCCTGGAATGTCACAATGGGCCCTGGGCACAAAGGGCGGTCCCCAGGATGTCACAATGGGCCCCCCTTTGTCCCCAGGGCCCATTCTGATACCGTGGGGATCCCCTTTGTCCCCAGAGCCCATTGTGACATCCAGGGGACCCCCTTTGTCCCCAGGGCCCATTGTGACATCGCAGGACCCCCCTGGTCCCCAGGGACCATTGTGACATCCTGGGGATGCCCCCTTGTCACTGGGGCCCATTGTGACGTCCCAGGACCCCCCATTGTCCCCAGGGCCCATTGTGACATCCTGGGGATCCCTGCTTGGCCCCAGGGCCCATTGTGACGTCTTAGGACCCCCTATTGTCCCCAGGGCCCATTGTGACATTCAGGGGACGCCTCTTTGTACCCAGGGCACATTGTGACATCCTGGGGACCCCCCCTTGTCCCCAGGGCCCATTGTGACATCCTGGGGATCCCTCCTTGTCCCCAGGGCCCATTGTGACGTCCCAGGACCCCCCATTGTCCTCAGGACCCATTGTGACATTCAGGGGACCCCCTTTGTCACTGGGGCCCATTGTGACATCCCAGGACCTTACATTGTCCCCAGGGCCCATTGTGACATCCTGGGGACCCCCCCTTGTCCCCAGGGCCCATTGTGACGTCCCAGGACCCCCCATTGTTCCCAGGGCCCATTGTGATGTCCTGGGGAGCCCCCTCTGTTACCAGGGCTCATTGTGACTTTCAGGGCACCCCCCCTTGTCCCCAGGGCTGATTGTGACGTCCTAGGGCCCCTCTGTGTCCCCAGGGCCCATTGTGACACTTTAGAGACCCCTCTTTGTCCCCAGGGCCCATTGTGACATCCTGGGGACCCCCTCTTGTCCCCAGGGCCCATTGTGACGTCCCAGGACCCCCTCTTGTCCCCACGGCCCATTGTGACGTCCCAGGACCCCCCATTGTCCCCAGGGCCCATTGTGACATTCAGGGGACCCCCTTTGTCACTGGGGCCCATTGTGACATCCCAGGACCCCACATTGTCCCCAGGGCCCATTGTGACATCCTGGGGACCCCCTTTGTCACTGGGGCCCATTGTGACGTCCCAGGACCCCGCATTGTCCCCAGAGCCCATTGTGACATCCTGGAGACCCCCTTTGTCTCCAGGGCCCATTGTGACGTCCCAGGACTCCCCATTGTCACCAGGGTCCATTGTTACATCCTGGGGACCCCCTTGTCCCCAGGACACATCGTGACACCATGGGGACCCTCCTTGTCACTGGGGACCCATTGTGACACTATGGGGACCCCCCCTTGTCCTCAGGGCCCATTGTGACATCCTGGGCATCCCCCTTTGTCCCCCGGGACCATTGTAACACCGTGCGGACCCCCTTTGTCCCCAGGGCCCATTGTGACACTGTGGGGAATCCCCTTGTCCCCAGGGCCTATTGTCACGTCCCAGGACCCCCCATTGTCCCCAGGGCCCATTGTGACACCTTGGGGACCCCCTTGTCACTGGAGACCCATTGTGACAGCATGGGGACCACCCCTTGTCCTCAGGGCCTATTGTGAACATCCTGGGGAACCTCCATTGTCCCCAGAGCCCATTGTGAGTTCCTGGAGACCCCCTTTTCCCCAGCTCCCATTGTGACATCCTGGGGAGCCTCTTTGTCCCCAGGGCCCATTGTGACATTCTGGGGACCTCCTTGTCCCCAGGACCCATCCTGGCACCGTGGAGACCTCCCTTGTCACTGGGGACCCATTGTGACACCATGGGGACCTCCCATTGTTCTCAGGGCCCATTGAGACATCCTGGGGACCCCCTTTGTCACTGGGGACCCATTGTGACATCCCAGGAACCCCATTGTCCCAAAGGCCCATTGTGACATCCTGGGGACCCCCCTTTGTCTCCAGGACATATTGTGACACCGTGGGGACCTCATTAGTCCCCAGGGCCCATTGTGACATCCTAGGGATCCCTCCTTGTCCCCAGGGCCCATTGTGACCTCCTCGGCACCCCCTTGTCCCTAGGGCCCATTGTGACATTCACGGGACCCCCCTTTGACCCCAGGGCCCATTCTGATATGGTGGGGACCCCCTTTGTCCCCAGGGCCCATTGTGACATCCTGGGGACGCCCTTTGTCCCCAGGGCCCATTTTGACACCGTCGACACCCCCCTTTGTCCCCAGGGCCCATTGTGACATCCTGGGGACCCTCCTTGTCCCCAGAGCCCTTTGTGACATCCAGAAGACCCCCTTTGTCCCCAGGGCCCATTGTGGCACCATGGGGACCCCCTTCGTCACTGGGGCCCATTGTCACGTCCCAGGACCCCGCATTGTCCCCAGAGCCCATTGTGACATTCTGGAGACCCCCTTTGTCTCCAGGGCCCATTGTGACGTCCCAGGACCCCCCATTGTCCCCAGGGTCCATTGTTACATCCTGGGGACCGCCGTTTGTGCCCAGGGCCCATTGTGACATTCCAGGACCCCCCATTGTCCCCAGGGCCCATTGTGACATCCTCGGCACCCCCTTGTCCCCAGGGCCCATTGTGACATCCTGGGGACCCCCCCTTGTCCCCAGGGCCCATTGTGACGTCCCAGGACCCCCCCTTGTCCCCAGGGCCCATTGTGACACCGTGGGTACCACCCTTGTCCGCAGGGCTCATTGTGACATCCCAGGACCCCCCTTTGTCCCCAGGGCCCATTCTGATACCGTGGGGATCCCCTTTGTCCCCAGAGCCCATTGTGACATCCAGGGGACCCCCTTTGTCCCCAGGGCCCATTGTGACATCGCAGGACGCCCCTGGTCCCCAGGGACCATTGTGACATCCTGGGGATGCCCCCTTGTCACTGGGGCCCATTGTGACGTCCCAGGACCCCCCATTGTCCCCAGGGCCCATTGTGACATCCTGGGGATCCCTGCTTGGCCCCAGGGCCCATTGTGACGTCTTAGGAACCCCTATTGTCCCCAGGGCCCATTGTGACATTCAGGGGACGCCTCTTTGTACCCAGGGCACATTGTGACATCCTGGGGACCCCCCCTTGTTCCCAGGGCCCATTGTGACATCCTGGGGACCCCCCCTTGTCCCCAGGGCCCATTGTGACGTCCCAGGACCCCCCATTATCCTCAGGACCCATTGTGACATCCTGGGGACCCCCTTTGTCACTGGGGCCATTGTGACATCCCAGGACCCCACATTGTCCCCAGGGCCCATTGTGACATCCTGGGGACCCCCCCTTGTCCCCAGGGCCCATTGTGACGTCCCAGGACCCCTCATTGTTCCCAGGGCCCATTGTGATGTCCTGGGGAGCCCCCTCTGTTCCCAGGGCTCATTGTGACTTTCAGGGTACCCCCCCTTGTCCCCAGGGCTGATTGTGACGTCCTAGGGCCCCTCTGTGTCCCCAGGGCCCATTGTGACACTTTAGAGACCCCTCTTTGTCCCCAGGGCCCATTGTGACATCCTGGGGACCCCCCCTTGTCCCCAGGACCCATTGTGATGTCCCAGGACCCCCCATTGTCCCCAGGGCCCATTGAGACATCCTCGGCACCCCCTTGTCCCCAGGGCCCATTGTGACATTCAGGGGACCCCTCTTTGTCCCCAGGGCCCATTGTGACATCCTGGGGAGCCCCCTCTGTTCCCAGGGCTCATTGTGACTTTCAGGGTACCCCCCCTTGTCCCCAGGGCTGATTGTGACGTCCTAGGGCCCCTCTGTATCCCCAGGGCCCATTGTGACACTTTAGAGACCCCTCTTTGTCCCCAGGGCCCATTGTGACATCCTGGGGACCCCCCCTTGTCCCCAGGGCCCATTGTGACGTCCCAGGACCCCCCCTTGTCCCCAGGGCCCATTGTGACACCGTGGGTACCACCCTTGTCCGCAGGGCTCATTGTGACATCCCAGGACCCCCCTTTGTCCCCAGGGCCCATTCTGATACCGTGGGGATCCCCTTTGTCCCCAGAGCCCATTGTGACATCCAGGGGACCCCCTTTGTCCCCAGGGCCCATTGTGACATCGCAGGACGCCCCTGGTCCCCAGGGACCATTGTGACATCCTGGGGATGCCCCCTTGTCACTGGGGCCCATTGTGACGTCCCAGGACCCCCCATTGTCCCCAGGGCCCATTGTGACATCCTGGGGATCCCTGCTTGGCCCCAGGGCCCATTGTGACGTCTTAGGAACCCCTATTGTCCCCAGGGCCCATTGTGACATTCAGGGGACGCCTCTTTGTACCCAGGGCACATTGTGACATCCTGGGGACCCCCCCTTGTTCCCAGGGCCCATTGTGACATCCTGGGGACCCCCCCTTGTCCCCAGGGCCCATTGAGACGTCCCAGGACCCCCCATTATCCTCAGGACCCATTGTGACATCCTGGGGACCCCCTTTGTCACTGGGGCCATTGTGACATCCCAGGACCCCACATTGTCCCCAGGGCCCATTGTGACATCCTGGGGACCCCCCCTTGTCCCCAGGGCCCATTGTGACGTCCCAGGACCCCTCATTGTTCCCAGGGCCCATTGTGATGTCCTGGGGAGCCCCCTCTGTTCCCAGGGCTCATTGTGACTTTCAGGGTACCCCCCCTTGTCCCCAGGGCTGATTGTGACGTCCTAGGGCCCCTCTGTGTCCCCAGGGCCCATTGTGACACTTTAGAGACCCCTCTTTGTCCCCAGGGCCCATTGTGACATCCTGGGGACCCCCCCTTGTCCCCAGGACCCATTGTGATGTCCCAGGACCCCCCATTGTCCCCAGGGCCCATTGTGACATCCTCGGCACCCCCTTGTCCCCAGGGCCCATTGTGACATTCAGGGGACCCCTCTTTGTCCCCAGGGCCCATTGTGACATCCTGGGGACCCCGTCTTGTCCCCAGGGCCCATTGTGACGTCCCAGGAACCCCCATTGTCCCCAGGGCCCATTGTGACATCCTGGGGATCCCTCCTTGTCCCCAGGGCCCATTGTGACGTCCCAGGACCCCCCATTGTCCCCAGGGCCCATTGTGACATCCTGGGCATCCCCCTTTGTCCCCCGGGACCATTGTAACACCGTGCGGACCCCCTTTGTCCCCAGGGCCCATTGTGACACTGTGGGGAATCCCCTTGTCCCCAGGGCCTATTGTCACGTCCCAGGACCCCCCATTGTCCCCAGGGCCCATTGTGACACCTTGGGGACCCCCTTGTCACTGGAGACCCATTGTGACAGCATGGGGACCACCCCTTGTCCTCAGGGCCTATTGTGAACATCCTGGGGAACCTCCATTGTCCCCAGAGCCCATTGTGAGTTCCTGGAGACCCCCTTTTCCCCAGCTCCCATTGTGACATCCTGGGGAGCCTCTTTGTCCCCAGGGCCCATTGTGACATTCTGGGGACCTCCTTGTCCCCAGGACCCATCCTGGCACCGTGGAGACCTCCCTTGTCACTGGGGACCCATTGTGACACCATGGGGACCTCCCATTGTCCTCAGGGCCCATTGAGACATCCTGGGGACCCCCTTTGTCACTGGGGACCCATTGTGACATCCCAGGAACCCCATTGTCCCAAAGGCCCATTGTGACATCCTGGGGACCCCCCTTTGTCTCCAGGACATATTGTGACACCGTGGGGACCTCATTAGTCCCCAGGGCCCATTGTGACATCCTAGGGATCCCTCCTTGTCCCCAGGGCCCATTGTGACCTCCTCGGCACCCCCTTGTCCCTAGGGCCCATTGTGACATTCACGGGACCCCCCTTTGACCCCAGGGCCCATTCTGATATGGTGGGGACCCCCTTTGTCCCCAGGGCCCATTGTGACATCCTGGGGACGCCCTTTGTCCCCAGGGCCCATTTTGACACCGTCGACACCCCCTTTGTCCCCAGGGCCCATTGTGACATCCTGGGGACCCTCCTTGTCCCCAGAGCCCTTTGTGACATCCAGAAGACCCCCTTTGTCCCCAGGGCCCATTGTGGCACCATGGGGACCCCCTTCGTCACTGGGGCCCATTGCACGTCCCAGGACCCCGCATTGTCCCCAGAGCCCATTGTGACATCCTGGAGACCCCCTTTGTCTCCAGGGCCCATTGTGACGTCCCAGGACCTCCCATTGTCCCCAGGGTCCATTGTTACATCCTGGGGACCCCCTTGTCCCCAGGACCCATCGTGACACCATGGGGACCCTCCTTGTCACTGGGGACCCATTGTGACACCATGGGGACAATGGGAGGTCCTGGGACATCACAATGGGTCCTGGGGACAAGGGGGGTCACCAGGATGTCACAATGGGCCCTGGGGACACAGAGGGGCCCTAGGACGTCACAATCAGCCCTGGGGACAAGGGGGGGTACCCTGAAAGTCACAATGAGCCCTGGGAACAGAGGGGGCTCCCCAGGACATCACAATGGGCCCTGGGAACAATGGGGGGTCCTGGGACGTCACAATGGGCCCTGGGGACAATGTGGGGTCCTGGGATGTCACAATGGCCCCAGTGACAAAGGGGGTCCCCAGGATGTCACAATGGGTCCTGAGGACAATGGGGGGTCCTGGGACGTCACAATGGGCCCTGGGGACAAGGGGGGGTCCCCAGGATGTCACAATGGGCCCTGGGAACAAGGGGGGGTCCCCAGGATGTCACAATGTGCCCTGGGTACAAAGAGGCGTCCCCTGAATGTCACAATGGGCCCTGGGGACAATAGGGGTTCCTAAGACGTCACAATGGGCCCTGGGGCCAAGCAGGGATCCCCAGGATGTCACAATGGGCCCTGGGGACAATGGGGGGTCCTGGGACGTCACAATGGGCCCCAGTGACAAGGGGGCATCCCCAGGATGTCACAATGGTCCCTGGGGACCAGGGGGGTCCTGCGATGTCACAATGGGCCCTGGGGACAAAGGGGGTCCCCGGGATGTCACAATGGGCTCTGGGGACAAAGGGGATCCCCACGGTATCAGAATGGGCCCTGGGGACAAAGGGGGGTCCTGGGATGTCACAATGAGCCCTGCGGACAAGGGTGGTACCCACGGTGTCACAATGGGCCCTGGGGACAAGGGGGGGTCCTGGGACGTCACAATGGGCCCTGGGGACAAGGGAGGGTCCCCAGGATGTCACAATGGGCCCTGGGGACAAGGGGGTGCCGAGCATGTCACAATGGGCCCTGGGGACAATGGGGGGTCCTGGAATGTCACAATGGGCCCTGGGCACAAAGGGCGGTCCCCAGGATGTCACAATGGGCCCTGGGGACAATGGGGGGTGCCCAGGATGTGAGAATGAGTCCTGAGGACAAGGGGGGGTCCCCATGGTGTCACAGTGCGTCCCCAGTGACAAGGAGGGGTCCCCATGGTGTCACAATAGGCCCTGGGGACAACGTGGGGTCCTAGAATGTCACAATGGGCCCTGGGGACAATGGGGGGTCCTGGGATGTCACAATGAGCCCTGCGGACAAGGGTGGTACCCACAGTGTCACAGTGGGCTCTGGGCACAAGGCGGGGTCCCCATAGTATCACAATGGGTCCTGGGGACAAGTGGGGTCCCCAGGATGTCACAATGGGCCCTGGGGACAATGTGGGGTCCTGGAATTTCACTATGGGCCCCAGTGACAAAGGGGGTCCCCTGAATGTCACAATGGGCCCTGGGGACAAGGAGGGATCCCCAGGATGTCACAATGGGTACTGGAGACAAAGGGGGGGTCCCCATGGTTTCACAATGGGCCCAAGTGACAAGGAGGGTCCCCACGGTGCCACGATGGGTCCTGGGGACAAGGGCGTCCCCCAGATGTCACAATGGGCCCTGGGGACAATGGGGTTGCCCAGGATGTCACAATGGACCCTGGGGACAATGGGAGTCCCCAAGGTGTCAGAACGAGCCCTGGGGACAAAGTGGAATCCTGGAATGTCACAATGGCCCCCAGTGACAAAGGGGTTCCCCATGGTGCCACAATGGGCCCTGGGGACAAAAGGGGTCCCCAGGACTTCACAATAGCACTGGGGATAAAGGCGGGTCATGGGATGTCACAATGGGCCCCAGTGACAAAGGGGGTCCCCATGGTGCCACAATGGGCCCTGGGGACAAAGGGGGTCTTCTGGATGTCACAATGGGCCCTGGGGACAAGGAGGGTCCCCAGGATGTCACAATGGGCCCTGGGGACAAAGGGGGGTGTCGATGGTGTCAAAATGGGCCCTGGGGACAAAGGGCGTCCCCAGGATGTCACAATGGGCCCTGGGGACAAAGGGGGTCCCCACCATATCAGAATGGGCCCTGGGGACAAAGGGGGCTCCCGTGAATGTCACAATGGGCCCTAGAGACAAGGGGGTGCCGATGAGGTCACAATGGGCCCTGGGGACAATGGGGTTGCCCAGGATGTCACAATGGACCCTGGGGACAATGGGAGTCCCCAAGGTGTCAGAACGAGCCCTGGGGACAAAGTGGAATCCTGGAATGTCACAATGGCCCCCAGTGACAAAGGGGTTCCCCATGGTGCCACAATGGGCCCTGGGGACAAAAGGGGTCCCCAGGATTTCACAATAGCTCTGGGGATAAAGGCGGGTCATGGGATGTTCACAATGGGCCCCAGTGACAAAGGGGGTCCCCATGGTGCCACAATGGGCCCTGGGGACAAAGGGGGTCTTCTGGATGTCACAATGGGCCCTGGGGACAAGGAGGGTCCCCAGAATGTCACAATGGGCCCTGGGGACAAAGGGGGGTGTCGATGGTGTCAAAATGGGCTCTGGGGACAAAGGGGGTCCCCACCATATCAGAATGGGCCCTGGGGACAAAGGGGGCTCCCGTGAATGTCACAATGGGCCCTAGAGACAAGGGGGTGCCGATGAGGTCACAATGGGCCCTGGGGACAATGGGGGGTCCTGGGACATCACAATGGGCCCTGGGGACAATGGGGGGTCCTGAGACGTCACAATGGGCCCTGGGGACAAGAGGGGATCCCTAGGATGTCACAATGGGCCCTGGGGACTAATGAGGTCCCCACGGTGTCACAATATGTCCTGGAGACAAAGGGGGGTCCCCAGGATGTCACAATGGGCCCTGGGGACAAGGAGGGTCCCCAGGATGTCACAATGGGCCCTGGGGACAAAGGGGGGTGTCGATGGTGTCAAAATGGGCCCTGGGGACAAAGGGCGTCCCCAGGATGTCACAATGGGCCCTGGGGACAAAGGGGGTCCCCACCATATCAGAATGGGCCCTGGGGACAAAGGGGGGTCCCGTGAATGTCACAATGGGCCCTAGAGACAAGGGGGTGCCGAGCATGTCACAATGGGCCCTGGGGACAATGGGGGGTCCTGGGACGTCACAATGGGCCCTGGGGACAAGAGGGGATCCCTAGAATGTCACAATGGGCCCTGGGGACTAATGAGGTCCCCACGGTGTCACAATATGTCCTGGAGACCAAGGGGGGTGCCGAGGATGTCACAATGGGCCCTGGGGACAATGAGGGTCCCCAGAATGTCACAATGGGCCCTAGGGACAAAGAGGCTCCCCAGGATGTCACAATGGGACCTGGGGACAAGGGGGTCCCCAGGAACTCACAATGGGCTCTGGGGACAATGGAGGTTCCCCAGGATGTTCACAATAGGCCCTGAGGACAAGGGGTGGTCCCCATGGTGTCACAATGGGTCCCCAGTGACAAGGGGGTCCCCAAGGTGTCACAATGGGCCCTGGGGACAATGGAGGGTCCTGGGACGTAACAATAGGCCCTGGGGACAAAGGGGGTCCCCACGGTGTTACAATGGTCCCGGGGGACAAAGGGGGATGCCCAGGATGTCACAATGGGCCCTGAGGACAAGGAGGGGTCCCCATGGTGTCACAATGGGTCCCCAGTGACAAGGAGGGTCCCCATGGTGTCACGATGGGTCCTGGGGACAAGGGGGTCCCCAGGATGTAACAATGAACCCTGGGGAGAATGGGGGGTCCTGGGACGTCACAATGGGTCCTGGGGAAAACGGGGGTCTCCAGGATGTCACAATGGGCTCTGGGGACAATGCGGGGTCCTGGGACGTCACACTGGGTCCTTAGGACAAAGAGGGGTCCCCAGGATGTCACAATGGGCCCTGGGGAAAATGTGGGGTCCTGGGATGTCACAATGGGCCCCAGTGACAAAGGGGGTCCCCTGAATGTCACAATGGGCCCTGGGGACAATGGGGGGGTCCTGGGACGTCACAATGGGCCCTGGGGACAAGGAGGGATCCCCAGGATGTTACAATGGGCCCTGGGGACATTGGGGGGTCCTGGGACATCACAATGGGCCCTGGGGACAAGAGGGGGTCCCCAGGATGTCACAATGGGCCCTGGGGACAAAGAGGGGTCCCCTGAATGTCACAATGGGCCCTGGGGACAATGGGGGGTCCTGGGATGTCACAATGAGCCCTGCGGACAAGGGTGGTACCCACGGTGTGACAATGGGCCCTGGGAACAAGGCGGGGTCCCCATAGTGTCACAATGGGTCCTGGGGACAAGTGGGGTCCCCAGGATGTCACAATGGGTCCTGGGGACAATGTGGGGTCCTGGGATGTCACAATGGGCCCCAGTGACAAAGGGGGTCCCCTGAATGTCACAATGGGTCCTGGGGTACAATGTGGGGTCCTGGGACGTCACAATGGGCCCTGGGCACAAGGAGGGATCCCCAGGATGTCACAATGGGCCCTGGGGACAATGGGGGGTCCTGGGACGTCAGCATGGGCCCCAGTGACAAGGGGGGGTCCCCAGGATGTCACAATGGGCCCTGGGGACAAAGAGGGGTCCCCTGAATGTCACAATGGGCCCTGCGGACAAGGGGGTGCCGAGGATGTCACAATGGGCCCTGGGGACAATGGGGGGTCCTGGAATGTCACAATGGGCCCTGGGGACTATGGGGGTCCCCAGGATGTCACAATGGGCCTTGGGGACAATAGGAGGTTCTGGGATGTCACAATGGGCCCTGGGGACAATGAGGGATCCCCAGGATGTCACAATGGGCCCTGGGGACAATGGGGGGTCTTGGGACGTCACCATGGCCCCCAGTGACAAGGGGGAGTCCCCAGGATGTCACAATGGGCCCTGGGGACAAAGAGGGGTCCCATGAATGTCACAGTGGGCCCTGCGGACAAGGGGGTGCCGAGGATGTCACAATGGGCCCTGGGGACAATGGGGGGTCCTGGAATGTCACAATGGGCCCTGGGGACTATGGGGGTCCCCAGGATGTCACAATGGGCCTTGGGGACAATAGGAGGTTCTGGGATGTCACAATGGGCCCTGGGGACAATGAGGGTCCCCAGGATGTCACAATGGGCCCTGGGGACAATGGGGGGTGCCCAGGATGTGAAAATGAGTCCTGAGGACAAGGGGGGGTCCCCATGGTGTCACAATGGGTCCCCAGTGACAAGGAGGGGTCCCCATGGTGTCACAATAGGCCCTGGGGACAAAGTGGGGTCCTAGAATGTCACAATGGGCCCTGGGGACAAAAGTGGTTGCCATGGTGCCACAATGGGCCCTGGGGTCAAACGCGGTCCCCATGGTGCTACAATGGGCCCTGGGGACAAAGGGGGTGTCCCCATGGTGCCACGATGGGCCCTGGGAGCAAGGGGGTGGCCAGGATGTCACAATGGGTCCTGGGGACAATGGGGGGTGCCCAGGATGTCACAATGGACCCTGAGGACAAGGGGGGGTCTCCATGGTGTCACAATGGGTCCCCAGTGACAAGGGGGGGTCTCCATGGAGCCACAATGAGCCCTGGGGACAAAGGGGGGTCCCCAGGATGTTCACAATGGGCCCTTGGCACAATGGGGTTCCTGGGATGTCACAATGGGTCCCCAGTGACAAAGGGGGTCCCCAGGATGTCTCAATGGGCCCTGAGGACAATGGGAGGTCCCCATGGTGTCACAATGGGTCCCCAGTGACAAGGGAGGTCCCCACGGTGCCACGATGGGTCCTGTGGACAAGGAGGTCCCCAGGATGCCACAATGGGCCCTGGGGACAATGTGGGGTCCTGGGACGTCACAATGGGCCCTGGGAATACAGGGGGTCCCCAGGATGTCACAATGGGACCTGGGGACAAGGGGCTCCACAGGATCTCACAATGGGCTCTGGGGACAATGGAGGTTCCCCAGGATGTTCACAATAGGCCCTGAGGACAAGGGGTGGTCCCCATGGTGTCACAATGGTTCCCCAGTGACAAGGGGCGTCCTCAAGTGTCACAATGGGCCCTGGGGACAGTGGGGGTCCTGGGACGTAACAATAGGCCTTTGGGACAAGGGGGGTCCCCACGGTGTTACAATGGTCTCGGGGGACAAAGGGGGGTGCCCAGGATGTCACAATGGGCCCTGAGGACAAGGGAGGCTCCCCATGGTGTCACGATGGGTCCTGGGGACAAGGGGGTCCCCAGGATGTAACAATGGACCCTGGGGACAATGGGGGGTCCTGGGACATCACAATGGGCCCTGGAGACTAAGGGGGTCTCCAGGATGTCACAATGGGCTCTGGGGACAATGGGGGGTCCTGGGACGTCACAATGGGTCCTGGGGACAAAGAGGGGTCCCCAGGATGTCACAATGGGCCCTGGGGACAATGGGGGGTCCTGGGATGTCACAATGGGCCCCAGTGACAAAGGGGGGTTTCCTGAATGTCACAATGGGCCCTGGGGACAACGGGAGGACCTGGGACGTCACAATGGGCCCTGGGGACAAAATTGGTCCCCACGATGTCTCAATGAGCCCCAGTGACAAATGGGGGTCCCCATGATGTCACAATGGGCCCTGGGGACAAGGAGGGGTCCTGGGACGTTACAATGGGCCATGGGGACAAGGGGGGGTCCCCTGAATGTCACAATGGCCCCTGGGGAGAAAGGGGGTCCCCAGGATGTCAAAATGGGCCATGGGGACAAAGTCGGGTTCTGGGATATCACAATGTGCCACAGTGACAAAGGGGGTCCCCATGGTGCCACAATGAGCCCTGGGGACAAAGGGAGGTCCCTAGGATGTCACAATGGGCCCCGGGGACTAATGAGGTCCCCACGGTGTCACAATGCATCCTGGAGACAAAGGGGGGTCCCCTGGATGTCACAATGGGCCCTTGGGACAATGGGGTTCCTGGGATGTCACAATGGGTCCCCAGTGACAAAGGGGGTCCCCAGGATGTCTCAATGGGCACTGAGGACAATGGGAGGTCCCCAGGATGTCACAATGGGCCCTGGGGACAATGGGGGGTCCTGGGAGGTCACAATGGGCCCTGGGGACAATGTGGGGTCATGGGACATCACAATGGGCCCTGGGGACAAAGGGGGTCCCCAGGATGTCACAATGGGCCCTGGGGACAAAGAGGCTCCCCAGGATGTCACAATGGGCCCTGGGGACAATGTGGGGTCCTGGGACATCACAATGGGCCCTGGGGACAAAGGGGGTCCCCAGGATGTCACAATGGGGCCTGAGGACAAGGGGTGGTTCCCATGGTGTCACAATGGGTCCCCAGTGACAAGGGGGGTCCCCAAGGTGTCACAATGGGCCCTGGGGACAATGGGGGTCCCGGGACGGAATAATAGGCCCTGGGGACAAGGGGGGTCCCCACAGTGTCACAATGGGCCCTGGGGACAAAGGGGGTCCCCACGGTGTTACAATGGTCCCGGGGGACAAATGGGGGTGCCCATAATGTCACAATGGGCCTTGAGGACAAGGGGGGCTCCCCAGGGTGTCGGAATGGGTCCCCAGTGACAAGGAGGGTCCCCATGGTGTCACGATGGGTCCTGTGGACAAGGGGGTCCTGGGATGTCACAATGGGCCCTGGGGACAATGTGGGGTCCTGGGACGTCACAATGGGCCCTGGGGACAAAGGGGGTCCCCAGGATGTCACAATGGGCCCTGGGGAAAAAGAGGCTCCCCAGGATGTCACAATGGGACCTGGGGACAAGGGGGTCCCCAGGATCTCTCAATGGACTCTGGGGAAAATAGAGGTTCCCCAGGATGTTCACAATAGGCCCTGAGGACAAGGGGTGGTCCCCATGGTGTCACAATGGGTCCCCAGTGACAAGGGGGGTCCCCAAGGTGTCACAATGGGCCCTGGGGAAAATGGGGGGTCCTGGAACGTAACAATAGGCCCTGGGGAGAAGAGGGGTCCCCACAGTGTCACAATGGGCCCTGGGGACAAAGGGGGTCCCCACGGTGTTACAATGGTCCCGGGGGACAAAGTGGGGTGCCCAGGATGTCACAGTGGGCCCTGAGGAAAAGGGGGGCTCCCCATGGTGTCACAATGGGTCCCCAGTGACAAGGAGGGTCCCCATGGTGTCACGATGGGCCCTGGGGACAAGGGGGTCCCCAGGATGTAACAATGGACCCTGGGGACAATGGGGGGTCCTGGGGCGTCACAATGGGTCCTGGGGACAAGGAGGGATCTCCAGGATGTCACAATGGGCCGTGGGGACTATGGGGGGTCCTGGGACGTCACAATGGGCCCTGGGGACAAGGGGGCGTCGCCAGGATGTCACAAGGGGCCCTGGGGACAAAGAGGGGTCCCTACAGTGTCACAATGGGTCCTGGGGACACAGAGGGGCCCTAGGACCTCACAATCGGCCCTGGGGACAAAGGGGGTGTCCCCTGAAAGTCACAATGAGCCCGGGGAACAATGGGGGTCCCCAGGATCTCACAATGGGCCCTGGGGACAAAGGGGGCTCCCCAGGATATCACAATGTGGCCTGAGGACAAGGGGAGGTCCCCATGGTGTTACAATGGGTCCCCAGCGACAAGGGGGTCCCCTATGGTGTCACAATGAGCCCTGGGGACAATGGGGGGTCCTGGGATGTCACAATGGGCCCTGGGGACAAGGGGTTAGGGGGTTGTGTTAGGGGGTTGGAGGATTAGGTGGTGCAGGATTTGGGGGTGCAAGGCCAGGGGAGCAGGATTTTGCGGGGCCTGATTTGGGGGTACAGGGTCTGTGGTTGCAGGTTCCAGGGGTGCAGGATTTGGGGGTTCAGGGTTTAGGGGTGCAGTGGTTTGGAGTGCAGTGTTTTGGGGTGCAGGGTTTGGGGAAGGAGGATATAGGGGTGCAGGGTTTAGGGTGCAGGATCTTGGGGTGCAGGGGTTTGGGGTGGAGGGCTTGGTAGGGCAGGATTGGGGGTGGAAAGTTTAGGGGTAGGGCTGGGGGTGCAGGATTTGGGGGTGAAGGGGTTGTGGGGTGCAAGGTTCTGGGCTGCAGGGTTTGGGAGATCGTTACGTGGGGCTGGAGGATTTGGGGGTGCAGGGTTTGGAGCAGCAGGATCTGGGGGTGCAAGATTGGGGATAGCAGGGTTTTGGGGGAGCAGGGTTTAGGGGTCAGGCTTTAGGGGGACAGGGTTTGGGGGGCAGGGTTGGGAGGGATGATTTTGGGGTGCAGGGTTTAGGGCAGCACGATCTTGGGGTGAAAGGGTTTGGCGTGAAGGGTTGGGTAGGACAGGATTTGGGGTGCAGGTTTTTAGGGTGCAACTTGTGGGGGTCAGGATTTTGGGTACAGGGTTTGGGGGTGCAGGGTTTAGTGGTGCAGGGTTTGGGGGTGCAGGTCTTGGGGAGGCAGAATTGGGGGTGCAGGTTTTTGGAGTTCAGGGGTTTGGGGGTGCAGATTTTGGGTGTTCAGGACCTGGGGGTGCAGGATTTGGGGATGTAGGTTTGGGGTGCAGGGCTTAGGGTTTCAGTATCTTGGGTTGAAGAGGTTTGGGGTGAAGGGTTGTGTACGGCAGGATTTGGGGGTGCAGGGCTTTGGGCTGAATGTTTGGGGGTGCAGGGTTTGCATGTTTAGGAACTGGGGGTGCAGGATTCGGGTTTGCAGGTTTGGGGAATTTTGCGGTAAAGGATTTGGGGTGCAGGGTTGGGGGACGCAGGATCTGAGGGTGCAGCGTTTGGGGTGCAGAGTTAGGGGCTGCAGGATCTGGGATGCAGGGTTTGGGGGGCACTGTTTTGGGGGGAAGGATTTGCGAGATGCAGGGTTTAAGGGTTTAGGATTTGGAGGTGTCGAATTTTGGGGTGCAGGAGGTGTGGGGTTTGGGGTTGCAGGATTGGGGGGAGAATGGTTTGGGGGTGCAAGACTTGAGGGTGCAGGGTTTGGGGGTTTGGGACATGGGGCTGGAGGATTTGGGGGTGCAGGATTTGGGGTGTAGTGTGTGGGGGTGCAAGATCTGGGGGTGTATGAGCGTTGGGTGTGGGATTTGAAGGACAATGATTTTGGGGGTGCAGGGATTGGGGGTGTAGGGTTTTGGGGTTGCTGCGTTTGGAGATTCGGGATGTGGAGGTCAAGGATTTAGGGGTACAAGGGCTGGTTGCAGGATTTGGGGGTACAGGGTTTGGTTGCAGGATTTGGGGTGCAGGGTTTGAAGTGCAGGGCTAAAGGGGGCAGGATTTGGAGGTGCAAGATTTGGTGGTCTGGGGTACTGGGCTGCAGGGTTTTGGGGTGCGGGATTTGGGGGTGCAGGTTCCATGTCTTTAGGAACTGGGCGGGGAGGGTTTCTTGGTGCGGACTTTTGAGTGCAAGTTTGAGGGGCCTTGATTTTGGGGTGCATGGTTTGGGGGGCAGGATTCCGGGTGTAAGGTTTTGAGGTGCAGGACTTGGGGGCGCAGGTTTCACACGTTAAGGAACTGGGGCTGCAGAGGTTGGGGGTGCAGCGTTGTGGGCTGCAGGGTTGAAGGGTGCAGGATTTAGGGGTACAGGTTTTGGGGGTGCAGGAGCTGGGGGCGCAGGCTGTAGGGATCCGAATATGGGGGTGCAGGGTTCTGGGGTGCAGGATCTGGGTGAGCAGGCTGTTAGGGTACAGAACCTTGTAGTTCAGCGTTTAGAGGCAGGATTTGGGGGTGCAGGGCTTTGGGGTGAGGGGTCTGGAGTGAGGGGTTCAGGTGTTCAGCACCTAGGGGTGCAGGACTTGGGGGTTGGAGGATTTGGGGGTGCAGGGATTTGGGGATGCAGGGATATGGGGTGCAACTTGTGGGGTGCAGAGTTTTGGGTATAGGATTTTGGGGTGCAGAGTTTTGGGGGGGGGGATTGGGGGAGCAGGGTTTCAGGGTGCAAGGTTCAGTGGTGCAGGGTTCTGGGGGTGCAGGGTTTAGCGCCAGAATTGGGGGTGCAGGGTTTGGGATTGCAGGGTGTTGGGGGAAGGATCTGGGGCTACAAGATGTGGGGTAGCAGGGTTTTGGGGTGCAACTTGTGGGGGCAGGATTTGGGGTACAGGAGGTTGGGGGTGCAGGGTTTGCAGTGAAAGATTTGGTGGTTCAGGTTTTGGGGGTGCAGTGTTAAAAGGGTGGAGGATTAGGGGTGCAGGATTTGGGGGTGCACTGTTTGGGGGTGCAGGGTTTAGAAGTCAGGTCTAAGAGTGCAGCGTTTGGGGTGCAGGGGCTTGGGGGGAAATTTAAGGTTGCAGAGTGTGGGGTGCACAGGACTGGGGCTCAGGATTTGGGGGTGCGAGGTTTCAGGGTTCAAGATTTGGAGGTGTGGAGTTTTGGGGTGCAGGGGATGGGGGTGAAGGATTTGAGGCTGCAGGGTGGTGGGGGGAGGATTTGGGGGTGAGAGATTTGGGGTTCAGGATGTGGGGGTGCAGAGTTTTGGGAGGCAATGATCTGGGGCTGCAGGATTTGGGGGTTCAGTGTTTAGGGCAGCACAACCTCGGGGTGCAGGGGTTTGCAGTGAAAGGTTTGGTAGGGCAGGATTTGGGGTGCAGGATTCTGGGGTGCTGGGTTTGGGGTACAGGATTTGGTGTTGCAGGGATGGGGTTGAAGGGCTTGGGTTTCCAGGCCTTTGAGGTGCAGGATTTGGAGGTGCAAGGTTTGGGAGGGAATTCTTTGGAGTGCAGGGTTTGGGGTTCCAGGAGGTGGGGGAAGGACCTTGGGGTGTAGGGTTTGGGGGGGCAGGGTTTTGGGGGAAGGATTTAGGGGTGCAGGGTTTTGAAGTGCAGCGTTTCAGGGGGGCATGATTTTGAGGGTGCACATGTGGGGGTCCAGGTTTGGGGGATGCAGAGTTTGTGAATGGAGGATTTTGGGGTGCTGGGTTTGGGGCTGCCTAATTTGGGGGTGCAGTGTTTGGGTGTTCAGGACCTGGGGGTGCTGCGTTTGGGAATGCAGGCTTTGGGGGTGCAGGGCTCAGGATTTGGGAGGGCAGGATCAGGGGGTGTAAGATTTCAGGGTTTAGGGGTGCAAAGTTTGGTAGGGCTGAATTACAGGGGTGCAAAGTATGGTAGGGCTGAATTTAGGGGTGCAGGATTTGGTATTACAGGTTTTGGGGAATCATGGCTTGGGAGGAAGGATTTAGGGGTGCAGGGTTTCAAGATGCAGGATTTGGGGTGCAGTATTTGGGGTTGCAGGTTTGATGGGTGCAAGTTGTGGGGCGGCAGGATATCGGGTATAGGGTTCTGGCCTGCAGGGTTTGGGGGTGCAGGATTTCAACGTGCAGGGTTCTGGGGTGCAGTATCTGGGGGTCCAGGGTTTGGCAGTGCATTGGCTTTGGGGGTTGAAGGATTTGGGGGTGTAGGGTTTAGGGATGCAGGATTTGGGGGTGCAGGATTTGGAAGTGCAGAGTTAGGGGGCAGGATTTTCAGTGCAGGGTTTCAGGGTACAGAACTTGGTGGTGCAGGATCTGGGGGTGCAGGTTTTCGGTGGGGAATTTGGGGGTGCAGGGTGTTGAGGAAGGATCTGAGGTACTGGGCTGCAGGGTTTTGGGGTGCGGGATTTGGGGGTGCAGGTTCCATGTCTTTAGGAACTGGGCGGGGAGGGTTTCTTGGTGCGGACTTTTGAGTGCAAGTTTGAGGGGCCTTGATTTTGGGGTGCATGGTTTGGGGGGCAGGATTCCGGGTGTAACGTTTTGAGGTGCAGGACTTGGGGTGCAGGTTTCACACGTTAAGGAACTGGGGCTGCAGAGGTTGGGGGTGCAGCGTTGTGGGCTGCAGGGTTGAAGGGTGCAGGATTTAGGGGTACAGGTTTTGGGGGTGCAGGAGCTGGGGGTGCAGGCTGTAGGGATTCGAATATGGGGGTGCAGGGTTCTGGGGTGCAGGATCTGGGTGAGCAGGCTGTTGGGGTACAGAACCTTGTAGTTCAGCGTTTAGAGGCAGGATTTGGGGGTGCAGGGCTTTGGGGTGAGGGGTCTGGGGTGAGGGGTTCAGGTGTTCAGCACCTGGGGGTGCAGGACCTGAGGGTTGGAGGATTTGGGGGTGCAGGGATTTCAGGGTGCAACTTGTGGGGTGCAGGGTTTTGGGTATAGGGTTTAGGGGTGCAGAGTTTTGGGGGGGAGGATTGGGGAAGCAGGGTTTTGGGGTGCAAGGTTCAGTGGTGCAGGGTTCTGGGGGTGCAGGGTTTAGCGCCAGAATTGGGGGTGCAGGGTTTGGGATTGCAGGGTGTTGGGGGAAGGATCTGGGGGTACAAGATTGGGGGTAGCAGGGTTTCAGGGTCAGGCTTTAGGGGGACAGGGTTTGGGGGGCAGGGCTGGGAGGGATGATTTGGGGGTGCAGGGTTTAGGGCAGCAGGATCTTGGGGTGAAGGGATTTGGGGTGAAGGGTGGGTAGGACAGGATTTGGGGGTGCAGGATTTTAGGGTGCAACTTGTGGGGGCAGGATTTGGGGTACAGGAGGTTGGGGGTGCAGGGTTTGGGGTGTAGGATTTAGTGGAGCAGGGACTGGGGGTGAAGGTCTTGTGGAGGCAGAATTGGGGGTGCAGGTCTTGGGGAGGCAGAATTGGGGGTGCATATTTTGGCTGTTCAGGACCTGGGGGTGCAGGATTTGGGGATGTAGGTTTTGGGGGGTAGATTTTGGGGTGCTGGGTTCGGCACATGGGTCTGGAGGATTTGGGGGTGCAGGGTTAAGGGGTTTAGGATTTTGGGGTGCACAGTTTAGGGTGCACGTTCTGGGCATGTATGATTTCAGAGTGCAGGGCTTTGGGGTACAGGATTTGGGGTGCAGGGTTTTGGGGTCAGGATCTGGGGGTGCAGGGTGTTGGGGAGAAGGATTTGGGGGTGCAGCATTTTGAAGTGCAGGGTTTGGAGGAGGGAGGTTTTGGGGGTGAAAGATTTGGTGGTTCAGGTTTTGGGGGTGCAGTGTTAAAAGGGTGGAGGATTAGGGGTGCAGGATTTGGGGGTGCACTGTTTGGGGGTGCAGGGTTTAGAAGTCAGGTCTAAGAGTGCAGCGTTTGGGGTGCAGGGGCTTGGGGGGAAAATTAAGGTTGCAGAGTGTGGGGTGCACAGGACTGGGGCTCAGGATTTGGGGGTGCGAGGTTTCAGGGTTCAAGATTTGGAGGTGTGGAGTTTTGGGGTGCAGGGGATGGGGGTGAAGGATTTGAGGCTGCAGGGTGGTGGGGGGAGGATTTGGGGGTGAGAGATTTGGGGTTCAGGATGTGGGGGTGCAGAGTTTTGGGAGGCAATGATCTGGGGCTGCAGGATTTGGGGGTTCAGTGTTTAGGGCAGCACAACCTCGGGGTGCAGGGGTTTGCAGTGAAAGGTTTGGTAGGGCAGGATTTGGGGTGCAGGATTCTGGGGTGCTGGGTTTGGGGTACAGGATTTGGTGTTGCAGGGATGGGGTTGAAGGGCTTGGGTTTCCAGGCCTTTGAGGTGCAGGATTTGGAGGTGCAAGGTTTGGGAGGGAATTCTTTGGAGTGCAGGGTTTGGGATTCCAGGAGGTGGGGGAAGGACCTTGGGGTGTAGGGTTTGGGGGGGCAGGGTTTTGGGGGAAGGATTTAGGGGTGCAGGGTTTTGAAGTGCAGCGTTTCAGGGGGGCATGATTTTGAGGGTGCACATGTGGGGGTCCAGGTTTGGGGGATGCAGAGTTTGTGAATGGAGGATTTTGGGGTGCTGGGTTTGGGGCTGCCTAATTTGGGGGTGCAGTGTTTGGGTGTTCAGGACCTGGGGGTGCTGCGTTTGGGAATGCAGGCTTTGGGGGTGCAGGGCTCAGGATTTGGGAGGGCAGGATCAGGGGGTGTAAGATTTCAGGGTTTAGGGGTGCAAAGTTTGGTAGGGCTGAATTACAGGGGTGCAAAGTATGGTAGGGCTGAATTTAGGGGTGCAGGATTTGGTATTACAGGTTTTGGGGAATCATGGCTTGGGAGGAAGGATTTAGGGGTGCAGGGTTTCAAGATGCAGGATTTGGGGTGCAGTATTTGGGGTTGCAGGTTTGGGGGGTGCAAGTTGTGGGGCGGCAGGATATCGGGTATAGGGTTCTGGCCTGCAGGGTTTGGGGGTGCAGGATTTCAGCGTGCAGGGTTCTGGGGTGCAGTATCTGGGGGTCCAGGGTTTGGCAGTGCATTGGCTTTGGGGGTTGAAGGATTTGGGGGTGTAGGGTTTAGGGATGCAGGATTTGGGGGTGCAGGATTTGGAAGTGCAGAGTTAGGGGGCAGGATTTTCAGTGCAGGGTTTCAGGGTACAGAACTTGGTGGTGCAGGATCTGGGGGTGCAGGTTTTCGGTGGGGAATTTGGGGGTGCAGGGTGTTGAGGAAGGATCTGAGGGTACAATATTTGGGCTTTAAGGGTTTAGGGGGGCAGGATCTGGCAGTGCAGAGTTTGGGGACAGGACCTGGGGGTGCAGCGACTGGGGTTACAGGTTCTGGGGGTGCAGGGTCGAGGGAATTGTTTGAGGTGCAGGGTTATGAGAGTGCAGGATTTCTGGGTGCAGAGTTTGGGGTGCTGGGTATGGGGTAGCAGCATCTGGGGGTGTAGGTTTTGGGGGTTCATTCATTTGGGGGGAGGATCTGGGGGTGCAGGGTTTAAGGGTTCAGGATTTGGAGGTGTAGGGTTTTGGGGTACAGGGTTCTGGGTTGAGGTTTTGGGGTGAAAGATTTGGGGATGCAGTGTTAAGGGGTGGAGGCTTAGAGGTGCAAGATTTGGGGGTGCAGAGTTTTCGTGTGTCTGATTTGGGGGTGCAGGGTCTGGGGGTGCAAGATCCTGGAATTCAGGATCTGGGGGTTCAGGATTTGGGGGTGCACAGTATGGGAGGGAAGGATCTGGGGCTTCAGGATTTGGGGGTGCACTGTTTGGGGGTGCAGGGTTTAGAAGTCAGGTCTAAGAGTGCAGCGTTTGGGGTGCAGACTGTGGGGTGCACAGGACTGGGGCACAGGATTTGGGGGTGCGGGGTTTCAGGGATCAGGATTTGGAGGTGTGGAGTTTTGGGGTGCAGGGGATGGGGTTGAAGGATCTGAGGGTGTAGGGTGGTGGGGGAAGGATTTGGGGGTGAGAGATTTGGGTGCAGGATTTGGGGGTTCAGTGTTTAGAACAGCACAATCTTGGGGTGCAGGGGTTTGCAGTGAGAGGTTTGGTAGGCAGGATTTGGTGTGCAGGATTCTGGGGTGCTGGGTTTGGGGTACAGGATTTGGTGTTGCAGGGATGGGGTTGAAGGGCTTGGGTTTCCAGGCCTTTGAGGTGCAGGATTTGGAGGTGCAAGGTTTGGGAGGGAATTCTTTGGGGTGCAGGGTTTGGGGGCAGGGTTTAGGGGTGGAGGGTATAGGACGGAAGGATTTGGGAATGCAGGGTTTGGGGCACAGGTTTCGGGGTTCAGGAAGGTAGGGAGGGCAGGATTAGGGGGTGCAAGGTTTCAGTTGTAGGGTTTAGGGGTGCAGAGTTTGGTAGGGCCGAATTTGGGGGTGCAGGGTTTGGGGTGCAGGGTTTGGGAAGACAGGATCGGGGGTGGAGGATTTGGGGGTGCAGGATTGAGGGGCAGGGTTTTGGTGCAGGGCTTGGGGTCAGGATCTGGGGTGCGGGTTTGGGAAGAGTATTTTGGGGTGCAGGATTTTGGGTGCCGTGTCTGCGGGGCAGGTTTGGGGTGATCACTGCACCTTTTCCTTTCTCCAGGTGCAGAGCCCGTGCCTCACTTGGTTCCGTCTGCAAACAGCGCCCATCTCAGCTCGAATCCCCCTGCCCCTCTCACCCTGTGCAGCTCTTTGTGCGCTGAGCTCCGCACTCAGCACCAGCGGGTGCGGCTCCTCCTGAGGTGATGGGGGGAGGGGGCGGGGCCAAGGGCTGTTTTGAGGGGGCGGGGCTGAGGCGGCGAGCTGCGATTGGCCGGCCGGGCCGCAGCGGCCGTTCCCGCCTGAGCCTTGGGGCGGAGCCAGAGCGGGAGTGCGGGGGGCGGCCGGGCCAGGAGCCGCCCGCAGAGCGCCCGGAGAGCGGGCTTCGGGGACTCTGCCCGGGAACGAGCGGCAGGAGGAGAGGAGACGGCCCCAGCGGTACCGGGTGAGCTTCTGGCTGGAGCCTGGGAGCTGTTCCTCCCAGCGAGGGCTGTCGGGCACTGAACGGGCTGCCCAGGGCAGGGCTGGAGCCGCCATCCCTGGAGGGGTTTCCACAGGAGCTCCTGAGGGCCGTGGGCAGTGCCGGGGGTTTGTGCTTGGACTCCAGCACCTTCAAGGTGTTTGACACCCAAAGGGATTCTGTGGCACACTCAATTTTCACATTGCCATGGAGCCCGGAGGTCCCAGCGGGGTTTGGATCAGCATGTTCTGGAACATTCTCAGTGGTCGGGTCTGTGTGCAGAGTGTGGTGGGAACGAGAAGAGAGGAGATGGAGAGAACAGTGGGGAGGTGGAGGAGCAGGAGTGGAGGTGAATACCAGAGAGAGCGAGTGTGTGCGGATCAGCAGTGATCACCCCAAACCTGCCCCGCAGACACGGCACCCAAAATCCTGCACCCCAAAATACTCTTCCCAAACCCGCACCCCAGATCCTGACCCCAAGCCCTGCACCAAAACCCTGCCCCTCAATCCTGCACCCCCAAATCCTCCACCCCTGATCCTGTCTTCCCAAACCCTGCACCCCAAATCCTGCACCCCCAAATTCGGCCCTACCAAACTCTGCACCCCTAAACCCTACAACTGAAACCTTGCACCCCCTAATCCTGCCCTCCCTACCTTCCTGAACCCCAAAACCTGCGCCCCAAACCTTGCATTCCCAAATCCTTCCGTCCTATACCCTCCACCCCTAAACCCTGCCCCCAAACCCTGCACCCCAAAGAATTCCCTCCCAAACCCTGCACCTCCAAATCCTGCACCTCAAAGGCCTGGAAACCCAAGCCCTTCAACCCCATCCCTGCAACACCAAATCCTGTACCCCAAACCCAGCACCCCAGAATCCTGCACCCCAAATCCTGCCTACCAAACCTTTCACTGCAAACCCCTGCACCCCAAGATTGTGCTGCCCTAAACACTGAACCCCCAAATCCTGCAGCCCCGGATCCTTGCCTGCCAAAACTCTGCATCTCCAAATCCTGCACCCCAAATCTCTCACCCCCACCACCCTGCACTCCCAACCCCTGCACCCCAAAACTCCACACCTCCAAATCCTGAACCCTGAAACCTCGCACCCCCAAATCCTGAGCCCCAGTCCTGTGCACCCCACACTCTGCAACCTTAAATTTCCCCCCAAGCCCCTGCACCCCAAACGCTGCACTCTTAGACCTGACTTCTAAACCCTGCACCCCCAAACAGTGCACCCCCAAATCCTGAAGCCCCAGATCCTTCCCTCCCATACTGTGCACCCCCAAATCCTGAACCCCCAGATCCTGAATTCCAGGATCTTGCACCCCCAGACCCTGCACCCCCAAATCAGACACACGAAAACTCTGCACCCCCAAATCTTGCACCTCTAAGCCTCCACCCCTTAACACTGCATCCCCAAATCTTTCACCCCAAAACCTCAACCCAGAACCCTGTACCCCAAAACCCTACACCTCCAAATCCTGAACCCTTAAACCCTGCACCCCCAGATCCTCCCCCCAAATGAATGAACCCCCAAAACCTACACCCCCAGATGCTGCTACCCCATACCCAGCACCCCAAACTCTGCACCCAGAAATCCTGCACTCTCATAACCCTGCACCTCAAACAATTCCCTCGACCCTGCACCCCCAGAACCTGTAACCCCAGTCGCTGCACCCCCAGGTCCTGTCCCCAAACTCTGCACTGCCAGATCCTGCCCCCCTAAACCCTTAAAGCCCAAATATTGTACCCTCAGATCCTTCCTCAACACCCTGCACCCCCAAATTCCCCACCGAAAACCTGCACCCCCAGATCCTGCACCACCAAGTTCTGTACCCTGAAACCCTGCACTGAAAATCCTGCCCCCTAACTCTGCACTTCCAAATCCTGCACCCCCAAATCCTGCATCCCTAAACCCTACACCCCCAAATCCTTCAACCCCCAAAGCCAATGCACTGCCAAACCCTGGACCCCCAGATACTGCACCCCAGAACCCTGCACGCTGAAATCCTGCACCCCCAAACCCTGCAGGCCAGAACCCTATACCCGATATCCTGCCGCCCCACAACTTGCACCCCCCAAACCTGCAACCCCAAATACTGCACCCCAAATCCTGCATCTTGAAACCCTGCACCCCTAAATCCTTCCTCCCAAGCCATGATTCCCCAAAACCTGTAATACCAAATCCTGCACCCCTAAATTCAGCCCTACCATACTTTGCACCCCTGTAATTCAGCCCTACCAAACTTTGCACCCCTAAACCCTGAAATCTTACACCCCCTGATCCTGCCCTCCCAAATCCTGAGCCCTGCACCCCCAAAGCCTGCATTCCCAAACGCAGCACCCCCAGGTCCTGAACACCCAAACACTGCACCCCCAAATTAGGCAGCCCCAAACCCAGCACCCCAAAATCCTCCATTCACAAACTCTGCATCCCCCAAACCTGGACCCCCACATGTGCACCCTCAAAATCATGCCCCCCTGAAACGCTGCACTTCAAAACCCTGCACCCCTAAATCCTTCCCCCAAAACCCTGCCCCCCCAAACCCTACACCCCAAGGTCCTTCCCCCACCTCCTGGAATCCCAAACCCTGCACTCCAAAGAATTCCCTCCCAAACCTTGCACCTCCAAATCCTGCACCTCAAAGGCCTGGAAACCCAAGCCCTTCAACCCCATCCCTGCAACACCAAATCCTGTACCCCAAACCCAGCACCCCAGAATCCTGCACCCCAAATCCTGCCCTACCAAACCTTTCACTGCAAACCCCTGCACCCCGAGGTTGTGCTGCCCTAAACACTGAACCCCCAAATCCTGCAGCCCCAGATCATTGCCTCCCAAAACTCTGCACCCCCACATCCTGAACCCCAAATCTCTCACCCCCAAATCCTCCCCCCACCACCCTGCAGCCTCAAATCCTTCACCCCCATCCCCTGCACCCCAAAACTCCACACCTCCAAATCTTGAACCCTGAAACCTCGCACCCCCAAATCCTGAGCCCCAGTCCTGTGCACCCCACACTCTGCAACCTTAATTTTCCCCCCAAGCCCCTGCACCCCAAACGCTGCACTCTTAGACCTGACTTCTAAACCCTGCACCCCCAAACAGTGCACCCCCAAATCCTGCACCCCTAATCCTCCACCCTTTTAACACTGCACCCCCAAAACCTGAACCACCAAATCTTTCACCCCCAAAACCTCCCTCCTCCAAACCCTGCACTTCAAAATGCTGCACCCCCAAATCCTTCTCCCCAACACCCTGCACCCCCAGATCCTGACCCCAAAACCCTGCACCCCAAATCCTGTACCCCAAAGCCCTGCACTCTGAAATCATACATGCCCAGAACGTGCACCCTAAACTGTGCACCCCAAAATCCTAAACCCCTTAACCCTGCACCCCCAAATCCTCCAGACCCATGTGCCGAACCCAGCACCCCAAAATCTACCCCCCAAAACCTACATCCCCAAATCCTGCACCCCCAGGTCCTGAACAGCCAAAATATGCACCCCCAATTCTGCCTCCCCAAGACCTGCACCCCAAATTCTGCCTCCACAAGACCTTCACCCCCAGTCCCTGCTCCACTAAATCCTACACCCCAAACCCTGCACCCCCAACCTCCTGTACCCCAAATCCTGCCCCCACAAGTTGCACCCCAAAACCCTGCTACCCCACATCTTGTAGCCCCAGATCCTTCCCCCAACACCCTGCAATCCCAAACCCTGCACCCCCAATTCTGGCGCTAAACCCTGCACCCCCAGAACCCTGCACCACTGAACCTTGCACCCTGAAACCCTGCTCCCCCAATCCCCCCCCCCAAAACTCTGCACCCCAAAATCCTATACCCAAAACTCTGCACCCCACAAGTTGCACCCCATATCCCTGCACCCCCACATCCCTGCACCCCCAAATCCTCCAACCCCCAAGTCCTGCACCCCTAGGTGCTGAACACCTGAACCCCTCACTCCAGACCCCTCACCCCAAAGCCCTGCACCCCCAAATCCTGCCTCTAAACGCTGAACTACAAGGTTCTGTACCCTAACAGCCTGCTCACCCAGATCCTGCACCCCAGAACCCTGCACCCCCATATTCGGATCCCTACAGCCTGCACCCCCAGCTCCTGCACCCCCAAAACCTGTACCCCTAAATCCTGCACCCTTCAACCCTGCAGCCCACAACGCTGCACCCCCAACCTCTGCAGCCCCAGTTCCTTAACGTGTGAAACCTGCGCCCCCAAGTCCTGCACCTCAAAACCTTACACCCGGAATCCTGCCCCCCAAACCATGCACCCCAAAATCAAGGCCCCTCAAACTTGCACTCAAAAGTCCGCACCAAGAAACCCTCCCCGCCCAGTTCCTAAAGACATGGAACCTGCACCCCCAAATCCCGCACCCCAAAACCCTGCAGCCCAGTACCCCAGACCACCAAATCTTGCACCTCCAAATCCTGCCCCCTTTAGCCCTGCACTTCAAACCCTGCACCCCAAATCCTGCAACCAACCCTGTACCCCCAAATCCTGCAACCAGCCCTTGTACCCCTAAATCCTTGACCTCCACATCCCGAATCTCCAAACGCATCAACCCCAAAACCCTACACCCCCAATCCCTGCACCCCCAAATCATTGTCCTTCAAATCCCACACCCCAAGCTCGTACACCCCAAGATCTTGCACCCCCACACACTGCACCCCAAATCCTGCACCCCTAAATCCTCCAGCCCCATGTCCCAAACCCCCAAACCCTGCACCCTCAAGTCTTGCACCCTAATTCTGCCTCCCCAAGACCTGCACCCCCAAACCCTGCACCACTAAACCCTGCACCCCCAAACCCTGTACCCCAAATCCTGACCCCCACAAGTTGCACTCTAAAAACCTGCACCCCAAATCCTGTCCTACCCAACCCTTCACACCAAACCCCTTCACCCCAAGATCCTGCTGCCCTAAACCCTGCACCCCAAAATCATCCCTCCCAACCCTGCCCCCCAAACCCTGTCCCCCTAAAGCCTGACCCCGAAACCCTGCTTCCCAAAACCCTGCTACCCCCAATCTTGCACCCCCCAACTCTGCACCCCCAGATCCTGCTGCTCCAAACCCTGCACCCCCAAATCCTCCAGCCCCACGTCCCGATCTCCCAAACCCTGCACCCCACAACCCTGCACCTCACAACCCCTTCACCCCCAAATCCTGCACCCCCAGCCCTACCCAATAAAATTTCCACCCCCAAATCCTGCCCTACCAAGCCCTCCACCCCAAACCCCTGCACCCCAAGATCCTGCTCTCCTATACCCTGCACCCCCATATCCTCCTTCCCCAAACCCTGCACCCCAAAACACTGCACTCCAAACCACTGCACCCCTAAATCCTGCAACCCCAAATCCTGGCCCCCAAACCCGGCACTCCAAACTCCTGCACCCAAATATCCTACTGCCCTAAACCCTGAACCTCCAAATCCTGCACCCCTGGAACCTGCAACCCCAGACTCTTCAGCCACAAATCAGGCCCCGCAAAATCCTTGCACCCCCAAATCCTGCACCACCTAATCCTCCAACCCCCTAACACAACCGCCTAAACCCTTCTCCCCAGGGTCCATTGTGACACCCTGGGGATCCCCCTTGTCCCCAGGGCCCATTGTGAAACCATGGGGGACCCCCTTCTCACTGAGGACCCACTGTGACACCATGGGGACCTCCCCTTGTCCTCAGGGCCCATTGTGACATCCTGGGGACTCCCCTTTGTCCCCAGGGCCAACTGTGACATCCCAGGACCCCCCTTTGTCCCCAGGGCCCATTGTGACAGGGTGGAGATCCCCCTTGTCCCCAGGCCTGTTGTGATATCCCAGGACTCCCCATTGTCCCCAGGGCCCATTGTGACACCTTGGGGACCCCCCTTGTCCTAAGGGCCCATTGTGACATCCTGGGGATCCCCTTTGTCCCCAGGGCCCATTGTGGCACCATGGGGACCCCCTTTGTCCCCCGGGCCAATTGTGACATCCCAGGACCCCCCTTTGCCCCAGGGCACATTGTGACAGGGTGGAGATCCCCCTTGTCCCCAGGCCTGTTGTGATGTCCCAGGACTCCCCATTGTCCCCAGGGCCCATTGTGACACCTTGGGGACCCCCCTTGTCCTAAGGGCCCATTGTGACATCCTGGGGACCCCCTTGTCCCCAGGACCCATTGTGACATCTTGGAAACCGCCCCTTGTCCCCAGGGCCCATAGTGAAGTCCCAGGACCCCCTTTGTCCCCAGGGCCCATTGTGACATCCTGGGGACCCCCTTGTCCCCAGGACCCATTGTGACATCTTGGGGACCGCCCCTTGTCCCCAGGGCCCATAGTGAAGTCCCAGGACCCCCTTTGTCCCCAGGGCCCATTGTGACATCCTGGGGACCCCCCTTGTCACTGGGGACCCATTGTAACACTATGGGGACCCCCCCTTGTCCCCAGAGCCCATTGTGACATCCTGGGGACCCCCTTTTTCCCCAGGACCCATTGTGGCACCATTGGGACCCCCTTTGTCACTGGGGCCCATTGTGATGTCCTGGGGACCCCCTTTGTCCCCAGGGCCCATTGTGACATCCCCGGATCCCCCATTGTCCCCAGAGCCCATTGTGACATCCTGGGGACCCCCATTGTCCACAGGGCCCATTGTGACATTCAGGGGACAGCCTTTGTCCCTAGGGCCCATTGTGACACCGTCGGGACCCCCGTTGTCCCCAGGGCCCATTGTGACATCCCAGGACCCCCCATTGTCTCCAGGGCCCATTGTGACATACTGGGGACTCCCCTTTGTCCCCAGCGCCCATTGTGACACCGTGGGGACCCCCTTTGTCCCCAGGGCCCATTGTGGCATCTAAGGACCCCCCAATTGTGCCCAGGGTTCATTGTAACATATCAGGACGTCCCATTGTCCCCAGGGCCCATTGTGACGTCCCAGGACCCCCCGTCATCCCCAGGGCCCATTGTGTCATCCTGGGGACCTCCTTTGACCCCAGAGCCCATTGTGACATCCTGGGGAACCCGTTGTCCCCAGGGCCCATTGTGACGTCCCAGGACCCCCCTTTGTCCCCAGGGTCCATTGTGAAATCCTGGGGACCCCTCTTTGTCCCCAGGGCCCACTGTGAGATCCTGGGGACCCCCTTGTCCCCAGGGCCCATTTTGAAACAGTGGGTATCCCCCTTGTCCCCAGGGCCCATTGTGACATCCTGAGGACCCCCTTTGTCCCCAGGGCCCATTGTGACAACCTGGGGACCCCCTTTGTCCTCAGGGCCCATTGTGACACTGTGGGGACCCCCTTTGTCCCCAGGGCCCATTGTGACAACCTGGGGACCCCCTTTGTCCCCAGGGCCCATTGTGACATCCCAGGACCCCCTTTGTCCCCAGCCCCATTGTGACATCCAAGGGACCCCCCTTTGTCCCTAGGGACCATTGTGACATTCCAGGACCCCCCATTGTCCCCAGAGCCCATTGTGATATCCAGGGCACCATCCTTGATCCGCAGGGCCCATTGTGACGTCCCAGGACCCCCCTTTGTCTCCAGGGCCCATTGTGACATCCCAGGACCCCACTTTATACTGAAGGCCCATTGTGACATCCTGGGGACCCCCTTTGTCCCCAGGGCCCATTGTGACATTCGGGGGACAGCCTTTGTCCCAAGGGCCCATTGTGACACCTTTGGAATCCCCGTTGTCCCCACAGCCCATTGTGACATCCTGGGAACCCCCTTTGTGCCCAGGGCCCATTGTGACATTTCAGGACCCCACTTTGTCCCCAGGGCCCATTGTGACATCCTGGAGACGCCCTTTGTCCCCAGAGCCCGTTGTGACATCTAAGGACCCCCCAATTGTGCCCAGGGCTCATTGTGACATCCCAGGACCCCCCATTGTCCCCAGGGTCCATTGTGAGATCCTGGGGACCCCCCTTTGTCCCTAGGGCCCGTTGTGACATCCTGGGGACCTCGTTTGTCACTAGGGTCCATTGTGGCACCATGGGGATGCCCTTTGTCCCCAGGACCCATTGTGACATCCTGGGCACCCCCTTTGTCCCCAGGGCCTATTTTGACAGGGTGGGGACTCCCTTTGTCCCTAGGGCTCATTGTGACATCCTGGGGACGTCGTTTGTCCCCAGGGTCCATTGTGGCACCATGCGGACCCCCTTTGTCCCCAGGGCCCATTGTGACATCACAGGACCCCCTTTGTCCCCAGGACCCATTGTGACATCCTGGGCACCCCTTTTGTCCCCAGGGCGTATTGTGACAGTGTGGGGACTCCCTTTGTCCCCAGGGCCCATTTTGAAATCCTGGGGACCCCCTTTGTCCCCAGGGCCCATTGTGACATCTCAGGACCCCCCAATTGTTTCCAGGGCTTATTGTGACATCCTGGGGACCCCCCTTTGTCCCCAGGGCCCATTGTGACATTCAGGGGACCCCTCTTTGTCCCCAGGGCCTATTGTGACATCCTGGGGACCCCCCTTTGTCCCCAAGGCCCATTGTGATAGGGTGGGGAACCCCTTTGTCTCCAGGGCACATTGTGCCATCCTGGGGACCCCACTTTGTTCCCAGGACCCATTGTGATGTCCACAATGGCCCCGTTGTCCCAAGGGGTCATTGTGACATCCTGGGGACCTCCTTTGTCCCCAGGGCCCATTGTGACATCCCAGGACCCTCCATTTTTCCAAGAGCCCATTGTGACATCCTGGCGACCCCGCTTTTTCCTCAGGGCCCATTATGGCACCATGGGGAGCCCCTCTGTCTCCAGGGCCCATTGTGACATTTAGGGGACTCCTCTTTGTCCCCAGGGCCCATTGTGACATCCCAGGATCCCCCAATTGTCCCCAGGGCCCATTGTGATATCCTCGGGACCCCCCTTTGTCCCCAGGGCCCATTGTGACACCGTGGGTACCCTGCTTGTCCCCAGGGCCCATTGTGACTTCCTGGGGACCCCCTTTGTCCCCAGGCCCCATTTTGGCACCATAGGGACGCCCTTTGTCACTGGGGCCCATTGTGACATCCCAGGACACCCCTTGTCTCCAGGGCCCATTGTGATATTCAGGGAACTGCTATTTGTCCCCAGGGTCCATTGTGACATCCCAGGACACCCCTTGTCTCCAGGGCCCATTGTGATATTCAGGGAACTGCTATTTGTCCCCAGGGTCCATTGTGACATCCCAGGACACCCCCTTGTCCCCAGGGCCCTTTGTGACATCTCAGGACCCTCCAATTGTTTCCAGGGCTTATTGTGACATCCTGGGGACCCCCCTTTGTCCCCAGGGCCCATTGTGACATTCAGGGGACCCCTCTTTGTCCCCAGGGCCTATTGTGACATCCTGGGGACCCCCCTTTGTCCCCAAGGCCCATTGTGATAGGGTGGGGAACCCCTTTGTCTCCAGGGCACATTGTGACATCTCAGGACCCCCCAATTGTTTCCAGGGCTTATTGTGACATCCTGGGGACCCCTCTTTGTCCCCAGGGCCCATTGTGACATCCTGGGCTGCCCCGTATGTCACCAGGGCCCATTTTGACACCGTGGGGACCCCCTGTTGTCCTCAGGGCCCATTGTGACATCCCAGGACCCCCAATTGTCCCCAGGGCCCATTGTGACACCATGGGGAACCCTCTTGTCACTGGGGACGCATTGTGACACAATGGGGACCCCACCTTTGTCTCAAGTGCCCATTGTGACATCCTGGGGACCCCCTTTATCCCCAGGACCCATTGTGACGTCCCAGGACCCCATTTGTCCCCAGGGCCCATTGTGACATCCCAGGGCCCCACTTTGTCCCCAGGGCCCATTGTTACAGGGTGGGACCCCCCTTGTCCCCAGGGCCCATTGTGACATCCTGGTGACTCCCTTTGTCCCCAGGGCCCATTGTGGCACCATGGGGACCCCACTTTGTCTTAGAAGGTCACTAATCGGACTACTGGTACATCCTGACTCTGCTTTCTCAATAAACATTGAAGAACACCTGGGGTTTGTTTGCTCCAAGGGAAAACTTCCCTCCCACGGTTCCTGGTTCCCGGTCCTGTTTCCCGGTCCGATTTGGCTTCGCTATCAGAACAGCTGCTGCCTCCACAGCCGCGCTCAAAGTCCCCGTTGTGACACCGGGATGGCGGGAGAAGGGGGGTGGCGGGGGCGGCAGCGGCGGCTCATCCGGCGGCAGCGGCGGCGATTGGGGGGGGGCAGTCGGGGCTGGGCGGACAAGCGGCGGCTCCTGCGGCTCCTCAGGCAGCGACAGCAGCAGCGATCGGGGGGACGTGGGGGGGCGGAAAAGCGGCGGCTGCTGCGGCTCCTCAGGCAGCGACAGCAGCAGCGATCGGGGGGACGTGGGGGGGCGGACAAGCGGCGGCTGCTGCGGCTCCTCAGGCAGCGACAGCAACAGCGATCGGGGGGACGTGGGGGGGCGGACAAGCGGCGGCTGCTGCGGCTCTTCAGGCAGCGACAGCAGCAGCGATCGGGGGGACGTGGGGGGGCGGACAAGCGGCGGCTCCTGCGGCTCCTCAGGCAGCGACAGCAGCAGCGATCGGGGGGACGTGGGGGGGCGGACAAGCGGCGGCTCCTGCAGCTCCTCAGGCAGCGACAGCAGCAGCGATCGGGGGGACGTGGGGGGGCGGACAAGCAGCGGCTCCTCCGGCCGCGGCCAGGACGTGGCTTCGCCGGCACCGGGGCCCGAGACCGCGCGCTGTGGGGCTGCGGGGCGGGTGTGGGGCCGGGGGGCTCCGGGGGTCCGAATAGTGACCTTCTAAGACAAAGTGGGGTCCTGGGATGTCACAGTGGGCCCCAGTGACAAAGAGGGTCCCCATGGTGCCACAATGGGCCCTGGGAACAAAGAGGGGTCCCCTGAATGTCACAATGGTCCCTGGGGATAAGGGGGGGTCCCACCCTGTAGTAATGGGCCCTGGGGACAAACTGGGGTCCTGGGATGTCACAATGGGCCCTGGGGACAAACGGGGTGCCCAGGATGTCATAATGGGCCCAGGGGACAAAGAGGAGTCCCCAGGATGTCACATTAGGCCCTGGGGGAAAGAGGGGTCCCCAGGATGTCACAATGGCCTCTGGGGACTATGAGGGGTCCTGGGACGTCACAATGGGTCCTGGGGATAAAGGAGGTCCCCAGGATGTCACAATAGACCCTGGGGACAAGGGGGGTCTCCAGGATGTCACAATGGGCACCTGAGACAAAGGGGGGGTCCCCATTGTGTCACAATGCATCCCCAGTGACAAGGGGGCTCCCCATGGTGTCACAATGGGCCCTGGGGACAATGAGGGGTTCTGGGACGGCACAATGGGCCCTGGGCACAACTGGGGGGTCCTTAGATGGGGGGTCCTTATGTGGGGGGTGATGGTTAAAGTGTAAGTATGGAGAAGCTTGGCAGATTGATTATATTACACTTCCACAAACATGTCAAGGTAAGCGTTATGTACTTACAATGGTGGAAGCAACCACTGGATGGTTGGAAACATCTGCCGTACCTCATGCTACAGCCCGAAATACCATCTCGGGCCCTGAGAAGCAAGTGCTTTGGCGGCACGGTACGCCAGAAAGAATTGAATGAGACTATGGTACTCATTTCAAAAACAGTATTATAGATAATTGGGCCAAAGAACATGGTATTGAGTGGGTGTATCATATTCCATATCATGCACCAGCCTCTGGGAAAATTGAAAGGTGCAATGGTTTGTTAAAAACTACACTAAAGGCACTGGGTGGTGGAACCTTTAAAAACTGGGATTCACATTTAGCAAAAGCCACTTGGTTGGGCAACACTAGGGGATCAACCAATCGAGCCGGGCCTGCCCAATCAGAAATTCTATGGACTGTAGAAGGAGATAAAGTCCCTGTAGTACACATGAAAAATATGTTAGGATAGGCAGTCTGGGTTCCTCCTGCATCGGGCACAGGCAAAGCCCATTCGTGGGATTGTTTTTGCCCAGGGACCTGGCAGCACCTGGTGGGTGATGCTTAAGGATGGAGAAGTTCGGTGTGTACCTCAAGGGGATTTGATTTTAGGTGAAAATACTCAATACTGAACTGCATGATGTGAATTGCCGCACTAACAGTGTTTAATAAGTGTCTTTCAGATCAAGACAATGGTGATGAAACCAGTGCTGGCTTCTTCGAGTGGCGCCCGACATCTTCTTGGAAGTTGGTGTCCTTAACCCACCAACAGGGGTCATGAGATGCACTTGGACCATTTTCCCTGCCCTGGGAGACTGTGGTGACAAAATGAACTTAATGAACTTTTCAAAGGATGGTCCACTGATTAATTACTCCTGTGTATATATGTACATATGTATATATATATATATATATATATATAGTAGTAGTGATTAATTAGATTGTATTGATAGATTGTATTGATAAGGTTTAAGTATTCAGTGAATGTCATATTATAAGGGGTGGAATGTCCTGGTTTTGTTAAAAACAAGTTTCTCTTTTAGTGAATTTGCCTGTCAGCTAAAGTCTTCATATTAGCTGCATTTTCCTGGAGAACCCGACACATGTTTTGGTTAAACCTAGCAAGGGAATGCAAACTTATTGATAAGCACGGATGGACATCTCGCGAGAGGGGCAACGAGAAACTGGTGATCGAGAGACTGACCAATGGTGTATAACATTCCATTCACGTGAATACTTCATATAAAAGTGGGAGATCACGAGGATCTCAGCCCTTTGCCCTTTTTCCCTTTTTTCCTCATGGCTGACATTAGGAGAGGACCTTGCTGGTCGTCCCTGCGAACTGAGGCCTAGTGAGAGACTGAATCCAGCTCCGGTTGGCTACAGAGTCTAATCCAGGACTTTGGGTGCTGGCTCTGCAGTTGCTGAGACTTACAAGATTGGTTTTGTATATTTTGTATTATTTTCTCTATTCTTATTAGTAGCATTAGTAAAACATCTTTAACTTTTCCAACTCTCTTCTCTCTGTCCTTCTTTCCCTCCCGATCGCCTGTCCTGAGTGGGAAGGGGGGAGAGGGAGGGGCAAAAGGGGGAAGTGGGGGGGAGAGGAGGTTAACAATACATCTGCCAGGGTTTGATTGTCACCCCGCAATCCTAACCCTCGACAGATAATTGGCACCCAACATGGGGCAAGAGAAGGGGGTAAATTTGGAGATTTTTGGCTTTTCTACTGCTCTGACGTACCTTCCAATTTTCTTGGCACGGTGCCAACTCATAGAGTTGTGATACTCGCGCGTGGGTTTGCTTTGGATATTATTTAGTGGTATTAAGGCAAAGTGAATTACATTGATTTAAAGATGTTATGGCAAAAGTTGTATCACAGTATCACAGTATGTTTGGGATTGGAAGGGACCTCAAAAGATCATCTAGTCCAATCCCCCTGCTGGAGCAGGAACGCCTAGGTGAGGTCGCACAGGAATGTGTCCAGGCGGGTTTGAATGTCTCCAGGGAAGGAGACTCCACAACCCCCCTGGGCAGCCTGTTCCAGTGCTCTGTTACCCTCACTGAGAAGAAGTTATTTCTCAAATTTAAGTGGAACCTCTTGTGTTCCAGCTTGATCCCATTGCCCCTTGTCCTATCATTGTTTGCCACTGAGAAGAGCCTGACTCCGTCCTCGTGGCACTCACCCTTTATATATTTATAAACATTAATAAGGTCACCCCTCAGTCTCCTCTTCTCCAAACTAAAGAGCCCCAGCTCCCTCAGCCTTTCTTCATAAGGGAGATGCTCCACTCCCTTAATCATCTTTGTTGCCCTACGCTGGACCCTCTCCAGCAGTTCCCTGTCTTTCTGGAACTGAGGGGCCCAGAACTGGACACAATATTCCAGATGGGGTCTCGCCAGGGTGGAGTAGAGGGGAAGGAGGACCTCTCTCGATCTGCTGACCACCCCCCTTGTAATACACCCAAGGATGCCATTGGCCTTCCTGGCCACAAGGGCCCAGTGCTGGCTCATGGTCATCCTGTTGTCCACCAGGACCCCCAGGTCCCTTTCCCCTACACTGCTCTCTAATAGGTCATGCCCCAACCTATACTGGAACTTGGGATTGTTCCTGCCCAGATGCAGGACTCTACACTTTCCCTTGTTAAATTCCATCAGGTTATCCCCCGCCCAACTCTCCAGCCTGTCCAGGTCCCGCTGGATGGCGGCACAGCCTTCTGGTGTGTCAGCCACTCCTCCCAGCTTAGTGTCATCAGCAAACTTGCTGATAGTACACTCAATTCCCTCCTCTAAATCGTTAATGGATATATTGAATAACATTGGCCCCAGTACTGACCCCTGAGGCACTCCACTAGATACTGGCCTCCAACTGGACTCCGCACCATTGACCACCACTCTCTGGCTTCTCTCATTAAGCCAGTTTGCAACCCACCTCACTACTCTATTGTCGAGACCACACCTCCTCAATTTAGCTGTGAGGATGCTGTGAGGGACTGTGTCAAAGGCTTTACTGAAGTCAAGGTAGACCACATCCACCGCTCTGCCATCATCCATCCACCTTGGTACATTCTCATAAAAGGCTATGAGGTTGGTCAAGCATGACTTACCCTTGGTAAAGCCATGCTGACTGCCCCTAATGACCCTCTTATCCCTGATGTGCCTTGAGATGGCACCAAGGATAAGCTGTTCCATTACTTTCCCAGGGACAGAGGTGAGGCTGACCCGTCTATAATTACCCGGGTCCTCCTTCTTGCCCTTTTTAAAGACTGGAGTGACATTTGCTTTCCTCCAATCCTCGGGCACCTCTCCCGTTTCCCAAGACTTGGCAAAAATGATGGATAGCGGTCTAGCAATGACTTCAGCCAGCTCCCTCAGCACCCGCGGATGCATCCCATCTGGACCCATGGATTTATGGATGTCCAGACTACTTAATTGTTCCCTAACCCAGTCCTCATCGACTAAAGCAAACTCCTCCATTAACCTGGCTTCATCCGGGGTCTCAGGGGTACAGGGTTCCCCAGGACAGCCTCCAGCAGAGTAGACAGAGACAAAGGCGGCATTCAGCAATTCTGCCTTCTCTGTGTCTTCTGCCACCAGGGCACCCACCTCATTCATCAGTGGGCCTACATTGCCTCTGGTATTAGTTTTATCTGCTATGTATTTGAAAAAGTTCTTCTTGCTGTCCTTGACCCCTCCCGCCAGCTGTAATTCTAAGGAGGCCTTGGCTACCCTAGCTGCCTTCCTGCATCCTCTATCAGCAGCCTTATATTCCTCCCAACTGGCCAGTCCCTGCTTCCATGACCTGTAAACTCGCCTCTTCTGCTTGAGCATACCCAACAGATCCCTATTCAACCACGCAGGCCTTCTGACTCCCTTCCTCGACTTCCTACGTGTGGGGATGCTCTGATCCTGAGCATGGAAGAAGCAATCTCTGAATGCAATCCAGCTCTCTTGGGCCCCTTTTCCTTCAAGCAGTCTTGCCCATGGGATTTCCCCCAGCAATTGCTTGAAAAGGCCGAAATTAGCCCTGCCAAAGTCCAGGGTTGCAATTCTACTTGCTATTCTGTTCCTGCCACACGAGATGCTGAACTCCACCATCTCGTGGTCACTGCAACCCAGGCAGCCCTCGACCTTTACTGCTTCGACCAGACCCTCTTTGTTAGTGAGGATGAGATCCAGCAGTGTACCTCTCCTGGTGGGCTCCTCCACCAATTTCTCCCTAGGGGCACAGGAGGCCACCCGGTCCTCATCTGTTTTAGAATGCTGCCCCACTGGGGCAAGCCAACTACAAACCCATCCCCCTTCGAGCCTAGTTTAAAGCTCTCCAAATGAGCCCAGCTAATTCCTGCCCCAGCATCCTTTTGCCTCTGCGAGATAAGCCTTTCCCGCGTAACACTGTCCGGACTGGAGTCTTAAAAAACCACCCACCTGATGACATCATTTCAAGAGCAACAGCAGCAATTTGCAGAATTCAGCTTCTTTGGGGAACTGAGAAATTGCTGAGCTGACACCAAGTCCTGCTGTGTCCCCGTCACCCGCAGAGTGCCCGCATCCTCACCACGGTAGCGGGCATTGTGACAAAGGTTCTATGTCAGCTGGGTGTGGCAGCCGAGCGCCCCCTAGGGGAGGGGGAGCCTGTCAGCCCCGGGCCTGTCACTGCCTGCTGTCTCCCCCCTCAGCAGCGAGGCCTCTGAAAAGTTTCCAAAACATCCCCAGACTTGGGTCCAGCGTGGCCAAAAGTCTCCAAGAGACAAGTCGGAAAGAAGGATATGGAACAGAGGAAGAAAGCGAAGAGAGAAAGTCAAAGGGAGGGAAGAGGAAAATCTAGTGCCGGGCTGCAGGTCTGAAATGGAGGAATGGAAAGACAAAAGCCAGGAAGCAGGAGAGTTTGAGAAAAGGAGAGAGGAAAGAAGAGACATGCAGCCAGACGAGGGCTTAGTGAGAGAGGCTGGGACAGAGAACAGGATGAGAAGGAAATAAGGCAAGGCAAGGCTGGGCCAAAGGACGTTTCCTTGCTTTATATTTTCTACCACATTCATCTGGAGACGAGGAGGAAAGCCATCAGCCCTGATGGATTAGGCCCAATCAAAAACCCCGGCTACTTGAGACACTTAGACTAAGCCTAAAATGCAAAGATCTCTCCATAAGGATGGGTTTTATACTCTACTTCCACAATCTGCTGCCAGTACAAAAGAATAAGCGGCAGATCTACTAAGGCTGAGTCACGGTGCTTTGCTCCTAAGACCATGCATACCATGGGAATATTTCAGCATTTCTGCTCTGGTTTTCAGTGTATTACACCAAAACACCCACCTGATGACATCATTTCAAGAATAACAGCAGCAATTTGCAGAATTCAGCTTCTTTGGGGAACTGAGAACTTGCTGAGCTGACACCAAGTCCTGCTGTGTCCCTGTCACCCACAGAGTGCCCGCATCCTCACCACGGTAGCGGGCATTGTGACAAAGGTTCTATGTCAGCTGGGTGTGGCAGCCACGCGCCCTCTAGGGGAGGGGGAGCCTGTCAGCTCCGGGCCTGTCACTGCCTGCTGTCCCCCCTGTCACCAGCGAGGCCTCGGAAAAGTTTCCAAAACATCCCCAGACTTGGGTCCAGCGTGGCCAAAAGTCTCCAAGAGACAAGTCGGAAAGAAGGATATGGAACAAAGGGAGAAAGCGAAGGGAGCAAGCCAAAGGGAGGGAAGAGGAAAATCTAGTGCGGGGCTGCAGGACTGAAATGGAGGAATTGAAAGACAAGAGCCAGGAAGCAAGAGAGTTTGAGAAAAGGAGGGAGGAACTAAGAGACAGGCAGCCAGACGTGGGGTTAGTGAGAGAGGCTGGCATAGAGAACAGGATGAGAAGGAAATAAGGCAAGGCAAAATACGCCAAAGGACGTTTCCTTGCTTTATATTTTCTACCACATTCATCTGGAGACGAGGAGGAAAGCCATCAGACCTGATAGATTAGGCCCAATCAAAAGCCCCGGCTACTTGAGACACTTAGACTAAGCCTAAAATGCAAAGATCTCTCCATAAGGATGGGTTTTATACTCTACTTCCACAATCTGCTGGCAGTACAAAAGAGTAAGCAGCAGATCTACTTAGGCTGAGTCACGGTGCTTTGCTCCTAAGACCATGAATACCATGGGAATACTTCAGCATTTCTGCTCTGGTTTTCAGTGTATTACACCAAAACACCCACCTGATGATGTCATTTCAAGAGCAACAGCAGCAATTTGCACAATTCAGCTTCTTTGGGGAACTGAGAACTTGCTGAGCTGACACCAAGTCCTGCTGTGTCCCTGTCACCCGCAGTGTGCCCGCATCCTCACCACGGTAGCGGGCATTCTGACAAAGGTTCTATGTCAGCTGGGTGTGGCAGCCGAGCGCCCCCTAGGGGAGGGGGAGCCTGTCAGCCCCGGGCCTGTCACTGCCTGCTGTCCCCCCTGCCACCAGCGAGGTCTCGGAAAAGTTTCCAAAACATCCCAGACTTGGGTCCAGCGTGGCCAAAAGTCTCCAAGAGACAAGTCGGAAAGAAGGATATGGAACAAAGGGAGAAAGCGAAGGGAGCAAGCCAAAGGGAGGGAAGAGGAAAATCTAGTGCCGGGCTGCAGGACTGAAATGGAGGAATGGAACGACAAAAGCCAGGAAGCAGGAGAGTTTGAGAAAAGGAGAGAGGAAAGAAGAGACATGCAGCCAGACGAGGGGTTAGTGAGAGAGGCTGGCACAGAGAACAGGATGAGAAGGAAATAAGGCAAGGCAAGGCTGGGCCAAAGGACGTTTTCTTGCTTTATATTTTCTACCACATTCATCTGGAGACGAGGAGGAAAGCCATCAGACCTGATGGATTAGGCCCAATCAAAAACCCCGGCTACTTGAGACACTTAGACTAAGCCTAAAATGCAAAGATCTCTGCATAAGGATGGGTTTTATACTCTACTTCCACAATCTGCTGGCAGTACAAAAGAATAAGCGGCAGATCTACTTAGGCTGAGTCACGGTGCTTTGCTCCTAAGACCATGCATACCATGGGAATATTTCAGCATTTCTGCTCTGGTTTTCAGTGTATTACACCAAAACACCCACCTGATGACGTCATTTCAAGAGCAACAGCAGCAATTTGCAGAATTCAGCTTCTTTGGGGAACTGAGAAATTGCTGAGCTGACACCAAGTCCTGCTGTGTCCCTGTCACCCGCAGAGTGCCCACATCCTCACCACGGTAGCGGGCATTGTGACAAAGGTTCTATGTCAGCTGGGTGTGGCAGCCGAGCGCCCCCTAGGGGAGGGGGAGCCTGTCAGCCCCGGGCCTGCCTCTGCCTGCTGTGCCCCCTGTCAGCAGCGAGGCCTCTGAAAAGTTTCCAAAACATCCCCAGACTTGGGTCCAGCGTGGCCAAAAGTCTCCAAGAGACAAGTCGGAAAGAAGGATATGGAACAAAGGGAGAAAAGCGAGGGGAGCAAGCCAAAGGGAGGGAAGAGGAAAATCTAGTGCCGGGCTGCAGGACTGAAATGGAGGAATGGAAAGACAAAAGCCAGGAAGCAGGAGAGTTTGAGAAAAGGAGAGAGGAAAGAAGAGACATGCAGCCAGACGAGGGGTTAGTGAGAGAGGCTGGCACAGAGAACAGGATGAGAAGGAAATAAGGCAAGACAAAATACGCCAAAGGAGGTTTCCTTGCTTTATATTTTCTACCACATTCATATGGAGACGAGGAGGAAAGCCATCAGACCTGATGGATTAGGCCCAATCAAAAGCCCCGGCTACTTGAGACACTTAGCCTAAAATGCAAAGATCTCTCCATAAGGATGGGTTTTCTACTCTACTTCCACAATCTGCTGGCAGTACAAAAGAATAAGCGGCAGATCTACTTAGGCTGAGTCACGGTGCTTTGCTCCTAAGACCATGCATACCATGGGAATATTTCAGCATTTCTGATCTGGTTTTCAGTGTATTACACCAAAACACCCACCTGATGACGTCATTTCAAGAGCAACAGCAGCAATTTGCAGAATTCAGCTTCTTTGGGGAACTGAGAATTTGCTGAGCTGACACCAAGTCCTGCTGTGTCCCTGTCACCCGCAGAGTGCCCGCATCCTCACCACGGTAGCGGGCATTGTGACAAAGGGTCTATGTCAGCTGGGTGTGGCAGCCGCGCGCCCCCTAGGGGAGAAGGAGCCTGTCAGCCCCGGGCCTGTCACTGCCTGCTGTCCCCCCTCTCAGCAGCGAGGCCTCTGGAAAGTTTCCAAAACATCCCCGGACTTGGGTCCAGCGTGGCCAAAAGTCTCCAAGAGACAAGTCGGAAAGAAGGATATGGAACAAAGGGAGAAAGCAAAGGGAGCAAGCCAAAGGGAGGGAAGAGGAAAATCTAGTGCCGGGCTGCAGGACTGAAATGGAGGAATGGAAAGACAAAAGCCAGGAAGCAGGAGAGTTTGAGAAAAGGAGAGAGGAAAGAAGAGACATGCAGCCAGACGAGGGCTTAGTGAGAGAGGCTGGCACAGAGAACAGGATGAGAAGGAAATAAGGCAAGGCAAGGCTGGGCCAAAGGACGTTTCCTTGCTTTATATTTTCTACCACATTGATCTGGAGACGAGGAGGAAAGCCATCAGACCTGATGGATTAGGCCCAATCAAAAACCCCGGCTACTTGAGACACTTAGACTAAGCCTAAAATGCAAAGATCTCTCCATAAGGATGGGTTTTATACTCTACTTCCACAATCTGCTGGCAGTACAAAAGAATAAGCGGCAGATCTACTTAGGCTGAGTCAGGGTGCTTTGCTCCTAAGACCATGCATATCATGGGAATATTTCAGCATTTCTGCTCTGGTTTTCAGTGTATTACACAAAAACACCCACCTGACGACGTCATTTCAAGAGCAACAGCAGCAATTTGCAGAATTCAGCTTCTTTGGGGAACTGAGAAATTGCTGAGCTGACATCAAGTCCTGCTGTGTCCCTGTCACCCGCAGAGTGCCCGCATCCTCACCACGGCGGCGGGCATTGTGACAAAGGTTCTATGTCAGATGGGTGTGGCAGCCGAGCGCCCCCTAGAGGAGGGGGAGCCTGTCAGCCCCGGGCCTGTCACTGCCTGTTATCTCCCCCTGTCAGCAGCGAGGCCCCTGAAAAGTTTCCAAAATGTCCCCAGACTTGGGTCCAGCGTGGCCAAAAGTCTCCGAGAGACAAGTCGGATAGAAGGATATGGAACAAAGGGAGAAAGCGAAGGGAGCAAGCCAAAGGGAGGGAAGAGGAAAATCTAGTGCCGGGCTGCAGGACTGAAATGGAGGAATGGAAAGACAAAAGCCAGGAAGCAGGAGAGTTTGAGAAAAGGAGAGAGGAAAGAAGAGACATGCAGCCAGATGAGGGGTTAGTAGAGAAGCTGGCACAGAGAACAGGATGAGAAGGAAATAAGGCAAGACAAGGCTGGGCCAAAGGACGTTTCCTTGCTTTATATTTTCTACCACATTCATCTGGAGACGAGGAGGAAAGCCATCAGACCTGATGGATTAGGCCCAATCAAAAACCCCGGCTACTTGAGACAATTAGACTAAGCCTAAAATGCAAAGATCTCTCCATAAGGATGGGTTTTATACTCTACTTCCACAATCTGCTGGCAGTACAAAAGAATAAGCGGCAGATCTCCTTAGGCTGAGTCACGGTGCTTTGCTCCTAAGACCATGCATACCATGGGAATATTTCAGCATTTCTGCTCTGGTTTTCAGTGTATTACACCAAAACACCCACCTGATGACGTCATTTCAAGAGCAACAGCAGCAATTTGCAGAATTCAGCTTCTTTGGGGAACTCAGAAATTGCTGAGCTGACACCAGGTCCTGCTGTGTCCCTGTCACCCGCAGAGTGCCCGCATCCTCACCACGGTGGCGGGCATTGTGAGAAAGGTTCTATGTCAGCTGGGTGTGGCAGCCGAGCGCCCCCTAGGGGAGGGGGAGCCTGTCAGCCCCGAGCCTGTCACAGCCTGCTGTCTCCCCCCTCAGCAGCGAGGCCCCTGAAAAGTTTCCAAAACATCCCCAGACTTGGGTCGAGCGTGGCCAAAAGTCTCCAAGAGACAAGTCGGATAGAAGGATATGGAACAAAGAGAGAAAGCGAAGGGAGCAAGCCAAAGGGAGGGAAGAGGAATATCTAGTGCCGGGCTGCAGGACTGAAATGGAGGAATGGAAAGACAAAAGCCAGGAAGCAGGAGAGTTTGAGAAAAGGAGAGAGGAAAGAAGAGACATGCAGCCAGACGAGGGGTTAGTGAGAGAGGCTGGCACAGAGAACAGGATGAGAAGGAAATAAGGCAAGACAAAATATACGAAAGGAGGTTTCCTTGCTTTATATTTTCTACCACATTCATCTGGAGACGAGGAGGAAAGCCATCAGACCTGATGGATTAGGCCCAATCAAAAACCCCGGCTACTTGAGACACTTAGACTAAGCCTAAAATGCAAAGATCTCTCCATAAGGATGGTTTTTATACTCCCACAATCTGCTGACAGTAAAAAAGAATAAGCGGCAGAACTCCTTAGGCTGAGTCACGGTGCTTTGCTCCTAAGACCATGCATACCATGGGAATATTTCAGCATTTCTGCTCTGGTTTTCAGTGTATTACACCAAAACACCCACCTGATGACATCATTTCAAGAGCAACAGCAGCAATTTGCAGAATTCAGCTTCTTTGGGGAACTGAGAAATTGCTGAGCTGACACCAGGTCCTGCTGTGTCCCTGTCACCCGCAGAGTGCCCTCATCCTCACCACGGTAGCGGGCATTGTGACAAAGGTTCTATGTCAGCTGGGTGTGGCAGCCGAGCGCCCCCTAGGGGAGGGGGAGCCAGTCAGCCCCAGGCCTGTCACTGCCTGCTGTCTCCCCCCTCAGCAGTGAGGCCTCTGAAAAGTTTCCAAAACATCCCTAGACTTGGGTCCAGCGTGGCCAAAAGTCTCCAAGAGACAAGTCCGATAGAAGGATATGGAACAAAGAGAGAAAGCGAAGGGAGCAAGCCAAATGGAGGGAAGAGGAATATCTAGTGCCGGGCTGCAGGACTGAAATGGAGGAATGGAAAGACAAAAGCCAGGAAGCAGGAGAGTTTGAGAAAAGGAGAGAGGAAAGAAGAGACATGCAGCCAGACGAGGGGTTAGTGAGAGAGGCTGGCACAGAGAAGAGGATGAGAAGGAAATAAGGCAAGGCAAGGCTGGGCCAAAGGACGTTTCCTTGCTTTATATTTTATACCACATTCATCTGGAGACAAGGAGAAAAGCCATCAGACCTGATGGATCAGGACCAATCAAAAACCCCGGCTACTTGAGACAATTAGACTAAGCCTAAAATGCAAAGATCTCTCCATAAGGATGGGTTTTATACTCTACTTCCACAATCTGCTGGCAGTACAAAAGAATAAGCGGCAGATCTACTTAGGCTGAGTCACGGTGCTTTGCTCCTAAGACCATGCATACCATGGGAATATTTCAGCATTTCTGCTCTGGTTTTCAGTGTATTACACCAAAACACCCACCTGATGACATCATTTCAAGAGCAACAGCAGCAATTTGCAGAATTCAGCTTCTTTGGGGAACTCAGAAATTGCTGAGCTGACACCAAGTCCTGCTGTGTCCCTGTCACCCGCAGAGTGCCCGCATCCTCACCACGGTAGCGGGCATTGTGACAAAGGTTCTATGTCAGCTGGGTGTGGCAGCCGAGCGCCCCCTAGGGGAGAAGGAGCCTGTCAGCCCCGGGCCTGTCACTGCCTGCTGTCTCCCCCCTCAGCAGCGAGGCCTCTGAAAAGTTTCTAAAACATCCCCAGACTTGGGTCCAGCGTGGCCAAAAGTCTCCAAGAGACAAGTCGGAAAGAAGGATATGGAACAAAGGGAGAAAGCGAAGGGAGCAAGCCAAAGGGAGGGAAGAGGAAAATCTAGTGCCGGGCTGCAGCACTGAAATGGAGGAATGGAAAGACAAAAGCCAGGAAGCAGGAGAGTTTGAGAAAAGGAGAGAGGAAAGAAGAGACATGCAGCCAGACGAGGGGTTAGTGAGAGAGGCTGGCACAGAGAACAGGATGAGAAGGAAATAAGGCAAGGCAAAATACGCCAAAGGACGTTTCCTTGCTTTATATTTTCTACCACATTCATCTGGAGACGAGGAGGAAAGCCATCAGACCTGATGGATTAATCCAAATCAAAAACCCCGGCTACTTGAGACACTTAGACTAAGCCTAAAATGCAAAAATCTCTCCATAAAGATGGTTTTTGTACTCTACTTCCACAATCTGCTGGCAGTACAAAAGAATAAGCGGCAGATCTACTTAGGCTGAGTCACGGTGCTTTGCTCCTAAGACCATGCATACCATGGGAATATTTCAGCATTTCTGCTCTGGTTTTCAGTGTATTACACCAAAACACCCACCTGATGACATCATTGCAAGAGCAACAGCAGCAATTTGCAGAATTCAGCTTCTTTGGGGAACTCAGAAATTGCTGAGCTGACACCAAGTCCTGCTGTGTCCCTGTCACCCGCAGAGTGCCCGCATCCTCACCACGGTAGCGGGCATTGTGACAAAGGTTCTATGTCAGCTGGGTGTGGCAGCCGAGCACCCCCTAGGGGAGGGGGAGCCTGTCAGCCCCGGGCCTGTCACTGCCTGCTGTCCCCCGTATCACCAGTGAGGCCTCTGAAAAGTTTCCGAAACATCCCCAGACTTGGGTCCAGCGTGGCCAAAAGTCTCCAACAGACAAGTCGGAAAGAAGGATATGGAACAAAGGGAGAAAGCGAAGGGAGCAAGCCAAAGGGAGGGAAGAGGAAAATCTAGTGCCGGGCTGCAGGACTGAAATGGAGGAATGGAAAGACAAGAGCCAGGAAGCAGGAGAGTTTGAGAAAAGGAGAGAGGAAAGAAGAGAGACATGCAGCCAGACGAGGGCTTAGTGAGAGAGGCTGGGACAAAGAACAGGATGAGAAGGAAATAAGGCAAGGCAAGGCTACGCCAAAGAACGTTTCCTTGCTTTATATTTTCTACCACATTCATCTGGAGACGAGGAGGAAAGCCATCAGATCCAATGGATTAGGCCCAATCAAAAACCCCAGCTACTTGAGACACTTAGACTAAGCCTAAAATGCAAAGATCTGTCCATAAGGATGGTTTTTATACTCTACTTCCACAATCTGCTGGCAGTACAAAAGAATAAGCGGCAGATCTACTTAGGCTGAGTCACAAAGCTTTGCTCCTAAGACCATGCATACCATGGGAATATTTCAGCATTTCTGCTCTGGTTTTCAGTGTATTACACCAAAACACCCACCTGATGACATCATTTCAAGAGCAACAGCAGCGATTTGCAGAATTCAGCTTCTTTGGGGAACTCAGAAATTGCTGAGCTGACACCAAGTCCTGCTGTGTCCCTGTCACCCGCAGAGTGCCCGCATTCTCACCACGGTAGCGGGCATTGTGACAAAGGTTCTATGTCAGCTGGGTGTGGCAGCCGAGCGCCCCCTAGGTGAGGGGGACCCTGTCAGCCCCGGGACTGTCACTGCCTGCTGTCCCCCCTGTCAGCAGCAAGGCCTCTGAAAAGTTTCCAAAACATCCCCAGACTTGGGTCCAGCGTGGCCAAAAGTCTCCAAGAGACAAGTCGGAAAGAAGGATATGTAACAAAGAGAGAAAGCGAAGGGAGCAAGCCAAAGGGAGGGAAGAGGAATATCTAGTGCCGGGCTGCAGGACTGAAATGGAGGAATGGAAAGACAAGAGCCAGAAAGCAGGAGAGTTTGAGAAAAGGAGAGAGGAAAGAAGAGAGACATGCAGCCAGACGAGGGCTTAGTGAGAGAGGCTGGGACAGAGAACAGGATGAGAAGGAAATAAGGCAAGGCAAAATACGCCAAAGGACGTTTCCTTGCTTTATATTTTCTACCACATTCATCCGGAGACGAGGAGGAAAGCCATCAGACCTGATGGATTAGGCCCAATCAAAAACCCCGGCTACTTGAGACACTTAGACTAAGCCTAAAACGCAAAGATGTCTCCATAAGGATAGTTTTTATACTCTACTTGCACAATCTGCTGGCAGTACAAAAGAATAAGCAGCAGATGTACTTAGGCTGAGTCACGGTTATTTGCTCCTAAGACCATGCATATCACGGGAATACTTCAGCATTTCTGCTCTGGTTTTCAGTGTATTACACCAGAACACCCACCTGATGACATCATTTCAAGAGCAACAGCAGCGATTTGCAGAATTCAGCTTCTTTGGGGAACTGAGAAATTGCTGAGCTGACACCAAGTCCTGCTGTGTCCCTGTCACCCGCAGAGTGCCCGCATCCTCACCACGGTAGCGGGCATTGTGACAAAGGTTCTATGTCAGCTGTTGCTCTTGCGTCCGTCAACAGAGCTACAACGAAGCATGCCGAACGGAGAAAATAGCAGCAGCTCATCTGTTCACACCTTGTTTCTGCCGTGTGCTCGAACGCCAAGACGTTCGTGCTGCTGTGAGATGAAAGACGTCCTTCTGAAGATGTGGTTGCTCACACCGGTCCACTTGTTAGTGTATCCATTCAGTGCTAGGCTGCGGGGCATTCAGAAGTGGCTCTGTGGAGACGTCTGCATAGAGGCAGCTGTCAGAACACGCACACTCGATTGTTCACCAAAACATATGCAGACGCGTCCTTACCCTATAGATTTCGATGCACAGAGTTCCCTGTGTTCGCAAGAGACAAGGGAATCGAATCTGTACGCACAGAAGCAATACCGGACCGTTTCCATCTGAGTGAACACGAAAGAGCCGTCTATACACTCGCAGACACGGGAACGTGCCTCAATGCGGTCACAGAGGCAGCAGCTTTTGCACAGATGCTCTGGTGATTCTGGCACTTTCCAGGCACACTCCTGAAAGTCGCGCACACTGCTGTTCACTCGCTAAACGACCTCTTCGGAAACATGTCTCCGGTCCATGTACCGCTCAGATTTCTTCTCGTGTAACTGTGAACTGTGTCAGCGCGGGGATTCCGTCTCTGTTGAGCAGATGTCAATCCTGCCTCGCTTTTGCTTTGTTGCCTCTACCAAGATGATTTCCTGTTTCTCTCTTCACTGGAGCAGGCAGACACAGCCAACACACAGCAAGTGTCAAGAGACACACTCCGTCCGCTGAGGTCAACGCTTGTGCAGATGCACGTGTGCGACAAAGGCAACACACGTGTTTGTGGAGAGAAAGAAAGGGACTCACAGGCGTGCGGAGCGACGGATAGAAAGAGTGGGCGCTAAGGAACACAGAGTTTCAGGCAGACTGTCTCCACACAAACAGGCACCTGTCTGCAGGTATCCTAGATCTTGATTCTTGAACTTGAGGAAACATGCGTCTGAGCAAAACTCCCAAACGCTTCCAGGAAAGACACAGGCTCTCCCACAAGCATACAAGTGTTTGCCCTCAGCTATAGATCAGGGACAAGCTTGTGAAGAGATGCCCTGATATTCTTTCGCCTTATGGCATCATGTGTTTCATTTCTCTTGGAAATCGATTGCTAAGTGTCTTTCCTCGGGCGACTGTGAAGCATTTGCCACCGGAGGAGAAGTAGCACGGAGCAGCATTCAGTACTGTCTACGTCACGGCCCCTTATAAGACAGCGGCACTGGCGCACACACACACACAGGAGACGGCAGCACTGGCGCACACACACACACACAGGAGACGGCAGCACTACTTAAAAACTTCAAGACGCTGGGAAGAAGTGCCAGTCCCTTAGACTGGAGGGGTACAGAGCACAGCTGCCGATGCAGCCCAGAACTACACCATAAAGCACAACTGCGCAGAAACATGCAAAATGCAAAAACCATCCACGCTTTCAGCTGCTGATACAAGAAAACCAGGACCCGATTGGCGCTACGCCAACTGGCACCAGCGTTCCGGATCCCGGGATGGCGCCCGGGATGCCTGTCGGGTCCCTCAAGCGCGACGAGACCCCGGGACCGTCTGACAGGCACAATGCAAGCCTCCCCACCTGCAATACAACACTGACACTAGGCTGGAGCTGCCCTGCCCGGGACACGCTGGCATCGCACTGTGAAGTTCCCTGGACCCTTCGCCTGCCCAAAAGGGACTGTTCCTGGATCACCCTTGCCCCAAAGAGAACTTTACCCCCCTCCCTGCAGTTCCCAACCCCTTCCCAGCCCCCCAGCCTCCACTTCTCTTTCAGAGGGCCAAGAGACTGAATCCATCTTCAACAGAGGAAAACACCACATGTGCTGATAGAGATCGTCCTGCATCACCAAGTTCCTCCTTGTCCTGGTTTTGTTGAAAAACAAGTTTCTCTTTTAGTGATTTTTTGCCTGTCAGCTAAAGCCTTCATATTAGCTGCATTTTCCTGGAGAACCCGACACATGTTTTGGTTAAACCTAGCAAGGGAATGCAAACTTATTGATAAGCACGGACGGACATCTCGCGAGAGGGGCAACGAGAAACTGATGACTGAGAGACTGACCAACCGTGTATAACATTCCATTCACGTGAATACTTCATATAAAAGTGGGAGATCACGAGGATCTCGGCCCCTTTTTTCCCTTTTTCCTCATGGCTGACATTAGGAGAGGACCTTGCTGGTCGTCCCTGCGAACTGAGGCCTAGTGAGAGACTGAATCCAGCTCCGGTTGGCTACAGAGTCTAATCCAGGACTTTGGGTGCCGGCTCTGCAGTTGCTGAGACTTAGAAGATTGGTTTTGTATATTTTGTATTATTTTCCCTATTCTTATTAGTAGCATTAGTAAAACATCTTTAACTTTTCCAACTGTCTTCTCTCTGTCCTTCTTTCCCTCCCGATCGCCTGTCCTGAGTGGGAAGGGGAGAGGGAGGGGCAAAAGGGGGAAGTGGGGGGGAAAGGAGGTTAACAATACATCTGCCAGGGTTTGATTGTCACCCCGCAATATTAACCCTTGACAGATAATTGGCACCCAACGTGGGGCAAGAGAAAGGGGTAAATTTGGAGATTTTTGGCTTTTCTACTGTTCTGACGTACCTTTCAATTTTCTTGGCACAGTGCCAACTCAGAGTTGTGATACTCGCGCGTGGGTTTGCTTTGGATATTATTTAGTGGTATTAAGGCAAAGTGAATTACATCGATTTAAAGATGTTACGGCAAAAGTTGTATCAGTTATTTTCTACATTGTGCTCGCTGATCCCATATCTGTGTTGGTGTTTCTTTCTGAATCGAAGTATTCATTATATAACAACAAGAAACTGGACAGCGGTCATGATGATACTGTGTGGTATGGCACTGGTTTATTTCACTATACTGCAGCCGCTAATGAATTTCTACTCGCTTCTGCTTTACCTTGAAAAACCTCCAGGAGAGATTAAAGAGCAGAATGGCTCTATATTTGCTAATTGGTCAAGCGAATCTTTAGAAAGGCTGACTAACAATACTTCTGTGTTTTCGCTAGGACAGTTTGCAAATGTTTTAGAGAACTTTGAATATCCTTGGAGCTTTGTAGAACTGTGATGGTGTTATCTGGTTTGCTGAATGTGTGTCAGTTTGTGTTACTGTTAAGAGAAATGAGGTTCAATAGGAGGTTTGCGTCTCTTTTTAGTCCTGAGATTTGCAGTGCGTCTTCAGAAGCTTTAGCAAAAAGCACTCCTAGCCGCTCGAGAAAAGGCAAAACAGCCAAAGCTGCTGCTGCAGCCACTGCCCCCCAACCGCAGCTTCAGAGGCTGAAGCTACAGCTCCTCCGCAGAGCTCCTCTGCCAAGGTCGCTGCAGATAACGTTACTTCTCCAGCCTCAAAGGCTAACAAGGCAGCCCCCCCGCCTTCACACACTGGGCACTGTTGCTGCTGTAACCACAGCAATCACTGTGACAGTCATTCAGACTCTGAAAATGAATCAAATGATGGTGAACCCATATCAGCATCAGTTGCTGGTTGTAAGAAAGTCACTAGAAAGACTACCTGTGCAGCAGGTGATGGCACAGGGCCAACATCAACCCAAGAGGCATCATCATCAGGACAGGGTGGAGATGAAGTGACCACCACTCGGTCCTTTTCTCCAGGTGAGCTGAGAGATCTGCGAAAAGACTTCAGTTGTCGTGAAGGCGAGAATATTTTAACCTGGCTGCTGCGATGCTGGGACAATGAGGCAGAAACAATTGAATTGGAAGGTGGTGAAGCCAGGCAACTGGGATCTCTGTCAAAAGATTCCACCATTGATAGGGCAATTTCAAGAGAGTCTAATGCCTCTACTCTCTGGACCCGACTCCTGGCAGCTATGAAAGTCAGATTTCCCTACAAGGAAGATTGTATATCCAAGTTAGGGAAATGGAATACTATAGAGAGAGGTATCCAATTCCTGAGAGAATTAGCTGTGCGAGAGATCATCTATCTAGGACCAAACAGCCAAGAGGGGACAGACCCAGATAGAATCAATTGTACAAAATCTATGTGGTGCAGATTTGTACAAAGTGCACCACCTGCATATGCTAAGTCATTGGCAGGAATGGTCTGGTCAGCTAGAGGTATACAAGAAATTAATGAAGTGATTGAGCAGCTCCGGTACTTTGAGGACAGCCTTGCTGGTTCTCTACAGGCTTGTATATCCGCTGTGGAGAAACTGTGTGAAAAATCTGATGACCGGTTTGAAAAGCTGTTGCAAGAAATCAAAGAGCTCAGAGAAGACTCGTACCGTTCACGACCTGCACAAACCTATGTTTCAGCTGTTAAGAGAAGGCGTTTCCAATCTCGAGAGAGAGGGCAGAGACAGCCCACAAAAAGAGGTTCACTGTGGTTCTTCCTACATGAGCAGGGAGAAAACATCAATAAGTGGCATGGAAGGCCTACCTCAACTTCAAGAACGAGTACGTGAGATAAAAGGAAAAACTCCTAGGAAAGTGGCTGCTCCAGTTTACAAAAGGAGCAGAAGAGATTCTGATGCTCTTGAAGGAACCTCTAATTCACACCCAGAGACTGTGCAAAACAGGAATTAGAGGTGCCCTGCCTCCAACCAGGTGGAGGAAAGGGATAACAGAGTTTATTGGACTGTAGAAATACTATGGCCTGGTACAACACAACCCCAGGAGTACAAAGCTTTAGTGGACACTGGTGCTCAGTGCACAATAATTCCTTCTAATTATAAAGGAACGCAATCCATCAATATTGTTGGAGTGACTGGGGGATCCCAGGAACTGACTGTTGCAGAGGCTGAAATGAGCCTAACTGGAAAAAACTGGCAAAAGCATCCCATTGTGACTGGTCCAGATGCTCCGTGCATCCTTGGTATAGACTACCTCAGGAGAGGGTATTTTAAGGACCCAAAAGGGTATAGGTGGGCATTTGGTATAGCAGCTGTGGACACTGAGAAAAATTGAACAGCTGTCTGATTTGCCTGGTCCCTTCTGTTGTAGGACTGCTGATGGTTGACGATCAGCAGGTGCCAATTGCTACCACGACGGTGCATCGCTGGCAATATCACACCAATCGAGACTCTTGGATTCCTATCCAGAAGCTGATTCATCAATTGGAAAGCCAGGGTGTGATCAGTAAGACTCGCTCACCTTTTAACAGCCCAATCTGGCCAGTGCGTAAGTCTAATGACGAGTGGAGACTAACTGTAGACTATCGTTGCCTGAATTAAGTTACACCACCACTGAGTGCTGCTGTGCCTGACATGCTAGAACTGCAATTTGAACTGGAGTCAAAGGCAGCCAAGTGGTATGCTACAATTGACATTGCTAATGCATTTTTCTCTATTCCTGTAGCAGCAGAGTGCAGGCCGCAGTTTGCTTTCACCTGGAGGGGCATCCAGTATACATGGAATCGCTTGCCCCAGGGGTGGAAACACAGTCCTACCATCTGCCATGGACTGATCCAGACCACGCTGGAGCAAGGTGAAGCTCCAGAACACTTGCAATATATTGATGACATCATCGTATGGGGCGACGCAGCGAAAGAAGTCTTCGAGAAATGTGAGAGAATAATTCCTATTCTTTTGGATGCTGGTTTTGCCATAAAACGAAGCAAGGTCAAGGGACCTGCACGAGAGATCCAGTTTTTAGGAATAAAATGGCAAGATGGCCGTCGTCAGATCCCAATGGATGTGATCAACAAAATTGCAGCAATGTCTCCACCTACTAATAAAAAGGAGACACAGACTTTCTTGGGCATTGTAGGTTTTTGGAGAATGCATATTCCTGACTACAGCCACATTGTGAGCCTCTCTATCGAGTGACTCGTAAAAAGAACCAATTTGAGTGGGGCCCTGAACAACGACAAGCCTTTGAACAAATTAAGCGTGAGATAACTCATGCGGTGGCCCTTGGACCAGTCCAAACTGGACTAGATGTTAAAAATGTGCTCTACACCGCAGCCGGAGATAATGGACTTACCTGGAGCCTCTGGCAGAAAGCACCAGGAGAAACCCGAGGTCAACCCTTAGGTTTTTGGAGTCGAGGATACAAAGGATCTGAGGCCAACTATACTCCAACTGAAAAGGAAATACTAGCAGCATATGAAGGAGTTCGAGCTGCTTCAGAAGTGATCGGCACCGAAAACGCTCCGCAACGACAGCAACGCAAAAACCAGAGATGGCATCAATCGAAACACCCTGCAGGGAGGCAGTGATGAGGCAAGGAGCCTCTTCTGCAACCCCAGGAAAAAGAACCCCAACGTCACGGCCCCTTATGAGATGGCGGCACTGGCGCGCACACACCCACAGAGCAGACGGCGGCACTGGCGCGCACACACCCACAGAGCAGACGGCGGCACTGGCGCGCACACACCCACAGAGCAGACGGCGGCACTGGCGCGCACACACCCACAGAGCAGACGGCGGCACTGGCGCGCACACACCCACAGAGCAGACGGCGGCACTGGCGCGCACACACCCACAGAGCAGACGGCGGCACTGGCGCGCACACACCCACAGAGCAGACGGCGGCACAACCTAAGAACTTCTTCCCAGCATCTTGAAGTGTCAGTCCCTAGGACTGGAGGGGTAGAGAGCAGAGCTGCTGATGCAGCCCAGAATGACACCATAAATCACAACTGACCAGGAACATCCAAAATGCAAGAACCGTCCACGCTTTTGGCTGATGATACAATAATCCAGCACCCGATTGGCATTACGCCAATTAACACCGGCATTCTGGATCCCAGGATGGCACCTGAGAGGCCCGTTGGGCCCCCGGAGGACAGCGAGACCCCGGGATCATCTGACAGATGCAAGGCAGGCTTCCCGAGCTACACGACAACGCAGACGCAGGCTGGAGCTGCCCTGCCCGGCACATGCTGGCATCGCACTGTAAAGTTCCCTGGGCCCTTTACCCACCCAAAGGGGACTTGTCCTGGACAGCCCTTTCCCTTATCAGAACTTTACCCCCATCCCTGCGATTCCCGGCCCCTTCCCAGCCCCCGTGCCTCCACTTATCTTTCAGAAGGCCGAGGGACCAAATCCACCTTCGACAGAGAAAACGCCACGTGCACTAACGGAGATGTTCCTGCATTGCCGGGGTCCTCTTCAACATCTACGGTAACACAGGAAAAGACACGCTCACTAAGCCGTGCCAGCATACAGTATAGCGGGGTAAACGCCGACTCCTCCCGCAACACCCACCTCCTCCTAAGTTCCTCGGCGTTCCGTTCGGCGCGTCGTGTCACGGGTGCGGTCACAAACCCTCATCGCTCGTAACACCTAAGACAGCGAGAAACAAAAGAACTGTAGGGCTTGGAGCGAGTCCCCAGCCCCACGCTCCTCCTCGCCCATACCCCGGCTCACCAGAAACGTTCCTCCAAGTCCAAAGGGCCCAAAAGGAGCCTGCAAAACAAGAAGGAAACGCTGAACCGAGTCACCGAGCGACACCGGGCTCCTCGACACCCACCGCCGCCTCACCTCCTCGACTGCTGACCGGCGTGCGGCTTCGCCCCTCCGAGCTGGTCCACGGCACCTGCAAAAACAAAAGCACCTGCTCGGACGCTGCTCAAAAACAGCCCGCCCGTAGACGGGCCCATCTCCCCCTCCTTTACCTTGGCCGCTCTCCCACCTGCCTGCCCACCCTTGCTTTTGACTGCAACGCCCTTGACCACAGAGGTTCAGCTGCCGCCTGTAAAACACAACCCAATGACGCTCACACCTGCACTGGCAACACGGGACCTGAAACGAGCAGCTGCTTCGGCCCGATGCTCATTGTTCACCTTGCCCAAGGAGATGCGGTGCTAACACCCAGGTTTCCTCTTCGCTTCTATGAAAGAGACAAATGACCAAACTTACATAGAGCCATACGACACATCTTCCCGCTGGCATCACACACCGACCCACCTGCTTATGGCGCGCTGCTCGCCTCTTCTGTTGCTCTTTCGTACCAAGTCATCCCTCTACCTCTGAAAATAAGGTATTCAACAAGTCACCCAGACGCTCATCAACAGCTTGACCATTCCACAGGTTTGCTTTCTATTCAGGAATCCCACCCGACACTCTAATTGAGTCCCTAAAACACTGCGGAACGGACTGCCAGCTCCCCTGCCCACAGCTACTGCATCCCAGATGATCGCCCAACCTTTGCCTACACAATTGAATCTGTCAACAGATTAACCCTGGACTCCTAGAGTTTGCTCTACCCGCCCCTGACTCCACACCACCGGGCAGAGCAGCTCCGAGCCGAACGTGCACGTGCGCAGACAAACGCGCCACAGAACGCTATGGACAACACAACCGCAACAGCACCAAAAACGCTCTGCAACGACAGTGACCCAAAACCAGAGACGGCATCAATCCAAATGCCCTGCAGGGAGGCAGTGATGAGGCAAGGAGCCTCTTCTGCAGCCCCAGGAAAAAGAAAAAGGAACCGAACATCACACCCTTACGAGACAGCGGCACTGCCACACACACACGCAGAAGAGATGGCGGCACAACCTAAGAACTTCTTCCCAGCATCTTGAAGTGCCAGTCCCTTAGACTGGAGGAGTAGAGCGCAGAGCTGCTGATGCAGCCCAGATTGACACCGTAAGTCACAGCTGACCAGACACGTCCAAAATGCAAGCACCATCCACGCTTTTGGCTGATGATACAAGAATCCAGCACCCGATTGGCTCTACGCCAATTAACACCGACATTTCGGATCCCAGGATAGCACCTGAGAGGCCCGTCGGGCCCCCGGAGCACAGCGAGACCCCGGGATCGTCTGACAGGCACGAGGCGGGCTTCCCGAACTACACGACAACAGGCGCCGGCTGGAGCTGCCCTGCCCGGCAGATGCTGGCATCACACCGTAACGTTCCCTGACCCCTTATCTGCCCGAAGGGGACCGCTCCTAGACTGCGCTTTTCTGTCTGAGAACTTTAAACCCACCCTGCGATTCCCAGCCCCTTCCCAGCCCTCGTGCCTCCACTTATCTTTCAGAGGGCCGAGGGACCGAATCCACCTTCGACAGAGGAAAATGCCACCTGTGCTAACGGGGATCTTCCCGCAGTTGTCGCTTTCTCCATCATCGCCTACAGTAAGGAAAGCGAGAACACGCATGCTATCAAGCCCCCAAATAATATTTATCCATAGTAGCCTACGGTTCGTTGCTCACATTGGCTGAGTTCTGGGAGGTACATTTGAATGATCCACCGGGGGCCGCCGCACGCTGCAAAGGTTCTGGAGACAAGATGCTCTTCCAGGAGAAGAGATGACATTAACAACTATTAATACAGCAATACAAACCAAAAAACAACACTCCCTCTCCATTGTAGTCAGGAATCTTGGGAAAATGCAAAGCACCTGGAAATGAATCAACAAATGAAACATAATGATAAACAACTTTTCTACTACAGCTGTTGTTAAACCTTCGCTGTTCCTGAAGCTCTTACGTCAAACAGACACCTCTGCTTGTCCAAAGACATCTGCCTATTTGGATTAAACACCTCAAAAGCTGCTGAAGGAGCAGCAGAGAACCACCACCAAAGAGGCTCTGGAGCAGAATGAGCTCCCTGCCCGGGGACCGGGGCTCAAATACCCAGGGCTCCGCCCACCCCTTCCCACAAACCCCTGGGAAAGGGGCAGGGTCATTCACCCCAGACCCCCTCACCACCCTTATCAAATTACCTGGAATCTCCCTGAAAATGACAGCACCTGCCAGCACTCCATCTCCATTGTAGTCAGGAATTTTGGGAAAATGCAAAGCACCTGGAACCGAATCAATGAATGAAACATAATGACAAACAACCTTTCTACTACAGCTGCTACTGAACCTTTGCTGCTCCTGAAGCTCGTACCTCGAACAGACACCTCCACTTCTACAAAGACATCTGCCCATGTAGATTAAACGGCTCCAAAGCTGCCGAGGGGAGGGGTCGATCATCCCAGGCCCCGCCCACCACCCTCATAAAATCACCTGGACCTTAACTAAAGAAGACAGCACCTGTGGGAGATTTAAGGGATTTTCTTAAGGTTGTTATGCAGATGGGTTTCTGTTAGATAGAGATTTATTTCTGAACTAGACAAAGCGACTCCAAGGCTGGCGCGAAAGCTGAAAAACAACACCTGTTATGTGAGTGAGGTAATTCTATAATAACAAGACCCGAACGTGGACGATATCCGATCAGCCGACGCGTGTTTGGAACATGGACGCTTATCGGGAAATAACTGCGTATATAAGGAGGCTTGTCTCTGTAATAAATGGCTTCGCTTGAATTCGTGTTGAGTTGCGTGGAGTCCGTGAGTTTGCGCCCTCGCAAGCGGTGACCCCGACGTGATCCCTAAGGAGAATTTACAGAAGGCGTGCGACCGCTGCAGGGAGCGAGCCCGAGCTGGAACGGCTCGGCTGGACCGTGACCGGGACGCGGGCTGCGGGCTGCGTGACTCCCGATTGATGGCTACGGAGTGACAGAGGAGGGATAAAGGATCCGATATCGTCGCAACGGACGCCCAAAGAGGTGAGCAGCTGGGGGCGAGAGGAGATGGGGCAGAATATTTTTAAAGAAGAAGAAGAAATACTGCGGCTCCTCTTGCATATTCTCTCTAAGAGAGTGGTGAAGTATGAGGAGAGTAACCTCAAAAGATTGTTAATTTGGTGCAGAGGCAGTGGGTTTCCTGCTGACCTGTTAGGAGTTTTTCAAATAAAGACCTGGGAAAAAGTGGGAACTGTGTTGTGGAAGGCGATTAGTCGCAGTGAAAAATATATTCTCAGCCTTGTAACCACCTGTAAACTGGTACTTACTACAGTGAAGCAATTAAAACCTGGAAAGACTGTTATGAGCATTAGTGACTCAAAACTTAAACTTGAACTTTGGGATGATATGTAAAAACCTAACCCTAAACCCTAACCCGCTGTGAAGTGGCCGGGGCGGAGGTGTGAAGTGAAGTGGCCAGGCAGGCCAGGAGTTCAGGAGGGGACCCGCCCAGGAGTTCAGGAGGGCACCCGCCCAGGAGTTCAGGGAGGGACTGAAGAATTCAGGAGGAGACCTAGGAGTTCAGGGGGTAACCCAAGAGTTCAGGAGCGGACCCAGGAGTGCCCCAAAGGACCCAGGAGTGCCCCAAAGGATCCAGAGTTCAGGAGGGGACCCAGGAGTACCCCAAAGGACCCAGGAGTTCAGGGGGGAACCCAGAAGTTCTGAGGGGACCCAAGAGTTCAGGAGGAGACCCAAGAGTGCCCCAAAGGATTCAGAGTTCAGGACGGGACCCACCCAGGAGTTCAGGAGGAGAACCAGCAGTACCCCAAAGGACCCAGGAGTTCAGGGGGGAACACAGGAGTTCGGAGAGAACCCAGGAGTTCAGGAGGGGACCCAGGCGTTCTGAGGGGACCCAGGAGTGCCCCAAAGTACCCAAGAGTTCGGGGGGGACCCACCCAGGAGTTCGGGAGGGGACCCAGCAGTGCCCCAAAGGACCCAGCAGTTCAGGGGGGAACCCAAGAGTACTGAGGAGACCCAGGAGTGCCCCAAAGGATACAGGAGTTCTGAGGGGACCCAAGAGTTCCCCAAAGGACCCAAGAGCTTAGGAGGGAACCCAGGAGTGCCCCAAAGGATCCAGAGTTCAGGAGGGGACCCAGGAGTGCCCCAAAGGACCCAGGAGTTCAGTGGGGGACCGAAGAGTTCAGGAGGGGGACCAGGAGTGCCCCAAAGGACCCAGGAGTTCAGTGGGGAACCCAGGAGTTCTGAGGGGACCCAAGAGTGCCCCAAAAGACCAAGGAGTTCACGAGGGGACGCACCCAGGAGTTCACGAGGGGACGCACCCAGGAGTTCACGAGGGGACCCTGGAGTTCTGAGGTGACCCAGGAGTTCAGGAGGGACCCATTCAGGAGTTCAGAAGGGACCCATTCAATAGTTCAGGAGGGGGACCAAAAGTGCCCCAAAGGACCCAGGAATTCAGGGGAGGACCCAGGAGTTCAGGGGTGAACCCAGGAGTTCTGAGGGGACCCAAGAGTTCCCCAAGGGACCCAAGAGCTTAGAGGGGGACCCAGGAGTGCCCCAAAGGACCCAAGAGTTCAGGAGGGGACCCAGGAGTACCCCAAAGGACCCAGGAGTTCAGTGGGAAACCCAGGAGTTCTGAGGGGACCCAAGAGTGACCCAAAGGACCCAGGAGTTCAGGAGGGGACCCACCCAGGAGTTCAGGAGGGGACCCAGTAGTGCCCCAAGAGACCCAGGAGTTCAGGGGGGAACCCAGGAGTGCCCCAAAGGATCTAGAGTTCAGGAGGGGACCCAGGTGTGCCTCAAAGGATCCAGAGTTCCGGAGGGGACCCAAGAATTCAGGAGGGACCCACCCAGGACTTCATGGCGGTACCCACCCAGGACTTCAGGAGGGGACCCAGGAGTTCAGGAGGGACCCATTGAGGAGTTCAGGAGGGGACCCAGAAGTGCCCCAAATGACCCAGGAGTTCAGGAGGGGACCCGCCCAGGAGTTCAGGGAGGGACTGAAGAATTCGGGAGGGGACTTAGGAGTTCAGGGGGTAACCCAAGCGTTCAGGAGCGGACCCAGGAGTTCAGGAGGGGACCCAGGAGTGCCCCAAAGGATCCAGAGATCAGGAGAGGACCCAGGAATGCCCCAAAGGACCCAGGAGTTCACTGGGGGACCGAAGAGTTCAGGAGGGGGACCAGGAGTGCCCCAAAGGACCCAGGAGTTCAGTGGGGGAAAGAAGAGTTCAGGAGGGGGACCAGGAGTGCCCCAAAGGACCCAGGAGTTCAGTGGGGGACCGAAGAGTTCAGGAGGGAACCCAAGAGTGCCCCAAAGGACCCAGGAGTTCAGGAGGGGACCCACCGAGGAGTTCAGGAGGGGACCCAGCAGTGCCCCAAAGGACCCAGGAGTTCAGGGGGGAACCCAGGAGTGCCCCAAAGGATCCAGAGTTCAGGAGTGGACCCAGGAGTGCCCCAAAGGATCCAGAGTTCAGGAGGGACCCATGCAGGAGTTCAGGAGGGACCCACCCAGGAGTTCATGGCGGGACCCACCCAGGACTTGAGGAGGGGACCCAGGAGTTCTGAGGGGAACCATTCAGGAGTTCAGGAGGGGACCCAAGAGTGCCCCAAAAGACCCAGGAGTTCAGCAGGGGACCCGCCCAGGAGTTCAGCAGGGGACCCGCCCAGGAGTTCAGCAGGGGACCCGCCCAGGAGTTCAGCAGGGGACCCAGAGTACAGGGAGGGACTGAAAAATTCAGAAGGGGACCCAGGAGTTCAGGGGGTAACCCAGGAGTTCAGGAGCGGACCCAGGAGTTCAAGAGAGGACCCAGGAGTGCCCCAAAGGACCCAGGAGTTCAGTGGGGAACCCAGGAGTTCTGAGGAGACCCAAGAGATCAGGAGGGCACCCAAGAGATCAGGAGGGACCCACCCAGGAGTTCTGGAGGGGACCCAGCAGTGCCCCAAAGGACCCAGGAGTTCAGGGGGGAACCCAGGAGTGCCCCAAAGGATCCAGAGTTCAGGAGGGGACCCAGGAGTGCCCCAAAGGATCCAGGGTTCAGGAGGGGAACCAAGAGTTCAGGAGGGACCCACCCAGGACTTCATGGCGGGACCCACCCAGGACTTCAGGAGGGGACCCAGGAGTTCTGAGGGGACCCATTCAGGAGTTCAGGAGGGACCCATTCAATAGTTCAGGAGGGGGACCAGGAGTGCCCCAAAGGACCCAGGAGTTCACGGTGGGACCCAAAAGTTCAGGAGGGACCCACCCAGGAGTTCAGGAGGGGACCCATGAGTTCTGAGGGGACCCATTCAGGAGTTCAGGAGGGGGACCAGGAGTGCCTCAAAGGATCCAGAGTTCAGGAGGGAACACAGGAATGCCCCAAAGGACCCAGGAGTTCAGGGGGGAACCCAGGCGTCCTGAGGGGACCCAGGAGTGCCCCAAAGTACCCAGGAGTTCGGGAGGGGACCCACCCAGGAGTTCCGGAGGGGACCCACCCAGGAGTTCCGGAGGGGACCCAGCAGTGCCCCAAAGGACCCAGGAGTTCAGGGGGGAACCCAAGAGTACTGAGGAGACCCAGGAGTGCCCCAAAGGACCCAGGAGTTCAGGGGTGAACCCAGGAGTTCTGAGGGGACGCAAGAGTTCCCCAAAGGACCCAAGAGCTTAGGAGGGGACCCACGAGTGCCCCAAAGGATCCAGAGTACAGGAGGGGACCCAGGAGTGCCCCAAAGGACCCAGGAGTTCAGTGGGGGACCGAAGAGTTCAGGAGGGGGACCAGGAGTGCCCCAAAGGACCCAGGAGTTCAGTGGGGAACCCACGAGTTCTGAGGGAACCCAAGAGTGCCCCAAAGGACCCAGGAGTTCAGGAGGGGACCCACCCAGGAGTTCAGGAGGGGACCCAGCAGTGCCCCAAAGGACCCAGGAGTTCAGGGGGGAACCCAGGAGTGCCACAAAGGATCCAGAGTTCAGGAGTGGACCCAGGAGTGCCCCAAAGGATCCAGAGTTCACGAGGGACCCATGCAGGAGTTCAGGAGGGACCCACCCAGGAGTTCATGGCGGGACCCACCCAGGACTTGAGGAGGGGACCCAGGAGTTCTGAGGGGAACCATTCAGGAGTTCAGGAGGGGGACCAGGAGTGCCCCAAAAGACCCAGGAGTTCAGGAGGGGACCCAAGAGATCAGGAGGGCACCCAGGAGTTCAGGAGGGACCCACCCAGGAGTTCAGGAGGGACCCACGCAGGAGTTCAGGAGGGACCCACCCAGGAGTTCAGGAGGGGGACCAGGAGTGCCCCAAAGGACCCAGGAGTTCAGGGTGGGACCCAAAAGTTCAGCAGGGCCCCACCCAGGAGTTCATGGCGGGACCCACCCAGGACTTGAGGAGGGGACCCAGGAGTTCTGTGGGGACCCATTCAGGAGTTCAGGAGGGGGACCAAGAGTGCCCCAAAGGACCCAGGAGTTCGGGAGGGGACCCGCCCAGGAGTTCGGGAGGGGACCCGCCCAGGAGTTCGGGAGGGGACCCGCCCAGGAGTTCGGGAGGGGACCCGCCCAGGAGTTCGGGAGGGGACTCAGCAGTGCCCCAAAGGACCCAGGAGTTCAGGGGTGAACCCAGGAGTTCTGAGGGGACCCACGAATTCCCCAAAGGATCCAAGAGCTTAGGAGGGGACCCAGGAGTTCAGGAGGGGACCCAGGAGTGCCCCAAAGGACCCAGGCGTTCAGTGGGGAACGCAGGAGTTCAGGAGGGGACCCACCCAGGAGTTCAGGAGGGGACCCAGCAGTGCCCCAAAGGACCCAGGAGTTCAGGAGGGGACACAGGAGTACCCCAAAGGATCCAGACTTCAGGAGGAGACCCAAGACTTCAGGAGGGACCCACCCAGGACTTCATGGCGGGACCCACCCAGGACTTCAGGAGGAGACCCAGGAGTTATGAGGGGACCCATTCAGGAGTTCAGGAGGGGTCCAGGAGTGCCCCAAAGGACCCAGGAGTTCAGGAGGGGACCCAGGAGTGCCCCAAGGGACCCAAGAGTTCAGGAGGGGACCCAAGAGATCAGGAGGGGACCCGCCCAGGAGTTCAGGAGGGGACCGGGAGTTCAGGGAGGGACTGAAGAATTCAGGAGGGGACCTAGGAGTTCAGGGGGTAACCCAAGAGTTCAGGAGCGGACCCAGGAGTTCAGGAGAGGACCCAGGACTGCCCCAAAGGACCCAGGAGTTCAGAAGGGGACTCAGGAGTGCCCCAAAGGATCCAGAGTTCAGGAGGGACCCAGGAGTGCCCCAAAGGATCCAGAGTTGAGGAGGGGATCCAAGAGTTCAGGAGGGACCCATTCAGGAGTTCAGGAGGGGGACCAGGAGTGCCCCAAAGGACCCAGGAGTTCAGTGGGGGACCGAAGAGTTCAGGAGGGGGAGCAGGAGTGCCCCAAAGGACCCAGGAGTTCTAAGGGCACCCAACAGATCAGGAGGGGACCCGCCCAGGAGTTATGAGGGGACCCATTCAGGAGTTCAGGAGGGGTCCAGGAGTGCCCCAAAGGACCCAGGAGTTCAGGAGGGGACCCAGGAGTGCCCCAAGGGACCCAAGAGTTCAGGAGGGGACCCAAGAGATCAGGAGGGGACCCGCCCAGGAGTTCAGGAGGGGACCGGGAGTTCAGGGAGGGACTGAAGAATTCAGGAGGGGACCTAGGAGTTCAGGGGGTAACCCAAGAGTTCAGGAGCGGACCCAGGACTGCCCCAAAGGACCCAGGAGTTCAGAAGGGGACTCAGGAGTGCCCCAAAGGATCCAGAGTTCAGGAGGGACCCAGGAGTGCCCCAAAGGATCCAGAGTTGAGGAGGGGATCCAAGAGTTCAGGAGGGACCCACCCAGGACTTCAGGAGGGACCCATTCAGGAGTTCAGGAGGGACCCATTCAGGAGTTCAGGAGAAGGACCAGGAGTGCCCCAAAGGACCCAGGAGTTCAGGAGGGACCCACCCAGGAGTTCATGGCGGGACCCACCCAGGAGTTCAGGAGGGGACCCAGGAGTTCTGAGGGGACCCATTCAGGATTTCAGGAGGGGGACCAGGAGTGCCCCAAAGGACCCAGGAGTTCACTGGGGGACCGAAGAGTTCAGGAGGGGGAGCAGGAGTGCCCCAAAGGACCCAGGAGTTCTGAGGGCACCCAAGAGATCAGGAGGGCACCCAAGAGTTCGGGAGGGGACCCGCCCAGGAGTTCGGGAGGGGACCCGCCCAGGAGTTCGGGAGGGGACCCGCCCAGGAGTTCGGGAGGGGACCCGCCCAGGAGTTCGGGAGGGGACCCGCCCAGGAGTTCGGGAGGGGACCCGCCCAGGAGTTCGGGAGGGGACTGAAGAATTCAGGAGGGGACCTAGGAGTTCAGGGGGTAACCCAAGAGTTCAGGAGCGGACCCAGGAGTTCAGGAGAGGACCCAGGAGTGCCCCAAAGGACCCAGGAGTTCAGGAGGGGACCCAGGAGTGCCCCAAAGGATCCAGAGTTCAGGAGGGTACCCAGGAATGCCCCAAAGGACCCAGGAGTTCAGGGGGGAACCCAGGCATTCTGAGGGGACCCAGGAGTGCCCCAAAGTACCCAAGAGTTCGGGAGGGACCCACCCAGGAGTTCGGGAGGGACCCACCCAGGAGTTCGGGAGGGACCCACCCAGGAGTTCGGGAGGGGACCCACCCAGGAGTTCGGGAGGGGACCCAGGAGTTCAGGGTGGAACCCAAAAGTACTGAGGATACCCAGCAGTGCCCCAAAGGACCCAGGAGTTCTGAGGGGACCCAAGAGTTCACCAAAGGACCCAAGAGTTCAGGAGGGGACCCAGGAGTGCCCCAAAGGATCCAGAGTTCAGGAGGGGACCCACCCAGGAGTTCAGGAGGGGACCCACCCAGGAGTTCAGGAGGGGACCCAGGCGTTCTGAGAGTACCCAGCAGTGCCCCAAAGTACCCAGGAGTTCGGGAGGGGACCCACCCAGGAGTTCGGGAGGGGACCCAGCAGTGCCCCAAAAGACCCAGGAGTTCAGGAGGGGACCCAGGAGTGCCCCAAAGGACCCAGGAGTTCAGTGGGGGACCGAAGAGTTCAGGAGGGGACCCAGGAGTACCACAAAGGAACCAGGAGTTCAGGGGGGAACTCAGGAGTGCCCCAAAGGATCCAGAGTTCAGGAGGGGACCCAGGAGTGCCCCAAAGGATCCAGAGTTCAGAAGGGGATGCAAGAGTTCAGGAGGGACCCACCCAGGAGTTCAGGAGGGACCCATGCAGGAGTTCAGGAGGGGGACCAGGAGTGCCCCAAAGAACCCAGGAGTTCAGGGTGGGACCCAAAAGTTCAGCAGGGCCCCACCCAGGAGTTCATGGCGGGACCCACCCAGGACTTGAGGAGTGGACCCAGGAGTTCTGTGGGGACCCATTCAGGAGTTCCGGAGCGGACCCAGGAGTGCCCCAAAGGACCCAGGAGTTCAGTGGGGAACCCAGGAGTTCTGAGGAGACCCAAGAGTGCCACAAAGGACCCAAGAGATCAGGAGGGCACCCAAGAGATCAGGAGGGACCCACCCAGGAGTTCAGGAGGGGACCCAGCAGTGCCCCAAAGGACCCAGGAGTTCAGGGGGGAACCCAGGAGTGCCCCAAAGGATCCAGAGTTCAGGAGGGGACACAGGAGTACCCCAAAGGATCCAGACTTCAGGAGGAGACCCAAGAGTTCAGGAGGGACCCACCCAGGACTTCATGGCGGGACCCACCCAGGACTTCAGGAGGGGACCCAGGAGTTCTGAGGGGACGCATTCAGGAGTTCAGGAGGGACCCATTCAGGAGTTCAGGAGGGACCCATGCAGGAGTTCAGGAGGGGGACCAGGAGTGCCCCAAAGGACCCAGGAGTTCAGGGTGGGACCCAAGAGTTCAGGAGGGACCCACCCAGGAGTTCATGGCGGGACCCACCCAGGACTTCATGGCGGGACTCACCCAGGACTTCAGGAGGAGACCCAGGAGTTATGAGGGGACCCATTCAGGAGTTCAGGAGGGGACCCAGGAGTGCCCCAAGGGACCCAAGAGTTCAGGAGGGGACCCAAGAGATCAGGAGGGGACCGGGAGTTCAGGGAGGGACTGAAGAATTCAGGAGGGGACCTAGGAGTTCAGGGGGTAACCCAAGAGTTCAGGAGCGGACCCAGGACTGCCCCAAAGGACCCAGGAGTTCAGAAGGGGACTCAGGAGTGCCCCAAAGGATCCAGAGTTGAGGAGGGGATCCCAGAGTTCAGGAGGGACCCACCCAGGACTTCAGGAGGGGACCCGCCCAGGAGTTCAGGAGGGGACCCGCCCAGGAGTTCGGGAGGGGACCCGCCCAGGAGTTCGGGAGGGGACCCGCCCAGGAGTTCGGGAGGGGACCCGCCCAGGAGTTCGGGAGGGGACTGAAGAATTCAGGAGGGGACCTAGAAGTTCAGGGGGTAACCCAAGAGTTCAGGAGCGGACCCAGGAGTGCCCCAAAGGACCCAGGAGTTCAGGAGGGGACCCAGGAGTGCCCCAAAGGACCCAGGAGTTCAGGGGGGAACCCAGGCATTCTGAGGGGACCCAGGAGTGCCCCAAAGTACCCAAGAGTTCGGGAGGGACCCACCCAGGAGTTCGGGAGGGACCCACCCAGGAGTTCCGGAGGGGACCCAGCAGTGTTCCAAAGGACCCAGGAGTTCAGGGTGGAACCCAAAAGTACTGAGGATACCCAGCAGTGCCCCAAAGGACCCAGGAGTTCTGAGGGGACCCAAGAGTTCACCAAAGGACCCAAGAGTTCAGGAGGGGACCCAGGAGTGCCCCAAAGGATCCAGAGTTCAGGAGGGGACCCACCCAGGAGTTCAGGAGGGGACCCAGGCGTTCTGAGGGTACCCAGCAGTGCCCCAAAGTACCCAGGAGTTCGGGAGGGGACCCACCCAGGAGTTCAGGAGGGACCCACCCAGGAGTTCAGGAGGGACCCATGCAGGAGTTCAGGAGGGGGACCAGGAGTGCCCCAAAGAACCCAGGAGTTCAGGGTGGGACCCAAAAGTTCAGCAGGGCCCCACCCAGGAGTTCATGGCGGGACCCACCCAGGACTTGAGGAGTGGACCCAGGAGTTCTGTGGGGACCCATTCAGGAGTTCCGGAGGGGGACCAGGAGTGCCCCAAAGGACCCAGGAGTTCAGGAGGGGACCCGGAGTACAGGGAGGGACTGAAAAATTCAGAAGGGGACCCAGGAGTTCAGGAGCGGACCCAGGAGTTCAGGAGCGGACCCAGGAGTTCAGGAGCGGACCCAGGAGTGCCCCAAAGGACCCAGAAGTTCAGTGGGGAACCCAGGAGTTCTGAGGAGACCCAGGAGTGCCACAAAGGACCCAAGAGATCAGGAGGGCACCCAAGAGATCAGGAGAGCACCACCCAGGAGTTCAGGAGGGGACCCAGCAGTGCCCCAAAGGACCCAGGAGTTCAGGGGGGAACCCAGGAGTGCCCCAAAGGATCCAGAGTTCAGGAGGGGACCCAGGAGTGCCCCAAAGGATCAAGGGTTCAGGAGGGGACCCAAGAGTTCAGGAGGGACCCACCCAGGACTTCATGGCGGGACCCACCCAGGACTTCAGGAGGGGACCCACCCAGGAGTTCAGGAGGGGACCCATTCAGGAGTTCAGGAGGGGGACCAGGAGTGCCTCAAAGGACCCAGGAGTTCAGGAGGGGACCCAGGAGTGCCCCAAAGGATCCAGAGTTCAGGAGGGAACACAGGAATGCCCCAAAGGACCCAGGAGTTCAGGGGGGAACCCAGGCGTCCTGAGGGGACCCAGGAGTGCCCCAAAGTACCCAGGAGTTCCGGAGGGGACCCACCCAGGAGTTCCGGAGGGGACCCAGCAGTGCCCCAAAGGACCCAGGAGTTCAGGGGGGAACCCAGGAGTTCTGAGGGGACGCAAGAGTTCCCCAAAGGACCCAAGAGCTTAGGAGGAGACCCACGAGTGCCCCAAAGGATCCAGAGTACAGGAGGGGACCCAGGAGTGCCCCAAAGGACCAAGGAGTTCAGTGGGGGACCGAAGAGTTCAGGAGGGGGACCAGGAGTGCCCCAAAGGACCCAGGAGTTCAGTGGGGAACCCACGAGTTCTGAGGGAACCCAAGAGTGCCCCAAAGGACCCAGGAGTTCAGGAGGGGACCCAGCAGTGCCCCAAAGGACCCAGGAGTTCAGGGGGGAACCCAGGAGTGCCCCAAAGGATCCAGAGTTCAGGAGTGGACCCAGGAGTGCCCCAAAGGATGCAGAGTTCAGGAGGGACCCATGCAGGAGTTCAGGAGGGACCCATGCAGGAGTTCAGGAGGGACCCACCCAGGAGGTCATGGCGGGACCCACCCAGGAGGTCATGGCGGGACCCACCCAGGACTTGAGGAGGGGACCCAGGAGTTCTGAGGGGAACCATTCAGGAGTTCAGGAGGGGGACCAGGAGTGCCCCAAAAGACCCAGGAGTTCAGGAGGGGACCCAAGAGTACCCCAAAGGATCCAGAGTTCAGCAGGGGACCCGCCCAGGAGTTCAGCAGGGGACCCGCCCAGGAGTTCAGCAGGGGACCCGCCCAGGAGTTCAGGGAGGGACTGAAGAATTCAGGAGGGGACCTAGGAGTTTAGGGGGTAACCCAGGAGTTCAAGAGCGGACCCAGGAGTTCAAGAGAGGACCCAGTAGTGCCCCAAAGGACCCAAGAGATCAGGAGGGCACCCAAGAGATCAGGAGGGCACCCAAGAGATCAGGAGGGACCCACGCAGGAGTTCAGGAGGGACCCACGCAGGAGTTCAGGAGGGACCCACGCAGGAGTTCAGGAGGGGGACCAGGAGTGCCCCAAAGGACCCAGGAGTTCAGGGTGGGACCCAAAAGTTCAGAAGGGCCCCACCCAGGAGTTCATGGCGGGACCCACCCAGGACTTGAGGAGGGGACCCAGGAGTTCTGTGGGGACCCATTCAGGAGTTCAGGAGGGGGACCAGGAGTGCCCCAAAGGACCCAGGAGTTCGGGAGGGGACCCGCCCAGGAGTTCGGGAGGGGACCCGCCCAGGAGTGCCGGAGGGGACCCGCCCAGGAGTGCCGGAGGGGACTCAGCAGTGCCCCAAAGGACCCAGGAGTTCAGGGGTGAACCCAGGAGTTCTGAGGGGACCCAAGAATTCCCCAAAGGATCCAAGAGCTTAGGAGGGGACCCAGGAGTTCAGGAGGGGACCCAGGAGTGCCCCAAAGGACCCAGGCGTTCAGTGGGGAACGCAGGAGTGCCCCAAAGGATCCAGAGTTCAGGAGGGGACACAGGAGTACCCCAAAGGATCCAGACTTCAGGAGGAGACCCAAGAGTTCAGGAGGGACCCACCCAGGACTTCATGGCGGGACCCACCCAGGACTTCATGGCGGGACCCAGGAGTTCTGAGGGGACGCATTCAGGAGTTCAGGAGGGACCCATTCAGGAGTTCAGGAGGGGGACCAGGAGTGCCCCAAAGGACCCAGGAGTTCAGGGTGGGACCCAAGAGTTCAGGAGGGACCCACCCAGGAGTTCATGGCGGGACCCACCCAGGACTTCATGGCGGGACTCACCCAGGACTTCAGGAGGAGACCCAGGAGTTATGAGGGGACCCATTCAGGAGTTCAGGAGGGGTCCAGGAGTGCCCCAAAGGACCCAGGAGTTCAGGAGGGGACCCAGGAGTGCCCCAAGGGACCCAAGAGTTCAGGAGGGGACCCAAGAGATCAGGAGGGGACCCGCCCAGGAGTTCAGGAGGGGACCGGGAGTTCAGGGAGGGACTGAAGAATTCAGGAGGGGACCTAGGAGTTCAGGGGGTAACCCAAGAGTTCAGGAGCGGACCCAGGACTGCCCCAAAGGACCCAGGAGTTCAGAAGGGGACTCAGGAGTGCCCCAAAGGATCCAGAGTTCAGGAGGGACCCAGGAGTGCCCCAAAGGATCCAGAGTTGAGGAGGGGATCCAAGAGTTCAGGAGGGACCCACCCAGGACTTCAGGAGGGACCCATTCAGGAGTTCAGGAGGGACCCATTCAGGAGTTCAGGAGAAGGACCAGGAGTGCCCCAAAGGACCCAGGAGTTCAGGAGGGACCCACCCAGGAGTTCATGGCGGGACCCACCCAGGAGTTCATGGCGGGACCCACCCAGGAGTTCTGAGGGGACCCATTCAGGATTTCAGGAGGGGGACCAGGAGTGCCCCAAAGGACCCAGGAGTTCACTGGGGGACCGAAGAGTTCAGGAGGGGGAGCAGGAGTGCCCCAAAGGACCCAGGAGTTCTGAGGGCACCCAAGAGATCAGGAGGGCACCCAAGAGTTCGGGAGGGGACCCGCCCAGGAGTTCGGGAGGGGACCCGCCCAGGAGTTCGGGAGGGGACCCGCCCAGGAGTTCGGGAGGGGACCCGCCCAGGAGTTCGGGAGGGGACCTAGGAGTTCAGGGGGTAACCCAAGAGTTCAGGAGCGGACCCAGGAGTTCAGGAGAGGACCCAGGAGTGCCCCAAAGGACCCAGGAGTTCAGGAGGGGACCCAGGAGTGCCCCAAAGGATCCAGAGTTCAGGAGGGTACCCAGGAATGCCCCAAAGGACCCAGGAGTTCAGGGGGGAACCCAGGCATTCTGAGGGGACCCAGGAGTGCCCCAAAGTACCCAAGAGTTCGGGAGGGACCCACCCAGGAGTTCGGGAGGGACCCACCCAGGAGTTCGGGAGGGACCCACCCAGGAGTTCGGGAGGGGACCCACCCAGGAGTTCGGGAGGGGACCCAGGAGTTCAGGGTGGAACCCAAAAGTACTGAGGATACCCAGCAGTGCCCCAAAGGACCCAGGAGTTCTGAGGGGACCCAAGAGTTCACCAAAGGACCCAAGAGTTCAGGAGGGGACCCAGGAGTGCCCCAAAGGATCCAGAGTTCAGGAGGGGACCCACCCAGGAGTTCAGGAGGGGACCCACCCAGGAGTTCAGGAGGGGACCCAGGCGTTCTGAGAGTACCCAGCAGTGCCCCAAAGTACCCAGGAGTTCGGGAGGGGACCCACCCAGGAGTTCGGGAGGGGACCCAGCAGTGCCCCAAAAGACCCAGGAGTTCAGGAGGGGACCCAGGAGTGCCCCAAAGGACCCAGGAGTTCAGTGGGGGACCGAAGAGTTCAGGAGGGGACCCAGGAGTACCACAAAGGAACCAGGAGTTCAGGGGGGAACTCAGGAGTGCCCCAAAGGATCCAGAGTTCAGGAGGGGACCCAGGAGTGCCCCAAAGGATCCAGAGTTCAGAAGGGGATGCAAGAGTTCAGGAGGGACCCACCCAGGAGTTCAGGAGGGACCCATGCAGGAGTTCAGGAGGGGGACCAGGAGTGCCCCAAAGAACCCAGGAGTTCAGGGTGGGACCCAAAAGTTCAGCAGGGCCCCACCCAGGAGTTCATGGCGGGACCCACCCAGGACTTGAGGAGTGGACCCAGGAGTTCTGTGGGGACCCATTCAGGAGTTCCGGAGCGGACCCAGGAGTGCCCCAAAGGACCCAGGAGTTCAGTGGGGAACCCAGGAGTTCTGAGGAGACCCAAGAGTGCCACAAAGGACCCAAGAGATCAGGAGGGCACCCAAGAGATCAGGAGGGACCCACCCAGGAGTTCAGGAGGGGACCCAGCAGTGCCCCAAAGGACCCAGGAGTTCAGGGGGGAACCCAGGAGTGCCCCAAAGGATCCAGAGTTCAGGAGGGGACACAGGAGTACCCCAAAGGATCCAGACTTCAGGAGGAGACCCAAGAGTTCAGGAGGGACCCACCCAGGACTTCATGGCGGGACCCACCCAGGACTTCAGGAGGGGACCCAGGAGTTCTGAGGGGACGCATTCAGGAGTTCAGGAGGGACCCATTCAGGAGTTCAGGAGGGACCCATGCAGGAGTTCAGGAGGGGGACCAGGAGTGCCCCAAAGGACCCAGGAGTTCAGGGTGGGACCCAAGAGTTCAGGAGGGACCCACCCAGGAGTTCATGGCGGGACCCACCCAGGACTTCATGGCGGGACTCACCCAGGACTTCAGGAGGAGACCCAGGAGTTATGAGGGGACCCATTCAGGAGTTCAGGAGGGGACCCAGGAGTGCCCCAAGGGACCCAAGAGTTCAGGAGGGGACCCAAGAGATCAGGAGGGGACCGGGAGTTCAGGGAGGGACTGAAGAATTCAGGAGGGGACCTAGGAGTTCAGGGGGTAACCCAAGAGTTCAGGAGCGGACCCAGGACTGCCCCAAAGGACCCAGGAGTTCAGAAGGGGACTCAGGAGTGCCCCAAAGGATCCAGAGTTGAGGAGGGGATCCCAGAGTTCAGGAGGGACCCACCCAGGACTTCAGGAGGGGACCCGCCCAGGAGTTCGGGAGGGGACCCGCCCAGGAGTTCGGGAGGGGACTGAAGAATTCAGGAGGGGACCTAGAAGTTCAGGGGGTAACCCAAGAGTTCAGGAGCGGACCCAGGAGTGCCCCAAAGGACCCAGGAGTTCAGGAGGGGACCCAGGAGTGCCCCAAAGGACCCAGGAGTTCAGGGGGGAACCCAGGCATTCTGAGGGGACCCAGGAGTGCCCCAAAGTACCCAAGAGTTCAGGAGGGGACCCACCCAGGAGTTCGGGAGGGACCCACCCAGGAGTTCGGGAGGGGACCCACCCAGGAGTTCGGGAGCGGACCCAGCAGTGTTCCAAAGGACCCAGGAGTTCAGGGTGGAACCCAAAAGTACTGAGGATACCCAGCAGTGCCCCAAAGGACCCAGGAGTTCTGAGGGGACCCAAGAGTTCACCAAAAGACCCAAGAGTTCAGGAGGGGACCCAGGAGTGCCCCAAAGGATCCAGAGTTCAGGAGGGGACCCACCCAGGAGTTCAGGAGGGGACCCACCCAGGAGTTCAGGAGGGGACCCAGGCGTTCTGAGGGTACCCAGCAGTGCCCCAAAGTACCCAGGAGTTCGGGAGGGGACCCACCCAGGAGTTCGGGAGGGGACCCACCCAGGAGTTCGGGAGGGGACCCACCCAGGAGTTCGGGAGGGGACCCACCCAGGAGTTCGGGAGGGGACCCACCCAGGAGTTCGGGAGGGGACCCAGCAGTGCCCCAAAGGACCCAGGAGTTCAGGAGGGGACCCAGGAGTGCCCCAAAGGACCCAGGAGTTCAGTGGGGGACCGAAGAGTTCAGGAGGGGACCCAGGAGTGCCACAAAGGAACCAGGAGTTCAGGGGGGAACTCAGGAGTGCCCCAAAGGATCCAGAGTTCAGGAGGGGACCCAGGAGTGCCCCAAAGGATCCAGAGTTCAGAAGGGGATGCAAGAGTTCAGGAGGGACCCACCCAGGAGTTCAGGAGGGACCCATGCAGGAGTTCAGGAGGGGGACCAGGAGTGCCCCAAAGAACCCAGGAGTTCAGGGTGGGACCCAAAAGTTCAGCAGGGCCCCACCCAGGAGTTCATGGCGGGACCCACCCAGGACTTGAGGAGTGGACCCAGGAGTTCTGTGGGGACCCATTCAGGAGTTCCGGAGGGGAACCAGGAGTGCCCCAAAGGACCCAGGAGTTCAGGAGGGGACCCGGAGTACAGGGAGGGACTGAAAAATTCAGAAGGGGACCCAGGAGTTCAGGGGGTAACCCAGGAGTTCAGGAGCGGACCCAGGAGTTCAGGAGAGGACCCAGGAGTGCCCCAAAGGACCCAAAAGTTCAGTGGGGAACCCAGGAGTTCTGAGGAGACCCAAGAGTGCCACAAAGGACCCAAGAGATCAGGAGGGCACCCAAGAGATCAGGAGGGACCCACCCAGGAGTTCAGGAGGGGACCCAGCAGTGCCCCAAAGGACCCAGGAGTTCAGGGGGGAACCCAGGAGTGCCCCAAAGGATCCAGAGTTCAGGAGGGGACACAGGAGTACCCCAAAGGATCCAGACTTCAGGAGGAGACCCAAGAGTTCAGGAGGGACCCACCCAGGACTTCATGGCGGGACCCACCCAGGACTTCAGGAGGGGACGCATTCAGGAGTTCAGGAGGGACCCATTCAGGAGTTCAGGAGGGACCCATGCAGGAGTTCAGGAGGGGGACCAGGAGTGCCCCAAAGGACCCAGGAGTTCAGGGTGGGACCCAAGAGTTCAGGAGGGACCCACCCAGGAGTTCATGGCGGGACCCACCCAGGACTTCATGGCGGGACTCACCCAGGACTTCAGGAGGAGACCCAGGAGTTATGAGGAGACCCATTCAGGAGTTCAGGAGGGGTCCAGGAGTGCCCCAAAGGACCCAGGAGTTCAGGAGGGGACCCAGGAGTGCCCCAAGGGACCCAAGAGTTCAGGAGGGGACCCAAGAGATCAGGAGGGGACCCGCCCAGGAGTTCAGGAGGGGACCGGGAGTTCAGGGAGGGACTGAAGAATTCAGGAGGGGACCTAGGAGTTCAGCGGGTAACCCAAGAGTTCAGGAGCGGACCCAGGACTGCCCCAAAGGACCCAGGAGTTCAGAAGGGGACTCAGGAGTGCCCCAAAGGATCCAGAGTTGAGGAGGGGATCCAAGAGTTCAGGAGGGACCCACCCAGGACTTCAGGAGGGGACCCAGGAGTTCAGGAGGGACCCATTCAGGAGTTCAGGAGGGACCCATTCAGGAGTTCAGGAGAAGGACCAGGAGTGCCCCAAAGGACCCAGGAGTTCAGGAGGGACCCACCCAGGAGTTCATGGCGGGACCCACCCAGGAGTTCAGGAGGGACCCACCCAGGAGTTCGGGAGGGACCCACCCAGGAGTTCGGGAGGGACCCACCCAGGAGTTCGGGAGGGACCCACCCAGGAGTTCGGGAGGGACCCACCCAGGAGTTCGGGAGGGACCCACCCAGGAGTTCGGGAGGGACCCACCCAGGAGTTCGGGAGGGGACCCAGCAGTTTTCCAAAGGACCCAGGAGTTCAGGGTGGAACCCAAAAGTACTGAGGATACCCAGCAGTGCCCCAAAGGACCCAGGAGTTCTGAGGGGACCCAAGAGTTCACCAAAGGACCCAAGAGTTCAGGAGGGGACCCAGGAGTGCCCCAAAGGATCCAGAGTTCAGGAGGGGACCCACCCAGGAGTTCAGGAGGGGACCCAGCAGTGCCCCAAAGTACCCAGGAGTTCGGGAGGGGACCCACCCAGGAGTTCGGGAGGGGACCCACCCAGGAGTTCGGGAGGGGACCCACCCAGGAGTTCGGGAGGGGACCCACCCAGGAGTTCGGGAGGGGACCCAGCAGTGCCCCAAAGGACCCAGGAGTTCAGTGGGGGACCGAAGAGTTCAGGAGGGGGACCAGGAGTGCCCCAAAGGACCCAGGAGTACAGGGGGGAACCCAGGAGTTCTGAGGAGACCCAAGAGTGCCACAAAGGACCCAAGAGATCAGGAGGGCACCCAAGAGATCAGGAGGGCACCCACCCAGGAGTTCAGGAGGGACCCACCCAGGAGTTCAGGAGGGACCCACCCAGGAGTGCCCCAAAGGACCCAGGAGTTCAGGGGGGAACCCAGGAGTGCCCCAAAGGATCCAGAGTTCAGGAGGGGACCCAGGAGTGCCCCAAAGGATCCAGGGTTCAGGAGGGGACCCAAGAGTTCAGGAGGGACCCACCCAGGACTTCAGGAGGGGACCCAGGAGTTCTGAGGGGACCCATTCAGGAGTTCAGGAGGGACCCATTCAATAGTTCAGGAGGGGGACCAGGAGTGCCCCAAAGGACCCAGGAGTTCACGGTGGGACCCAAAAGTTCAGGAGGGACCCACCCAGGAGTTCAGGAGGGGACCCATGAGTTCTGAGGGGACCCATTCAGGAGTTCAGGAGGGGGACCAGGAGTGCCTCAAAGGACCCAGGAGTTCAGGAGGGGACCCAGGAGTGCCCCAAAGGATCCAGAGTTCAGGAGGGAACACAGGAATGCCCCAAAGGACCCAGGAGTTCAGGGGGGAACCCAGGCGTCCTGAGGGGACCCAGGAGTGCCCCAAAGTACCCAGGAGTTCGGGAGGGGACCCACCCAGGAGTTTTGGAGGGGACCCACCCAGGAGTTCCGGAGGGGACCCAGCAGTGCCCCAAAGGACCCAGGAGTTCAGGGGGGAACCCAAGAGTACTGAGGAGACCCAGGAGTGCCCCAAAGGACCCAGGAGTTCAGGGGTGAACCCAGGAGTTCTGAGGGGACGCAAGAGTTCCCCAAAGGACCCAAGAGCTTAGGAGGGGACCCACGAGTGCCCCAAAGGATCCAGAGTACAGGAGGGGACCCAGGAGTGCCCCAAAGGACCCAGGAGTTCAGTGGGGGACCGAAGAGTTCAGGAGGGGGACCAGGAGTGCCCCAAAGGACCCAGGAGTTCAGTGGGGAACCCACGAGTTCTGAGGGAACCCAAGAGTGCCCCAAAGGACCCAGGAGTTCAGGAGGGGACCCACCCAGGAGTTCAGGAGGGGACCCACCCAGGAGTTCAGGAGGGGACCCAGCAGTGCCCCAAAGGACCCAGGAGTTCAGGGGGGAACCCAGGAGTGCCCCAAAGGATCCAGAGTTCAGGAGTGGACCCAGGAGTGCCCCAAAGGATCCAGAGTTCAGGAGGGACCCATGCAGGAGTTCAGGAGGGACCCACCCAGGACTTGAGGAGGGGACCCAGGAGTCCTGAGGGGAACCATTCAGGAGTTCAGGACGGGGACCAGGAGTGCCCCAAAAGACCCAGGAGTTCAGGAGGGGACCCAAGAGTACCCCAAAGGATCCAGAGTTCAGGAGGGGACCCGCCCAGGAGTTCAGCAGGGGACCGGGAGTTCAGGGAGGGACTGAAGAATTCAGGAGGGGACCTAGGAGTTTAGGGGGTAACCCAGGAGTTCAAGAGCGGACCCAGGAGTTCAAGAGAGGACCCAGGAGTTCAAGAGAGGACCCAGGAGTGCCCCAAAGGACCCAAGAGATCAGCAGGGCACCACCCAGGAGATCAGCAGGGCACCACCCAGGAGATCAGCAGGGACCCACCCAGGAGATCAGCAGGGACCCACCCAGGAGATCAGCAGGGACCCACCCAGGAGATCAGCAGGGGGACCAGGAGTGCCCCAAAGGACCCAGGAATTCGGGAGGGGACCCACCCAGGAGTTCGGGAGGGGACCCGCCCAGGAGTGCCGGAGGGGACTCAGCAGTGCCCCAAAGGACCCAGGAGTTCAGGGGTGAACCCAGGAGTTCTGAGGGGACCCAAGAATTCCCCAAAGGATCCAAGAGCTTAGGAGGGGACCCAGGAGTTCAGGAGGGGACCCAGGAGTGCCCCAAAGGACCCAGGCGTTCAGTGGGGAACGCAGGAGTTCAGGAGGGGACCCACCCAGGAGTTCAGGAGGGGACCCACCCAGGAGTTCAGGAGGGGACCCAGCAGTGCCCCAAAGGACCCAGGAGTTCAGGGGGGAACCCAGGAGTGCCCCAAAGGATGCAGAGTTCAGGAGGAGACACAGGAGTACCCCAAAGGATCCAGACTTCAGGAGGAGACCCAAGAGTTCAGGAGGGACCCACCCAGGACTTCATGGCGGGACCCACCCAGGACTTCAGGAGGGGACCCAGGAGTTCTGAGGGGACGCATTCAGGAGTTCAGGAGGGACCCATTCAGGAGTTCAGGAGGGGGACCAGGAGTGCCCCAAAGGACCCAGGAGTTCAGGGTGGGACCCAAGAGTTAAGGAGGGACCCACCCAGGAGTTCATGGCGGGACCCACCCAGGACTTCATGGCGGGACTCACCCAGGACTTCATGGCGGGACCCACCCAGGACTTCAGGAGGAGACCCAGGAGTTATGAGGGGACCCATTCAGGAGTTCAGGAGGGGTCCAGGAGTGCCCCAAAGGACGCAGGAGTTCAGGAGGGGACCCAGGAGTGCCCCAAGGGACCCAAGAGTTCAGGAGGGGACCCAAGAGATCAGGAGGGGACCCGCCCAGGAGTTCAGGAGGGGACCGGGAGTTCAGGGAGGGACTGAAGAATTCAGGAGGGGACCTAGGAGTTCAGGGGGTAACCCAAGAGTTCAGGAGCGGACCCAGGAGTTCAGGAGAGGACCCAGGACTGCCCCAAAGGACCCAGGAGTTCAGAAGGGGACTCAGGAGTGCCCCAAAGGATCCATAGTTCAGGAGGGACCCAGGAGTGCCCCAAAGGATCCAGAGTTGAGGAGGGGATCCAAGAGTTCAGTAGGGACCCACCCAGGAGTTCAGGAGGGGACCCAGGAGTTCAGGAGGGACCCATTCAGGAGTTCAGGAGGGACCCGTTCAGGAGTTCATGGCGGGACCCACCCAGGACTTCATGGCGGGACTCACCCAGGACTTCATGGCGGGACCCACCCAGGACTTCAGGAGGAGACCCAGGAGTTATGAGGGGACCCATTCAGGAGTTCAGGAGGGGTCCAGGAGTGCCCCAAAGGACCCAGGAGTTCAGTGGGGGACCGAAGAGTTCAGGAGGGGGAGCAGGAGTGCCCCAAAGGACCCAGGAGTTCTGAGGGCACCCAACAGATCAGAAGGGCACCCAACAGATCAGGAGGGCACCCAGGAGTTCGGGAGGGGACCCGCCCAGGAGTTCGGGAGGGGACCCGCCCAGGAGTTCGGGAGGGGACCCGCCCAGGAGTTCGGGAGGGGACCCGCCCAGGAGTTCGGGAGGGGACCCGCCCAGGAGTTCGGGAGGGGACCCGCCCAGGAGTTCGGGAGGGGACCCGCCCAGGAGTTCGGGAGGGGACCTAGGAGTTCAGGGGGTAACCCAAGAGTTCAGGAGCGGACCCAGGAGTTCAGGAGAGGACCCAGGAGTGCCCCAAAGGACCCAGGAGTTCAGGAGGGGACCCAGGAGTGCCCCAAAGGATCCAGAGTTCAGGAGGGTACCCAGGAATGCCCCAAAGGACCCAGGAGTTCAGGGGGGAACCCAGGCATTCTGAGGGGACCCAGGAGTGCCCCAAAGTACCCAAGAGTTCAGGAGGGGACCCAGGAGTTCGGGAGGGACCCACCCAGGAGTTCGGGAGGGGACCCAGCAGTGTTCCAAAGGACCCAGGGGTTCAGGGTGGAACCCAAAAGTACTGAGGATACCCAGCAGTGCCCCAAAGGACCCAGGAGTTCTGAGGGGACCCAAGAGTTCACCAAAGGACCCAAGAGTTCAGGAAGGGACCCAGGCGTTCTGAGGGTACCCAGCAGTGCCCCAAAGTACCCAGGAGTTCGGGAGGGGACCCACCCAGTAGTTCGGGAGGGGACCCACCCAGGAGTTCGGGAGGGGACCCACCCAGGAGTTCGGGAGGGGACCCAGCAGTGCCCCAAAGGACCCAGGAGTTCAGGAGGGTACCCAGGAGTTCAGGAGGGGACCCAGGAGTTCAGGAGGGGACCCAGGAGTTCAGGAGGGGACCCAGGAGTTCAGGAGGGGACCCAGGAGTGCCCCAAAGGACCCAGGAGTTCAGTGGGGGACCGAAGAGTTCAGGAGGGGGACCAGGAGTGCCCCAAAGGACCCAGGAGTACAGGGGGGAACCCAGGAGTTCTGAGGGGACCCAGGAGTGCCACAAAGGAACCAGGAGTTCAGGGGGGAACTCAGGAGTGCCCCAAAGGATCCAGAGTTCAGGAGGGGACCCAGGAGTGCCGCAAAGGATCCAGAGTTCAGGAGGGGACCCAAGAGTTCATGGCGGGACCCACCCAGGAGTTCAGGAGGGACCCACCCAGGAGTTCAGGAGGGACCCACCCAGGAGTTCAGGAGGGGGACCAGGAGTGCCCCAAAGGACCCAGGAGTTCAGGGGGGAACCCAGGCGTTCTGAGGGGACCCAGGAGTGCCTCAAAGTACCCAAGAGTTCAGGAGGGGACCCACCCAGGAGTTCGGGAGGGACCCACCCAGGAGTTCGGGAGGGACCCACCCAGGAGTTCGGGAGCGGACCCAGCAGTGCCCCAAAGGACCCAGGAGTTCAGGGGGGAACACAGGAGTTCGGAGGGGACCCAGGAGTTCAGGAGGGGACCCAGGCGTTCTGAGGGGACCCAGGAGTGTCCCAAGGTACCCAAGAGTTCAGGAGGGGACCAAACAGAACAGGAGGGGACCCGCCCAGGAGTTCAGGAGGGACCCGCCCAGGAGTTCAGGGAGGGACTGAAGAATTCAGGAGGGGACCTAGGAGTTCAGGGGGTAACCCAAGAGTTCAGGAGCGGACCCAGGAGTTAGGAGAGGACCCAGGAGTGCCCCAAAGGACCCAGGAGTTCAGGAGGGGACCCAGCAGTGCCCCAAAAGACCCAGGAGTTCAGGGGGGAACCCAGGAGTGCCCCAAAGTACCCAGGAGTTCAGGGGGAACCCAGGCGTTCTGAGGGGACCCAGGAGTGCCCCAAAGTACCCAAGAGTTCAGGAGGGGACCCAGGAGTTCGGGAGGGACCCACCCAGGAGTTCAGAAGCGACCCACCCAGGAGTTCGGGAGGGGACCCAGCAGTGCCCCAAAGGACCCAGGAGTTCTGAGGGGACCAAAGAGTTCACCAAAGACCCAAGAGTTCAGGAGTGTACCCAGGAGTGCCCCAAAGGACCCAGGAGTTCAGGGGGTAACACAGGAGTTCGGAGGGGACCCAGGAGTTCAGGAGGGGACCAAGGCGTTCTGAGGGTACCCAGCAGTGCCCCAAAGTACCCAGGAGTTCGGGAGGGGACCAACCCAGGAGTTCAGGAGGGGACCCAGCAGTGCCCCAAAGGACCCAGGAGTTCAGGGGGTAACACAGGAGTTCGGAGGGGACCCAGGAGTTCAGGAGGGGACCAAGGCGTTCTGAAGGTACCCAGCAGTGCCCCAAAGTACCCAGGAGTTCGGGAGGGGACCCACCCAGGAGTTCGGGAGGGGACCCACCCAGGAGTTCGGGAGGGGACCCACCCAGGAGTTCGGGAGGGGACCCAGCAGTGCCCCAAAGGACCCAGGAGTTCAGGGGTGAACCCAAGAGTTCTGAGGGGACCCAAGAGTTCCCCAAAGGACCCAAGAGCTTAGGAGGGGACCCAGGAGTGCCCGAAAGGATCCAGAGTTCAGGAGGGGACCCAGGAGTTCAGGAGGGGACCCAGGAGTGCCCCAAAGGACCCAGGAGTTCTGAGGGGACCCAAGAGTTCAGGAGAGCACCCAAGAGATCAGGAGGGCACCCAGGAGTTCGGGAGGGGACCCGCCCAGGAGTTCGGGAAGGGACCCGCCCAGGAGTTCGGGAGGGGACCCGCCCAGGAGTTCGGGAGGGGACCCGCCCAGGAGTTCGGGAGGGGACCCGCCCAGGAGTTCGGGAGGGGACCCGCCCAGGAGTTCGGGAGGGGACCCGCCCAGGAGTTCGGGAGGGACTGAAGAATTCAGGAGGGGACCTAGGAGTTTAGGGGGTAACCCAGGAGTTCAAGAGCGGACCCAGGAGTTCAAGAGAGGACCCAGGAGTTCAAGAGAGGACCCAGGAGTGCCCCAAAGGACCCAAGAGTTCAGCAGGGCACCCAAGAGATCAGGAGGGACCCACCCAGGAGATCAGGAGGGACCCACCCAGGAGTTCAGGAGGGACCCACCCAGGAGTTCAGGAGGGGGACCAGGAGTGCCCCAAAGGACCCAGGAGTTCAGGGTGGGACCCAAAAGTTCAGCAGGGCCTCACCCAGGAGTTCATGGCGGGACCCACCCAGGACTTGAGGAGGGCACCCAGGAGTTCTGTGGGGACCCATTCAGGAGTTCAGGAGGGGGACCAGGAGTGCCCCAAAGGACCCAGGAATTCGGGAGGGGACCCGCCCAGGAGTTCGTGAGGGGACCCGCCCAGGAGTGCCGGAGGGGACTCAGCAGTGCCCCAAAGGACCCAGGAGTTCAGGGGTGAACCCAGGAGTTCTGAGGGGACCCAAGAATTCCCCAAAGGATCCAAGAGCTTAGGAGGGGACCCAGGAGTTCAGGAGGGGACCCAGGAGTGCCCCAAAGGACCCAGGCGTTCAGTGGGGAACGCAGGAGTTCAGGAGGGGACCCACCCAGGAGTTCAGGAGGGGACCCAGCAGTGCCCCAAAGGACCCAGGAGTTCAGGGGGGAACCCAGGAGTGCCCCAAAGGATCCAGAGTTCAGGAGGAGACACAGGAGTACCCCAAAGGATCCAGACTTCAGGAGGAGACCCAAGAGTTCAGGAGGGACCCACCCAGGACTTCATGGCGGGACCCACCCAGGACTTCAGGAGGGGACCCAGGAGTTCTGAGGGGACGCATTCAGGAGTTCAGGAGGGACCCATTCAGGAGTTCAGGAGGGACCCATTCAGGAGTTCAGGAGGGGGACCAGGAGTGCCCCAAAGGACCCAGGAGTTCAGGGTGGGACCCAAGAGTTCAGGAGGGACCCACCCAGGAGTTCATGGCGGGACCCACCCACGACTTCATGGCGGGACTCACCCAGGACTTCAGGAGGAGACCCAGGAGTTATGAGGGGACCCATTCAGGAGTTCAGGAGGGGTCCAGGAGTGCCCCAAAGGACGCAGGAGTTCAGGAGGGGACCCAGGAGTGCCCCAAGGGACCCAAGAGTTCAGGAGGGGACCCAAGAGATCAGGAGGGGACCCGCCCAGGAGTTCAGGAGGGGACCGGGAGTTCAGGGAGGGACTGAAGAATTCAGGAGGGGACCTAGGAGTTCAGGGGGTAACCCAAGAGTTCAGGAGCGGACCCAGGAGTTCAGGAGAGGACCCAGGACTGCCCCAAAGGACCCAGGAGTTCAGAAGGGGACTCAGGAGTGCCCCAAAGGATTCATAGTTCAGGAGGGACCCAGGAGTGCCCCAAAGGATCCAGAGTTGAGGAGGGGATCCAAGAGTTCAGGAGGGACCCACCCAGGACTTCAGGAGGGGACCCAGGAGTTCAGGAGGGACCCATTCAGGAGTTCAGGAGGGACCCATTCAGGAGTTCATGGCGGGACCCACCCAGGAGTTCAGGAGGGGACCCAGGAGTTCTGAGGGGACCCATTCAGGATTTCAGGAGGGGGACCAGGAGTGCCCCAAAGGACCCAGGAGTTCAGTGGGGGACCGAAGAGTTCAGGAGGGGGAGCAGGAGTGCCCCAAAGGACCCAGGAGTTCTGAGGGCACCCAACAGATCAGAAGGGCACCCAACAGATCAGAAGGGCACCCAACAGATCAGGAGGGCGCCCGCCCAGGAGTTCGGGAGGGGACCCGCCCAGGAGTTCGGGAGGGGACCCGCCCAGGAGTTCGGGAGGGGACCCGCCCAGGAGTTCGGGAGGGGACCCGCCCAGGAGTTCAGGGGGTAAACCAAGAGTTCAGGAGCGGACCCAGGAGTGCCCCAAAGGACCCAGGAGTTCAGGAGGGGACCCAGGAGTGCCCCAAAGGATCCAGAGTTCAGGAGGGTACCCAGGAATGCCCCAAAGGACCCAGGAGTTCAGGGGGGAACCCAGGCATTCTGAGGGGACCCAGGAGTGCCCCAAAGTACCCAAGAGTTCAGGAGGGGACCCAGGAGTTCGGGAGGGACCCACCCAGGAGTTCGGGAGGGGACCCAGCAGTGTTCCAAAGGACCCAGGAGTTCAGGGTGGAACCCAAAAGTACTGAGGATACCCAGCAGTGCCCCAAAGGACCCAGGAGTTCTGAGGGGACCCAAGAGTTCACCAAAGGACCCAAGAGTTCAGGAAGGGACCCAGGCGTTCTGAGGGTACCCAGCAGTGCCCCAAAGTACCCAGGAGTTCGGGAGGGGACCCACCCAGGAGTTCGGGAGGGGACCCACCCAGGAGTTCGGGAGGGGACCCACCCAGGAGTTCGGGAGGGTACCCAGCAGTGCCCCAAAGGACCCAGGAGTTCAGGAGGGGACCCAAGAGTTCAGGAGGGGACCCAAGAGTTCAGGAGGGGACCCAAGAGTGCCCCGGGGGACCGAAGAGTTCAGGAGGGGGACCAGGAGTGCCCCAAAGGACCCAGGAGTACAGGGGGGAACCCAGGAGTTCTGAGGGGACCCAGGAGTGCCACAAAGGAACCAGGAGTTCAGGGGGGAACTCAGGAGTGCCCCAAAGGATCCAGAGTTCAGGAGGGGACCCAGGAGTGCCGCAAAGGATCCAGAGTTCAGGAGGGGACCCAAGAGTTCATGGCGGGACCCACCCAGGAGTTCAGGAGGGACCCACCCAGGAGTTCAGGAGGGACCCACCCAGGAGTTCAGGAGGGGGACCAGGAGTGCCCCAAAGGACCCAGGAGTTCAGGGGGGAACCCAGGCGTTCTGAGGGGACCCAGGAGTGCCCCAAAGTACCCAAGAGTTCAGGAGGGGACCCACCCAGGAGTTCGGGAGGGACCCACCCAGGAGTTCAGGAGGGACCCACCCAGGAGTTCAGGAGGGACCCACCCAGGAGTTCAGGAGGGACCCATTCAGGAGTTCAGGAGGGGGACCAGGAGTGCCCCAAAGGACCCAGGAGTTCAGGGGGGAACCCAGGCGTTCTGAGGGGACCCAGGAGTGCCCCAAAGTACCCAAGAGTTCAGGAGGGGACCCACCCAGGAGTTCGGGAGGGACCCACCCAGGAGTTCGGGAGGGACCCACCCAGGCGTTCTGAGGGGACCCAGGAGTGTCCCAAGGTACCCAAGAGTTCAGGAGGGGACCAAACAGAACAGGAGGGGACCCGCCCAGGAGTTCAGGAGGGACCCGCCCAGGAGTTCAGGGAGGGACTGAAGAATTCAGGAGGGGACCTAGGAGTTCAGGGGGTAACCCAAGAGTTCAGGAGCGGACCCAGGAGTTAGGAGAGGACCCAGGAGTGCCCCAAAGGACCCAGGAGTTCAGGAGGGGACCCAGCAGTGCCCCAAAGGACCCAGGAGTTCAGGGGGGAACCCAGGAGTGCCCCAAAGTACCCAGGAGTTCAGGGGGAACCCAGGCGTTCTGAGGGGACCCAGGAGTGCCCCAAAGTACCCAAGAGTTCAGGAGGGGACCCAGGAGTTCGGGAGGGACCCACCCAGGAGTTCAGAAGCGACCCACCCAGGAGTTCGGGAGGGGACCCAGCAGTGCCCCAAAGGACCCAGGAGTTCTGAGGGGACCAAAGAGTTCACCAAAGACCCAAGAGTTCAGGAGTGTACCCAGGAGTGCCCCAAAGGACCCAGGAGTTCAGGGGGTAACACAGGAGTTCGGAGGGGACCCAGGAGTTCAGGAGGGGACCAAGGCGTTCTGAGGGTACCCAGCAGTGCCCCAAAGTACCCAGGAGTTCGGGAGGGGACCAACCCAGGAGTTCAGGAGGGGACCCAGCAGTGCCCCAAAGGACCCAGGAGTTCAGGGGGTAACACAGGAGTTCGGAGGGGACCCAGGAGTTCAGGAGGGGACCAAGGCGTTCTGAAGGTACCCAGCAGTGCCCCAAAGTACCCAGGAGTTCGGGAGGGGACCCACCCAGGAGTTCGGGAGGGGACCCACCCAGGAGTTCGGGAGGGGACCCACCCAGGAGTTCGGGAGGGGACCCACCCAGGAGTTCGGGAGGGGACCCAGCAGTGCCCCAAAGGACCCAGGAGTTCAGGGGTGAACCCAAGAGTTCTGAGGGGACCCAAGAGTTCCCCAAAGGACCCAAGAGCTTAGGAGGGGACCCAGGAGTGCCCGAAAGGATCCAGAGTTCAGGAGGGGACCCAGGAGTTCAGGAGGGGACCCAGGAGTGCCCCAAAGGACCCAGGAGTTCTGAGGGGACCCAAGAGTTCAGGAGAGCACCCAAGAGATCAGGAGGGCACCCAGGAGTTCGGGAGGGGACCCGCCCAGGAGTTCGGGAGGGGACCCGCCCAGGAGTTCAGGGGGTAACCCAAGAGTTCAGGAGCGGACCCAGGAGTTCAGGAGAGGACCCAGGAGTGCCCCAAAGGACCCAGGAGTTCAGGAGGGGACCCAGGAGTGCCCCAAAGGATCCAGAGTTCAGGAGGGTACCCAGGAATGCCCCAAAGGACCCAGGAGTTCAGGGGGGAACCCAGGCATTCTGAGGGGACCCAGGAGTGCCCCAAAGTACCCAAGAGTTCAGGAGGGGACCCAGGAGTTCGGGAGGGACCCACCCAGGAGTTCGGGAGGGGACCCAGCAGTGTTCCAAAGGACCCAGGAGTTCAGGGTGGAACCCAAAAGTACTGAGGATACCCAGCAGTGCCCCAAAGGACCCAGGAGTTCTGAGGGGACCCAAGAGTTCACCAAAGGACCCAAGAGTTCAGGAAGGGACCCAGGCGTTCTGAGGGTACCCAGCAGTGCCCCAAAGTACCCAGGAGTTCGGGAGGGGACCCACCCAGGAGTTCGGGAGGGGACCCAGCAGTGCCCCGAAGGACCCAGGAGTTCAGGAGGGGACCCAAGAGTTCAGGAGGGGACCCAAGAGTTCAGGAGGGGACCCAAGAGTGCCCCAAAGGACCCAGGAGTTCAGTGGGGGACCGAAGAGTTCAGGAGGGGGACCAGGAGTGCCCCAAAGGACCCAGGAGTACAGGGGGGAACCCAGGAGTTCTGAGGGGACCCAGGAGTGCCACAAAGGAACCAGGAGTTCAGGGGGGAACTCAGGAGTGCCCCAAAGGATCCAGAGTTCAGGAGGGGACCCAGGAGTGCCGCAAAGGATCCAGAGTTCAGGAGGGGACCCAAGAGTTCATGGCGGGACCCACCCAGGAGTTCAGGAGGGACCCACCCAGGAGTTCAGGAGGGACCCACCCAGGAGTTCAGGAGGGACCCACCCAGGAGTTCAGGAGGGACCCACCCAGGAGTGCCCCAAAGGACCCAGGAGTTCAGGGGGGAACCCAGGCGTTCTGAGGGGACCCAGGAGTGCCCCAAAGTACCCAAGAGTTCAGGAGGGGACCCACCCAGGAGTTCGGGAGGGACCCACCCAGGAGTTCGGGAGCGGACCCAGCAGTGCCCCAAAGGACCCAGGAGTTCAGGGGGGAACACAGGAGTTCGGAGGGGACCCAGGAGTTCAGGAGGGGACCCAGGCGTTCTGAGGGGACCCAGGAGTGTCCCAAGGTACCCAAGAGTTCAGGAGGGGACCAAACAGAACAGGAGGGGACCCGCCCAGGAGTTCAGGAGGGACCCGCCCAGGAGTTCAGGGAGGGACTGAAGAATTCAGGAGGGGACCTAGGAGTTCAGGGGGTAACCCAAGAGTTCAGGAGCGGACCCAGGAGTTAGGAGAGGACCCAGGAGTTCAGGAGGGGACCCAGGAGTGCCCCAAAGGACCCAGGAGTTCAGGAGGGGACCCAGCAGTGCCCCAAAGGACCCAGGAGTTCAGGGGGGAACCCAGGAGTGCCCCAACGTACCCAGGAGTTCAGGGGGAACCCAGGCGTTCTGAGGGGACCCAGGAGTGCCCCAAAGTACCCAAGAGTTCAGGAGGGGACCCAGGAGTTCGGGAGGGACCCACCCAGGAGTTCGGGAGGGGACCCAGCAGTGCCCCAAAGGACCCAGGAGTTCTGAGGGGACCAAAGAGTTCACCAAAGACCCAAGAGTTCAGGAGTGTACCCAGGAGTGCCCCAAAGGACCCAGGAGTTCAGGGGGTAACACAGGAGTTCGGAGGGGACCCAGGAGTTCAGGAGGGGACCAAGGCGTTCTGAGGGTACCCAGCAGTGCCCCAAAGTACCCAGGAGTTCGGGAGGGGACCAACCCAGGAGTTCAGGAGGGGACCCAGCAGTGCCCCAAAGGACCCAGGAGTTCAGGGGGTAACACAGGAGTTCGGAGGGGACCCAGGAGTTCAGGAGGGGACCAAGGCGTTCTGAAGGTACCCAGCAGTGCCCCAAAGTACCCAGGAGTTCGGGAGGGGACCCACCCAGGAGTTCGGGAGGGGACCCACCCAGGAGTTCGGGAGGGGACCCACCCAGGAGTTCGGGAGGGGACCCAGCAGTGCCCCAAAGGACCCAGGAGTTCAGGGGTGAACCCAAGAGTTCTGAGGGGACCCAAGAGTTCCCCAAAGGACCCAAGAGCTTAGGAGGGGACCCAGGAGTGCCCGAAAGGATCCAGAGTTCAGGAGGGGACCCGCCCAGGAGTTCGGGAGGGGACCCGCCCAGGAGTTCGGGAGGGGACCCGCCCAGGAGTTCGGGAGGGACTGAAGAATTCAGGAGGGGACCTAGGAGTTCAGGGGGTAACCCAAGAGTTCAGGAGCGGACCCAGGAGTTCAGGAGAGGACCCAGGAGTGCACCAGAGGACCCAGGAGTGCACCAAAGGCCCCAGGAGTTCAGGAGGGGACCCAGGAGTGCCCCAAAGGATCCAGAGTTCAGGAGGGTACCCAGGAATGCCCCAAATGACCCAGGAGTTCAGGGGGGAACCCAGGCACTCTGAGGAGACCCAGGAGTGCCCCAAAGTACCCAAGAGTTCGGGAGGGACCCACCCAGGAGTTCGGGAGGGACCCACCCAGGAGTTCGGGAGGGACCCACCCAGGAGTTCGGGAGGGGACCCAGCAGTGTTCCAAAGGACCCAGGAGTTCAGTGTGGAACCCAAAAGTACTGAGGATACCCAGCAGTGCCCCAAAGGACCCAGGAGTTCTGAGGGGACCCAAGAGTTCACCAAAGGACCCAAGAGTTCAGGAGGGGACCCAGGAGTGCCCCAAAGGATCCAGAGTTCAGGAGGGGACCCACCCAGGAGTTCAGGAGGGAACCCAGCAGTGCCCGAAAGGACCGAGGAGTTCAGGAGGGGACCCAGGCGTTCTGAAAGGACCCAGGAGTGCCCCAAAGTACCCAGGAGTTCGGTAGGGGACCCAGCAGTGCCCCAAAGGACCCAGGAGTTCAGGAGGGGACCCAGGAGTTCAGGAGGGGACCCAGGAGTTCAGGAGGGGACCCAGGAGTTCAGGAGGGGGACCAGGAGTGCCCCAAAGGACCCAGGAGTTCTGAGGGGACGCATTCAGGAGTTCAGGAGGGACCCATTCAGGAGTTCAGGAGGGGGACCAGGAGTGCCCCAAAGGACCCAGGAGTTCAGGGTGGGACCCAAGAGTTCAGGAGGGACCCACCCAGGAGTTCATGGCGGGACCCACCCAGGACTTCAGGAGGAGACCCAGGAGTTATGAGGGGACCCATTCAGGAGTTCAGGAGGGGTCCAGGAGTGCCCCAAAGGACGCAGGAGTTCAGGAGGGGACCCAGGAGTGCCCCAAGGGACCCAAGAGTTCAGGAGGGGACCCAAGAGATCAGGAGGGGACCCGCCCAGGAGTTCAGGAGGGGACCGGGAGTTCAGGGAGGGACTGAAGAATTCAGGAGGGGACCTAGGAGTTCAGGGGGTAACCCAAGAGTTCAGGAGCGGACCCAGGAGTTCAGGAGAGGACCCAGGACTGCCCCAAAGGACCCAGGAGTTCAGAAGGGGACTCAGGAGTGCCCCAAAGGATCCATAGTTCAGGAGGGACCCAGGAGTGCCTCAAAGGATCCAGAGTTGAGGAGGGGATCCAAGAGTTCAGGAGGGACCCACCCAGGACTTCAGGAGGGGACCCAGGAGTTCAGGAGGGACCCATTCAGGAGTTCAGGAGGGACCTACCCAGCAGTTCAGGAGGGGACCCAGGAGTTCTGAGGGGACCCATTCAGGATTTCAGGAGGGGGACCAGGAGTGCCCCAAAGGACCCAGGAGTTCAGCAGGGACCCACCCAGGAGTTCATGGCGGGACCCACCCAGGAGTTCAGGAGGGGACCCAGGAGTTCTGAGGGGACCCATTCAGGATTTCAGGAGGGGGACCAGGAGTGCCCCAAAGGACCCAGGAGTTCAGTGGGGGACCGAAGAGTTCAGGAGGGGGAGCAGGAGTGCCCCAAAGGACCCAGGAGTTCTGAGGGCACCCAACAGATCAGAAGGGCACCCAACAGATCAGGAGAGCACCCAGGAGTTCGGGAGGGGACCCGCCCAGGAGTTCGGGAGGGGACCCGCCCAGGAGTTCGGGAGGGGACCCGCCCAGGAGTGCCCCAAAGGACCCAGGAGTTCAGGAGGGGACCCAGGAGTGCCCCAAAGGATCCAGAGTTCAGGAGGGTACCCAGGAGTGCCCCAAAGGACCCAGGAGTTCAGGGGGGAACCCAGGCATTCTGAGGGGACCCAGGAGTGCCCCAAAGTACCCAAGAGTTCAGGAGGGGACCCAGGAGTTCGGGAGGGACCCACCCAGGAGTTCGGGAGGGGACCCAGCAGTGTTCCAAAGGACCCAGGAGTTCAGGGTGGAACCCAAAAGTACTGAGGATACCCAGCAGTGCCCCAAAGGACCCAGGAGTTCTGAGGGGACCCAAGAGTTCACCAAAGGACCCAAGAGTTCAGGAAGGGACCCAGGCGTTCTGAGGGTACCCAGCAGTGCCCCAAAGTACCCAGGAGTTCGGGAGGGGACCCGCCCAGGAGTTCAGGAGGGGACCCATTCAGGAGTTCAGGAGGGGGACCAGGAGTGCCCCAAAGGACCCAGGAGTTCAGGAGGGGACCCAGGATTGCCCCAAAGGATCCAGAGTTCAGGAGGGGACCCGCCCAGGAGTTCAGGAGGGGACCCGCCCAGGAGTTCAGGAGGGGACCCGCCCAGGAGTTCAGGGAGGGACTGAAGAATTCAGGAGGGGACCTAGGAGTTCAGGGGGTAACCCAAGAGTTCAGGAGCGGACCGAGGAGTTCAGGAGAGGACCCAGGAGTGCCCCAAAGGACCCAGGAGTTCAGGAGGGGACCCAGCAGTGCCCCAAAGGACCCAGGAGTTCAGGGGGGAACCCAGGAGTGCCCCAGTGTACCCAGGAGTTCAGGGGGAACCCAGGCGTTCTGAGGGGACCCAGGAGTGCCCCAAAGTACCCAAGAGTTCAGGAGGGGACCCAGGAGTTCAGGAGAGACCCACCCAGGAGTTCGGGAGGGGACCCAGCAGTGCCCCAAAGGACCCAGGAGTTCTGAGGGGAACCAAGAGTTCACCAAAGACCCAAGAGTTCAGGAGTGGACCCAGGAGTGCCCCAAAGGATCCAGAGTTCAGGAGGGGACCCGCCCACGACTTCACGAGGGGACCCGCCCACGACTTCACGAGGGGACCCAGGAGTGCCCCAAAGTACCCAGGAGTTCAGGAGGGGACCCAGCAGTGCCCCAAAGGACCCAGGAGATCAGGGGGGAACCCAGAAGTTCAGGAGGGGACCGAGGAGTACCCCAAAGGATCCAGTCTTCAGGAGGGGACCCAGGAGTGCCCCAAAGGATCCAGAGTTCAGGAAGGGACCCAAGAGTTCGGGAGGGGACCCACCCAGGAGTTCGGGAGGGGACCCACCCAGGAGTTCGGGAGGGGACCCACCCAGGAGTTCGGGAGGGGGACCAGGAGTGCCCCAAAGGACCCAGGAGTGTCCCAAGGTACCCAGGTGTTCAGGAGGGGACCCAGGAGTGCCCCAAAGGACCCAAGCGTTCAGGAGGGGACCCACCCAGGAGTTCAAGAGGGCCCCACCCAGGAGTTCAAGAGGGCCCCACCCAGGAGTTCAGGGGGGGGACCGAAGAGTTCAGAAGGCGGACCAGGAGTGCCCCAAAGGACCCAGGAGTGCCCCAAGGTACCCAGGAGTTCAGGAGGGGACCCGCCCAGGAGTTCAGGAGGGGGACCAGGAGTGCCCCAAAGGACCCAGGAGTTCAGGAGGGGACCCAGGATTGCCCCAAAGGATCCAGAGTTCAGGAGGGGACCCGCCCAGGAGTTCAGGAGGGGACCCGCCCAGGAGTTCAGGAGGGGACCCGCCCAGGAGTTCAGGAGGGGACCCGCCCAGGAGTTCAGGAGGGGACCCGCCCAGGAGTTCAGGAGGGGACCCGCCCAGGAGTTCAGGAGGGGACCCGCCCAGGAGTTCAGGAGGGGACTGAAGAATTCAGGAGGGGACCTAGGAGTTCAGGGGGTAACCCAAGAGTTCAGGAGCGGACCCAGGAGTTCAGGAGAGGACCCAGCAGTGCCCCAAAGGACCCAGGAGTTCAGGGGGGAACCCAGGAGTGCCCCAGTGTACCCAGGAGTTCAGGGGGAACCCAGGCGTTCTGAGGGGACCCAGGAGTTCGGGAGGGACCCACCCAGGAGTTCGGGAGGGGACCCAGCAGTGCCCCAAAGGACCCAGGAGTTCTGAGGGGACCCAAGAGTTCACCAAAGACCCAAGAGTTCAGGAGTGGACCCAGGAGTGCCCCAAAGGATCCAGAGTTCAGGAGGGGACCCCCCCAGGACTTCAGGAGGGGACCCCCCCAGGACTTCAGGAGGGGACCCAGGAGTGCCCCAAAGGACCCAGGAGTTTGGGAGGGGACCCAGCAGTGCCCCAAAGGACCCAGGAGTTCTGAGGGGACCCAAGAGTTCACCAAAGACCCAAGAGTTCAGGAGTGGACCCAGGAGTGCCCCAAAGGATCCAGAGTTCAGGAGGGGACCCTCCCAGGACTTCAGGAGGGGACCCCCCCAGGACTTCAGGAGGGGACCCCCCCAGGACTTCAGGAGGGGACCCAGCAGTGCCCCAAAGGACCCAGCAGTGCCCCAAAGGACCCAGCAGTGCCCCAAAGGACCCAGGAGATCAGGGGGGAACCCAGAAGTTCAGGAGGGGACCGAGGAGTACCCCAAAGGATCCAGTCTTCAGGAGGGGACCCAGGAGTGCCCCAAAGGATCCAGAGTTCAGGAAGGGACCCAAGAGTTCAGGAGGGGACCCACCCAGGAGTTCAGGAGGGACCCGCCCAGGAGTTCAGGGGGGGACCGGGAGTTCAGGGGGGGACCCAGGAGTGCCCCGAAGGACCCAAGAGTTCAGGAGGGACCCAGGAGTTCAGGGGGGACCCAGGAGTTCAGGAGCGGGCCCACACAGAAGTTCACGAGGGCACCCAAGAGTTCAGGGCGGGACCCAGGAGTGCCCCAAAGGACCCAGGAGTTCAGCGGGGGACCCCAGAGTGCCCCAAAGGATCCAGAGTTCAGGAGGGACCTAGGAGTTCAGGGCGGGACCCAGGAGTTCAGGAGGGGACCCAGGAGTGCCCCAAAGGACCCAGGAGTTCAGCGGGGGACCCCAGAGTGCCCCAAAGGATCCAGAGTTCAGGAGGGACCCAGGAGTTCAGGGCGGGACCCAGGAGTTCAGGAGGGGACCCAGGAGTGCCCCAACGGACCCAGGAGTGCCCCAACGGACCCAGGAGTTCAGTGGGGAACGCAGGAGTTCTGAGGGGACCCAAGAGTTAAGGAGGGCATTCAAGAGTTCAGGAGGGAGCCACCCAGGAGTTCAGGAGGGAGCCACCCAGGAGTTCAGGAGGGAGCCACCCAGGAGTTCAGGAGGGAGCCACCCAGGAGTTCAGGAGGGGACCCAGGAGATCAGGAGGGGACCCAAGAGCTCAGGAGCGGGCCCACACAGAAGTTCACGAGGGCACCCAAGAGTTCAGGGCGGGACCCAGGAGTGCCCCAAAGGACCCAGGAGTTCAGCGGGGGACCCCAGAGTGCCCCAAAGGATCCAGAGTTCAGGAGGGACCTAGGAGTTCAGGGCGGGACCCAGGAGTTCAGGAGGGGACCCAGGAGTGCCCCAAAGGACCCAGGAGTTCAGCGGGGGACCCCAGAGTGCCCCAAAGGATCCAGAGTTCAGGAGGGACCCAGGAGTTCAGGGCGGGACCCAGGAGTTCAGGAGGGGACCCAGGAGTGCCCCAACGGACCCAGGAGTGCCCCAACGGACCCAGGAGTTCAGTGGGGAACGCAGGAGTTCTGAGGGGACCCAAGAGTTAAGGAGGGCATTCAAGAGTTCAGGAGGGAGCCACCCAGGAGTTCAGGAGGGAGCCACCCAGGAGTTCAGGAGGGAGCCACCCAGGAGATCAGGGGGGGCCCCAAGAGCTCAGGGGGGGACTGAAGAGTTCAGGAGGGGACCCACCCAGGAGTTCAAGAGGGGACCCACCCAGGAGTTCAAGAGGGGACCCACCCAGGAGTTCAAGAGGGGACCCAGGAGTTCAGGGGGGAACCCAGGAGTGCCCCAAAGGACCCACGAGTTCAGGAGGGGACTCAGGAGTTCAGGATGGGACCCAGGAGTGCCCCAAAGGATCCAGAGTTCAGGAGGGGACCCAAGAGCTCAGTGCGGGACCCAGCAGTTGAGGAGGGAACCCAGGAGTGCCCCAAAGGTCCCAGGAGTGCCCCAAAGGACCCAGGAGTTAAGGGGGGCTCCCAAGAGTTCCGGGGGGGGACCCAGCAGTGGCCCAAACGACCCAGGAGTTCTGAGTGGACCCAGGAGTGCCCCAAAAAACAGAAGAGTTCAGGAGGGGACCCAGGAGTGCCCCAAAGGACCCACGAGTTCAGGAGGGGACCCAGGAGTTCAGGAGGGCACCCAAGAGTTCCGGGGGGGACCCAAGAGTTCAGGAGGGGACCCAGCAGTGCCCCAAGGGACCCAGGAGTTCAGGGGGGAACCCAGGAGTTCTGAGGGGAACACAGGAGTTCCCTAAAGGACCCAAGAGTTCAGGAGGGGACCCAGGAGTGCCCCAAAGGATCCAGAGTTCAGGAGGGGATCCAGGAGTGCCCCAAAGGATCCAGAGTTCAGGAGGGGACCCAGGATTTCAGGAGGGCCCCACCCAGGAGTTCAGGAGTGGACCCAGGAGTGCCCCAAAGGACCCAGGAGTTCAGGGGGGGACCCACCCAGGAGTTCAGGGGGGGACCCACCCAGGAGTTCAGGGGGGGACCCACCCAGGAGTTCAGGGGGGGACCCAGGAGTGCCCCAAAGGACCCAAGAGTTCAGGAGGGACCCAGGAGTTCAGGGGGGATCCAGGAGTTCAGGAGCGGGCCCACACAGGAGTTCAGGAGGGGACCCAAGAGTTCAGGGCGGGACCCAGGAGTGCCCCAAGGACCCAGGAGTTCAGCGGGGAACCCAGGAGTGCCCCAAAGGACCCAAGAGTTCAGGAGGGCACCCAAGAGATCAAGAGGGACCCACCCAGGAGTTCAGGAGGGGACTGTGGGTTCAGGGGGGGACCCAGGAGTTCAGGAGGGTAACCAGGAGATCATGGGGGCCCCAGGAGCTCAGGGGGGACTGAAGAGTTCAGGAGGGGACCCACCCAGGAGTTCAGGAGGGGACCCAGCAGTGCCCCAAAGGACCCAGGAGTTCAGGAGGGACCCAGGCATCCGGCTGCCCATCCTCCGCAGGTTCTGGACTTGTCACTCAATGAGGTCACAACTCTGCAGGGTTTCCCACCCCTCCACCACCTGGAGGAGCTGGATCTCCATGGAAACCATGAGAACCAAGGGGGCACTGGGAGGGACTGGGAGACACTGAGGGGTCAGTGGGGGTCAATGGGGATCAGTGCGACCGGATCAAAGGGAACTGGGGTGAACTGGTGTGAACTGGGGGTGCTGGGGTCAGGCTCTGATTGGTTCCTCCCTTTGACTCTGACCTTAGTGATTGGCGACACCTCCGCCCTCACCCCATTGGCCGCCTGCCCCCAGCTGCACCGCATCCGATTGGCCGACACATCCTTGGCCACCGCCCCCGATCGCTGCGCCCGCCTGGCCGAGCTCCTCCCGCAGGTGACCATCGCTCTCACCTGATTCGTCGGTGCCTCTGAAGACTCCGCCCACTCCCGCACAACCCACCTTAAACCACGGGGGGGGCAATAAATAAAGTGATGTTACCACAATGCAAGTCTGTTTGTGTGACCCCAGCCTCGTCTGGTTCTGAGCGCGTGTCTGTCAGACGGCTGCTTTACTCTTACAAGTTCACTGCTGTGCGATTATGATGGCGAAGGGCAATGCAAGATAGAAGGGTTTGTTCTGCTGGGGGTCACCACCCGCCCCCCGCGTCTGAGCGGGCCAATCAGAGGGCACGGGAGGGCTGGAGGGGCGGAGCGCTGGTGTCCGTGCGGGAATTTGTCACCGTGCGGCGTGCGTTCGACTTTGTCCTTGTTTCTGTCTGTGAGCGTGTGGGACTCCGTGCCGTGTGAGTGTTGGACTTTGCTGTGTCTATGTGTGTGCGTAGGACTCAGTGTCACTGTCCGTGTGCCGGACTTGGCATCCGTGTGGGCGCGTTAGACTCGGTGTCTATCGCTGTTGTGTGCGAGTGTCGGACTTTGTCTGTCTGTGTGTGCCAGTCTTTGTTTCTGTGAGTGCTGGACTCTGTCCAAGTGTGTGTTTGATGGAGTTTGAGCGGACCGATTGGTGAGGTTGAATGGGATCGCGTGTGCAGTTCTGGCAGGATTTCTATTGGACAGCATGTCAGATTATTTAAATTGCCAAACTAAAAATAAAATACAAACTAAACTTCCTTGTTGTTGTTTTTTCTTCAGGTGCAGCAGTAAGGTTGTGGATGCTCTAGGGGATTTAAAAAAAAAAACATTAAATAAATAATTCCAGTCCTCCCCTAGAGCATCCACAGCCCTACTGCTGCACCAGACTTGTAGGCATTTTGTGTGGAAAAAGAAGAGAAAACTAAATTATACATTCCAATCCATTACATGACATTACCATACCCCTAAGAAATACTCAAACAATAAACAGCCAAACACATATGAAACAAATGAGACCCTGATTATGCAAATTAAACCCCAATTATGAAAACGACCTCATTAAATATGCAAATGAGGTAAACACACCTCCTCCACGCCACTTCACACCTCCTCCCTGGCCACTTCACACCTCCTGCCTGGCCACTTCACACCTCCTGCCTGGCCACTTCACACCTCCTGCCTGGCCACTTCACACTGGGTTAGGGTTTAGGGTTAGGGTTAGGTTTTTATATATCATCCCCAAGTTTAAGTTTTGAGTCACTAATGCTCATAACAGTCTTTCCAGGTTTTAATTGCTTCACTGTAGTAATTACCAGTTTACAGGTGGTTACAAGGCCGAGAATATATTTTTCACTGCGACTAATCGCCTTCCACAACACAGTTCCCACTTTTTCCCAGGTCTCTATTTGAAAAACTCCTAACAGGTCAGCAGGAAACCCACTGCCTCTGCACCAAATTAACAATCTTTTGAGGTTACTCTCCTCATACTTCACCCCTCTCTTAGAGAGAATATGCGAGAGGAGCCGCAGTATTTCTTCTTCTGCTTTAAAAATATTCTGCCCCATCTCCTCTCACCCCCAGCTGCTCACCTCTTTGGGCGTCCGTTGCAACGATATCGGATCCTTTATCCCTCCTCTGTCACTCCGTAGACATCAATCGGGAATCACGCAGCCCGCAGCCCGCATCCCGGTCACGGTCCAGCCGAGCCGTTCCAGCTGGGGCTCGCTCCCTACAGCGGTCGCGCGCCTTCCATAAATTCTCCTTAGGGATCACGTCGGGGTCACCGCTTGCGAGGGCGCAAACTCACAGACTCCACGCAACTCAATACGAATTCAAGCAAAGCCATTTATTACAGAGACAAGCCTCCTTATATACGCAGTTATTTCCCAATAAGCGTCCACGTTTCAAACACGCGTCGGCTGATCAGATATCGTCCACGTTCAGGTCTTGTTATTATAGAATTACCTCACTCTCATAACAGGTGTTGTTTTTCAGCCTTCGCGCCAGTCTTGGAGTCGCTTTGTCCAGTTCAGAAATAAATCTCTATCTAACAGAAACCCATCCGCACAACAACCTTAAGAAAATCCCTTAAATCTCCCACAGGTGCTGTCTTTTCTAGTTAGGGTCCAGGTGATTTTATAAGGGTGGTGGGCGGGGCCTGGGATGATCGACCCCTCCCCTCGGCAGCTTTTGAGCCGTTTAATCTACGTGGGCAGTCGTCTTTGGAGAAGCGGAGGTGTTTGTTCGAGGTACGAGCTTCAGGAGCAGCAAAGGTTCAGTAGCAGCTGTGGTAGAAAGGTTGTTTGTCATTATGTTTCATTCATTGATTCGGTTCCAGGTGCTTTGCATTTTCCCAAAATTCCTGACTACAATGGAGATGGAGTGCTGGCAGTTGTATTTCACTTTCTATCTGCTCCCTAGAAAAACTAAGTTGAGATCCATACTCGGTCTCATTGTAGCTGCAATAGCAGCAATAAAGTGCAGGTGCTGTCATTTCCAGTGAGATTCCAGGTAATTTGATAAGGGTGGTGAGAGGGTCTAGGGTGAATGACCCCGCCCCTTTCCCAGGGGCTTGTGGGAAGGGGTGGGCGGAGCCCTGGGTATTTGAGCCCCGGTCCCCGGGCAGGGAGCTCATTCTGCTCCAGGGCAGCTTGGGTGGTGGTTCTCTGCTGCTCCTTCAGCAGTTGGCAGCTTTTGAGATGTTCAATCCAAATAGACAGATGTCTTTGGACAAGCAGAGGTGTCTGTTTGACGTAGGAGCTTCAGGAACAGCAAAGGTTCAGTAGCAGCTGTAGTAGAAAGGTTGTTTGTCGTTATTTTTCATTTGTTGATTCAATTCCAGGTGCTTTGCATTTTCCTGAAATTCCTGACTACAATGAAGATGCTGGAGTGCTGGTGGTTGTATTTCACTTTCTATCTCCTCCCTAGAAAAACTAAGTTGAAATCCATACTCAATCTCATTGTAGCTGCAATAGCAGCAATAAAGTGCAGGTGCTGTCATTTTCAGGGAGATTCCAGGTAATTTGATAAGGGTGGTGAGGGGGTCTGGGGTGAATGACCCCGCCCCTTTCCCAGGGGCTTGTGGGAAGGGGTGGGCAGCACCCTGGGTATTTGAGCCCCGGTCCCCAGGCAGGGAGCTCATTCTGCTCCAGAGCCTCTTCAGTGGTGGTTTTCTGCTGCTCCTTCAGCAGCCAGCAGCTTTTGAGATGTTTAATCCAAATGGGCAGATGTCTTTGGACAAGCAGAGGTGCCTGTTTGATGTAAGAGCTTCAGGAACAGTGAAGGTTTAACAACAGCTGTAGTAGAAAAGTTGTTTATCATTATGTTTCGTTTGTTGATTCATTTCCAGGTGCTTTGCATTTTCCCAAGATTCCTGACTACAATGGAGAGGGAGTGTTGTTTTTTGGTTTGTATTGCTGTATTAATAGTTGTTAATGTAATCTCTTCTCCTGGAAGAGAGTCTTGTCTCCAGAACCTTTGCAGCGTGCGGCGGCCCCCGGTGGATCATTCAAATGTACCTCCCAGAACTCAGCCAAGGTGAGCAACGAACCGTAGGCTACTATGGATAAATATTATTTGGGGGCTCGATAGCGTGCGTGTTCTCGCTTTCCTTACTGTAGGCGACGATGGAGAAAGCGACAACTGCGGGAAGATCTCCGTTAGCCCACGTGGCGTTTTTCTCTGTCGAAGGTGGATTCGATCCCTCGGCCCTCTGAAAGATAAGTGGAGGCACGAGGGCTGGGAAGGGGCTGGGAATCGCAGGGTGGGTTTAAAGTTCTCAGACAGAAAAGCGCAGTCTAGGAGCGGTCCCCTTCGGGCAGATAAGGGGTCAGGGATCGTTACGGTGCGATGCCAGCATCTGCCGGGCGTGGCAGCTCCAGCCGGCGCCTGTTGTCGTGTAGTTCGGGAAGCCCGCCTCGTGCCTGTCAGACGATCCCGGGGTCTCGCTGTGCTCCGGGGGCCCAACGGGCCTCTCAGGTGCCATCCCGGGATCCGGAATGCCGGTGCTAATTGGCGTACTGCCAATTGGGTGCTGGATTATTGTATCATCAGCCAAAAGAGTGGATGGTGCTTGCATTTTGGATGTTTCTGGTCAGTTGTGATTTATGGTGTCATTCTGGGCTGCATCAGCAGCTCTGCTCTCTACCCCTCCAGTCCTAGGGACTGGCATTTCAAGATGCTGGGAAGAAGTTCTTAGGTTGTGCCGCCGTCTCCTCTGTGTGTGTGTGCGCCGGTGCCGCCGTCTCATAAGGGACTGTGATGTTCAGCTCCTTTTTCCTGGGGCTGCAGAAGAGGCTCCTTGCCTCATCACTGCCTCCCTGCAGGGCATTTGGATTGATGCCTTCTCTGGTTTTGGTGTCGCTGTCGTTGCGGAGTGTTTTTGGTGCCATTGCGGTCGTGTCGTCCATAGCGTTCTGTGGCGTGTTTGACTGCGCATGTGCACGTTCGGCTCGGAGCTGCTCTGCCTGGCGGTGTGGAGTCAGGGGCGGGTGGAGTGAGCTCTAGGAGTCCACGGTTAATCTGTTGACAGATTCAACTGTGTAGGCAAAGGTTGTACGGTCATCTGGGATGCAGTAGCTGTGGGCAGGGGAGCTGGCAGTCTGTTCCCCAGTCTTTTAGGGACTCAATTAGAGCTTCTGGTGGGATTCCTGAATAGAAAGCAGACCTGTGGAATGGTCAAGCTGTTGATGAGCATCTCAGTGACTTGTTGAATACCTTGATTTCAGATGCAGAGGGACAACATGGCACGAAAGAGCGACGGAGGAGCCGAGCAGAGCGCTGTAAGCAGGTGGGTCGGTGCGTGGTGTCAGAGGGAAGATGTGCCCTCTGTCTTTATCTAAGTTGGGTTGTTTGTCTGTTTTACAGGTGTGAAACAAAGAGGAAAGCTGGGTATCGGCACTGCAGCTCTTCGGGCAAGGTGAGGAACGAGTGCTGGGCCAAAGCAGCAGCTCATTTCAGGTCTTGTGTTGCCGGTGCAGGTATGAGTATCCTTTGGTTGTGTTTTACAGGTGGTAGCTGAACCTCTGTGGTCAACAGCGTTGCAGTCAAAAGCAAAGGCAGCCAGGTGGGCGAGCGACCAAGGTAAAGGAGCGGGAGATGGAATTGTCTGTGGGCAGGCTGTTTTCAGGCAGCGTCGGAGCAGATGCCTTTGTTTTTGCAGGTGCCGCGGACCAGCTCGGAGGGGCGAAGCTGCACGCCGACCAGCAGCCGAGAAGGTGAGGCGGTGGTGGGTGTCAAGGAGCCCGGTGTCTCGGTTCAGCATTTCCTTCTTGTTTTGCAGGCTCCTTTTGGGCCCTTTGGACTCAGAGGAGCATTTCTGGTGAGCCGGGGTATGGGCGAGGAGGAGCGTGGGGCTGGGGACTCGCTCCAAGCCCTACAGTTCTTTTGTTTCCCAATGTCTTAGGTGCCACGAGCAATGAGGGTTTGTGACCGCACCCGTGGCACGACGCGCCGAACAGAACGCCGAGGAACTTAGGAGGTGGGTGTTGCGGAAGGAGTTGGCGTTTACCCCGCGATACCGTGTGCTGGCACGGCTTAGTAAGCGTGTGTTTTCCCGTGTTACTGTAGATGTTGAAGAGGAACCCGGCGATGCAGGAACATCTCCGTTAGTGCACGTGGCGTTTTCTCTGTCGAAGGTGGATTCGGTCGCTCGGCGCTCTGAAAGATAAGTGGAGGCACAGGGGCTGGGAAGGGGCCGGGAATCGCAGGGAGGCGGGTAAAGTTCTGATAAGGGGAAGGGCTGTCCAGGAAAAGTCCTCTTGGGGTGGTAAAGGACCTAGGGAACTTTACAGTGCGATGCCAGCACGTGCCGGGCAGGGCAGCTCCAGCCTGCGTCTGCGTTGTCGTGTAGCTCGGGAAGCCTGCCTTGCACCTGTCAGACGATCCCGGGGTCTCGCTGTACTCCGGGGGCCCAACGGGCCTCTCAGGTGCCATCCCGGGATCCAGAATGCCGGTGTTAATTGGTGTAGAGCCAATCGGGTGCTGGATTCTTGTATCATCAGCCAAAAGCATGGACGGTGCTTGCATTTTGGACGTTTCTGGTCAGCAGTGACCTATGGTGTCATTCTGGGCTGCTTCAGCAGCTCTGCTCTCTACCCCTCCAGTCTAAGGGACTGGCATTTCAAGATGCTGGGAAGAAGTTCTTAGGTTGTGCCGCCGTCTCTGTGTGTGTGGGCGCCAGTGCCGCCGCCGTCTCTGTGTGTGTGGGCGCCAGTGCCGTCGCAGTCTCATAAGGCGCTGTGAAGTTGGGCTCTTTTTTCCTGGGGTTGCAGAAGAGGCTTCTTGCCTCATCACTGCCTCCCTGCAGGGCGTTTTGGTTGATGCCGTCTCTGGTTTTGGCGTCGCTGTTGTTGCGGAGCGTTGCAGTGCCGTTGCGGTCGTGTCGTCCATAGCATTCTGTGACGCGTTTGTCTGCGCACGTGCACGTTCGGCTTGGAGCTGCTCTGCCCGGCGGTGTGGAGTCAGGGGCGGGTGGAGTGAACTCTAGGAGTCCAGGGTTAATCTGTTGACAGATTCAGTTGTGTAGGCAAAGGTTGTGCGGTCATCTGGGATGCAGTAGCTGTGGGCAGGGGAGCTGGCAGTCCGTTCCCCGGTGTTTTAGGGACTCAATTAGAGTGTCGGGTGGGATTCCTGAATAGAAAGCAAACCTGTGGAATGGTCAAGCTGTTGATGAGCATTTGGGTGACTTGTTGAATACCTTGATTTCAGATGCAGAGGGACAACATGGCACGAAAGAGCGACGGAAGAGCCGAGCAGAGCGTCATAAGCAGGTGGGTCGGTGTGTGATGCCAGCGGGAAGATGTGCCGTGTGGCTCTATGTAAGTTTGGTCATTTGTCTCTTTCATAGAAGCGAAGAGGAAAGCTGGGTATTAGCACCGCAACTCTTCGGGCAAGGTGAACAATGAGCATCGGGCCGAAGCAGCAGCTCGTTTCAGGTCCCGTGTTGCCAGTGCAGGTATGAGCGTCATTGGGTTGTGTTTTACAGGCGGCAGCTGAACCCCTGTGGTCAACGGCGTTGCAGTCAAAAGCAAGGATGGGCAGGCAGGTGGGAGAGCGGCCAAGGTAAAGGAGCTGGAGACAGGCCTGTCTACGGGCGGGCTGTTTTTGAGCAGCGTCTGAGCAGGTGCCTTTGTTCTCGCAGGTGCCCTGGACCACCTCGGAGGGGCGAAGCTGCACGCCGGCCAGCAGCCGAGAAGGTGAGGCGGCTGTGGGTGTCGAGGAGCCTGGTGTCGCTCGGTGACTCGGTTCAGCGTTTCCTTCTTGTTTTGCAGGCTCCTTTTGGGCCCTTTGGACTCGGAGGAGCTTTTCTGGTGAACCGAGGTATGGGCGAGGAAAAGTGTGGGGCTGGGGACACGCTCCAAGCCCTACAGTTCTTTTGTTTCTCGCTCTCTTAGGCGTTACGAGTGATGAGGGTTTGTGACCGCACCCGTGACACGACGCACCGAACGGAACGCCGAGGAACTTAGGAGGAGGTGGGTGTTGCGGGAGGAGTCAGCGTTTACGCCGCGATACCGTATGCTGGCACGGCTTAGTGAGCGTGTGTTTTCCTGTGTTACTGTAGATGTTGAAGAGGACCCCGGCAATGCAGGAACATCTCCGTTAGCGCACGTGGCGTTTTCTCTGTCGAAGGTGGATTTGGTCCCTCGGCCTTCTGAAAGATAAGTGGAGGCACGGGGGCTGGGAAGGGGCCGGGAATCGCAGGGATGGGGGTAAAGTTCTGATAAGGGGAAGGGCTGTCCAGGAAAAGTCCCCTTTGGGTGGGTTAAGGGCCCAGGGAACTTTACAGTGCGATGCCAGCATGTGCCGGGCAGGGCAGCTCCAGCCTGCGTCTGCGTTGTCGTGTAGCTCGCGATGCCTGCCTTGCGTCTGTCATATGATCCCGGGGTCTCGCTGTGCTCCGGGGGCCCAACGGGCCTCTCAGGTGCCATCCCGGGATCCGGAATGCCGGTGCTAATTGGCGTAGTGCCAATTGGGTGATGGATTATTGTATCATCAGCTAAAAGTGTGGATGGTGCTTGCATTTTGGATGTTTCTGGTCAGTTGTGATTTATGGTGTCATTCTGGGCTGCATCAGCAGCTCTGCTCTCTATCCCTCCAGTCCTAGGGACTGGCATTTCAAGATGCTGGGAAGAACTTCTTAGGTTGTGCCGCCATCTCCTCTGTGTGTGTGTGCGCCGGTGCCGCCGTCTCATAAGGGACTGTGATGTTCAGCTCCTTTTTCCTGGGGCTGCAGAAGAGGCTCCTTGCCTCATCACTGCCTCCCTGCAGGGCATTTGGATTGATGCCTTCTCTGGTTTTGGTGTCGCTGTCGTTGCGGAGTGTTTTTGGTGCCATTGCGGTCGTGTCGTCCATAGCGTTCTGTGGCGTGTTTGACTGCGCACGTGCACGTTCGGCTCGGAGCTGCTCTGCCCGGCGGTGTGGAGTCAGGGGCGGGTGGAGTGAGCTCTAGGAGTCCACGGTTAATCTGTTGACAGATTCAACTGTGTAGGCAAAGGTTGTGCGGTCATCTGGGATGCAGTAGCTGTGGGCAGGGGAGCTGGCAGTCTGTTCCCCAGTCTTTCAGGGACTCAATTAGAGCTTCTGGTGGGATTCCTGAATAGAAAGCAGACCTGTGGAATGGTCAAGCTGTTGATGAGCATCTCAGTGACTTGTTGAATACCTTGATTTCAGATGCAGAGGGACAACATGGCACGAAAGAGCGACGGAAGAGCCGAGCAGAGCGCCGTAAGCAGGTGGGTCGGTGCGTGGTGTCAGAGCGAAGATGTGCCTTGTGCCTTTATATTGTGTGCTGGCTTTGCTTAGTGAGTGTGTGTTTTCTTGTGTTATTGCAGATGTTGAGGAGGAACTTGGTGATGCAGGAAGATCTCCATCAGCACATGTGGTGTTTTCCTCTGTTGAAGATGGATTCAGTCTCTTGGCCCTCTGAAAGATAAGTGGAGGCTGGAGGGCTGGGAAGGGGTTGGGAACTGCCGGGAGGGGGGTAAAGTTCTCTTTGGGGCAAGGGTGTTCCAGGAACAGTCCCTTTTGGGCAGGGAACTTCACAGTGCGATGCCAGGGTGTCCTGGGCAGGGCAGCTCCAGCCTAGTGTCAGTGTTGTATTGCAGTTCGGGAGGCTTGCATTGTGCCTGCCAGACGGTCCCGGGCTCTCATCGCGCTTGAGGGACCCGACAGGCATCCCGGGCACCATCCCGGGATCCGGAACGCCGGTGCCAGTTGGCATAGTGCCAATCAGGTCCCAGTTTTCTTGTATCAGCAGCTGAAAGCGTGGATGGTTTTTGCATTTTGGATGTTTCTGCTCAGTTGTGTTTTATGGTGTCATTCTGGGCTGCATCGGCAGCTCTGCTCTGTACCCCTCCAGTCTAAGGGACTAGCACTTCTTCCCAGCGTCTTGAAGTTTTTAAGTAGCGCCGCCGTCTCCTCTGTGTGTGTGCGCGCGCGCCAGTGCCGCCGTCTCCTCTGTGTGTGTGTGCGCGCGCGCCAGTGCTGCCGTCTCCTCTGTGTGTGTGTGCGCGCGCGCCAGTGCCGCCGTCTCCTCTGTGTGTGTGTGTGCGCGCGCGCCAGTGCCGCCGTCTCCTCTGTGTGTGTGTGTGCGCGCGCGCCAGTGCCGCCGTCTCCTCTGTGTGTGTGTGTGCGCGCGCGCCAGTGCCGCCGTCTCCTCTGTGTGTGTGTGCGCGCGCGCGCCAGTGCCGCCGTCTCCTCTGTGTGTGTGTGCGCGCGCGCGCCAGTGCCGCCGTCTCCTCTGTGTGTGTGTGCGCGCGCGCGCCAGTGCCGCCGTCTCCTCTGTGTGTGTGTGCGCGCGCGCGCCAGTGCCGCCGTCTCCTCTGTGTGTGTGTGCGCGCGCGCGCCAGTGCCGCCGTCTCCTCTGTGTGTGTGCGCGCGCGCGCGCCAGTGCCGCCGTCTCCTCTGTGTGTGTGCGCGCGCCAGTGCCGCCGTCTCCTCTGTGTGTGTGCGCGCGCCAGTGCCGCCGTCTCCTCTGTGTGTGTGCGCGCGCCAGTGCCGCCGTCTCCTCTGTGTGTGTGCGCGCGCCAGTGCCGCCGTCTCCTCTGTGTGTGTGCGCGCGCCAGTGCCGCCGTCTCCTCTGTGTGTGTGTGTGCGCGCCAGTGCCGCCGTCTCCTCTGTGTGTGTGTGCGCGCGCCAGTGCCGCCGTCTTATAAGGGACCGTGACGTTCGGCTCCTTTGTCTTCTGGGGTTGCAGTGGAGGCTCCTCGCCACACCAGTGCCCCCCTGCAGGTTTTTTTGATCGATGCCTTTCTGATTGGGATTTGTTCCCATTGTTGGGTGTTGTTGGTGTTGTTGACATGATGTCGCCTGTAACGTTCTGTGGCACATTTGTCTGCGCACGTGCACGTTCGGCTCGGAGCTGCTCTGCCCGGCGGTGTGGAGTCAGGGGCGGGTGGAGTGAGCTCTAGGAGTCCACGGTTAATCTGTTGATGTGTTAAAATGTGTAGCCAGAAGTCATCTGGGACGCAGTAGCTGGGGGCAGGGGAGTCGTAAGTCCTTTTAGTGGTGTTTTGCAGTCATTACAGAGACCATTGATGATTAGTGTTGTCTGTGGTGTGCTGTTATTTCATAGACAAAGCCTGTTTTAATGAAATCTTTTTGGTTTTTTTCTTTGCAGGTGACCACATTGTCAATATGAGTCACTTATAGAAAGGCGTTTTGTTAGGTTATGTAGCACTCATAATTATAGCCTTTACTCGATGGTAACAAAAGCAGCTACAGACTCCGATCGTCACCCATCCCATAAGGCGCGCTTTACACGTTCCCGCAGGAATAGGCTTCTGTCGCCAAAAATGCCACATTCGAGGCCGTCGGGAAGCTCCTACGGACCGTAAACCGAATCTACGGCTGCGCAGAGCCGAGTCCAGCGCGAGGTCAGCGCACAGGATCCGCTGAGAAGCAAGAAGACCAGAGACTCGGCTATCGCTATTGGATGCAATCGCAGCGTAGAGGGGTGGGTGAATAGTTTGTAAGGGTATAAATACCCAGGGATTTCCACGCTCGGCTGGGACCTCAGCAGAAGAGGCAGCTCCAGTCAGCCTTCCCACAGTACCGCTCCGTTCGGTTGGTTATTTACATGGATTTTGCCGGAGAGTTTGCCCCGATAGACCGAGGACTTAGACCATGACCCAACCGTCCCCGTGCCTCTGGAAGGGAGGTAGGGATGCCGAGGCGTAGAGCGATGCCATTCAGAAATTCAGGCTGAGCGGTATAAGGAGTCAGGTGTGCACATACAGTCCTTTGGCCATATGTCAATATAATATCTTAGGTGTTTTCCCTCTCCCCTGCACGGCCGGGAGGCCAACCGTAGATCCAGCGCAGGGCTAAGTTCAGATCCAGCCGCACCCGGGCTCCCGTCCGCAGAGGAGTTTAGAAAGTGAGGGGGTCTGATCCCAACCTCACGCCTCGACGGAAAGACCTCCCTGTAGCCTTTGGCATCTCCCGTCCACGTAGAAATCGCTCTGAATCAAGTTTCAGCTGAATTTGCTTAGCATATTCTGTCCTCCTAGTAAGCAATAGCGTCCCTCGCCATTACATTCCGCCACAGCGCAAGCCGTCTAGCGCCACCCTCGGTCGGCCGCGCCCCAGTCGGTCACCCGAAACCGAGCGATGTCGGCGGGATCGCGGGCGTCGTCGGCGTTTGCCGACGGAGACGCGGGGCGAGTTTGAGTTCCGGAATCTCAGAGGAAGGAGGTCGCGGTAACTGACAGGATCAGGACACCGAGCGAGAATAGGTCACCACAGTCAAGAACTATATGAAGGATGGCAAGGGAATTAAGTGCAAAGTGTGAAGGCCCTGTCTCAAGCCAATCTTTGGGAGAGGAAGAAGCGGTCGGCCGGGTAGATGACGCGCAGAGCGTTCGGATAGTGTGAAACCTCGAGCAAACGCGGCTCCGGGCTGTAGTTATTTGTCCTTGGAGGTTCAGATTTTTTTCCTTTTCAGGTAAATTCCAAAGTTAAAGAATAAAAAACTCCAGCTGGGGGATCCATCCCCCCCCCCGACCGGGTTTTTTCCCTGGTCCCGGCCGCTCCGCGAGGCGACGTTTGTCGCCGAGGTTAGGACGCGGGCGGCCCTTGGGCTGGGGTTTCGGCAGGCAGGGCCATTTTGGAGGCTCCTGGGAACGGTGTTCCCGAGGGGCAACGGCGTAGAGGGGACAACAGCTGCCATGTGAGCGTGGGGTGGGTTTGGTAGGTGAATGAGTGGTGCGCTCAGCTGTGTGATTGTGGTGCATTTGTATATTGGGGGTTGTGAGTTTTTGTCCTTGCAGGTTAATGATTTTTCCTTTTCAGGTACATTTAAAATTTCAAATAGAATAAAAAAACCCCAGCCAGGGAATTTTTTTTTTTTTTTTTCCCCCGACTGGGTTTGTTTTCCCCCGGTCCCGGCCGCTCCGCGAGGCGACGTTCGTCGCCAAGGTTCGGACCCGGGAGGCCGTCGGACCGGGGTTTTAGCAGGCAGGGCCATTTTGGAGGCTGCTGGGAACAGCGTTCCCCACGAGCAATGGCACAGAGGGCACAATGGCTGTGATGCGTGAGGTGGCTTTGTTAGGTGAATGAGTGGTGTGGTGAGCTGTGAGATTTGGTGTGTTTGTGTTTATGGGTTGTGGGTTTTTGTCCGTGCAGGTTCATGGTTTTTCCTTTTCAGGTACATTTAAGTTTTAAAATAGAATAAAAAAAAACCCAGCAGGGGGATTTTTTTTTTCCCCCGGCTGGGTGTTTTTTTTTCCCGGTCCCGGCCGCTCCGCAAGGCAATGTTGGTCGCCAAGGTTCGGATGCGGGCGACCCTCGGACCGGGGTTTTGGCAGGCAGGGCCATTTCGGAGGCTCCCGGGAACGATGTTCCTGAGGGGCGATGCGGACATGGGGCGATCGTACGAGCTGGGAGAATGGCAGCCGTGCGAGAGGGTGGTGGGTTTGGTATTGGAGTGAGTGGTGCGGTTTAGCTGTGAGGTCTGGTATGATTGTGTTTTGGGGTAGTTGTTTTCTTTGCAGGTTTATTTTGAAATTTACCTGAAAAGGAGGAAAAAACAGAAATAGGAAAACAAGCCCCTGTCAGGGGATTCTCTGTTCTCTGCCCCCCCCAGGAGGGTGTTTTTTCCCCAGGTCCAGGCCGCTAGGCAAGATCAAGTTCACAGTCAGCGTTCCAATTTGGGTCCGGCTGGGACGGCAGTTTCGGAGGCGAGGGGATTGTCAAGGCTCTGGGAACAGCTTTTGAGGCCATAGTTATTCCAGATTGCGGTCTCGGTCGGTAGCGGCCAGGAGGTTCGTTTAGGGAACGGTACCGGAAAGCCGGTCGCAATCGCCCCAGGAGCGGTCAAACTAAACGGCCCACGAGTCGGTCAGGGTCGTGATAGGGGCGTGTTATCCTCCGTAAGGTGACATCAGGGATGCCGTGAGATAGAGGAGTTGGCTTTTCTGCATAGCGTGATAAGTGTAATACGTAAAATATGTAATCAAGGTACGCATTAGATGTTTCGGTTACCAGTCAGGAGGATACTCTGTAGAAGAGTCATAACAGGGAGGAGTCCATTCTGCGGCGCGGTCAAAGGGACACGGTCGGGAAGAGTCCGTAAATCGCTCCGATCCGGAACAAAACTTTGTAACGGCTCCCTACCAAAGGTGACGATATTCCCCGTAGCCTTAGGCACTGTGATATATTATGTCAAAATGCTGTAATATGGGGGAGTTTTCTGTGTTATGGTCATAGTGATAAGGGAATGCTGTAATAACAAGCAGTTTGTATATGATCTTACTGTTTATTACAACTCCATGTAATTTGTTGGGTAATATTGAGTTTGAGGGGCCTAGCTTTACCTAACTCAGCTCCTTCACAAAGGTAATAAAGCAGCTGTACCTTGTTGTTGTCCGGCATCTTTTTCAGTCGGAGAAGTTTCGCGTGCGTGAGAGGCTTCGAGAGCATGTCGACGGCGAGCGCATGCCAGACTCGGTCACCATCCGTCGCGTCCACGCAGCAATTCGTCACGTGCAGCGTGTGGGTTAGACTTCGTCCGTCTCCGTCCGTGGGTGCATTGGACTTTGTGTCTATGTGTGTAGGACTTTGTCCGTGTCTATGTGCATGTGCATGCTGGACTCAGTGTCAGCCATCCATGCTGGACTTCATATGTGCATGTGGGTGTGTTGGACTTTGTCTGTATCCACATTGGAGTCTGTCTGTGTCTGAGTGTCCATTTGACGGACTTTGAGCAAGCGGACCAGGCGGTGAGGTTGAAGGGCAGTGAGTGTGCAGTTCTGGAAGGGTTTCTTTTGGATGTCGTGTCAGATTAGTTTGTCATTGCAAAGAAACTAAATAAAAATGAAATAAACTACTTGAAGAAAAAGTGAGGAAGAAAAAGAATGTATTTTATTTTTAAGTGGAGCAGTAGGGCTTTGGGTGCTCTAGGGGATTTAAAAAAATATATTTAATATAAATCCCAGTACTCCCTGCAGTCTCTGGGAGGAGGTGTGGATTGGTTTTGTTGTTTTTATGGTGGTTTTTTTTGTTGTGTTCTGGTTTTTGTAGGGGAGAAAAAGTTGGTGTTTTCCTCCCTAATTTGCATATTTAATGAGTTAATTTGCATAGTTGCTGTGTAATTTGAATATTTCTGGTAGTTGAGGATTTTTTATGTTATGTGTAGTTGTGTATTTTTCTGTTGCATATTTAATTTTTATTTGTAGATGTTGTTATTTATATTCTGTAGTATGTATAGATAAAAAGACGAAAAACTAAAAGTCTGGTGCAGCAGTAGGGGTTAGGGTCGTTAGGGTTAGGGGTTAGGGTCGTTAGGGTCGTTAGGGTTAGGGGTTAGGGTCGTTAGGGTTTAGGGGTTAGGGTTTAGGGTTAGGGTTTAGGGTGAGGGGGTAAGGGGTTAGGGTTATTAGGGTTAGGGGGGTTAGGGTTAGGGGTTAGGGGTTTCGGGGAGGGGTCAGGGTTAGGGGGTTAGGAGTTGGGGGTTGGGGGTTGGGTTTAGATTTAGGATTAGTGTTAGGGTTAGGGGTTAGGGTTTAGGGTTATGGTTAGGGTTAGGTTTAGGGATGATGTTTAGGGTTTAGGGCATAGGGTTAGTGTTAAGGGTAGAGGTTAGGTTTAGGGTTACCGTTAGGTTAGGGTTAGCTTTTAGTGTTAGGGTTTGGGATAGCGTTAGGGCCGTTAGGGTTAGGGTTATGGTTTTGGGTTAGGTTTAGGGTTAGGGTTAGGGCCGTTAGGGTTAGGGCCATTAGAGTTAGGGTTAGGGTTACGATTAGGGTTGGGGTTGTTAGGGTTAGGTTTAGGGTTAATGTTAGGGTTAGGGTTTTGGGTTAGGCTTAGGCTTAGGGTTAGGGCCATTACGGTTGGGTTAGGGCCTAGGGTTAGGGTTACGGATAGGAATAGGGTTAGACTTAGAGTTAGGGTTAGGGGTTAGGGTTAGGGCTAGAGTTAGGCTTACGGGTTAGGGGTTAAGCGTAAGGGTTAGGTGTAAGGGTAGGGTTAGGGCCTTAGGGTTAGGGCCTTAGGGTTATTTTTAGGCTTAGTGTTAGGGTTAGGGGTTAGGGTTAGGTGTTAGGTTTAGATTTAGGATTAGTGTTAGGGTTAGGGTTTAGGGTTATGGTTAGGGTTAGGTTTAGGGATGATGTTTAGGGTTTAGGGCATAGGGTTAGTGTTAAGGGTAGAGGTTAGGTTTAGGGTTACTGTTAGGTTAGGGTTAGGGCCGTTAGGGTTAGGGTTAGGGCCATTAGAGTTAGGGTTAGGGCCATTAGGGTTGGGTTAGGGTTAGGCTTAGGGTTAGGGCCATTACGGTTGGGTTGGAGTTAGGGCCATTACGGTTGGGTTGGGGTTAGGGCCATTAGGGTTAGGGTTAGGGCCATTAGGGTTAGGGTTAGGGCCGTTAGGGTTAGGGCCATTAGGGTTGGGTTAGGGTTAGGGCCATTAGGGTTAGGGTCAGGGTCAGGGTTAGGGTTAGGGCCATTAGGGTTAGGGCCATTAGGGTTAGGGCCATTAGGGTTAGGGCCATTAGGGTTAGGGTCAGGGTTAGGGTTAGTGCCGTTAGGGTTAGGGTTACAATTAGGGTTAGGGTTAAGGTTAGGGTAAGGGTTAGGGTTAGGGTTACAGTTAGGATTAGGGGTTAGGGTTAGTGTTAGGGTTAGGGGTTTTGGTTAGGGTTAGAGTTAACGGTAGGGTTAGGGTTAGGGATTAGGGTTAGGGTCAATTAGGGTTAGGGTTAGGGCTACGCTTAGGGTTGCGCTTAGGGTTAGGGTTAGGGGTTAGAGTTAGGGTTAGGGTTCAGGATTAGGGTTAGGGTTTAGGATTACGCTTAGGGTTAGGGTTAGGGTTTAGGATTACGCTTAGGGTTAGGGTTAGGGTTTAGGATTACGCTTAGGGTTAGGGTTAGGGTTTAGGATTACGCTTAGGGTTAGGATTAGGGTTAGGGTTTAGGATTACGCTTAGGGTTAGGGCTTAGGGTTAGATTTAGTGTTAGGGTTATGCTTAGGGTTAGGGCTTAGGGTTAGGATTAGGGTTAGGGTTTTGGGTTAGGGTTAGGGTTTAGAGTTAGGGTTAGGGTTATTGTTAAAGTTAGGTTTAGAGTTAGGGGTTAGGGTCAGGATTATGGTTAGGGTTACGGTTAGGGTTAGGGTCAGGATTAGGGTTAGGGTTAAGGTTAGGGTAAGTTTAAGGGGTTAGGGTTACAGTTAGTATTAGGGGTTAGGGTTAGTGTTAGGGTTAGGGGTTTTGGTTAGGGTTAGAGTTAACGGTAGGGTTAGGGTTAGGGCTACGCTTAGGGTTAGGGGTTAGGGTTTAGGATTACGCTTAGGGTTAGGATTAGGGTTAGGGTTTAGGATTACGCTTAGGGTTAGGGCTTAGGGTTAGGGTTTAGGATTACGCTTAGGGTTAGGATTAGGGTTAGAGTTAGGGTTAGGGTTAGGGTTACGGATAGGAATAGGGTTAGGCTTAGAGTTAAAGTTAGGGGTTAGGGTTAGGGCTAGATTTAGGCTTACGGGTTAGGGGCTAGGGTTAGGGTTAGGGCCATTAGGGTTAGGGTTAGGGCCATTAGGGTTAGGGGAATTAGGGTTAGGGTTAGGGCGATTAGGGTTAGGGTAAGGGTTAGGGTTAGGGTTACAGTTAGGATTAGGGGTTAGGGTTACAGTTAGGATTAGGGGTTAGGGTTAGTGTTAGGGTTAGGGGTTTTGGTTAGGGTTAGAGTTAACGGTAGGGTTAGGGTTAGGGTCAATTAGGGTTAGGGTTACCCTTAGGGTTGCGCTTAGGGTTAGGGGTTAGGGTTAGGGATTAGGGTTAGGGTATGGATCAATTAGGTTTAGGGTTACGCTTAGGGTTAGGGGTTAGGGGTTAGGGGTTAGGGTTAGGGTTAGGAATTAGGGTTAGGGTTAGGGTCAATTAGGTTTAGGGTTAGGGTTAGGGCTACGCTTACGGTTGCGGTTAGGGTTAGGGTTTAGGATTACGCTTAGGGTTAGGGTTTACGGTTAGAGTTTAGGATTACGCTTAGGGTTAGGGTTTAGGATTACGCTTAGGGTTAGGATTAGGGTTAGGGTTTAGGATTATGCTTAGGGTTAGGGCTTAGGGTTAGATTTAGTGTTAGGGTTATGCTTAGGGTTAGGGTTAGGGGTTAGGGTTAGGATTAGGGTTAGGTTTAGGGTTAATGTTAGGGTTAGGGTTTTGGGTTAGGCTTAGGCTTAGGTTTAGGGCCATTACGGTTGGGGTAGGGGTTAGGGTTAGGGTTACGGATAGGAATAGGATTAGGCTTAGAGTTAGGGTTAGGGCTAGAGTTAGGCTTACGGGTTAGGGGTTAGGCGTAAGGGTTAGGCGTAAGGGTAGGGTTAGGGCCTAGGGTTAGGGTTACGGATAGGAATAGGATTAGGCTTAGAGTTAGGGTTAGGGGTTAGGGTTAGGGCTAGAGTTAGGCTTACGGGTTAGGGGTTAGGCGTAAGGGTTAGGCGTAAGGGTAGGGTTAGGGCCTAGGGTTAGGGTTGCGGATAGGAATAGGGTTAGGGTTAGGGTTAGGTGTTAGGTTTAGATTTACGATTAGGGTTAGGGTTTAGGGTTATGGTTAGGTTTAGGGATGATGTTTAGGGTTTAGGGCATAGGGTTAGTGTTAAGGGTAGAGGTTAGGTTTAGGGTTACTGTTAGGTTAGGGTTAGGGCCGTTAGGGTTAGGGCCATTAGAGTTAGGGTTAGGGCCATTAGGGTTGAGTTAGGGTTAGGCTTAGGGTTAGGGCCTTTACGGTTGGGTTAGGGGTTAGGGCCATTAGGGTTAGGGTTAGGGCCATTAGGGTTAGGGTTAGGGCCGTTAGGGTTAGGGCCATTAGGGTTAGGGTTAGGGCCATTAGGGTTCGGTTAGGGTTAGGGTTAGGGCCATTAGGGTTAGGGTCAGGGTCAGGGTTAGGGTTACGGCCATTAGGGTTAGGGTTAGGGTTTAGAGTTAGGGTTAGGGTTATTTTTAAAGTTAGGTTTAGAGTTAGGGGTTAGGGTCAGGATTAGGGTTAGGGTTAAGGTTAGGGTTAGGGTTAAGGTTAGGGTAAGTTTAAGGGGTTAGGGTTACAGTTACGATTAGGGGTTAGGGTTAGTGTTAGGGTTAGCGGTTTTGGTTAGGGTTAGAGTTAACGGTAGGGTTAGGGATTAGGGTTAGGGTTAGGGTCAGTTAGGTTTAGGGTTAGGGTTAGGGCTACGCTTAGGGTTGCGCTTAGGTTTAGGGTTAGGGTTAGGGTTTAGGATTACGCTTAGGGTTAGGGTTTACGGTTAGGGTTAGGGTTTAGGATTACGCTTAGGGTTAGGGTTTAGGGTTAGGGTTTAGGATTACGCTTAGGGTTAGGATTAGGGTTAGGGTTTAGGATTACGCTTAGGGTTAGGGCTTAGGGTTAGATTTAGTGTTAGGGTTATGCTTAGGGTTACGATTAGGGTTAGGGTTAGGGGTTAGGGTTTTGGGTTAGGGTTAGGGTTTAGAGTTAGGGTTAGGGTTATTGTTAAAGTTAGATTTAGAGTTAGGGGTTAGGGTCAGGATTAGGGTTAGGGTTAGGGTTACGGTAAGTTTAAGGGGTTAGGGTTGCAGTTAGGATTAGGGGTTAGGGTTAGTGTTAGGGTTAGGGGTTTTGGTGAGGGTTAGAGTTAACGGTAGGGTTAGGGTTAGGGTTAGGGTCAATTAGGTTTAGGGTTAGGGTTAGGTTAGGGTTTTGGGTTAGGGTTAGGGTTGGTTGGGGTTAGGGTTAGGGTTTAGAGTTAGGGTTAGGGTTATTGTTAAAGTTAGGTTTAGAGTTAGGGGTTAGGGTCAGGATTAGGGTTAGGGTTACGGTTAGGGTTAGGGTAAGTTTAAGGGGTTAGGGTTACAGTTAGGATTAGGGGTTAGGGGTTTTAGTTAGGGTTAGAGTTAACGGTAGGGTTAGGGTTAGGGATTAGGGTTAGGGTTAGGGTCAATTAGGTTTAGGGTTAGGGTTAGGGCTACGCTTAGGGTTAGGGTTTAGGGTTAGGGTTTAGGGTTAGGGTTAGGGTTTAGAGTTAGGGTTAGGGTTATTGTTAAAGTTAGGTTTAGAGTTAGGGGTTAGGATCAGGATTAGAGTTAGGGTTATGGTTAGGGTTAGGGTCAGGATTAGGGTTAGGGTTAGGGTTTAGAGTTAGGGTTAGGGTTATTGTTAAAGTTAGGTTTAGAGTTAGGGGTTAGGGTCAGGATTAGGGTTAGGGTTGCGGTTAGGGTTAGGGTCAGGATTAGGGTTAGGGTCAGGGTTAAGGTTAGGGTTAGGGTTTAGAGTTAGGGTTAGGGTTATTGTTAAAGTTAGGTTTAGAGTTAGGGGTTAGGGTCAGGATTAGGGTTAGGGTTACGGTTAGGGTTAGGGTCAGGATTAGGGTTAGGGTTAAGGTTAGGGTAAGTTTAAGGGGTTAGGGTTACAGTTCGTATTAGGGGTTAGGGTTAGTGTTAGGGTTAGGGGTTTTGGTTAGGGTTAGAGTTAACGGTAGGGTTAGGGTTAGGGCTACGCTTAGGGTTAGGGTTTAGGATTACGCTTAGGGTTAGGATTAGGGTTAGGGTTTAGGATTACGCTTAGGGTTAGGATTAGGGTTAGAGTTAGTTTTAGGGTTAAAGTTAGGTTTAGGGTTAGGGTTACGGATAGCAATAGGGTTAGGCTTAGAGTTAAAGTTAGGGGTTAGGGTTAGGGCTAGATTTAGGCTTACGGGTTAGGGGCTAGGGTTAGGGTTAGGGCCGTTAGGGTTAGGGTTATGGTTTTGGGTTAGGTTTAGGGTTAGGGTTAGGGCCGTTAGGGTTAGGGCCATTAGATTTAGGGTTAGGGTTACGATAAGGGTTTTGGTTTAGGGTTAGGGTTAGGGTTGGGGTTGTTAGGGTTAGGTTTAGGGTTAATGTTAGGGTTAGGGTTTTGGGTTAGGCTTAGGCTTAGGGTTAGGGCCATTACGGTTGGGTTAGGGGTTAGGGTTAGGGTTACGGATTGGAATAGGGTTAGGCTTAGAGTTAGGGTTAGGGGTTAGGGTTAGGGCTAGAGTTAGGCTTACGGGTTAGGGGTTAGGCGAAAGGGTAGGGTTAGGGCCTTAGGGTTAGGGCCTAGGGTTAGGGTTGCGGATAGGAATAGGGTTAGGGTTAGGTGTTAGGTTTAGATTTAGGATTAGTGTTAGGGTTAGGGTTTAGGGTTATGGTTAGGGTTAGGTTTAGGGATGATGTTTAGGGTTTAGGGCATAGGGTTAGTGTTAAGGGTAGAGGTTAGGTTTAGGGTTACTGTTAGGTTAGGGTTAGGGCCGTTAGGGTTAGGGCCATTAGAGTTAGGGTTAGGGCCATTAGGGTTGGGTTAGGGTTAGGCTTAGGGCCTTTACGGTTGGTTTAGGGGTTAGGGCCGTTAGGGTTAGGGCCATTAGGGTTAGGGCCATTAGGGTTAGGGCCATTAGGGTTAGGTTAGGGTTAGGGTCATTAGGGTTAGGTTAGGGTTAGGGCCATTAGGGTTAGGGTCAGGGTCAGGGTTAGGGTTAGGGCCATTAGGGTTAGGGTCAGGGTCAGGGCCATTAGAGTTAGGGTTAGGGCCATTAGGGTTGGGTTAGGGTTAGGCTTAGGGCCTTTACGGTTGGTTTAGGGGTTAGGGCCATTAGGGTTAGGGTTAGGGTTAGGGCCATTACGGTTAGGGTTAGGGCCATTAGGGTTAGGGCCATTAGGGTTAGGTTAGGCTTAGGGTTAGGGCCTTTACGGTTGGGTTAGGGGTTAGGGCCATTAGGGTTAGGGTCAGGGTCAGGGTTAGGGTTAGGGCCATTAGGGTCAGGGTTAGGGTTAGGGCCATTAGGGTTCGGTGAGGGTTAGGGTTAGGGCCATTAGGGTTAGGGTCAGGGTCAGGGTTAGGGTTAGGGCCATTAGGGTCAGGGTTAGATTAGGGCCATTAGGGTTCGGTGAGGGTTAGGGTTAGGGCCATTAGGGTTAGGGTCAGGGTCAGGGTTAGGGCCATTAGGGTTAGGGTTAGGGTTTAGAGTTAGGGTTAGGGTTATTTTTAAAGTTAGGTTTAGAGTTAGGGGTTAGGGTCAGGATTAGGGTTAGGGTTAAGTTTAGGGTTAGGGTTAAGGTTAGGGTAAGTTTAAGGGGTTAGGGTTACAGTTACGATTAGGGGTTAGGGTTAGTGTTAGGGTTAGCGGTTTTGGTTAGGGTTAGAGTTAACGGTAGGGTTAGGGATTAGGGTTAGGGTTAGGGTCAGTTAGGTTTAGGGTTAGGGTTAGGGCTACGCTTAGGGTTGCGCTTAGGGTTAGGGTTAGGGTTTAGGATTACGCTTAGGGTTAGGGTTTACGGTTAGGGTTAGGGTTTAGGATTACGGTTAGGGTTAGGGTTTAGGGTTAGGGTTAGGGTTTAGGATTACGCTTAGGGTTAGGATTAGGGTTAGGGTTTAGGATTACGCTTAGGGTTAGGGCTTAGGGTTAGATTTAGTGTTAGGGTTATGCTTAGGGTTACGATTAGGGTTAGGGTTAGGGGTTAGGGTTTTGGGTTAGGGTTAGGGTTAGGGTTTAGAGTTAGGGTTAGGGTTATTGTTAAAGTTAGATTTAGAGTTAGGGGTTAGGGTTACGGTTAGGGTTAGGGTTACGGTAAGTTTAAGGGGTTAGGGTTGCAGTTAGGATTAGGGGTTAGGGTTAGTGTTAGGGTTAGGGGTTTTGGTGAGGGTTAGAGTTAACGGTAGGGTTAGGGTTAGGGTTAGGGTCAATTAGGTTTAGGGTTAGGGTTAGGTTAGGGTTTTGGGTTAGGGTTAGGGTTAGGGTTGAGAGTTAGGGTTAGGGTTATTGTTAAAGTTAGGTTTAGAGTTAGGGGTTAGGGTCAGGATTAGGGTTATGGTTAGGGTTAGGGTTAGGGTAAGTTTAAGGGGTTAGGGTTACAGTTAGGATTAGGGGTTAGGGGTTTTAGTTAGGGTTAGAGTTAACGGTAGGGTTAGGGTTAGGGATTAGGGTTAGGGTTAGGGTCAATTAGGTTTAGGGTTATGGTTAGGGCTACGCTTAGGGTTAGGGTTTAGGGTTAGGGTTTAGGGTTAGGGTTTAGAGTTAGGGTTAGGGTTATTGTTAAAGTTAGGTTTAGAGTTAGGGGTTAGGATCAGGATTAGAGTTAGGGTTAGGATTAGGGTTAGGGTTAGGGTTTAGAGTTAGGGTTATTGTTAAAGTTAGGTTTAGAGTTAGGGGTTAGGGTCAGGATTAGGGTTAGGGTTGCGGTTAGGGTTAGGGTCAGGATTAGGGTTAGGGTCAGGGTTAAGGTTAGGGTTAGGGTTTAGAGTTAGGGTTAGGGTTATTGTTAAAGTTAGGTTTAGAGTTAGGGGTTAGGGTCAGGATTAGGGTTAGGGTTACGGTTAGGGTTAGGGTCAGGATTAGGGTTAGGGTTAAGGTTAGGGTAAGTTTAAGGGGTTAGGGTTACAGTTCGTATTAGGGGTTAGGGTTAGTGTTAGGGTTAGGGGTTTTGGTTAGGGTTAGAGTTAACGGTAGGGTTAGGGTTAGGGCTACGCTTAGGGTTAGGGGTTAGGGTTAGGGTTTAGGATTACGCTTAGGGTTAGGATTAGGGTTAGGGTTTAGGATTACGCTTAGGGTTAGGATTAGGGTTAGAGTTAGTGTTAGGGTTAAAGTTAGGTTTAGGGTTAGGGTTACGGATAGGAATAGGGTTAGGCTTAGAGTTAAAGTTAGGGGTTAGGGTTAGGGCTAGATTTAGGCTTACGGGTTAGGGGCTAGGGTTAGGGTTAGGGTTAGGGCCGTTAGGGTTAGGGTTATGGTTTTGGGTTAGGTTTAGGGTTAGGGTTAGGGCCGTTAGGGTTAGGGCCATTAGATTTAGGGTTAGGGTTACGATAAGGGTTTTGGTTTAGGGTTAGGGTTAGGGTTGGGGTTGTTAGGGTTAGGTTTAGGGTTAATGTTAGGGTTAGGGTTTTGGGTTAGGCTTAGGCTTAGGGTTAGGGCCATTACGGTTGGGTTAGGGGTTAGGGTTAGGGTTACGGATTGGAATAGGGTTAGGCTTAGAGTTAGGGTTAGGGGTTACGGTTAGGGCTAGAGTTAGGCTTATGGGTTAGGGGTTAGGGTTAGGGTTAGGCGTAAGGGTAGGGTTAGGGCCTTAGGGTTAGGGCCTTAGGGTTATGTTTAGGCTTAGTGTTAGGGTTAGGGGTTAGGGTTAGGTGTTAGGTTTAGATTTAGGATTAGTGTTAGGGTTAGGGTTTAGGGTTATGGTTAGGGTTAGGTTTAGGGATGATGTTTAACCCTATGCCCTAAACCCTAGTGTTAAGGGTAGAGGTTAGGTTTAGGGTTACTGTTAGGTTAGAATTAGGGTTAGGGCCATTAGGGTTAGGGTTAGGGTTAGGGCCATTAGAGTTAGGGTTAGGGCCATTAGGGTTGCGTTAGGGTTAGGCTTACGGTTAGGGCCATTACGGTTGTGTTAGGGGTTAGGGCCATTAGGGTTAGGGTCAGGGTTAGGGTTAAGGCCATTAGGGTTAGGGTCAGGGTTAGGGTTAGGGTTTAGAGTTAGGGTTAGGGTTATTGTTAAAGTTAGGTTTAGAGTTAGAGGTTAGGGTCAGGATTAGGGTTAGGGTTAAGGTTAGGGTAAGTTTAAGGGGTTAGGGTTACAGTTAGGATTAGGGGTTAGGGTTAGGGTTAGGGTTAAGGTTAGGGTAAGTTTAAGGGGTTAGGGTTACAGTTAGCATTAGGGGTTAGGGTTAGTGTTAGGGTTAGGGGTTTTGGTTAGGGTTAGAGTTAACGGTAGGGTTAGGGTTACGCTTAGGGTTGCGCTTAGGGTTAGGGTTAGGTTTAGGGTTAGGGATTAGGGTTAGGGTATGGATCAATTAGGTTTAGGGTTAGGTTTAGGGTTAGGGTCAGGAATTAGGGTTAGGGTCAATTAGATTTAGGGTTAGGGTTAGGGCTACGCTTAGGGTTGCGGTTAGGGTTAGGGTTTACGGTTAGGGTTAGGGTTTAGGATTACGCTTAGGGTTAGGGTTTAGGGTTAGGGTTTAGGATTACGCTTAGGGTTAGGATTAGTGTTAGGGTTTAGGATTACGCTTAGGGTTAGGGCTTAGGGTTAGATTTAGTGTTAGGGTTATGCTTAGGGTTACGATTAGGGTTAGGGGTTAGGGTTAGGATTAGGGTTAGGTTTAGGGTTAATGTTAGGGTTAGGGTTTTGGGTTAGGCTTAGGCTTAGGGTTAGGGCCATTACGGTTGGGTTAGGGGTTAGGGTTAGGGGTTAGGGTTAGGGTTACGGATAGGAATAGGGTTAGGCTCAGAGTTAGGGTTAGGGGTTAGGGTTAGGGCTAGAGTTAGGCTTACGGGTTAGGGGTTAGGCGTAAGGGTTAGGCGTAAGGGTAGGGTTAGGGCCTAGGGTTAGGGTTGCGGATAGGAATAGGGTTAGGGTTAGGGTTAGGTGTTAGGTTTAGATTTAGGATTAGTGTTAGGGTTAGGGTTTAGGGTTATGGTTAGGGTTAGGTTTAGGGATGGTGTTTAGGGTTTAGGGCATAGGGTTAGTGTTAAGGGTAGAGGTTAGGTTTAGGGTTACTGTTAGGTTAGGGTTAGGGTTAGGGCCGTTAGGGTTAGGGCCATTAGAGTTAGGGTTAGGGTTAGGGCCATTAGAGTTAGGGTTAGGGCCATTAGGGTTGGGTTAGGGTTAGGCTTAGGGCCTTTACGGTTGGTTTAGGGGTTAGGGCCATTAGGGTTAGGGTTAGGGCCATTAGGGTTATGGTTAGGGCCATTAGGGTTAGGTTAGGGTTAGGGTTAGGGCCATTAGGGTTAGGGTCAGGGTCAGGGTTAGGGTTAGGGCCATTAAGGTCAGGGTCAGGGTTAGGGTTAGGGCCATTAGGGTTAGGGTTAGGGCCATTAGGGTTAGGGTCAGGGTCAGGGCCATTAGAGTTAGGGTTAGGGCCATTAGGGTTGGGTTAGGGTTAGGCTTAGGGCCTCTACGGTTGGTTTAGGGGTTAGGGCCATTAGGGTTAGGGTTAGGGTTAGGGCCATTAGGGTTAGGGTTAGGGCCATTAGGGTTAGGGCCATTAGGGTTAGGTTAGGCTTAGGGTTAGGGCCTTTACGGTTGGGTTAGGGGTTAGGGCCATTAGGGTTAGGGTTAGGGCCATTAGGGTTAGGGTTAGGGCCGTTAGGGTTAGGGCCATTAGGGTTAGGGTTAGGGCCATTAGGGTTCGGTGAGGGTTAGGGTTAGGGCCATTAGGGTTAGGGTCAGGGTTAGGGTTAGGGCCATTAGGGTCAGGGTTAGGGTTAGGGCCATTAGGGTTAGGGTTAGGGTTTAGAGTTAGGGTTAGGGTTATTTTTAAAGTTAGGTTTAGAGTTAGGGGTTAGGGTCAGGATTAGGGTTAGGGTTAAGGTTAGGGTTAGGGTTAAGGTTAGGGTAAGTTTAAGGGGTTAGGGTTACAGTTACGATTAGGGGTTAGGGTTAGTGTTAGGGTTAGCGGTTTTGGTTAGGGTTAGAGTTAACGGTAGGGTTAGGGATTAGGGTTAGGGTCAGTTAGGTTTAGGGTTAGGGTTAGGGCTACGCTTAGGGTTGCGCTTAGGGTTAGGGTTAGGGTTTAGGATTACGCTTAGGGTTAGGGTTTACGGTTAGGGTTAGGGTTTAGGATTACGCTTAGGGTTAGGGTTTAGGGTTAGGGTTAGGGTTTAGGATTACGCTTAGGGTTAGGATTAGGGTTAGGGTTTAGGATTACGCTTAGGGTTAGGGCTTAGGGTTAGATTTAGTGTTAGGGTTATGCTTAGGGTTACGATTAGGGTTAGGGTTAGGGGTTAGGGTTTTGGGTTAGGGTTAGGGTTTAGAGTTAGGGTTAGGGTTATTGTTAAAGTTAGATTTAGAGTTAGGGGTTAGGGTTACGGTTAGGATTAGGGTTAGGGTTACGGTAAGTTTAAGGGGTTAGGGTTGCAGTTAGGATTAGGGGTTAGGGTTAGTGTTAGGGTTAGGGGTTTTGGTGAGGGTTAGAGTTAACGGTAGGGTTAGGGTTAGGGTTAGGGTCAATTAGGTTTAGGGTTAGGGTTAGGTTAGGTTTTGGGTTAGGGTTAGGGTTAGGGTTGGTTGGGGTTAGGGTTAGGGTTAGGGTTTAGAGTTAGGGTTAGGGTTATTGTTAAAGTTAGGTTTAGAGTTAGGGGTTAGGGTCAGGATTAGGGTTAGGGTTAGGGTAAGTTTAAGGGGTTAGGGTTACAGTTAGGATTAGGGGTTAGGGGTTTTAGTTAGGGTTAGAGTTAACGGTAGGGTTAGGGTTAGGGATTAGGGTTAGGGTTAGGGTCAATTAGGTTTAGGGTTATGGTTAGGGCTACGCTTAGGGTTAGGGTTTAGGGTTAGGGTTTAGAGTTAGGGTTAGGGTTATTGTTAAAGTTAGGTTTAGAGTTAGGGGTTAGGATCAGGATTAGAGTTAGGGTTATGGTTAGGGTTAGGGTCAGGATTAGGGTTAGGGTTAGGGTTTAGAGTTAGGGTTAGGGTTATTGATAAAGTTAGGTTTAGAGTTAGGGGTTAGGGTCAGGATTAGGGTTAGGGTTGCGGTTAGGGTTAGGGTCAGGGTTAAGGTTAGGGTTAGGGTTTAGAGTTAGGGTTAGGGTTATTGTTAAAGTTAGGTTTAGAGTTAGGGGTTAGGGTCAGGATTAGGGTTAGGGTTACGGTTAGGGTTAGGGTCAGGGTTAAGGTTAGGGTAAGTTTAAGGGGTTAGGGTTACAGTTCGTATTAGGGGTTAGGGTTAGTGTTAGGGTTAGGGGTTTTGGTTAGGGTTAGAGTTAACGGTAGGGTTAGGGTTAGGGCTACGCTTAGGGTTAGGGGTTAGGGTTAGGGGTTAGGGTTAGGGTTTAGGATTACGCTTAGGGTTAGGATTAGGGTTAGGGTTTAGGATTACGCTTAGGGTTAGGATTAGGGTTAGAGTTAGTGTTAGGGTTAAAGTTAGGTTTAGGGTTAGGGTTACGGATAGGAATAGGGTTAGGCTTAGAGTTAAAGTTAGGGGTTAGGGTTAGGGCTAGATTTAGGCTTACGGGTTAGGGGCTAGGGTTAGGGTTAGGGTTAGGGCCGTTAGGGTTAGGGTTATGGTTTTGGGTTAGGTTTAGGGTTAGGGTTAGGGCCGTTAGGGTTAGGGCCATTAGATTTAGGGTTAGGGTTAGGGTTACGATAAGGGTTTTGGTTTAGGGTTAGGGTTGGGGTTGTTAGGATTAGGTTTAGGGTTAATGTTAGGGTTAGGGTTTTGGGTTAGGCTTAGGCTTAGGGTTAGGGCCATTACGGTTGGGTTAGGGGTTAGGGTTAGGGTTACGGATAGGAATAGGGTTAGGCTTAGAGTTAGGGTTAGGGGTTACGGTTAGGGCTAGAGTTAGGCTTACGGGTTAGGGGTTAGGGTTAGGGTTAGGCGTAAGGGTAGGGTTAGGGCCTTAGGGTTAGGGCCTTAGGGTTATGTTTAGGCTTAGTGTTAGGGTTAGGGGTTAGGGTTAGGTGTTAGGTTTAGATTTAGGATTAGTGTTAGGGTTAGGGTTTAGGGTTATGGTTAGGGTTAGGTTTAGGGATGATGTTTAACCCTATGCCCTAAACCCTAGTGTTAAGGGTAGAGGTTAGGTTTAGGGTTACTGTTAGGTTAGAATTAGGGTTAGGGCCATTAGGGTTAGGGTTAGGGTTAGGGCCATAAGAGTTAGGGTTAGGGTTAGGGCCATTAGAGTTAGGGTTAGGGCCATTAGGGTTGGGTTAGGGTTAGGCTTACGGTTAGGGCCATTACGGTTGGGTTAGGGGTTAGGGCCATTAGGGTTAGGGTCAGGGTTAGGGTTAGGGCCATTAGGGTTAGGGTCAGGGTTAGGGTTAGGGTTTAGAGTTAGGGTTAGGGTTATTGTTAAAGTTAGGTTTAGAGTTAGAGGTTAGGGTCAGGATTAGGGTTAGGGTTAAGGTTAGGGTAAGTTTAAGGGGTTAGGGTTACAGTTAGGATTAGGGGTTAGGGTTAGTGTTAGGGTTAGGGTTAAGGTTAGGGTAAGTTTAAGGGGTTAGGGTTACAGTTAGGATTAGGGGTTAGGGTTAGTGTTAGGGTTAGGGGTTTTGGTTAGGGTTAGAGTTAACGGTAGGGTTAGGGTTACGCTTAGGGTTGCGTTTAGGGTTAGGGATTAGGGTTAGGGTATGGATCAATTAGGTTTAGGGTTAGGTTTAGGGTTAGGGTCAGGAATTAGGGTTAGGGTCAATTAGATTTAGGGTTAGGGTTAGGGCTACGCTTAGGGTTGCGGTTAGGGTTAGGGTTTACGGTTAGGGTTAGGGTTTAGGATTACGCTTAGGGTTAGGGTTTAGGGTTAGGGTTTAGGATTACGCTTAGGGTTAGGATTAGTGTTAGGGTTTAGGATTACGCTTAGGGTTAGGGCTTAGGGTTAGATTTAGTGTTAGGGTTATGCTTAGGGTTACGATTAGGGTTAGGGTTAGGGGTTAGGGTTAGGATTAGGGTTAGGTTTAGGGTTAATGTTAGGGTTAGGGTTAGGCTTAGGCTTAGGGTTAGGGCCATTACGGTTGGGTTAGGGGTTAGGGTTAGGGGTTAGGGTTAAGGGTTAGGGTTAGGGTTACGGATAGGAATAGGGTTAGGCTCAGAGTTAGGGTTAGGGGTTAGTGTTAGGGCTAGAGTTAGGCTTACGGGTTAGGGGTTAGGCGTAAGGGTAGGGTTAGGGCCTTAGTGTTAGGGCCTAGGGTTAGGGTTACGGATAGGAATAGGGTTAGGCTTAGAGTTAGGGTTAGGGGTTAGGGTTAGGGCTAGAGTTAGGCTTACGGGTTAGGGGTTAGGCGTAAGGGTTAGGCGTAAGGGTAGGGTTAGGGCCTTAGGGTTAGGGCCTAGGGTTAGGGTTGCGGATAGGAATAGGGTTAGGGTTAGGGTTAGGGTTAGGTGTTAGGTTTAGATTTAGGATTAGTGTTAGGGTTAGGGTTTAGGGTTATGGTTAGGGTTAGGTTTAGGGATGGTGTTTAGGGTTTAGGGCATAGGGTTAGTGTTAAGGGTAGAGGTTAGGTTTAGGGTTACTGTTAGGTTAGGGTTAGGGTTAGGGCCGTTAGGGTTAGGGCCATTAGAGTTAGGGTTAGGGTTAGGGCCATTAGAGTTAGGGTTAGGGTTAGGGCCATTAGAGTTAGGGTTAGGGCCATTAGGGTTGGGTTAGGGTTAGGCTTAGGGCCTTTACGGTTGCTTTAGGGGTTAGGGCCATTAGGGTTAGGGTTAGGGTTAGGGCCATTAGGGTTAGGGTTAGGGCCATTAGGGTTAGGGCCATTAGGGTTAGGTTAGGGTTAGGGTTAGGGCCATTAGGGTTAGGTTAGGGTTAGGGTTAGGGCCATTAGGGTTAGGGTCAGGGTCAGGGTTAGGGTTAGGGCCATTAGGGTTAGGGTCAGGGTCAGGGTTAGGGTTAGGGCCATTAGGGTTAGGGTCAGGGTTAGGGTCAGGGTTAGGGTTAGGGCCATTAGGGTTAGGGTCAGGGTCAGGGCCATTAGAGTTAGGGTTAGGGCCATTAGGGTTGGGTTAGGGTTAGGCTTAGGGCCTTTACGGTTGGTTTAGGGGTTAGGGCCATTAGGGTTAGGGCCATTAGGGTTAGGGTTAGGGCCATTAGGGTTAGGGCCATTAGGGTTAGGTTAGGCTTAGGGTTAGGGCCTTTACGGTTGGGTTAGGGGTTAGGGCCATTAGGGTTAGGGTTAGGGCCATTAGGGTTAGGGTTAGGGCCGTTAGGGTTAGGGCCATTAGGGTTAGGGTTAGGGCCATTAGGGTTCGGTGAGGGTTAGGGTTAGGGCCATTAGGGTTAGGGTCAGGGTCAGGGTTAGGGTTAGGGCCATTAGGGTCAGGGTTAGGGTTAGGGCCATTAGGGTTAGGGTTAGGGTTTAGAGTTAGGGTTAGGGTTATTTTTAAAGTTAGGTTTAGAGTTAGGGGTTAGGGTCAGGATTAGGGTTAGGGTTAAGGTTAGGGTTAGGGTTAAGGTTAGGGTAAGTTTAAGGGGTTAGGGTTACAGTTACGATTAGGGGTTAGGGTTAGTGTTAGGGTTAGCGGTTTTGGTTAGGGTTAGAGTTAACGGTAGGGTTAGGGATTAGGGTTAGGGTTAGGGTCAGTTAGGTTTAGGGTTAGGGTTAGGGCTACGCTTAGGGTTGCGCTTAGGGTTAGGGTTAGGGTTTAGGATTACGCTTAGGGTTAGGGTTTACGGTTAGGGTTAGGGTTTAGGATTACGCTTAGGGTTAGGGTTTAGGGTTAGGGTTAGGGTTTAGGATTACGCTTAGGGTTAGGATTAGGGTTAGGGTTTAGGATTACGCTTAGGGTTAGGGCTTAGGGTTAGATTTAGTGTTAGGGTTACGATTAGGGTTAGGGTTAGGGGTTAGGGTTTTGGGTTAGGGTTAGGGTTTAGAGTTAGGGTTAGGGTTTAGAGTTAGGGTTAGGGTTATTGTTAAAGTTAGATTTAGAGTTAGGGGTTAGGGTTACGGTTAGGGTTAGGTTTAGGGTTACGGTAAGTTTAAGGGGTTAGGGTTGCAGTTAGGATTAGGGGTTAGGGTTAGTGTTAGGGTTAGGGGTTTTGGTGAGGGTTAGAGTTAACGGTAGGGTTAGGGTTAGGGTTAGGGTCAATTAGGTTTAGGGTTAGGGTTAGGTTAGGGTTTTGGTTTAGGGTTAGGGTTAGGGTTGGTTGGGGTTAGGGTTAGGGTTAGGGTTTAGAGTTAGGGTTAGGGTTATTGTTAAAGTTAGGTTTAGAGTTAGGGGTTAGGGTCAGGATTAGGGTTAGGGTTACGGTTAGGGTTAGGGTCAGGATTAGGGTTAGGGTTAAGGTTAGGGTAAGTTTAAGGGGTTAGGGTTACAGTTCGTATTAGGGGTTAGGGTTAGTGTTAGGGTTAGGGGTTTTGGTTAGGGTTAGAGTTAACGGTAGGGTTAGGGTTAGGGCTACGCTTAGGGTTAGGGGTTAGGGTTAGGGGTTAGGGTTAGGGTTTAGGATTACGCTTAGGGTTAGGATTAGGGTTAGGGTTTAGGATTACGCTTAGGGTTAGGATTAGGGTTAGAGTTAGTGTTAGGGTTAAAGTTAGGTTTAGGGTTAGGGTTACGGATAGGAATAGGGTTAGGCTTAGAGTTAAAGTTAGGGGTTAGGGTTAGGGCTAGATTTAGGCTTACGGGTTAGGGGCTAGGGTTAGGGTTAGGGTTAGGGCCGTTAGGGTTAGGGTTATGGTTTTGGGTTAGGTTTAGGGTTAGGGTTAGGGCCGTTAGGGTTAGGGCCATTAGATTTAGGGTTAGGGTTAGGGTTACGATAAGGGTTTTGGTTTAGGGTTAGGGTTGGGGTTGTTAGGGTTAGGTTTAGGGTTAATGTTAGGGTTAGGGTTTTGGGTTAGGCTTAGGCTTAGGGTTAGGGCCATTACGGTTGGGTTAGGGGTTAGGGTTAGGGTTAGGGTTACGGATAGGAATAGGGTTAGGCTTAGAGTTAGGGTTAGGGGTTACGGTTAGGGCTAGAGTTAGGCTTACGGGTTAGGGGTTAGGGTTAGGGTTAGGCGTAAGGGTAGGGTTAGGGCCTTAGGGTTAGGGCCTTAGGGTTATGTTTAGGCTTAGTGTTAGGGTTAGGGGTTAGGGTTAGGTGTTAGGTTTAGATTTAGGATTAGTGTTAGGGTTAGGGTTTAGGGTTATGGTTAGGGTTAGGTTTAGGGATGATGTTTAACCCTATGCCCTAAACCCTAGTGTTAAGGGTAGAGGTTAGGTTTAGGGTTACTGTTAGGTTAGAATTAGGGTTAGGGCCATTAGGGTTAGGGTTAGGGCCATAAGAGTTAGGGTTAGGGTTAGGGCCATTAGAGTTAGGGTTAGGGCCATTAGGGTTGGGTTAGGGTTAGGCTTACGGTTAGGGCCATTACGGTTGGGTTAGGGGTTAGGGCCATTAGGGTTAGGGTCAGGGTTAGGGTTAGGGCCATTAGGGTTAGGGTCAGGGTTAGGGTTAGGGTTTAGAGTTAGGGTTAGGGTTATTGTTAAAGTTAGGTTTAGAGTTAGAGGTTAGGGTCAGGATTAGGGTTAGGGTTAAGGTTAGGGTAAGTTTAAGGGGTTAGGGTTACAGTTAGGATTAGGGGTTAGGGTTAGTGTTAGGGTTAGGGTTAAGGTTAGGGTAAGTTTAAGGGGTTAGGGTTACAGTTAGGATTAGGGGTTAGGGTTAGTGTTAGGGTTAGGGGTTTTGGTTAGGGTTAGAGTTAACGGTAGGGTTAGGGTTAGGGTTGGGGATTAGGGTTCGGGTTAGGGTTAGGGTCAATTAGAGTT